>NC_141397.1:13916839-15124339 GCF_034619465.1 Leptosomus discolor
CTCCATTGCTGCTGTATTAGAGCCTCATAATCTCGACAAACTGGTCACCTGTGTGTGCCCCTAACACCCAAGATTGAAAATCCTCTCCCATCCACATCCGCAGAGAGCAATATACTTCTGACTTCAGTAAGTCAAGATACCAACTTGCTTCAAATGATCAAAAAGGATTTTAAAAATCCAGATTTTCTTTTTATACTTTATACTGAACATGCTAACAACAATGCTGTATTCCCCTGAGCCTCGATCTAGGAAAACACATTTGTGCTTAACTTTAAGCATTTGGCTAATCCTGATGACTTCAGTCGGATTACTTAGTTGCTTAAAATTCACCAGGAGCTTAAAGCACTTTGTGAGATGAAGACACATTACTGGACACACCACTAGGGCTCCTTGCACTTTGTAGTGAAGACCAAAGTGCTGCACAAAGGACAGCATGGTTTCAGCAGCCTTTAGGCCCATAGCTACACTGAATTAAAAAGAGTGAAAGTTTTATGCAATGAAAAGGAATCATGCAATCACTGCACCAGTCCTGATGCTTAATTTTATATTTAAATCACTGTGTTTGAGACTATTGTGTATTGTCAATGTAAATGAGCCACAGTTTTGTTTGGGGTTTTTGTTTGTTTGTGGGTTTTTTTTTTCTTCTAACAGTGCATAAATTGCACATATAACTTAGGCTGATATTGTGGGGAGGGAACTGAAGGGATGGATATCCAAGACAGAAGACAGAATGTTTTAGTACTGTCGTTTACACATGATAGCTGGGTATGCTTGCTAAAGGGTGAATTCTTGTCTCTAGGGCAAACCATGAATCAAGGACTGGCATAAGCTGACATTTCAACAACTTCATCTCTGTACTAGTTTGTCATTTGGTCCATGGGCTGTAGGACATGTGTAGCAAGAAGGGCAACCACTACAGGTTGTGTTTGTCTGCTGGAAAATAAAAAAAGAGTGGGAAGGTACTATATTTAGCAAGAATGAAAAGGCATTCTCTGTGTCATCTGTGCTCCTGGGACTGTGAGGCCTGTTCGTGAGACCAGAAAAGCCAAAGGGTCTGGAAGAGGAATTAGTACATTAGCTCCCACTCCCTGCAGGGTCAGCTAAGGGAATGGACCAGTGCAACCAGTGCTAATCCAATGCTAGGAATTGTACAGCCCTTCTGTGAGGGACTCCTGCACCACAGGAGGCTGCTCTCACAAAGGTGATTGGGAGCTTTGAGCTGAATACCTCAATCTAGTTAGGGGAAAAAAAAAAAAAAAAGGAAAAGGGGATTTTTTTTTAATTTGAGGTTTTTTTCAGATTTAATGAGCTTTTCTGTCAGGTCTTATTTAGGCTCAGCAATACGACCTGTAATAACTTAACACTGCCTAATAGGATGGCATATTGAGTGTGGATTGCTTATCGCTACATAATCGCAAGTTGTACTGATAGTAAAGAGTCATATTGTTAGCACAGTGCTGGAAGGGAGGAAAGGAAGACAAAATACGTATTATTTGGGTGCGTGTTTATAGCAAAGCTCTGTCTATACACATTGACAGTAGAATTAATTTCTCAATAACCTCACAGGCGGTACTGGTAACAAAGCCACAGATTCCTGAACTCCAAGAAAATAGGAAGCATAAATATTTCTAGTTGTTTGGAGAAGCTGCTATTTATAAGCTCGGTTAAGTAATGTGTATGTTTCAGGTTTTTCTGACAGTCTTTCTGTGAAAGGTGCACCTGCAAAGGGTGTCTTTCTAATACAGCATCCTGCTGTTAGGGCACTGGTGAGGACCAGGCAAACTGGACACAAATTTCTTTTTACTCTTATGTCAAGAGCCCCCTGGAGAGATATGTCTTAGAATATTAGTGTCTTCAGCAGCACAGCCATTAAAGCAAGCACACAGGGAATCACCCATCTGCACAGGCTTAAGAATAAGAACATTGCTGCAGAAGCTGATCTCCAGACTGATGTTCCTATTTAATGTGGCTTCTAGCAAACTGTGAATAAAACTCGTGGCTTGCAGATGACAAGTCACCATGCTAGACTTGCAAGTTCTTTCAGGAAACCAAAGCAGACACAGCTGCAATCAGGCTGCATTAAGCCAGGCCTGCAGTCCCAATGCAGTGCAATGACTGCAGGAGAACAGAGTGATTCTGGTGACAATGTCAGTGGGCACAGACATCTTTTGTTCGTATCACATATTCCTTATTCACATTTCTTCAATTTCTTTATGAATCATAAATACCAGTGATTAAGGGCAATGCTCACTTTTCCAGGTTTTGAAGATTAACATAAACATATGGTGCTGCAATGGGCTACAGCTCCGAAAGTGAGCAACCGGCAGACCCAGTCAGCTCAAACTTCTCCATGCAGAGCTCTTGGGATGGATGGCTCTGGGGTCTTTGTGCTCCACTGACAATTTGAGGATTAGTGCTCCTGCAGCTGGTGCAGGGGAGCCGTACCGGCAGTGTAGCTGTGCCTTAGGGACTGAGAGCCAGAGTCTGGATTTGTGCTGCCTGCACAAATAAGCCCAAGCCTCTGAGCCTTTGCTAGGGAGTAAGTCTTCGTTAAAACTAGAGTGATCACATTAAATCAGTGAAAAAACCCAACTCCCTCAAAATAGATAATGGTCAATTATGAAGTCTTTTTTAGCATCATGAGGACTTTAAAAAAAACAAAGAACCTGAGACTTCTAATTTGTAACTGATAGGTCATTATTTGCATGCAATACCAGGGCCAACATTTTCAAATGTGACTAGTACTTTTAGCATCAACTGTGGTTTGCCCAACTTGAAAGCTGTTACTTTTTGGAAACTTTTTTAGGGGCAGTTACTGAAAATCCAGTTTCCTATCATTCACATCAGGTAACTGGAAGGAAGGGTGTCTGAAATCAGTGGTTGCTTTTAAACTTCTTGTCTTTGCAGAAGGGAACACTGCTCAAAACAGTTAAGATCATATGAAGAAGAAATATTTTTGATTATGTAAGAAAGAATTGGCAGCAGAAAGGAGGAACTCATCTTGCTGTCAATAAATTGATGTCAATGGCAGGTCTCCATTTAGGCAGTACTTTTTTCTCTGGTACTCTGACTTAAGGCACAGTCTGCTCACTGAAGTGACTTCAAGTAGGAGCAGTTTGATTGGTGTGCTCACAGCATAACATATTTGGGAGCAGGTTTTTCCCTTCTTCACTCTAGCTTTAGAACAATGCTTTCTCTCAAGACCCCTTTAAAACTGTGGACAGCTGAGGCAATGTTTACCTAAGAAGAAGAGCAGAGTAAGGGAAGTGGAAGTAGCTTCTGCGTGTGGCAGCTATTCACGTGCATGACACATTCTGGCATTGTGGATGGGCAGCCTGCACTCAGTACAAGCATGAACAGTCACCTTTGCAGGGCTTCACGCATAGCATTTGGGGTGCCACACATGCCTATGTGAAGCTTTAAGTTTTGTGAGGGGTCAAATACTGTTGGCCTTTATACCATGATGAACTAAGCCTCTTTCTCTTACCTGCTTCTCTATCTGTCCTTTTGCATAAACAGGAAAAGCAAAGAAAGGCTTTGAAAGACACGAGTACTAAAGTGGTTTAGGCTGTGCTTTTGGTGAGGAATGGAGGAAATATTCCTTCATCAGCAAACTGTAGACCTGGACTCACCAGCTGCTTAGGATGATGGAAAGCCACTACCAAACTCATGCACATAGTTTCAGACTGAGAGACACATTTGTGGAAATACCCCAGCGAAGAGGAAAGAGGCACTGTGTGTGCAAACACATGCATCTAAGTTTACCCCAAAGCCCCCCCCCAAATATGGATTTGAACTACAGAGACTTGATTCTGAGATTCTCCCTGAGATTTTCCACATATCAGTGTAGAAACTTCTGCTGGTATAAAGCTGTAAACATGACTCCTGCATGCTTGCTCTGGTGCAGCTTACGTTCAGGGTGCTCTGCTCTTTTCCTTGTGATGGTAGTCTGTTCTGTTCTTTGCCCAGGTTTTTCTATGCAATATGAATACTCCTAAGGGGGTTATTCCAATTTTGGGCCATATTCAGCAGCCAGCACAGTGCTGGAAATTATCACTGCAATGCAAACACCTGGCAAAGTGAGCTGAAGTGCACCTCTAGTGTTGTGAAAACTCATTTTCAGGATATCGACGATCCTTGCAATCAAGGAATATTTTTGTCAATGGGGCCTTATTATATTGCTCTCTATGATGCAGTTGGGGAATTGGGATAGGGGGACTTCACGTAAGTTTTGATTGGACACCTGAAATCGGAAATAATATGCTATTAAAAATTATACATGCAATTCAGTATGAGAAAACGATGCAGGAAACTTTGGGGTTTTCAACACATTTGCTTGGCCTTGGAGACATCTGCTGTTTACCTTTCCTATTCCATGGACGTTTGTACAATTTCATGTTGCTCTCTCAAATGTTCGAGAGAATTAAGCTTTAAGCTGAGGGTGAAGAGAAGGAGGTATTTTTCTATGCACATTTTTAATATGGGTATAAGAAAATTGACTATGATTTAATTTCAGGTAACATAAGTAGTAGTATTTAGAAAGACCTTGAAGAAGATGTCTCCTAGTGATTTGCTGGCATACACTAGTGTAAGTCTTGTACAATGAGAGGCATAAGACGGATGGCTCAATGATGTAAAAATTCTCCTTTGGCCTTCTGGAAAGGCTCCCTATTTGAAGTGAGGAGACACAGAGTGGTTTCCACAGATGTGCACACATTACACAGGTATGTTTCTTTTTATGCAATCAGTACTGCTACTGATATTGTTGATTCTAGACAAGTATCAGCCATGTGTTTAATGTTGCTCATCTCCAGAACATGTTCTGCACGTTCCCTAATTGACATTCACACCTCCAGTAAGAGGAGAGGGAATTTAAATATTGTCTTCATTTCACAATCTGGAAAAATGGAAATATCTGTAAATCATACACCTATAAAAGTCCAGGTGAGAACAGAAAGAAAAGAATAGCATATTTATTACTTTATCATTCAAGAGTAATTTTTTAAAATCTAATTTAATGGTGTGATATAGGTAGCCTGAAAAGACTTTAAGAAATAGCAGATGGATGGAGGACCATCTAGGAGTGAATAGGGAAGAGTCCAGAAGCTAATCTGGCTCTGACAAACATGGGAAGGTCCTTTCCTTTGCATTGTGGAAAAGGAGGACTGGAAGAGGTGAAGATGGTGTGGAAAAGGTGGGAATGGAGAATGAGAGTGCATAGAGGAGCCTGATGCATAAGTACGTGGAGATTTTGGAAGACTTGAACATGTTGGAGCAGAAGGATTCATGGTAAAATGTTCTGTTTGCGAAGCATATACACAATTTGCTGCAGTATCAGCATGTGATTGCTCATGGCAGTAATTTTCAACCATATCTGTCAGGCAGCATACAACCTTCAATATTTTCTTTCTACAGGTGTCTGTTTCTTCAGCTGTGAAGAAGAACCACATATAGTTACTAGTGGCTCGTCGAAGGCCTGGGATCACAGTGATATGGTTAGTTGTTTCTCTCATGTAGTACGGTTAGAAAATTACCTGAAATTATGGTGAAGTACCTGCAGGTTGAGCTGCTCCACCACATCGGTGTATGTTGCATGTGACAATTCTGTCTCTATACATGATGACATTGCCACCTCCCATCCTGACAGGAAGAAGGAAACACTTAATGAGCAACTAATGATGTTGCAAAGAAGCTCATAGGGGAACCTCGCTGCCTTTCCTTGAATCCTTACTGTTAAAGCACTGCAGCTGCTGCCAACAATGGTTTAACTCCTCTTGACTTCGTTCCCTGGGAAGTCGTAATGATTTATTGTTACAGTAATACCTAATATGCCTTCATTTTTTGTTTACTAGCCTGGAAAGACTGGTGCGTAATAAGGGAAGGAATGGATTTGCAGCTAACTAGCTATGCTGTACTGGTTCTCCACGTAAGCTAATCACCCAGCTCCAAAACTGGAGGAAGCTATCTTATGCTTAAAGCACAAAGTTATCCCACTGCACTCCAGGCATCTAGATGAAGGATCTCTGGAGCTTTGCAGTTGCTAAAAGTCTCTCTGGGTCCCAGGCCAATGGCTCAGCTCCACACTAACCTTTCTGCCATGATAGTGGCCTTGAAGGCTCAGATTTGACCAACTTCAGTGTAATGTAATAGTCCAATAAACACTTTATATCTTCCTGAACAGATTTTAGGGTTTAAATGCTGACCCTGTCTTCTTAATCTATGTGATTTTTCTTAGTGTTAGAAATGCTATTTTGTAAAGAGTGTGGTGGTCATTGCAAGCATTACTGAATAATGAAATAGTAGGCCAATGCAGCTGTGTGAGGTAGGGGAATAGACGAGGTGAACCGATTACTCTCCTACCAGCCACAAAAAGTCTGTTTATATATGAGTTATGTAACCCAAGCTGACACTTCACCAGGCAATACTTCAGCTGGAAATTATGAACACCTTTCCCACCTCACCACACATGCCATTTATCAAGTCCAGGGATACAAAAATACAACTTTGAGGATAAGTATAAAGAGTTTTTAAGAGCTAGGTTGAGAATCCATGTTGATATTGAACTCACAGGTAGTTTAAAGACTTCTCTCTCTGGCCTGAGCAAACATGAGGCTGATGTGTCAGGATGTAAAATGAAGAATAAAAAAGACGAAACAGAGCTTTAGGTAGAGGTGTTAGTCAACGGCACTTAAACAGTCTTCATGTTGCACGCCACTGAATGTCTTAGTAGCTGCTTAAATCAAAATGCTCCATTCAGGAGAATTTGCCCTGAACATGCCGCCAGGCACCCAGCTCTAAAGGTTTGTGCTTCGTAGGGGAAGAAAAAAAGGTCTGGAAGGAACAAACATGTTCCCATATCACCTGCCAGCAACAGGCAAAAGTGGAAGTTACATAGTGGTGCCAGGGTGCTGCAAGGGATGGCTGGCCAAGCGGCTGCCAGCCCGTGGAGGGGGTCAGGCTCACTGGGGTCTGTGGCCTGGCAGACCCCAGGCTGTGCTGAAACAGGGGCTTCTGGGTGCGTGGGGCTGATCATGGCCAGCAAGGACTGTGGGGCCCCCCAGGCCCTGACACATCATGGGTGGCTGAAGGTTTTTTTTTAAGTTGTCGCCAACTCTCTCATTTTCCTGAGAGGAGCCAGCTTTCCGAAATGTTCCCCCCGGATATATTTGCAATCAGATTCACGACATCTTCAGCTCCTTTTATGTACCACAAAGCAGAAAACGGAGATGCTCTTCAGCTACTGCTCTGTCTCTCCTCTCACATCTGCAGCTTCAGAGTCACAAAGTATGCTCTAAAATTAAAAGAATGATAAACAAATATGCTGTTGTGCAAATGGCAGCATGATTTTAGTATTATTTTCAGGCTTCAGCTTTATTAGCATTGGTTATTAATGATAAGTGTGAAGTAATTATGTATATAATTAGGATAAATTTTATTATTAGCATCATTTGCCAGGTGGGAATGTCTTCTCAGGAGCCAACCCACTGAAATGGCCAAAGGGGCTCTAGGTTTCCTATCTAACTCGGTCAGACCTCACTTGCTTCAGACCTTACTATTTTCTCCATTCATGATGTAATATGAGGTTATGTTTGTATCTTTGACTTCATTTTTAAAATGCTTTGACGAGCTTCAGTATTTCTCCTTGCCTATGACAGCAGTAGCCTAGAAAACCTGTGCCTGGTGCTGCCTGCTGTCACAGCTGGAGAAGCTGTGAGTACAGGTGGGAAGGATATTTTTCTTTCCTTTAGATGAGGGGCCAGTAAATAGGTCTGTTCTGTGGACAGGTTGTAGTCTAATTAGAGGTTTGTGAAGTTCTGTCTCAAATTCACAATCCCTGAATTTTCAGGGAGTTTTGGTTTCAAACAAATGCAGAAGTTTAATGTGAAACTTGAATCTGGCCACCGAACTGCCAATAGATTCCACACATCAGCAGTTGACCCAGATCAGTTGAAAATTTCACTCAAACAGCACTTGGTTTTAGGTTCAGGGAAAGTTCACTTATCTGTCCATTGTGCCGAGGTTCTGAATTATAATTGCAGATTTGCAGCATTCTAATTTTATTGTCTTTAAACAATGCTTTATTTAGGTTAACTTTGTGTTTCTTAGTTCAATGTAGAAAAAGATCAAAACCCCCTTCTAGATTTACAACAGAGATTAGGGTAGTATTTGCCCTTCTACAGAAGCCTCTGTCTTCTGATGCCAAACCTGTGAAATAGGCTAAGTTATATTTTTTTTTTCCATTTTGTTTATGTTTTCTTATCTTTACATCCCAACCAACACAGCTAAGCTGTCAGAAGTCTTTAATTCAGGCATAAACTAAAACATACAGAATTTATATGATTTTGTGTCAAGGGATAAGTTTCTTATAGGGCCGCAAATAAAACCCTACTTGCTGACATCTGGGCTTGTGTTTTGGTGTTGAGGCTGTCATGGGACTGGGGCAGGGGGTGAAAGACGAAGCCCCTGAGCTCTGCAGAAAGGACCACACCCCACTTATATCTGTGAGCTATACAGACACCTTCTCTGCATGGGAAATTAAATCTTCATTGACAAAAACTGTTGAGAAAATAAAATATTGATCTTGCTTGTGAGACTTTTATGTTAGTCAATTAAATTAGTACAATACCTTTCCTACTAGTAAAATAAGAGTGCCATTACTATATGGAAATATAATGTTCCATAATATTTTTATTGTGAGACAGGGGATACCTCTTACAGCACTCAGAAGTACAGTTTATACATGACTATAAAGTTAGTTGTGATCCATAAACAGCAGATATAGATCTCAGATATAGCTTTGAAAATCAGTTTAAAGGAAAGTGCCTTATTCGCTTTGCAATATCATATCAAAGTAGCATCATTTTAAAAAAATCATAATCTCTTCTAATTTTTTTATACTGAAAGACAATGAAACATCATTCTAATATTTAAATTGGAATACGAGTCTGACAATATTTTTGCTACTGCATCTTCTAAAATTAAAAACCCTTTCAAAACTAATAATTATCCAGAATCCATGTATACTGCAGCTAGACACCCAAATGTACAAATATGGGCATACATGAATGGCTAGTGAAACATAAGGGACCTAATACAACTGAGATTTGGGTGGGAGAACTGTGTTGCAACGTGACTATTTCTCTACCAAATGATATGTGAACATGACTTGGCAGGTGCAAATGGCAGCTGTGGCCTCCTTTTTTTTACCAGGCTAGTTCTCTCCTTTCCCAAAATCTGTACTTTCTTGGAAGTACCTCTGGTCTCTGATGTACTTTTGAGTGTACAAATAAGCAAGCTAGGTGCCCAGCTGTGGCTGCTTACTTATAGGTACATCTCCCACCCACCTTTTTTTGAAAAGTAAGCCTTTTCTGAGCAAATCTGTTGCGTAATATAGACAGAAGGCTACTCCATCTTGTATGAGTTGCTTGTAATTTGGAATACACCTACAAAATCATAAAGAATTTTTACTTTAAAGTATTTGGTAACGTATTGTTTGAAATGTGGAATCCTGGCACATCTCACTGCAATTTCTCCCTGCCCTCCCCCTGTAAAACTGTCCCAAATGTGCCTTGATAGGGAAAACAGAGCATACTAGTCTACTGGGATACAAATAGCAGCTGCTATTATGATCAAAGAGTTCATAATATCGTTTAATAAAACAACTGTTCGTTTGCTTCATGGATACATATGAGAGTATATCCTATACAGCTGTCTTCCACATCTGACTAGCCAGTGTTCACTCTCATTCTTTCTGCTCTTTCAAAACATCGTTAACCGTACTTTCCTGTGAGGTTGGCCTTTTCAACTGAAAACGTTGTCTTTATACCCCTTCTCTTTGGATCAGCTTGACTGTAGTTTCAAACTTTGGCTTTGACCATCCTGTTACCAGGAATGAACCCTGTGCCTTCGAGCAGTGTTAGAGGTTCTTCTTTACAGAGCTGGCTTTCTTAACAGAGCTTAGGGGACAGGGCATCAGGACTGAGGTCTTCTTCTTCAACAATGGGACGGTCTTTGTAGCTGATATTTAAAAAACCAATCTGGAAGCACTCCCCAAGTTAGTTTTAAAGACAGATTGCATGCTTGTAGAATGAAATCAACAAACTCTGGTTTCAAAAAGTGTAAGCTTGGTTGAAGAAACATATTCTTTTTAAAACTGATCGTGCCCTTGATCTTTCCCAGTGTACGCAATCTTTAAAAAAAAACCATTTATTTGTTCCTATTTTTTGTTATTTGCAAGAATAAACTATTTATATCAGGGCCAAAGGTTTTATTATGAAAATTGGTGCAATTTGATAATACATTAGAGAAGAAGTAAACATTTGTAATGATAGCAGTTAAAGCACTGAGTGCATAGCAGACAAAGATTCAGCAAATGAAAGATGTAGCTCTCTAGTAATGGCATGTATAAATAGCCCACAAGCAGTATGTAGTCCATGTTATGGTCTGATGGGTATAGCTGTTGTGCACTAAGTGAGTTTATTTAGCCTGTGGTCACCCTTCTCTGCAGCAATCTATGAGCTGGGGGCTTATTTTTCTTGAGGGGCTATTCTCAGAGTTGCCCACCTCTTTGAAATGGTTGTTTTCCATAAACCTTTAAATAAACAATAGATACAAGAGATTTTTTTACTATAGATTGCTTTAAGTGACATTTTGATAAAAAGATTTCAATCATTTCTCAAATTCTAAGTCATTCAGTACTATCTTTTACCAGTTTTGAACACAAGACCTATAAGAAGCCTTTGATAATGGCAAAAAAATGCCCACAAGCATGCAGACACATTTAAAGGGCTATTAATTCAGTGATCAGTAAATCAGAAAGGGTTGATTTGTATTAAGAAAAAATACAGAAGGAGTAAGATATGGCAAGTCTCGTATATATCTTACATCATTCTTCACGTCATCTGTGAACTTGACCCATGAGCATTATCTCAGACATCTAATTTACTATATTATGAAAGTATTCTTCCACAACTGTAACACTAAATGATGCATAAAAGACTTAGTTCCAAATACTACAATGTGGTTGCATCAAGGATGGATCCGGAAGTATTTATAGTTTGCATGCTACTGAAATTTTCCTTAAAATAAGATCCCAAAGCAAGAGCTATCTCTTTACAAATTATTTCGGTGCATGCTACTTCAGTAACTGGCACAATGTACAAGCAGACAGCCTTCTACCAGTTGTACTATCTTATTGGCTTTGCATAGTCAGAAGTAGTTTGTGTTCTCTGCTTTGATTAAATCCTTTTATTTAGTACTGCGGCATTTCATCTCTTTCATTTGTAAAGCTCAAGCTGTTTGGCTTTCTTGCCTTGCAACTCATGTGTGTTTTAGTGACATCTTTCATTTCTTACTTGCAGTCTAGAAGCGTGAGCTGCAGTAAGATCCTAGTTCGGTTAACTTAAAGGTGACAATAATCCCCTAAGTGTAAGAGGAGCAGAATTTAATTTTCTGTAGGTTTTTTTCCTTTCCCAGTGAAAAGCAAGACATTCTTCCCTTTCTTTTGAGTTATGACTCACTTCTCCAGATTTTGTTTTGATCTGAGTAATTAGTGGTTTTTTGTCTTTTATTCTTTATTTTTAGCAACCACAGTCTATCTCCCACTTAGTTGCTGACATAAAAATATTAGCAGAAAGATGTTGCCTTGAAGGGTAAGGAAAAACCATTCATAAAAATCTCAGTGAGGATTAAGTGGGATTCATCCAGGAAAGATCAAGGGTTGAAAAAGATTGTTATTAAACATGTTTATAGAGTACTTTGAGAATATAGCATATTCCCTGTTCCAGTAAGCTCACAGCTCAGTGGAGGGCAGAGAGATGAGATGACTGATGAGGAGAAAAAGGAAGGAAGGTTCCTCAAAGGAGGGAGTTGAGGGAGGAGTGAGAAGTTATTTGGAGTATAGGAAATGTGCGATGGTACTGCACACAGAAGGGGACACAATGTCAGGAATGAGAGGAGGCGACTAAAGAGCTGAGGGGGCCTTTAACAGACCTCATCACAGTGTTGGCCCATTCCTTTGCGAGTGAGACAAGGCGTGGAGGAGGCTCGAGACACACTTCTAGCTCTCTGTCTCCTTAGAGGCTGTGAAATCTTATGAAAACCTGTTTCCTTTTAAGTTGCCTTGTGTAAAAATCCCAAATAAAAGTAATATTAAAGGGGATATTGGTGGAAAAATTGAACACCTTTTTTCTTTTGTATGGAAAAGACACATACTATGTGGCTAGACCTAATAGTAATGATATCTCATAGGCATCTGTCGGGGTGAAAAACAGGGTTCTGTGAATTAGTGCACAGTCAGGGATGACTGACTGTTCAGCCCCTGAGAGTGGGAAAACCAAAGCTGAATTAACCCAGTGCATTAAGACAAGATACAGGAAGCTAATAAGGAGGAAATGCCACCTCCATTTAGTGACCAGTGAGGTCTCGTTGAGCTCCCAGTTCTTCTGCTTGCAGGCCTGTTGGGCTCAAAACGTGAGGACCAGGTTGCTTCACAGAGGCCAGTTGCTGGATATTAAGGCAATTAGAGGCAGAAACCCCACAGCATCTTCATGTGGTGTTGCAAGCTCTTAACAGCCAGAAGCCAAAAGTGAAGGAATTATTTTTCCTTGTTTGCCTGAGTTAACCATCTCTTCCCTGGTCCTTCAGATTTCCTTAAGCGGGCACTGAGGCAGATTGGTCCAGGCCCTGTAACAGGGTCTGGGACCCCCTTTTCTCTGATTTGGAGCTCCTCTGGGGGTCAGAGTGTCTGAACATCTGCCTTGCTCACAAGCGTTGCCTCCGTTTTTTGACTGCATCTAGAGCAGCCACAAGCATACATCCATACCTACATAGAAGCTGAAAATAGAATCCCCTAGCACAGAGGCTATAGATTTCATACATAAATGTCTGGAATAATTACTCTATATTCTTTAAGGACTACAAGCAAATATGACTTTTTTTTTTTTTTTTATATGTGACCATCGTGTCCAAAACCACAAATGTTCTGCATAATGAGTCAATATCTAATTAAGGACATCACCAAACTACTCTTATTTCTCAGACTTAGTATCTTCCCACTGGGAATATTCACTAATCTCTCACTGATTAATTACTGTAAAGACTTATGCTTCTGGATAATTATAAGATGTGTGATAATGGACCAGACCTTTAATCCATTAAATCTGGTACCTTGCTTCTGATTCTGACCAATAGCTAATGCATCTCAGAAAGGTGAATAACTCCATGCTGCAAATACTCTATTGTGGAATATGGAAGAAGGAGCCCTTCCTCACCTCACTGGGTAATTGCTTTGAAGTATGAGATATAATTACCATTATCTTAGTCCATGTAACTAAGTGTCATAAAATGATGAGTACTTAGTGTGTGGCAGACTGAAAATAGAAGGATCTGAAATAACCTCTGTTGGGTAATAGAACTGAGGTATGTCTAAGAAAATGTGGTAAGCCATACCGAAACTTTGGAATCCTTTACTCAGAATCAAATCTCAAGATTGCATCTAACATGTTTTTTAATGTCAGAAAAAAATACACTTCTGAGAAAGCCACAGCATATAAGATACTTTAAAATGATTTTCTAGTTTGTTACCTACTGGTAAATGGTGTGGCTGGACATCCATTGTAGTGAATTGTCTCAAGGAAGCCTTGCAGGGAGTGCGTGCTGCTGGCTGCTGGCTTGAGAGGCAGCAGGGTATAAGAATACGTGTGACATCCTAGGAGGGCTGCAGGTAGGGGCTGGGGGCTTTGCATGACATCTCTGCAAGGGTCAACTGCAAGGGGCTTGTCTTTGGTGTTGGCCTCAGAGGATGTTTTTTATAAAAGCTCTTTTGATACATAAAAAAAGATTCTTTGCCTTCACAAAGCTGTCATTCAATATGGTTTTGGCCTGTTAAGCAGATTTAAACACACTTTTTTGCACAGCTGCAGCCTCAGTCAGCGGTACCTGGATGCACATGACTGCAATATCCTCCATGGCTTTATGCTGCTTCATGGAAAGAAACAGGAGGGTAGAATAAAGGACAAGAATGCTGTTTGGGGTATCATGTGGCTCAAGCTTGAAGAGGGGAAAAAAGTCCTCTGGGTAGAGAAAAAGTTAATTTATTTTTGTATGGTACCCTAATTGATGGTATATTGAGGTGGAGTCTCATTCTGACAGAAGGAGCATCATCTCTGCTGTCATAGATTTCTTGTCTACAAGACAGATAAAAGCAAAACATGATTAGCACCCCTGCAATCGGAACTGAATGTTGGATCCTGATGTCCCATCCCAGTCTTCTGATTTCAATGAGCTTTTTTTTTTAATGGAAAGAACTGATGAAAGCAATCAGGATTTAGACCAATGTTTTTTTTTTCAAACTAGATTTTGGATACAGTCCTGGGTTCTGATTTCACGTAGGTTTCATGTGATGGTAACTTAGTTGAATTAAGTACACTTACTCCTGGTTTACATGGACATAACTGAGAGCAGAATCAGGTCTTATATGTTAACACATATGGGTGACTGTATAACCAACTGGCATACAGTAGGCACCATTAAAATCTTGACATTTACGGCTCATAGTAGTTAAATTTACTGTGCTATTTGCAGTATTCCCAAGTCTAAGAGTAGGAAATCCTTTAAATACTGCAGTAAAAGTAAATCCCATGGTGTGATAAATGTCAGGATTTAAAGGAACCCAATTTTGTTGTTGTTTTCTTCTTTTTTTTTACTGCTATGTTCAAACTTTTTGTGTCTTTTTTTTTTTTCTTTCTTGTTTTCTTTTTGATTGTGGTGATTTTTTTGGGCAGAATCTCTCCTGCTTTGAGACAGGATGAAGCCTGCATTGATGGGATATTTCCTTAAATATCCTCCTTCTAGAGAGCTCATCTTTCCAAAGACTGTGTGTCACACAAAAGACACTTGAGTTTGCTATGAGATGTCTGCTGGATCCACCTACTTTCTTCTTGGTTACACCTTTCAGTGGGGAGTGGAGGAGCTCTGAGAGTTGGTCCATTGATTCTCCACCACTCAGGGCTTCCACTGGAGGGAGAAATTATCAGGGATCTGGTGACATTGGCTTTCCAGTGCTTTTGTTAGAAGAACCTAGCCCACCGTTTAGACAGTATTTTCACAGATACACACAGCAGCACTTTCCTCCCCTGAAATGACAGAAATTTTGAAGAGTGTTGGAGAAGATTTTAAACAAAACAGGCAGTTTTGCAATGATACCAGACCAGATTTAACAAAATACTTAGGTTTCTAGGGATGTTCTGTAAACCTGTCTGATTCACACAAACTTTGACTCTTAAGTCTCAATCTACATTAGATGGTTTTGTAAATCCTACCAAATAATTAGTTGTATCTTTAGATGCCAAAAGACTTTCTATAAATGCAATCTGTGAGTTCATTTATGAGCAAATGCGTGTGTTTCCCATGAAAGCATACATTCATTTTTATGGCCCTGTAGTATCCATATAAAATATAATGATCATTGTGAACAGCAACAGGAGTCTTGCTCACCTTTGCTCCCCTTCGCTTCCCTTCTACCTGCTTTATTCTCTGCCACCCACAACCTAAAAGCACCTGTTTTAGGATTGGGTGACCTGGAAAAACAGTAGGAAATTAGTGCAAAGTTTGGAGCAAGTCAGTGCTGCAGAATCTCCTCTGCCTACTTGTCCCATCCAAAACAATCTCCTCTTTTGTTATAAGGAAGGGAAGAGAAACAAAGAGTGACAGTGAAAGGATGGGGGAAAACGAGAATTATTGCCCTGGCTTAAGTGCATAGTTTATTTTTGGAGAAGGGTTAACAGTATACTGCCAGTAGACTGGTTCCTCTCCATGCACAACAACTGTTGGGGATGTCCTATCAAATCTGGCTACTGCCTGGTTAGCTGGCATGTGATATAAAGCAGGAAATATGAGTGTGCCAGGCATATATAACTGTATGTGTGCCACTCCTGGTCCATCTGCAGAGTAATACTGCACCTGCCAGTTGCTTTAGCTGGCTGGGGGGGGAGGAGGGAAGGAAGAAAGAGTATATTAGACAGGGAAAGCCCATCTTCTCATTGTCCTTTCATTGCTCTGTTCTTGTTTCCTTTCTTTTTACAAGAGTTGAACAAATACCACAGTATGTTTTCCAAAAACGGCTTTTTGGGACTGTGTACTTTTGGGGTACTGCTCATGCAGTAAAAACACCTTGTGGTTTCTTTTTAGTGAACAAAACTGTCAGTGTATGCGGCTTTGTACACCTCTGGGTATCATATATCTTGACTTCGAACCCCATTTTTACATGTAGGGGATTATATTAATAATTTGGAACCTTTTCCACAAAAAATCTAAATTGCCTATAAAGCAATACATTTCCTTACTGCTCATCAATCATTTTTCTTCTCAAAAATTTCCAGCACCCATTAAGAGCCTTAAATCATAAAACCTAACTGCTCCTGAATAAATAAAATTTGGAACTTGATATGGATGACCTACTATTTCATCCTGTAAGTGACAGAGGACAGCCTGGGGATGGAATAAACCAGCATCAGCTGACATAAAGGATGCTCCATCCTCAGGATAGAAAGCAAAGTCTTCATCCCAAGCATCTTCAAAATTTGTGATTATTCTTGGACTGGGGTTTTTGTTTTGGTTTGGGGGGGGGGGGGGGGGGCCCTTTCTAGAACTCATAATGTCTCTCAGTGGGAGAAGAAAATTTACATCTTTTCTTGATCCATATTTAAAAAACTGTTACTGCCTCGAGGCCTCTGCATTGACTCTAAGAAACTGTTGTGGTTCTCTGTTTCCACTTTTTTTTTCTGCTGCAGTCTCAGTATCTCATCATTTCCCTGCATAAAAAGAATTGTGAAATCCAGATTTCTGTAGAGTCCGTCAATGGTATTCTGAAGTAACAACCAGAGCTAAATTTCTGCATCCTTGGAAAATTTTAGGTTTAGCTCTTGTTAGTAAAAGGAGCATGTGCTTTTGTGTCAGGCCAGATCTATTGCACAGAGCCACTGAGCCTACTGTATTTTTATGTATTTGACTTCTGTGGTCATGTACAGGAAATAAGTGTGATGGGGGAACATTAAATGTCAATACACATACATTCATGGCAATCCCTTTCTTGATGTCTCCTCATAATGGATTTATTGACTGAAACTTTCTCTATCATCACAGACATGATGTACATACACACCATGCCAGACTGCACAGAACAGCAGCCAGGCATGTGATATCCAAGTTCGTGGTGGTGATGGTGAAATGGTAACAGGGTGGGATTACCGCTTTTATTGCCAGGGAGTCAGGTTGTGGTGATTCATGAGACAGCTGTTAGAGGGTGATCACATTAATAATGTGAGCTGTGAAAACAATGTATGGTGAAGCTGAAAGCTACTTCTCAAATGACATGGTGATGGCAGAGCTTTTTGGGTATTACGTGCTTTCACAAATGATACATCACAAGCCTTAATAATATAGATAATGTCTGCATATTTTATTATTAGCATGAAATAAATACAATTATAACAGTTTTTAAAGTGCCAGGTGGCTTGTATTGTCTGTTTATGAGGTATTTTACTGCTGCTCCATCTAATGCTCATCTTAAGTATATTTACTCAACACCTCTGACTTCAAACAGGCAAACTCTTTTATCTGACTTCACAGCATATTCTTCTCACAGTGGTGAATGTTATCATCATTTTCTCTTGACATTGCTTTCACCACATTTTGTTACTTCCATTCTTACTCTCCCATGTTTCTGTTCCCTTCCATGCCTCCCGCAGGTGCCTGACTAGGAGCAGAATAACGTTGCATGTAGCAAAAAAATAGCCACGCGGCTACACTGCTGTGACCCAGTCCTTCCTCAGACTATTCCTTTCAATTCACTTCCGGTATTCAATATTCAATTCAAAATACAAGTCCTTTGGAGCATAGAGCACATTTTTGCGGTGTTCTTAGAGGTATCAAGTTGTTTTGGGAGGTAGATAAAGTGCAAGTATGTCTATAGACACCAGTACCCAGATCTGTTTTAGAATGAGAAAGTAGCTGCTTAGCAACTAAAACAATGCTTCCTCAAAGTAACAACTAGGAAGTCTGATTATTCACATTAGGTAGTATATTTTTGATGGGACACCATGAGATATAAAACATACAAAATACTTCTGAGGCAGAAGTAAAGATGGTAGAATCTGTCCTGAAATAAATGAAAAATGGAATCCCAAAATGACAGCAGGCTGGTTCAGCCAAAGGTCAACTCATCTGTGAGTTAGAAGGAATTAATTTTCTAGGCACCAGGAAAGCAATGAGGCTTATCAAACAATGTTATTTTCCATCAAGAAAAAACATCATGGCAGCCTGTTTTCTACTTTCATACATTTCCATTTTTAAAAAAAGTGGAACAGTAAACAAACACATTCACTTCTGGAATGGTGACATCCTTCCTGCTTATTTCTTTGCAGGGACCATTTTAAAATAATGTAGAGAAAGCTGAAGAGGTGAAATTCTAGTGAAACTCTAGCTCCATTGTGGCCACAGACATCCTGAGTTTTGGTCATGGTGTGCTCCCAATACACCTCTCATTTCTCCCCATATCCTTCAGGGATCATCTGCAGCAACATATGGTTCCATATTACTGTCCAGCTACCCTAAACTGGCATTAAGGACAGTTGCAATGTTGAAAGCAACATGCATTGATTGCACACCATCTCATGAGATCTACTAGTCTTTCATTAGCCACCTCCTTCCCTGTCTTCCTCCTCTCGTCCCCTCTCCATCACCAACACATTGGATTTTCATGCTGTTATTAAGCTTCAGACATTGGTATGAGGTGTTGATACTTAAAGAATACTGGTGTTCAGCTGCCTTTCTTGTACCCTGCATTATAGATACATGTCGCTGCCCAAACATATACAAATAGGACCTGGAGAATGCTGCAAAACCAGCACTCTCCTGACCACTATGAGAGTGATAACAGCCCAGCAGTTCTCAGGAATCTAGCTTGTGACAAGTTTCTTTAAATCAGACAAGATCTTAAGTGCCTGTCATAAGTCAGTCATCCTTCAAGTGTTCCCATTTCTTCCATGTGAGCTCTTTACAAACTTATCCATCTGCATTTATATATAGGACTGTGGTGAAAAAAACCCACTGTAACAACTAGGTCTACAAGAAGATACGTAGGTTAGGTGTCCTGTCCCTAGAGGAGAAATATCACCTGTGCTATATAAAACACCATTTCACAAGGGTACTCCCTACTAATCCCATAACCACTGGGCCCCTGCCAAATCCCAAAGGGAGTTTGGTAGAATAGGATGGAAACTGAAGATTTATCTAAGTGGAACTGCAGCTTTCAGAAGCTTATTGTTCCATTGCTGCTTTCTGGCCTTGGTCTAGACGCTGCAGAACTTCATCCCCATAGCAGTGGAATAGGGGTTTTTCTTAAACTGAGCAAACACAAGCAGCGGCTTGTCTTCTCGTGCTCATCAGCTCTTGCGTCCGTCCTTTGCTTTCCCAGGTGAAGCCATTATCACTTGTTCAAAGAGATCCAGGAGTTGGGTATTTCTGACAGTCTATGTGCTGAATCAAGAACGTACCTCTAAGTCACATCAGAAGTAAGTAATAGAGTTTTGAGTCAGTGTCTGAGTTGCAAAACCAGGAGTGAAAATATATTTCCAGTTGACCAGCAGCAGAGTTTCCCCTCCCCTTTTTTAGTATGAATTGGAAAGTAAAAAAATGCCTCATTTTAATCCAAGAGAAAATTTCTCTTTATTTTGCATATTTTTGATCCATTAAAAATCTCATTTGCTACATTTCAAAACAAAATGTTCCAAAGCAGAATGCCATAATATTACTTTCTGGAACAGTGTATCTTAAGAGCTTTAACTTCATCATCTATTTTTGAGTCTTCTTGTGGCTGAAACTATTCATTGAATTTAAACTAAATATGTGGGTAGTTGCGGTCAACCTCAAACTGCATATTTGGTGGCTAAACTATTCTCAGGGGGAAGATGCCCCACCCTAGTTATAGTATCTAATTTCTTCCTTAGCATCACCTTTTGACAGTAGTAGAGAAAAATTGGGATTTTGATTCTATTTATTCCTATCAGTGCAACAGGGCACATCTAGCCTTCCCCTCCTTTTCCTTTAAGAAGTAAGTATTTTTCTCTAACCTGTGTGTTCTTAAACTAATGGTTTGAGAATAATCTCCTCATGTAATGAGCGGTCTGTCTTGTCTATGTATTAATTTTTCTCCTTACCGATAACCTACATAGAAAACTGGCTTTCCTCTGTGTATCAGGAATGTATAGGAATGTTTCCTCAACTTCCTTTCTCCGGTTTGCTGCAAGCTGTAGTATGCAGGTTTCTCTCCTTGCATTTTCTTATTTTCCTTTGTAGACTGCTCTTGTTAGTTTTAATTACAGCAGTGGAGGACAGTATGCTAAAGAGCTCCCCAAGGAGGTGGCACTAATGGTCACATGTCCCCCCTGAGTGACAGCATCCGTTCTGGTTGCAGTACTACAAAGACATGGGGGCAATTCTTGTATGGATTGGTAAACGGACTTTATGTGAGAAGATAAATTAGCAGGCATCTGTGTTTCCTATTTGAATAGGCTATGTGTGACTCAGTAAGCCTTTTGTTCAGTGGGCTAAAAAATGCCATGCAACTCCTCATCAGTATTGAAATTTTAAAGCATATTAAATTACTATGGCATATTTTTGAGGACTGTAAAGAAAAAAATGTGGTGGATTTAGCACTGTGCCTTTCAAACTGTCAACCCCAACACTGAAACAAAAAACTAAGACAATAATAGCAGAAAAAACCTGAATGGTTTGCATATAGAAAGAAGCTAAGACACATGTGAAATACTATTTTCAATAGTGGTTTTATTATAGTGTCGGTGCACCCTATGTGTGCATACATACGCTACAGATTCCTGTTGCTGTTTTTGTGACTTGTATAAAGCATACTGAGATTTACATCACAGGATGTAACTTTTGGAGGTGCTTTTACGACAACCTTTGCCAAAATTCAGCACGTGATTTTTAGTTTGCACCCACTGTTGCATTTCCCGGCACTTTTGTGGAGCAAGAACACTAGGCTATGCATACTGTGCACTGTTAACATACGTTAGCTGTGCCTTGTGGCAGTATTCAATCAGATGAATAAATGGAACAGTATGTCAATGCACAGTATGATTGCAATTCAGAATCATACAGAAAAGTTAGTATTGCAACATCTGCATAGACACTGTCATAACGTCAAGGAAAAAAGTAACAATGCCGTTCTTGTTTCATTGGATCAAATGCAAATAAAACAACCATGATCTAATGCACAAGGCATTTTGAAAAATATTTTTAGTAGTTTTCGAAAAATAATTGTAATTAACAACACAAAGGGAACTGAAATTGGAATGTGGTATTTACATAGTGCATGCTAAGTCTTTGAGTGAGACAGTCTTTATTTGCTTAGTCTACATGAAATAGATTACAACATTCACCTCTCTGATGAAGCCATTACCATGCTTTTTGGACACTATCAAATACTGCTGCTATCAGATACTGCTACTTCTATTACTGTTGTTAATAGCGATTATTATTGCAGAAAGAATAATGGCATATTTATTATACCAGGTGACATCAGAGGAAGAGTTATTTTTCTTGTGAGGGTCTCTAAAGAACCAAGTTTGGTGCCTAAGGAGAAAACAGAGCATCTATATCAAGATCTATTAAGAATAACATTCGGAATTTTCCGTGTTGTCTAACACCGCGATACTCTTGTTTTCTTACAATGCCAGATGAAAGCAGGGAGGGAGGAGGGTAGGAGAGGAACAATAGATCAACAGTTCTCTCTATGTTTAAAAATTCACAACACCTCTGTTACACCAGAATATTATGTGACAATAACGATAGGCCTCTGATTTATACCAACAGATGCAGGGAAACTCCAAATTCAGGCTGTCATTCTCCCCTCACTGCAGATCCTCTGTTGGTACAACTTTATGTAGCACTTCTGAGTTTGGTGGAGAGATGCCAGTTTACATCAGCTGAGGATCTGGCCCACTGTAGTGCGATGACCTTAGCTCTGTTTAAATCAGATCCACAGTTAGTGGTAACACAGTTGCTCCATACTTAATATATATCTACAACATGCAGGTGTAAAACACACACAGGAAGGTCATAAATTTGGAAGCTCACTCTTAAAAAGCCTCCTGGTTGTGAATGGATTTTTAAAATGTTCCCTTTGTTTTATCTTCAAAAGGTGTAGACCAGAGGAAAAATATGCAAACGCTATGCCTTTAAAACACCAAATGCAAGTGAGTTTTAATAACCTATCAGGATCTTAGTCCATCATAACATTTAATCTGCATTACATCTCACTTCCTAATCGCTACTTTCATTCCAATTGTGAGCAGAGAGGGTGGGGGAGAGATGAGAATTTCAGATAAGTGCCAGTAAAACAAGTTTGCTCTACAGCTGGCAAGCGCTGTGCACACGTTAACGGTGCCTTATGGCAGTATTCAATCAAATGATTCTATAAACTAAAAATAATCACCCTAATACTAATACCTATTATTCTTCATTGTTACTGGTCGCTATGGTGCTGCATCTGACTATGAAGAATTCACCGCCATTATTACCCTCAGTGTCTCTCTCTCTCTGAAATGTGATCTAATTGCAGAATCCACACCTGTTCGACAGTTCAATAGAAGCCTGCTTTTGATGGAAGCAGACTTTCAAGCACACACACACGCACGCTCATACACAGGCACACGCGCACACACAGGCACACATTCACACACAAATGCGTGCATGCACAGACACACACACCAATTCACAGAAGACTTCAGCTGGAGGAAAAATAGAGTGTAAGTTGATCAGAAAATAATATTGTGAGGAGTAAAAAGGAAAAAAAAAAGCTTGTGTTTTGTGGTCATTGGAAGATTGCTGATGGGTGCATAAATAAAGCATGCTGGAACATCTGTTCTTTGTTGTGCATTCAGCTTTTTAATGTCTTCAAAGAGCAGCACTGACGCATCACTGACTACCACTCCCCATTCAAGCAACATTTTACCAGAAAATAATAAACCTTCCTGGTGGGGTGCAAGGAGCCAAGGCATTTGGGCAATGCCATTAATTTGGAAATATCTCTTTTTCTAGGATTTTTAAATATCTCTCCCTTTGAACGTTGTTCAAATTTTGGGATCCAGCCTGGAGTCCCTATCAGCCTGAGCAGTAAATCAGCCTGAATATTCCGCTCAAGCCTTTTCTTTCTGTACCAAAAAAAAAAAAAAAAAAAAAAAGAAAAAAGAAAAAAAAGAAAAAAAGGAAAGGAGAAGGCTGCTGTCAAGTCAAAGTTTATACACATTTTCCCTCTCCTCTTAATTCTATTAATGTTAAAAATTCTGTCCAGGGGGATTCTTTTTTCCTTAAGTTACAGTATTTATTTATATTGGTAAAATTCAGCGGCAGTGAAGACCCCTGACAGTTTAACAATATTGGCTGGTTATTTTGATACACTGTGCTAGGCAGCAAAAGATTAAAACCAGAGCATCCTAGACTGAGAGAAACCAGCTTGAATTCTAAAATAAAATTTTAGCAGCATGGATTTCTCTTGCCATAGGCTATGAGGCTACTATGAATTTCAGATGCATCTCCAGAGCTGTCAATGAGGTGGAAAGATGGGATTGGCATTACAAAGATTTGTTGCAATGTGATTCAGTGTAATTGCAATCGAAGGTATAGCAACATTAAATCGCAGCTGAGAAAGAGCTGTTTATGCATGTACAGTATAGGAACAGTATTTGCCCTACCACTCTAGGACCACGATGAGACTTTTTTTGGTACAGCTTCCTTCTGCTCTGCTCTTTCTTTCTAGGTCACAGCTCAAAGATATTGGAATACCAGTTAGATGCTAGTGGGTTACGTTTATAATGAGCCTGATGATGGTCTTGTGAAAGAATACTTCAGAAAATATAAACACCTCTTAGGACAGTTTGATAATTAGATACTATAATGTCTCTGTTCTATGCTAAGAGGTTTTTGGCCTCTTGATTGCTCATCTTCGGTTTATCTGCTCTGACAACTAACTGTTGCTGCATAGTCCAGGGACTAGAGTGGTGGTTCAGGGATACCACTGACGTCAGTGGGTACAATTCCTCTTGCTTCAGTAGCAACATCATCAATCTCCACAAAGCTTCGTACCAAAGTTTTGCCTTCTTAGACCAGGTGGAACCTTATCTTAGAGCTGGAACTTGGGGATCACTCCTGTCGCTCCTAAGGAAAACCATATTCTTTTTTGGCTGGAAAAAGCGTGAGATATATACCTTCCTTGTTGGCATATTATAAAGTTACTAATATCAAAGGGTGTGTTGCTATGGATTTTAATAAGAGTAGGAACAATGTCACCAAGATCATTAATGTTCTCACAGTGCTTTGAGACTCTCAAATGCAATCAGATAAGAACAGAGGCACTGTATTTATCACAACTGTTGAAAAGCTCTAATGAATACATACAGTCTCATTGAGTTGGAGAAAGAATCTTCCTATGGATGAGATCCTTGTCCATGCAGCTCCTCAGTGCTTGACATTTAAGGAATGTATTTCATTCTCATAGCATCCCTGACAAAAAGAAAATAAACCTATTCTGATCTTGTGTCCAGGAACCGAGGCACAGAGCAGTTGGAACAGGTTTCAGATGGAGTCTTTCACAGAAACCACACTGGAACCCAGGATTTTGAATGGCAACCACCTCTGTCGGCTAGCATCCTTCCTGCTCCTGGAGAAGGGCTTGCTTCTGCTGAAAGACGGCTCCACCAGCATACTGATACCTGGACAACAGAGTGGTGAAGAGAAGAACGTACCTCTTCTCCTGCATCTTTGGCTTCTGTGGATTTTTTATGATTCTGCTCTTTAACCCAAGACTTGTTCATAAGGGGCACAGAAACAAACGAAAAAAAAATCATGCAAGGAAATCTTTTCACTGACAACGGAAGCAGGACAGGTTGACTCTAGTAACGCAATATTTAAATGTGCTGTTTCCCCTGCTTAGAGATTCTTTTGCATGGTTCCATTATGTTGTGCTTACATAGTAATTGCTCATTGACCATTTAATTACACAAGGCTGTCACCTTTACTCGTACTCGGTACACGGCTTCCAAATAGTCACCTTGGTATCAAGGAGGTGGGGGCCAGTTCACCTGGTAGCAGTAGTCAATATGAATAGGGGGAGCAAAATCTGGCCTGCAATAATTACCATGTAGCGACATAGTGTTTACATAGTAATTACCTTATTATTTTTATGGAAGAATACATGATTATTTTTGTCCTCCAGCCCAGAATGCAGGCCACACAGTAATTACTTTTGGGCATAAGTATAATTGTACAAACATACTTTTTATCTCTCTGCCTCTCTTCTGCATGCACACAGTTAGATGTGTTCACTGCACGGTTACTCTGGGTATCTATCACTGCATCTTATTTAAGTCCTGAATCAAATAGTTGCTTCCTGGTACACTGGCCTCATATATTAAAAGGTCACAATGAAGAAAACATTTGGGGTTTTTTTTTGGTTTTTAGAAAGCAATCACAATGTCTACCTAGATTTACTTTTCTTAGCCCATGATTCTTCATCAATGTATGCCTTTATCCCAGGCCTGTAGGGGCAATGAGTCAAATCCTTTTGCCTCTGGGAATGTCTGTTAAAATCATATTTTAAAGCTAGAATGGACTCAGAGATGTACATTGTGTGCCCTTGACAGATGGGGCCAGACAGTCACTATAGTCTGAAAAGAATATATTGACTCACTAGCTCATCTTCTTTTCATGGTGAGAAGTACTCCATTGATGACATTTCATGATGTTTAAGATGTGGGTAGCATTGCCTGAAAAGACAGAGCTGGAGGGAGGGGAAAGAGATAATATTAGAGAACCAACATGCCAATGTACAACAAAGGCCAGTCTCAATCCTGAACCGACATTGTAGGTGGATTTTTGCAGCACTTGTGACTGTTACTAATGGGGACCAAATCTGAACATTCTGCAACATGGCTCAAAAATAGCTTAGATCAGACACAAGGAGTATTTTCCTGTACTTCTTGGGCATCAGTTTCTAGACATTGCCATGATTGGTGCAGAAAGTGAAAGAGACAACTGCACTCGAGCCTTGGATGACAAGGGACCAAAACATCAGTTAGTGTGAGTTTATTTAACGTCAATAGGTGTGTGTCAATTGACAACTGAAGAGGATGAGACCCAGAATAGACTGGGTCTAATAAGAATATGATTAGCTGGGATACAATAAATAACATTAAGATGAAGCATGTTATTTAAGTAACATTCGGCAGGAATCTAGGTGAGAAACACCTCCAATATACGAGAGACATGAACTCCTTATTTAAAAGTTGTATATTTTTTTGACTGTTCAATCTACTTTTAATGCCACCCATGAGTACCTCCTAAATCTGCTTGTCTTCCCTTTATGCACTGATCATTGAAGAAAAAAATAAAAGACAATACAGCACAATATCACCTGACGATCTAAACCCCATTTTTTAAAGGAAATTGTCAGATATCCTATTTGGTACTTGGCTATTTATGTTAATATGTTACCTGAAATGTAAGTAGATTTGGGTGCCTATTGCACTGAAGACATGACAAAGATTTATAAAGCTTCATCACAATGAGTAGAACTCTCTGAGAATATTGACAGTGACTAATGCTGCCTACGTCTCAATGGCAGCACTCTATACCTTACCCATTTTCTACAAAGAACAATCATATTACTACCGATTAGGTCTTTCTATCCATAAATGAAAACCCCCCTTGCTTATTGATTCACTTAGTTCAGTCATTTATGATACACTTGAGTAGATATATTCTAGTTAAAAAATGTTGGGATATTTTCTTCTGGTCAGTGATGGGGTTGGAGAATCAAGTTTGCAATCCTGAGACATTTTACATCTCTCATAAAACCTGCATACAGTTTTGTGACTTATAGAAAGTATTTTTGCCCTTTTGTCTCCGTGTCACTCAGTATACATAGATCTGGCCAGGAGAAAACCAAAGGAACACATCTTCTTTTAGCTAACTGTGTGTTCTCTTCCAAAAATATGTAATTTGATGTGACAGAACATTGGTGGTGGATGAACATATAAGGAGAAGGGAAAGAAGGATATAGAAACATGAACACAATGGAATAAAGAATGATAAGAGAGAAAATAGGCAAGGGAAAAAAGGAATATGATGCAAGGTGAGAAGCAAAGGGAAAGAGTAAGGTTTCAGAAAATACTTTTTTAGCGGATAGTCATGTATGAAGCCTTCATTAAGGCGTGTGATGTGGCCTTTAAAAATATTACATATCTCCCTGTCTGCATGAGTCACGTGAATTATTTTTCTTATCTAGACATGGTTTCCACCACTACCTACAGTTATCTGAGAACTATGGTGGGATTTTCTAAACTGTTATAAAACTGATGGACTGGGTCTATTTTCTAAAGAGTAGCTGGGAACTTCAGTAACTAAATACCTGTAGTGGGGCAGCAGAGCGTTTTAGGGGAGAATATGATTTCAGCTTACAGATTGCAAAAAGTAGCTGGCAAGCAATTGCCGAAAGCTCTCTTCTTGTTCATTCTGTCTTAGTATGGAATTCCCTAGTTTTTGAATGCTCTGGAACCAAGTTGAGAATATGTTAAGAGGTCAAAACAACAACAAATGATAGTTTTCAATCATCAGGATGACTCTATAAACAAGTGAAGTTTGGGGCCCTTCTACAGCTAAAAGAGAGCCAGCAGCTATGTTGTGACCTTTCAGATTGTTCCCCTTGGGATGTCTGATGGACCTAACACAGGTCCCAGGGGAATAAACCTCCCTACCAACCTTTGTCTAGTTCCACTTAAGAGAGAAAGCTGGACTTGAAACAGAGTGTCAGAAGTAAAGGTCAGTGCTTTATTTACGTGAGCTTTATATGCTAGACTTCTCCCCTCTGCTTTCTCTTTCCCCAGAGATCTCTGCTTAAATCATTCCATCCCTTGAACTACTTCTTAGTGACAATTCTTTTTCATCCACAAGCCAGGGCTAAAGCGAGTAATCTTTTAAGACACATATTCAGGCAGTAATATGCTAAATAATGGCAGGTTTTGTCACATAATTTGTGTGCTTCTCCTCCGCTATCTGATGTTTTAGTAGGTTTCACTATATACCACAGAACAAAGTATATATTTGCTGCTAGGAACCAGAGCAAAATCAACATTTTGGAGAAAGTACAATTGAGTTCCTTATTTTACAGGGAAGAGTTGTAAGTAGCTCTGTCTTTCCAAGTATTCTAAAATCCCCAGAAGAAAAGGTCTTTGCTACAAGAGCACCTATTACACTTTAAAAAATCACTACTCCTTCTGGGACAGCCTCTACTTTCAATCTACCTGCTTTTTTTCTCTAGTTGGTAGACAGGGAAACTTATTTAACAAAGTTGGGGTTTCATCCAGTGACTCCTTATATCAGTGGTGATCTTTCTACTGACTTCAATGCGAGCTGTGTACATCTGAATTGCTATCATTTTCCAACTAGTGAAGACACTTGAGCATCTGGTGCTGTTCTAGCAAGCTTCTTACACAGCTTTGGTGAGAATTTTGAAGCTGACATAGAAAGAATTTTCCAGGGCTCACAAGCTCTTTGTATCTTCTTTTCTTTTTAGAAACACTCCTGACACGCTTGTGATACTGTTTGAATATGAAAAAATAGAAGAGAAAGCTAAACTGAGCATTGTAAAACATTCTGGGCAAGCGTTTGCTTGAGTTTAAAAATGGACTTGCTTCTCTGTGCTTATACAATTTTTTAGCACTTTGGAAGAACTGAGATATGTGATTGCTCTTGGAACGTGGAGTTCAACCCCCGCCCCCCGCCCCAGACTCCGCAGGCGATATGGGTCTGGATGGTGAAGAAATAGCCATGCTGAAGGCAGTACTAGCACAGGCCTCCTGGGGCTTCTTCTTCTTGAGTTTGAGTAGACGGTTTCTCTATCTCCCACTGTAAGGACTGATTCCTTTCCTGTGGGGGGGATGTGTTCATTTCATGTGTTCTTTCATGTCTTTCTTGCTGAGGGACATGGGTGACAATCTTACCATGTAGCCAAATGATGTCCAAGTAAGGTCAGATTGCCCAGGGAAAATGTACACATCTAGTGCAAGTCTAATCCTGCTCATCTGTACTTTCTCTCTGGAAACAGATCTCCCATTTTTTTCCATTCTGTGAAACAAACATTATTTTTTACTATGATGGCACTGACGATCTAGAAACAGGGAAATCACCATATGATCTGTGTGATCAGTAACAATGATGGGGTACAACCAGAATTTGCATACCCAGCGTCAAATATTCACACTAAACTACCTGTGCTCTCAGTATACAGTAAAAACCTACTTAAATTCTGTGGAATGAAAATCACATTTAGGAAAAAGCAGTCTGCTCACGTATGTGCCATTAGTAGAAAGACTGGCAAATAAATTATCTGCTGTGAATTATGCACTAATACAAGTGCCTATGTGATGTGTGTCTGTGTGAATTCATTTACACATGTCAAGGTGTACGTATGCATATGAACATAAGTGTATCTTCTCTCTCTTTACCTCTCTTTCATACATTGGTACAGGAAATGTAACAACTGCCATGTTACTTCTCAGTTACACCAAGAGTCCCATCTTCTGTACAGGCCTGGGTATGCTTGCTTTTTTCCTTGCTTTTTAATCATTTCAGTAAAAAGGCTCTCTCCTTGATATCCACTTCCAAAACTCCCACTCACTTACTTCAGAACAAATCCAGCCTTGCTTGCACATGTGCGCGTGTTGAACAAGCCCTCATAAAATGCCTATCACATCATTATTTTGTTTAAACATTTTTATTTCTCCAGAGAATTTAAAATACACAAACATGTGATTCCATGAGGAAATGATCCAAAAGAGATTATAAATACAGCTATAAATGTCAAAGTTCTCAAAACATTTCACTGGCTCTATCTTCAGAAGAGACTGTTTACAGAGAAAACCCACGTCAGTGTGTTTTATTATTGTTATTGTGTGTTAAATGTTACAAATGCAATCTGTTTGCCTTACACGTAAACCATAGTCTCCAAATATCCTTAAGAATCACCTCTAATAGTTGTACTCAGAGACAGGAGTATAATTTAGTAGGATATTAAGCAATCTCTCAACAGCAGGAAAGATTTTTGGGTTTCGTACAACTCTGATCAGAGGCGCCTATTCTTACTGTCCCCAGAAATGAGTAGTCTGCAGTCAGTTGTCACCCCAAGCTCCATGTTTGTGAGAGGGATTGGAACACAGAGAGCTCAAAATGCAGACCTTTCAAACTTCAGTTCTTGCAGACTTGGGATCAGGCCATTTTTAATTATTAAGAAGAACCATCAAAGGCTTTTTTTTTTCTATGTAATTTTAAATTTCTTTCTGCATCTGTATTCAAAGTGATGCCTAAGAGACCCTTACTACAAAACGTTCATACTCCTTTCCTTCTTTGACGGAAGAAGCTATCTCCAGAAATGAATGAGTCCGAGTCAGAAGAATGAAGCAAACAAACACCAAATGTCTTGTAAATAAAAATATGCCTAAATTTGACAGTGAGTTTAAAATCCACAGCATGGAATGAATTCTAATACAGAGAACTGGAGTAGCACATATCTGAAATTTGTCATGGATATTTAACTTGTTAGGAAAAATGTTAAGACTGGAAGATCTTTTTCTTTGGTCTACTTGAATGTTGATCACAGCCGTTTTCTGCAATTATGGAAAACAAAGTAATATTTAAATTTCAAAATTTCTTTTTAAAGGCTGCATAGGAATGTTGGACGTAATTTCCCTGTAGTCACAGGAACCTGTGGGAGACATTTTGTCTGGAGGGTGGTCACAGAACATCCATTTTATGTTTCACAAGCTTCAAAGTCTTTGCCTATATCCTCTACGCTTGTTTAAAGGCAACATCCACAAAATTGGAATGTGCCCCTGGGGGAGATCAGAGGAGGACAGGGACATCACCAGTGTACTAGCCAGTTGTAAGTGCATTTGTTAAAAGAAAATAGCTCTGGAAAAATCTATATCTTACTATCAGAGAAAGCAAAATTTCTCCCAATTCTCTAACAATCTTACATAGGGAAAAAAAAAATCCTTCCTGACCGCAGATCAAATTCAAATTCCAAATTATGTAAACAGTAAATTATGTAAATACAGGCTTGTGTCCCCCTTGCCTTCTTAATGTTATTGTCTTTCACCTTTCTTTGCAACAAGAAGCAGAAAGGGTTTGAAGCGCACAGTATTTCAACATGCTTCATTGCAGTATTGTCTAGAATGAGAGTTGTGCTCCTAGATCCTTGAATTTCATCAGTAGCAAAGGGTAAAGTTTTGCTCTTAAGCATTCAACCTGACTACGCTCTAAACTGTCAGGAGGAGAACAAATGGAATATGAGAACAATCTGACCACAGCCCCCTCCAGATCTGTGGCCCTATGGGAAAAGTGCACAAAAGGGCGAAAAGCTGACAACTCAGTAGGGCCAAATAACTTGCCCTTCGTTTTTAGTGGTGAAATTTATTTATTGGCTATGCCTCACTGGCCCAATAGACCAGGATTAGAGTTTTATCTCCTGAAAGTGGAATGTTTAATTCTAGTTTTGATTTTACCCCAAAACAAAGTCTCTGTAATTCTGGTTTTATGATTTATTGGCTGCAGTTTTCCTGAGATGAAAGTAGGAGTTCAGCAATCTGTTCTTGGAAATCCAGCATTTTGCAAGGAGTCTCTGTCAGCAAACATGTGATAAGCAAAGACATTTTCTTGAGTTTCAGGCCAGTGGCTTATTCACAAGATATTTTCCTCTTTGAAAACAGGTCTTCGCTCTTACTGTGTTGCTCTATTGATCAATCTGTTTTGAGAGAGAGCAAGAGCTCAGAAAAAGGAAGTTTCTTTTTTACCACATTAAATCCTCTGAATTTGCCTGAGCCAGACATGATTATTCTCCAAATGGAAAGGGTTTTACCCTAAGTATCTTGTAAGCTTTTCTGGATGCTCCTGCAACACACAGGGAAAGGAATCAGCTAAGCTACTAGAGAGTAACAACTTTGCAGAACAACTCCCCATGGCAGAGGGAATGAACGCCTTGACTCTTGACATAAGTCTTTACCCACATCAGTGAATATTTTCTGTCTGTACTGGGAAGGGAAGTAGGGAAAATGGTTGGGTTTTGCTAAACCTGAAGTGAAGGGAGTATGTGAAATACATAGCTTTCAGAATGACCGCAGTGCTTTTGCAGCCTATGCTATCTGCATACATGGGCGCGATTAATCCCACAGTGCTCAGAGTAAGTGCTTACCCTTCAGTGGGGCAGGAAGAGGCCTGGAAAATTTTGTCTTCATCTCTTTTTCCCAAGGAACTGACTTTGTAAAGGCTTTTCATGTCCTTGAGGCCATCCATGGAAGATTGATCCACAGAAGGAAATTTCCGGTAGGGATGTGCTACATGGCAATAGTGAAAGAACATTTTCAGCTCTGATCTGTCCTCAGCTTCTTCTGGACTTCTGCAAAAGCTCATCATTTTGTGTCTTATTTGTCCACACAAAATTAAAGCCACATTAATTTTTCATCCTGCTTGTTTCCACTGGCCTCTCTGGGGCCAAGGACTGAGAACTTTGAATAAATCTTTTCTAGTTTACAGAATTACTCAATAGCTAGCCTGTGACTGAAAACATAAGAACTTTGGCCTCTAGCAGAGGTGCATAACATTGGAATTCTGGTCAAAAAAAATCACTCATAGTGACATTGCAAACTAAATCCTTTAGTTTCCCACGTTATTGTTCAGTAACTCTGGTGTTCAGTACAAGGAAAAGTCTTGCTAGTAATAGAGAAAAATCAGAAGATTTTGATGCTTACAGAACCCAGAGGCACATTACCAAAACCTACTTGGTTTTCACAATAGTAATAGAAATTTATCAAGAACAAGATGCTTTTATGAGACTGGCAGGAGTGCTTTCTGCCCTCTGGGCTGGAAACACTAAACCAGTCATACCACTCTCTGCACTGGACAAAAACAGAAAGTCCAGAGACTTTCTGGGAGAAAGAATGGGGGAAGCATGCTTTTAATCTTTCCTTCCCGTTGCCCTTCACAACCCATGGAATAACTAAAACTAAATTTTCTACATTTAACATTTTATGTCTCTTTTTCCCGTATCACATTTTATTAACCAAAGATTTTTAGAGAATGTTTTCTCCAAATTACCAAGATGGAAGATGTAGAAGAGAATTAAATGTACTTGAGTATGTTTTTTTCTTCAGCTTGCAATCCTGAACAGATTATTCCATTTGCTGTGCTTCAACTTTCACTCTCGTGAAAATCGGAAAGAAGAGCTATTTACTGCAATTATTTCCCTACCCTCTATTCATGTCTAAAACAGTGACAAAAACATAATGGATCACTTTGTTCATTGAATAAACAACCCACAAATGCAACTTTATAAGGTACATTCCCAGGAAACAGATCTATAAACCTGGTAAATGCACCAAGACCCCATCAGGGATGTTTGAACTAAATCTTAATTTGTCATTCATGAACACTTCACATGCCCCTCTAAATGAGTTATGTACTGCATCATCAACAGGAAATATAACAGACTGCACATTGGAGATACCAAAAAGGGCTTGTGGGAGTGTTTTATTGAGCATTGCACAGGTGTTAACAATAGAGTGGGTAACACAGATCAAAGGATTGTGCAGAAGCCACTTGATAAGTTATAAACTGTTCTTCATCTACCTTGTGTGATAATAACTTGTGTGTCCACTCTGGCTCCTCTGTTCACCCTGTAAGCGATACCTCAACAGAATAGAGGTGAATAGCAATGATATCACTGCTAACTTGACTCCACAGCTTCAATCCCAGATGGTTTTTACGACAACTTAGAGCAAGTCTGAGGCTGACCCAAATTATGAGGATGACAAGTTTGGCAAAAAACCCGAGCCTGCTCTAAAACAAACTCAATTTCCCACTCTTATCAGGCCTTCTGCATAGTGGGGATGGCACAGTGCCAGTGGGAGATAGCCCAAATAGACAACATCTCAGCATCATGGTGAGACTGTGTAGCTAGTCATCTGAAGGACCTCTTCAGCAATGCAAACCATCTTGGTCAAAGTAGTAAGGAAGGAGTTGCTCAGTTTAGAAAGATTGCTTCCACGCCTCCAAAGAATGTCCTGTAGAAAAGCTGGACAGTAGTAAGTTAGTTTTCAGATATGGTCTTTTCTTCATAACAGGCACTGATTTATAGGAGGAGGGAGATTTGAGGTTACTGGATGATCGACATGACACAGTGGTACCCTATAGCTGTACATTCGTCTTCTCAATTTTCCCTCCCTCCTTTTCCATCCTCACTGGACCTGTATTATCTGTCCTGATTAGCAAATGAGGGTGTGAAAGACCAAATGACTGCGGTCATGGTGCCTAGCTTTGTAAGCTGTGTTAGAACTCTAATTTAATCTGTTCTGGTTTTGTTTCAGTTTGCAGGCTCTCTCTCCAGTTTTCTGTATGCTTGAGAGCTTTGCTTCAGATCAGTAGTCACGGAGGCAAGTGCTGGGCAGTGGGCTGAAACAATTTTATCTTGATGTGATAAAATAAAAGTGCATTACAAATGGCACTGACAAGGTTTTAGTATTGGCAGTCTCACTGAAAAAAGGATGTGAAAAATATCTGCCCACTGGGCCCAGAAGTTGTCACTGTACTGACTGTGCTACAGAGGGACTTGTGTTTTTTGAGACCAAAGAAACAGATGGAGACAGAAACACTGATTTCCATGTATACATTCTGTTAACATCTTCTCAGCTTAAAGTTCGCTTCACGTCCTTGAGCCTTCCAAATAACACAGTAATGAATATGGAAGAAAAGTGCATGTTTTTGACTCAACATCAACAGAGTACAACTCAGTACTCTGTGAAAAGTACAGTGAAAGAGCCCTCCTTCTAAAGGTTATTATTTTTGACTGAAGAACAGAGTCACACAGCAGGCAAGGCGCACTGTCTAGCATGCTAAGCATTGCACTGACAAAGGCAATTCTTACTCTGAAGACCTTGCAGAAAAGTTGGGATTGTTTTGCTTGTGTTATAAATGAGCAAAGAAGCAAGCAATGACTGAGGGACTGCATCCCATTCTAGTGTCCAAACCACAGGAATTGTCCTCTTTCTCAGAGCTCCCCCATGTCGGAAGTATTGACTCCCAGTATCTGAGCTGGAAAGAGGAGTGCTTCATTTGGAAGACCCCAACCTAGTAACAGACAGGGCAAGAAAATGAAAATATTGCATCCAGGCACTTGCATTTTGAAGTTTCGAAAGCAGATTTTTTTCCCCCAGTCTATTAATTTGTTCTTCCAATCAGTCAGTCCCACAAAGATGCAGCTCCCCAGGCACACACCCTGCTAGCAAACCTGCATCTGCAGAAGGTCTCTCCTTACACTATATGCAAATCCTTCTGGAAGCTGGGAATCATTTGACTTATGAGGTTCCTGTCTCCTATACCCAAGTCATTCATCTAATTTACATGTATTCAGATGCTTTTTTGTTTGCTTAGCATGCTAAGTATCAGTTTTTAGTGAGATTCACCATCTATATATGCTCTTTACAGGATGTGCTCATGTGTTACACAAAGGCTGTTTCGCCGTTTACCTCCTGGTGACTCCCTGGAGAGGATTGCAATGAGATCTCCTATGCACCACGTGAAGACTTATTTCCACTCTGTGTAGTGTATGATATAGCATGCTTCTTTATCCACCCTTGCTGTTGGGCTGACACCTTTGTTCTATGGCCTTCTCTCTCTTCTTTTCTTGGCAAATGAAATATGGACATTGTTTTGCATTCTTTATGTTCACCAAAATAAACAAATTATGAGCAGTATGCACCACAGTAGGGTGAGTGGGTCTTACACACCGTTGGGAATCACTGAAAGAACAGCTTCATAAATCCTTCCAGGGAAAACTGGTCTCCAGCCAGAGCTGAGGCATAACCTTTGGTGACATACAACTTTAAAACTCAAGTTCAGTCAAGCAGAAAGTTGCTCTTAAAAAAATACCCACGATCTAAAGGGAAATTAAAGAAAAGACAAACTGTTTCCTCTTTTTTTCTCATAAAGAATATTTTTCAAATTTTCAAATATAGTGCTTGAAGAACATGTATTTGTATTTGAGCACCTTGAAAAATACAGTTGGAATTTCAGAGATGACGTCTCAACTTTCTACTGATGATAATGGGGTTTGGATCAGGCCCTCTGTTTGTACATGCCTTACAGGTAAACAGAAACTTAAACGTCTCTTGCTCGTAATCCTCTCGTACATGCAGAGAACAAAATTCACCATGTGAAGTAAGGAAGGAATAAAATAAACATACAGGTCAGGCTTGCCAAGAAAAGCAAACAGCAGGCCCTCCAAAGCAGCCTAAAAAGCCTGCCTGTAAACCGTTCTGGAGTCTCAGTGCCATTTTAACATAACAAACCCCTTCTGGGACTACCATGGTAATTGCTGCAAGAAAAATCATTTTCATCTGGTAGCTAACTATGCTGTATTTCAAGCCAGTGCCTAGATTATCCTTAAATACCTTTGACCCCAGGGAAATTTAAATTTAACCTTTTGTAACATTGCATTTGCCAGTTCCAAATTACTATTACCATTATTTCAAGTTATATGTTTGATAGACTATGTGACCTAGAATAGATAAGATATAATTGAGACCGGTCAAAAGTAAACGATTGTTTCACAAGCTGTTCTGGGAACTGATCAATGTGTTAATGTCATATCTTGCAGAGTTGATTGATCAAGTGAAAAAGAAAAAAAGAAGAGGGGTTTTCATCCGTCTGCTTTCATAGGGCACCATTTCAGCCTGTACCACAGACTCCTCCTTATTTACAGGTGCAGATAACTCCTGGATGACAAGAGAGGGGCAAAAGGCATTCTCCTGAAGAAAAGTTACTCCACATATTGGACTGTAGCACATTTAGGATGAAAAAGACATTATCCACTCCCACCCCCTTGAGATTCAGAGAGCACAAATGAACGGTGTCTCTCTAGCTACTGAGTAACATCTCCATAAGAACGTTGTCCACAGTGTAAATGTTATTTTTCACAATGTTTTTTGGAAAGCTGTAGTATAAATACCAGAGTAAGTTCAATAGCACTCATATCGAGAGCAGTGAGAACTGGGAGAAAAAAGACCTACAGCTTATGAAAGCCTGGAGAAAAAACTAAGAGGCGTGTAAAAAAATGCTAGAACTAGTAAGAGTCTCTATTTGCCCTTCAGCTGTCCTCTCTTTTTTCTATTAAAGCTTTGGGAAAAAAATGACAACAGTTCATCTATTTTATTAACATCTTTTCTTCCCAGGAGAATTAGATGGGTGCAGACAGCAAAGATGGAGAGGATTATTTTAGACTAGTACCTAGGGTATTAATTATATACCTAGGGTATAATTAGGGTATAGCTAAGAATCCTGGGATAATTATAGGAAATGGAAAACTGGCTGAATATTTGAAAAATTCTTTCTGTCTGTACTGAGCTGTAGAACAGTTGCCCAAGAGAAATGTTCATTGTTTTGCATATGTTAAAAAGTGATAGACTATAAATTGGGAAATATATCTTATAAATGTCTTTGCTTTCAAAACATGCTTCTCATTTTAAGTTCCAGATGATACACATCTGTTGACGTCCTCTGGTTTTCACTTGTGCCTTGTTTATATCAGAAATAGGAGATCATGGGATTGAGGTTAAAGTACTGTTCATGTGCTTGGAATCCTGAATCATTTGCTTTTCCATGCATCCCTTCTGCTATTGTTACAGTTTCAATGACAATTGCTCAGCTCTTTTCCCCACATAGTGTGTAACCTGTTGATACGGAAAATGCAAGCTCTGCTGCGAACTACATCACTAGGAGCAGCCTTTCCATGAAGGAAGATGGACAAGACACAGGACAAGTCTCTCCTAACTCTAACCTTGGCAGTTATCTGAAAATGTTAAGAAAAATTCAAGAGGAAGAACAGGAGGAAGAAAGGAATGAGTCCCCCTACTTCTAGCATAAGAAGGCCATCCAGAATGAAGCTACCACTCATTTGGCAGTGAAAGAGGTTGTATTCTGTCATGTCATCTATCATCGTGCTTAGCCAGAAGCATGGACATAAGCAGAAACTACTTTGCATTAGTACAGGGAGGGAGTACTTAGAGGAACAATACCATGGTAGCTTGGGTAACTGCTTCAATGCCTCCTTTTGCTGGACACCAACTTCAGAGCCCAGCCCAACAGTAAACTTCATAATCCTCTATCTGTCTGAACATCTCTGAGGGATTCCCACAGCATCTTCAATCATCCCTTAAACTTGTTCAGGATCTTGCAGGCTTTGATCTGTCCCAGAGTGTGAACAAGCATATCCAGGTGAAGCACAGGCAAAAATTTTATTGTTTTAATGACCGTGGGGCTTTGGTCTGTGCCACTAGTATTGACCAAGACTGCATTATTTGTGTACCTTTTCCTCTGGTGGTACCTAGTAGAGCACACCACTTGCTTAATCTCAGCTTCCTGAGGGCAGAGAAAAGGGAAGACTGAGGATTACAACTAGTATTTTGAACTGCGGGAGAGTGTCCCTGGTTTTCTTGTTCTTTGCAGAAAGCTAATTGCTGTCATTTTTCTAGAAGAAAGTGCTCTTACAATTGAATCTCAGGAGTTTTATAACATGTCTTAAAAATTGTTTGTTTATCATTTTTGTTTTTTTCCTGTTGTTCCTCCCCTCTCTCTACTGATTTCCTTCAGAGAAGCTGTGTACTGTACCTAAACAGCTACAGCAAAAACTACTTCCTGCTTTTTCTCCAGATTTTTATGTAAGTTTTTAATGACTTTCAATCAGGGACAATCTGTAGTTGTAATAAAGCAATGGATGTTTATTATTATTGCTATTACATTATTATTATTATACTGTACACTATCATTATTGAATTGTAAACTTGAACTCTGTGGCGCATTTTTACAATTTTCTGTGATTTGCAAGTGTTTGAGGGGATCATTTATATAAAATGCCAAAGTGTTTTCATGCATCCTACGGTAAATTTCACTTAGTAGATTTGTTTTAAAAGAGTAATGCCACTCATGCCCAATTACCTTAGCAATTTGCTCTGCCTCTAGTTGGTCACAATTTTAATTTAAGGAAAGGATTCAACGTCTCAGAGACATTGGCAGATCCTGCCAGTGAATCCCACTGCCTGTGGGAAGTGCTGATTGATATTCAGAGCTTTAACACTTCCCATTTTCCTGAAGGAGGAGCTTCATCACAGACATTCTAGCTCTTGGGGCCTTATTTTTCACTTTTTTACATCCCAACCACGTGTCTCATGCCGTGCCACAGCTACAGTACTGAATTCCTCATCAGAGAGCTCTCTGAAAGGACGATAATGCTCGTGCAGTCTCAGCATTTACAATGTCCTCTGGGAGGTGAAATATCGGTTGTGGGGATCGACGGGACCTACATTCTCCTTGTTTTGTGCATTTTCCTGGACGGGGCTCTGAGCAGCTTGATCCAACTAAAGATGTCCCTGCTCACTGCAGAGGGGTTGGACCAGATGACCTTTAAAGCTCCCTTCCAACCCAAACTATTCTATGATTCTATGATTCCTTGGTGCAACAAAAAAACCCCTCTTTTCTTGCAGAGGGCATTTGTTTAAGGTGGTACATCTTGCCATGCCCTGAGACAAATACTAGTTAACAAACAGACAGATTTCAAAGCCATCTGGACAACTGTACAGGTTAGTGCATGGAGGGCAATCATCCCTGCTGCAACCCTGGGTCGGTAATGGTTTTGAAGGGTTTGCAGGCACACCACACACGTGTAGGGTACAGCAAGTCACAAGGCACGTAGGCATGAACCGGAGCTGAACAAAGGTAAAGGTTGTGGCTCTAGACATGAAACTGACAGTCCTGTTCTTCCAGCTCTGGGTGACAGGTAATCTATTTTATAGGCATTTGCTGAGTGGGATCAGTCAAGGGGATGTTTGAATGCCTGGGACAGTTTGACCTGTGATTGTGACCCCTGTGAGGAAGTTTGTCATTCTCAACTTCTCTCTTGCTGCTTTATCTGCCAGCTCCTTCTCTCCATGTCCTTTTTAGCTGGGTGAAGTTTATATGTTTCAACCATATGGTAACCAATCATTGCTTTACTTAAAATCTTGCTGCTGAGCGGCACAGAAAGCCGGTTGTAAGCCCAGAAAGCAATGCACAGACTCTGTTTTTCCCCCCAGCACCACACAGAGATATTAGAAATGTCTCCTTCATGCTCACGTTTTCAGCAGCTTCCCCTAGCCAGCTAAAGGCTTAACCTCCTGTTTCCTTCTGAATATGGCTGACACGGGCCATGACAAATGTAGCGCTGGACCTGTGACAGTTTCTGATAATCTCGGCTTTTTTTTCTTCCCTCAAGAAATAAATTGATTTGTATTTTATCTGCTTTTGGCAAAAGCAAGCATACAAACAGACAAAACAGCTACCATGGAAAGGTGGGGCCCAAGGCCTGCAGGAAGGCAGCAGCTTCTGGCAAAGAGCTTCAGAAAAAGCCCAGAGGCCCCAGGGGTGGGAGCACTATTTCAGTGTTTCTTGGAGACTTGAAAAAGAAAGGACAATGGATTCAATCTCCAGGAAGGTTATTTCTATTCAAGCTCACAAGACAGTAAAGGTAGGGGTGGCTCTGTGAAAAGCTTGGGCAACTTTGTCTCCCCCAGAGTCCCCAAGAGGAGATGCCACCAGCGCCCAATGCCACACGTATGCAGCCTTGAGGAGCAGGGAGGTAAAGGCAGCCCTGAAACCGAGCTCGTGGGAGTCAAAACAGTAAAGTGGAGAATCGTATTCTTCAGGGCGCATGCTTGGTGGAGGACAGGCTAACAGCACAGGGAGCTGTGTGATGGACCTTGTGTTGAGAGCAACAGGTAGCAAGTAAGTGAGCAGCCATAGTAGGGATGAGCAACGGGATCATGACCAGTGGTTTCTTGGCTGAGGCAGTGAAGCCTGACACCCAGAGCTGTGATAGCTGTGGAAATGTTGCACCTCTATGAGGTTCAGTGGGCCAGATGAGGAAAGCAGTGATTTGTCACCCCGTACTGTCACTCATCCTTGCTGAGGGAAGGCTTGGACTATGGCCAGCATGCTCTGGAGGCTGGTAGTTAGCCACAGGGTATTATTAATATGCTCTTATTTTCCTTCTATTTTTTGTTGCCTTCTGTGTGTTTCAATAGATGTTCTGACGTTTAAATCCATGTACTTAACTCATGGCATGTAAGGGGTAAAAAAGAGTGCTCCATGTGTACCCAAGCCATGGGTTTTCTTAGATGTCTTGGTTTGAAGTTTATGCCAGGATCTAAACATTTCAGGCAGAATTCCCTACAGGCCCCTCGCGGCTGCCAAAAATCATCCTGGCAGATGGGTTGTAACTCCATGACTTGATGCAAGTGAGTGGGAGGACATGCCTGCTCAGCGTGTCATGGCCTTGACACCTCCCTGCACTCACACTGCTCTTCAGCAGCAGCCATGTTGCTGGGCCCACGCTGCCCGGCAAGGGGAATGCTCCCAGCGAAACTCTCCTTGCATGCAGCTATTGATCTCACCAAGCGTTGCTGTAAATGATCACTTACAGTGTGGTCTGTAATCAGGGTGAAGCTGAGATTTATTGAAGCTCCTCTCCTCAAGGGCCAGGGGTATTTATCTGAATTCAGTGAGTCCCCAATTGCCTGGTGATAGGACTGTGCAGATCCTCAATCACTGCCTTTATATTTTCACAGCAGCCGACTCTTTTCTTCTTGAAGACTAGAAGGGCAAAGCCCTCTGAAACAAAAACCCTTGTCAGAGGTTAAAAAAGTCCAAAACACTAATTAAAATAAATAACTAGGGACATAGTGAGAATGTTTACCCACAAGGCAGGTTCTTGCAGGCTGTATTTTTCAACATTCCGGAAAACAACCACTGAAAATTTAGCTTTTTTTTTTTTTTTTTTTTTTTTTTGCAAGCATCTACTTGCAAAGTCCTTTCAGGAGCATGGTAGTTTCTCTTAAACATTTAACATGTCACTGTTTGCAAAAAGGCAGTGAATATTTTCTTAGCACATTCTAAATTATTTGAAGCTTTTCGCTAAAATAACAAATTAGTGCTCACCTTAGTCAAACCCACAAATATTTGTACAATTTAACAGCAAGCTTTGTAGTCAGAGTAGGAGAAGCATTCTCCTGTATTTTGTGGCGCCAAGCAGATTTTTTTTGTCCCACTAGATTAAGTTAGATTAACCAATCAGATAAAAAGAGCAACACTGAATGTATTAAACAATAATTTAAAGCCTTCTTTTTTTAGGAATGTTTAATTCATTAGCTTTGATATTTGGAAAGACTAAAATGCTGTGGAGGTGGGATGGAGATAAGGTCTTATCTGGCAATTATATCTATGGGTTTTAGAGGATTAGAGAGGGTAATTGTAGCATGCAGGTGGGTCAAAACCAGATGAATAGAAAGGAAGATGTCATGCTACCTTCAACTATGCCTCTTAGAAATGACTCTTTTTTAGGCCTTATGTAAGTTATTGTTATGTAAGTGACCTGCACTCAGTCTTCCTTGGTTTTGCCTCCTGTCCATTGTAGGCAGCTGAGAAGAAAGTGGAGGTGAGAATAAAACAGGCTAAAAAGGGAAAAGAGAGAGATGAACTATTTCCTTGACCCAAAAGATCTCCGAAGGTGAGGGCACTGTGCCAGCAGGGAGATTTCAGGAGAGGACTGGCATGCCGAGAAGTGCCTGGTAGGGAGACAGTTTTCTGCATGAGGAAGCAGGGACCCTCTGCTATAGGCACAGGGCAATGTGTTTGTGGATCCTGCCTCTCCTGGCCTGCAGGATAGAATTTTGGCAAAGACCCTCCTTGCTGGAGCAGGACAGCAGCGGGATTTAGGCTGTGTGCCAGTGCCCACTTAATTTACTATTCCCTATGGTGACTGAGAGGTGGGAAAGGGGGTCACTGACCATCAGAAGTGAATGTGCTACTTTATGTATAATACATCATCTCTTTATTGACAGGTATAGCTCGCTCACTCTCTTTGTAATTCGCTAAGGACAAGTGAAGGCCAAATATTTCAAAAGTAGTTTTAAAGTGATGCACATAGCTGATAAAAAGGGTGTAATCCCTCCCCTCAAAAAAAACCCCAACAAAATGAAACAACAAAAGAAACTGCTATTTTGTGGAAAGTGTTGACATACTAGAAACAATTCCATTACTTTAGTACAGAATTTCAGCCTTTCTGTTTCTAGGGATATTTTCATAAAGACGTGGTCTTTATTGCTTGAGAGATCATCTGCTCCTGCTGCTTATTCATCACTTGCAGCCATATAACACGCAGTCCTCTGTGACATCATAATCATCTCCAGAGCAACTAATTATGATGCCACAATCACAGGAGTGACTTCAAGTGAGGAATAAGCAGCAGGAGCAAATGAACTTGCTAAGTAACAAATAGTCTCTTTTCAGGCAAATGTCCCTAGTAATAAAATAGGAGGAGGGGGGAAACCTACAGAAAACATGACACATGGACAGAAATGTTCATAAATAGAACATTTAACAAAGTTTTTCACAAACGCCTCTTTGATGTCACATGCTGTAACTAGCTTCTCTGGGCCAAATTCTGAAAAACTGGAATAACTCCAAGGATTTGAGTCACTTGTATTGGCAGGGAAACAAAATGCACCAGATTACTTCAGATTTGCCCCAGTGCAACTGAACCTACTATGGAAATAAGAGTTAAAGCAACATCACAAGGGGCTTTTACATTCAGATTAGGCAAAAGACAATAAAATTAATCAGAATTGATAATTCTCAAACAACAGAAGCTTTAAACTGATTTAGTTAGAATTTGGCTTTGTAGAGTCAATGGTTATGCATACATAACCATTAAAGAGAAACCATCCTTTCACCTGTGTTACAAAGCTACTATAAACTTGAAAAGATGGTCCTGATTTAGAAAATTAAAATGTTAATGGTGACTTTGTCAAGAAAATACCATGGCAAACCTCAGGTTTCTTGTGGATCTGCTTCATTTCAAAAAAGACCAAAAAAAAAGAAAAAGATTTTTTGGAAGCTGAAGACTGGGTGAAGAAGTAGTGTGGTTGTTTATTTTATTTTTTTTTTAATTTACAGAAAGTATACTCTATATTGAACAACAACAGATGTCCTAGGAGTGAATGCAGGGCCGTAATTCACTCTCAAGGCTCTGCTGCTGTTCATAAACCGCTCAGGCACTGTCTGACATCAGCAGAGTCCCGCAAGTGAATTACAGTCCCCTACCCACACTGGGGCCATACATTATTGGTTGCAACGGGCAGCCAAGACACAGTTGGCTCATGTCACCAACTGGTTTGCAGGCAGACTGGTATTTTTTCTAAACACCTTTGTTACTTACTGGATGCATTCTGAAGTGAGCATTGGTATTGTAGAGCTGGCTGCATTAACTTTGGGATTTGCTACTAGAGTAGAAGCAAGGAGGTTTGAGGACCATGTTAAACCTCCAGGAGAACGTGATGTCTGAATTTCATTCATTTCTGCCTGTGTGACACATGAGAGTAGGAAAGGATATTAGTGCCCACAAAATGGTCTGGGGAACAGGTGTTACAGCCGATGGCAGGTTAAAATAGACCTGGAGGCTCCAAGAAATAGCCATTTCCCAACTACTAGAGAATAGCCCAGATGGTAGATATTCTGATATCAGTGAATCTTTAATACTATCTCATAAAGATTTAACACACAGTTCAATTTCAGCAGAGTTATAAACTCACATCTTACAGTCATACCAAAAGCTCCCTTAATACAATATGTCTGCTTGCACTAAAAGCAACTTAAGCTAAGGATCACCAGTAAATCATTTGTTTTATGCTCGATTTCTCTGAAAAAGTATTTCCCAGATGTAGTAACTTTGTTCTCAGCATTTTTCTTCTGGGATTTAAGTAATCCACAATCTCTTCTCATCTTACTAGATACCTAAAATGCTACATACTGCAAGAAAATTTGGCCAGAATTCTTCAATTGAAAGGGATATTCAGTTTGTTTTAGAATCCTTAATAACTACAGAAAACCTCCCCCACCCCCCAAAAAAGCCTTTACTATTACTCCTGTCCCCAGGTCCCGTTGCCACATCTCCCATAATTACCAACCCCCAGAGGCTGATTTTGAAGCCATCTATCTGGAACAGGCACAGCTGAAAGGAGTGGGAGGAGAGCAGTGACTCAGCGCTACAGTCTATAGTGCAATTTGTTTTCTTTTTATTTCCACTTCACCATTAAGAACTTAGCCAGAAAGGTTAAATGAGGAACATGGCAAGAGTCAGGACAAAAGTCAGAACTGTAAAAAAAATTAATGATTTTTGTTTGTTTACATATTTTGCTGGGGTTTTTCTTTTGCGAAGCATTGGGGAAGGACTGGACTATAAAAGCCTGTCTTTTGGGTGAACCTATTAATATGGGCCAAGTAGTTGCTGGGAATAAATTAGGGAAATCCTGTGATAGGTTTTATCATCATGTTGAAGAGTTATATTTTAACTACTTGTTTGTTTTCAACACAAAGGAGCTGGTGTTAGGAATCAAATTTGGAAGAGGAAAGAAATAGTATGCTAATGTAATTCATGGTCAGATGATACAAAGTCAAAAGAAGTTGCAAATCTGAGTGAAGATAGAAAAATTACAATAGGCTATGGAGAAGCTAGAAGCATCGGCAAAAACAGCATAAAGGATTCAGTGTGGGGAAAAACAGTAGCTCAGATAGAACAATAGAGACAAGTGATCCAGAACGTTGAAATTCAATGGAAAGAAAAAATATGGAAAGCAATTGCTCTGTAAAAAAGGAAATGTTGTTACTGGGCAGTAATTAGATATGGGTTTGAATTGCAAATAAATAAAAAAAAAAAACAAAACACCAACACCAAAAAGGAGGACAAGTGCAATATCAGGCTGTATATGTCAAAGTGCAACATGAGCAGAGACAGTGGTTCTCAAGAAACTGTGTTTGAGCTGACTCTTCTTTTCTGAATGTCACACTAACAAAGGAAAAAAAAATCCTAGCAAGTCATTAACTTCTTTGAGTCTTTTGTGAGGAACCACAGATTTGTTTTATCTTTTATCCTCCAGTGCCTTACAATCAGTGAGGGACTATTCCACTCTGATTTGAAAAATGCTCTTGCCGAAACTGAGGCCAATAGAGGCAAATTCATGGGACTACCCCAAGACCTGACTCTCCCCATCCACATGCAAGTGCCAAGTGTTCTTCTAGGTACCCTCACTATCAAATAGCCTCTCTGCTGACATCCCCATACAAAACATTACTGCTGGGTGTTTTCTGTCTTGAAGAAATACCCTAGTCTCAAACCAGTCATCTGCATGTTAAGCTGTATTTAGAACAAATCATGTTAAAGCAAAACAACAACAAAAACAACAAAAGAGCCATGCTGATTTTTTTTCTAGATTTTTAACAAAATGTTTGATGTTGTAGAGATTTCCAAACAATTAATGTGAAATTGGGGATTGTTGTTCCCATGATTTATTTACCATCTATAGAGAATTCAGCTGTGGTGCTGATTCTATTGCTACTTTTCCCTTTGCATTTAGAGTTGAAAACTAGTAAGTTCTTTGTTGGGGCATGTTTCTGTCAAATTAAAATGTGCTGGAACTTCAAGGTTCAAGCTATAGCAGTGTGAAGCAGTTGTTTCAACAAAGAATATGCAGAAGAGGCTGGCTTGGGGTCATTTTTGATTCTTTCTCTTCCTGATGCACTGTGTAGCCTTGGGAAGGCCCAGTGTTTTTAAACATGACTTGCTCTTGTGGTAAGGAAGACAGTGCTATTCCCACGTGTGGAACAGGCAGACAACCTGTATCCAAGGGCTGTTGCCTGGGGATGCTGTTCTCCCTGCCTGTTCAACGCTCACCACTTGCAGTTAAACAACTCATCCTGCAAGGTCGTTTCCTGTTATAGGTTTCACACCCCCCTCTAGAAAACTGCGGCAGTGAACTTGTGACATGTTCCGTTTGTTTCTAAAAAGTGCAAAACAAACAAAACAAGGGAAATACCCGATATTTTTGGAGCACTGTGGGCTTGCTGTCAAGAAAGGTGATTTTCAACATGGAGGAAGAAAATGTTCAGGTTGAAGCAGATGCTAGGGATAACTTTCAGGATGCTCTGAATTTTTGTTCTGTACAGCTTAATAGGAAGAGAGTTGTGCCACCAATGATACATTTAAAGGGAGCTTAAGTAGTGGGGAATATTTTTGTGTCCCATCTTAGCTGAACTGTTGCGATTTTGCCCCAGTAAATCCATCTCAAAGGTGGAAGGAGGGAGACAGGCAGGCAGGCTGGTTGTGAGTCTGCTGCAGACCACAATGACCCTCCACCCTCACCTCCAGCAGATCCCCCTGGGCCACTTCAGGCAGGAAATCTTTCTCCTGGCTTAAGAGACTTCTTCTGTTACTAGTTTCCTTACAACATGATTCATCTGGAGCTGCAAATGTTGAGCTATTTTTATGGGGCTTTCTTTTCAAGAAGGCAAATCTCAGAGGGCAGGGCGTAGCTGCTGGTCCCCAGCTGCTTTCTGCTTGCTCCAGCCAGAGTCAAGCCTTCCCTGTCCACATGCTTGATAAGCACCTAAATCGCCAGATTTAGTTCCCCCTACACTTTGCCAGACCCCAAGGGGAATCAGTTGATTGACTGGTTTCTATCTGTATATGGGATACAGGGAAGCGACGCAGAGATTTGTGGCAGAAGTCCGGGGGGGGGGGGGGGGGGGAAGAGGTTATTTTCTTTCTCTGTGCTTTCCTCAACTAGAAAAACATTTTTATTTTTTTTACCACCACTACTAAGAATCCTATTTCCCCTGTCTCTTGTTTTAATACTGTAGGGCTGCTTCTAATGGTGGCAATGTAGCCAGAATTGGATCTAATAACAGCCGTGGTATAGAGAATCCTAGACGTAGCGCCACATAAATAAACCAGACTGGGTATTCTGCAAAATTGTAAAAATGAAATAAGGAAGGTGTGAAGTTAGGGGGTTGATTTATATGTGGAAAACTAGTGCCAAGAATATTGTTATGGGCCTGGCTCCTAGAGGCAAGATTTGTTAGCAGAAACTGTCTCTAAATATTTATGCTCAGCTAAATAATTGCTAAATAATTCCAGTTCTCAGATGGAAATTCAGGATGAGGCCTAGCTCGAATGGGTGGCTGAGTAGGATGGTATATTGGTATTTTATACAGCAGTCCACTTACTCAATGACACTTGTAACTTTCAGGATATAATTAATCTCCTTTTATAAAGTGCTCTTCTTGGTCTGTCGTTGGAACACTTCTTTTAGAAGTATTTCTTTAAAATAAATGAAACACTTACTTAAAAGCAGTATATTCAGTGTTATTTATTCGGGAATTAGTGAAGAAAGTTGTGCTTTTCTGCTCTGACTGTGTACTCTGCTTTGCATGAACTCTATTTTTGTCAGTTAACAACTTTGTGTGTGAGAGTGAGATTATGCTATTACTGTCATTATTTAGGCTTCCGCAGCTTAGGGACAAGATTTTTTTTAATGTTCTTTTTACCATGTTGGCTAATACTTACTGTGCTCAAGATTAATGGTGGGCTCCCTGTAAGGAGTTTTTTATGGAGAGACTCTAGAAGAAATTACCTCTTATGAACATACAGGGAAGAGAGAGCCTCATCACTCAATGCAGCTGGGAGACAGACGTCTACAGTACAATATTCTTGTATTTTCCTCATCTCAGAGCAGTGTTACAGTGATGTGGCAAAGGGGACTATTTTGAGTTTATGATCATGAAACAAAGAAACATTTTAAAGGGACCTTGTCAAGATTGGGAATTTTGATATTGGCACAAGCCCTCCAATAGACTGGCTTTTGGTTACCTCTGTTCTCTCCCCTAGACCATCCCTTCCTCCCCACAAGACCCCTTCTGTAAATCTGTTGAAATAACCCACTGTCAGGATTTATAAAAAAACCTTATCACAGCAAAAGGGAGAAGAATTGCTTCTGGGCAGTTAGCACAGTACTGCCAGGGCCTGGGAATAAGCAGTGGCCATCGAGGGCTATTCTACACACATGCTGTCAGATCTGAAGCTAGGGATTCCAAACGGTGTGCTCTTGACATCAATAAGCCAACAGCTTAGCATTTTCAAAAACTGATCCCTTATCCTCAGAGGTGAAATGGCATTGATCTCTCTTAAAAATATGGGAATGCTAGGAAGAAGATATATTTTTCCCAAATAGAGGCCGGGGGAATTGTCCAGAGTTTCACATGCGTTGATCTGTAACTCACTGACACCACCAGACTTTTGGACAAACCTGCCATGGATTGCCACAGTACAACTAAAATCTTTCCTTATCTTCGTTTCTCTCAGTTCCCTTTTCTAAAGAGCTGGACTACCAGAAGCACTCCCTCTCCAAAGGAAGGAGAGACAATTCTGTGACATTAAAAAATGACTGGTCAAAAAATGCACCCTAAAAACTTAAAAATCTTAACCTTCTAGACTTTAAGACTTTATTGGCTTTATGGAAGATACGGTATCTTGTATCACTTACTCGTATAAAGCAGCACCTCTCTTCTGAACCAGATATATTTTGAATATTTATGCAGAAACAGCCCCTTTATGCATTTTCAAATGTTCCTGATCTAGTTTAATCAATTAAAACAACATTAAATGCATTTGAATATCTCAGCTCTTTCTCTTATCAATATAATTCTCAAATGTTTTCTTTTCAGAGCCCAAGGTGATGAAAAATAGATTCATTTACTCTATTACTTGTTATAATTGTGGCTCCAAGAATTTTTTTCCCTAATTTTGAAGCCACAAGAAGACTTTATGTGGCTCTAAAACTGCTGTTGGTTTTCATACCACAATACTCAAGGGCATATCTCTCCTTCAGGCTGCTATTGTTTGCAATCTGGAGATAAAGGCACACTTGATAAAACTCTTTTAATGATGTTAATATTAATACTTTGGCGGAATACTTTATCCTCTAGTAATAGCTTTAAAGAGTTTGTTGAGATTTTGTCATCTCATACATTTTAATAGAAAATTAGGTTTGTGATTAACAAGAAAAATATATCTACCTGTTACTTTATTTTACTTACAGTGTCATATAATGGCTGCCTGTGGAATAATGTATACCTTGCACCATATGTAGCTCAGCACTCATGGTGAATACTTGATGCTTCAGACAGAAAGTGAAGTGCAAACTAGTTATGAGCATTAGCATAGGCCATGCTGTTCAGTGTCAGTCCCTTGGGAAGCTCTGCACGGAGGTAACCTGCTCTGAGGACAGGGTGTGAAGCAGTTTTTTCTGAAGGAGGGAAATCTCACCATCTCATAGGTAACACAGCTACTCCCATACTCCCTTTGCAGGGAGAAGGTCATTTTCTGATGTGTAAGCCAGCAGCTATGTGTAGGCTCTGGAGCTAAGCCAGGAACTTGTAGTTTGTCCCTCTCTGCTCCTTTGGAAAGTTTTTATGCTCGAGGAAGTAGAAATGGTGGCTTGAGAGCACCCAGCTACAGGGCCATGGTGAGGAAGGCAGAGGAGTCCCCAGCTGTGGAGGGCTCTGTGGGCTGGAAACACCACCAGTAACTGTGTGTGACTGCAGTTACTAAAGCCATGCAGTGCCCCCATGGAAGGAAGCTCAGGTTAGTCCCAGGGCAGGGAGATCCCATGCTGGCTTCAGCTTCTGAGGAACTTAGGCTGCAAAGCAGGCAGTACAGCATGACATCTGGACCATTGCAGTGGTGTCCGCTCTCATAAAAGCCAGGATAAAGAAAGTTTGGGGCTGCTCAGTGCTTATGAACATGCCTTTGCTGCTACATGTCTAACAGCCATGATGCACACTCTGCTGACTCCTTTGGCTCCCGTTTCTAACCCTGTTTTGCCATATTTGTCATGGATCTCCTGAGTCTCAGCCAAATCAGCCATCCTCTGGGCTTTAGGTTCAGGTAGTCACAGTTACATTTCACTACGCTGCCTCCTTTAGAGATAGGAATGCTGATGACAGTAGCTATTGAATCTGCACGGAATTCTCTAGCAAGTACACAGGCAGGCTAAAGTGAAGGCTTCACCAAAGGGACTTAAGCCCCTACATGGGAAGTCCTCCTATGGGCTGTAGCACTGCTCACTAACAGGGTTTGTTAAGAAATGTGGAAGCAGACCTGCTTAAGGGAAATCTTATCTGGACATAGTGAATGGTATCTGGTGCTATTGCTACCTAGCAGGAGGGAGGCATCATTTGTGAAATAGGCCAGGTTTACTTGCTTGCAGGAGAATAGGCGACCAACCTCAGGTCCCCTTGGCGGAGGGCAGCACTGCTCTGCCCAGCATGGGGCTGCATCACAGCAGTGTGAACGATATCACTATCCTTGCACGGGTCAATCACTTCAGATGCTATTGCATTCCCAGCTGCATAATTTATTGTGGCTGCCACGTGAGGGCTAGTGAAGACAGCCAGAATGAAGCGCTGTACCAGTAACAGCCTTGGTAAATTAAGTAGTGACGGGCCTGAGCAGTAAGATTTTGATATGGAGCTGAATTTTGAATAGCTCGAGTTCAAGGGAGCTGGGATCCTGGTTTTGCGCTCTGTCCCATTTAGAATTACAACAAATGAACCCATCAACATTTTGAACCCAATGTTTCACACTGTGATAACGGCTGTGGGAACACTTGATCAGCTGCTGTCAGTCAGAGCAATAAATTGGCCAGCTTTGTGTCAGCTGATGAAAATGCTGCAGGAAAAAGTGCAGGCTTTAAATGTCCTTTTGTATTTTTACTCTCAGGCCAATAACCAAAAGATGTTCATAATAATATAAGTAAGAATGAATTCCCCAGATTCCCCTCTCTTTCAAGCTGGTAAAACAATCATCTTCTTGCAATGTTCATCAGAGCTCAATTCTTTGTGTCGCAGCCAAGTATAGCAAAGCCACCGCAAATCAGGGAAAATAAACATTCACTTCTTGCTTGTTGTTTGAGGTTATCTTAGCCTCATATTAGCTGAATGCCACATTGCAGGGCCTTATTACACAGCTCAACTATTTCTTCACCTGAGGGAACTTGCCTCCTCTGGAAAAACTTCTCAGTGAGGAAGAAATTTTCATCCCTCACATACGGAAGGATTTTCATCTTGATACTAGACAGTGTGCAGGATTCATGCTTCATAACGAGCTTCCACTATGAATCAGGATGGGACTTTAAACCTATTAGTGGTGGTGTAATGTGTCAATGAACGATAATCCTGCTTGGAGTTCCCTAGAAAGACCTAACGACTGTTGGGCAAACCACTAGGACTGAGTGTGTTGGTAGTTCAGGAAGCTCAGTCTGTACTAGCCTTTGTCTGGGCTATTCTCAGTGCATCTTTTTATCTTCCAGGTATATTATCCAATGTGCAACTTCCAGGTGACACTTAAGTGGTACACTTAGCCTGAGAATAAAGCTTCATTGCAAAATTCAGTGTATGTTGGTAACCTGGCAGGAGCCTCAGGGAAACTCTGCCAGGGAGTGTAGCACTACAGGAAATCTTCAACTTGCATTAAGAAAATATGGTATAGATTACATGGTAGCCTTCTTTTATTTAGTGAGGAGCTGGACTATTATTTCCACTAATCTTAACAATCTCAAGTGTTAACAGTGTCCTTGACCCATGTTAGATGTCCTATAGTTATGTGCATGAGTACTAGAAATATAGAGTTAGCAAAAATGAGTGATTTGCTGAATGCCAATATTCATGACTAACTTCTTCCTTTCTCTTTCTGCTGCCCCAGGATCAATTAATAGCATTTTCTAGACTTCTATGGATAGGGAAACTATTTATCAGTTCATTTATTGTTTGATTTTGCTATTCTAGATGTAATTGTTGTTCCTGGGATTTTTTTCTTTCTTTTCAATTTTTCTTCCAGCATCATTTCTCTTCCAGATAGTTCACATTGCCCGGTGTAACCTTGCTATCAAAGATAATGGACTTTCTGAAAGACTCTTTAAGTCTCTTCTTTTATGAATAATCCTAATTGCCTAAACAGCCCATATGGCTTCCATGAGATTATTTGTTTAACTAATGGTTTCTCTCTCTTGCCTTACTGTCTCTTTCAATCCATCTGGTAATCCAAGGTTATAATTGGTCACAAATACTTTGTTAATTTGGTTTTGCAATTCAAAAAGAAAAAAAAATCACTGAGCAAATGGTTCTTCTTTGCTCACCTTGTAAGGCTGTCACTCTTTAACAATTCAAAATTCTAATGAAAAGCTCTAGCAAAATTTTGAAATATTTTCATCTTCTCAGCCCTTCTGACTCATATTTTTAAACTCCATTTTCCATATTATAAATCTATTGAATTTACCTAATACATATGCATGACAGGAAGTCTGACAATATTAGGCTGTATGATTTAGTAAACATGGTTATTCTGAGGGAGGGTATTTCTGTCTTGACAGTACCATCATGTATTGTGGTCCTTCACTGTCCTACAGTGCCTTTTAAGCAGTTGCCTTTTTCCAGTCTCAGGAGAACTTTTCAAGTGTGACGAGGTGATAATCTATAATAGGATTTCTGCCTACAGAGTTCTCACAGGGTTTTGAAGCTAATAACTTTAACTAAAGATATTAAGCATTCTTGAAGGAAGCATGCCCAAAGAAAGAGTAATCTCAGCTCAGATGTAGAACAATAGATCACCAACCTTAAAGGCTAACTGATGAGTGCAGATGTTCAGGGATCATGGCTAATTACATCAAAAGCTGGCAACCACTGGATTCTAAGTACCATATGTTGTTTCTCAAAAATAAGTGATGTTGCTCCTATCCAAGAGGCTGCCACCACTGTCAAGAAGCTAATAAAAGAGTTTGGAATCTCAATGGATCTGCACTGGAGCTAATGATGTAACTTTGAAGCTGCTACTTTACAGATAATAGCCTAATGTTTGTGTGCCTGAGACCTAGACAGTAGTGCTCCAGTCACAAGTGTGAGAGTTGCTGTCTGTTCCTCTTGAGAGCAATCTTACTTGCTAGTATTTGATGGGAAATTTGGTAGGGAAATAGGGTGCCTACAGTAACAGTAAAATGTTACAACAGTTACAGGCATTCTGCAAATGCTTTGACAGTCCACTGTTTGTAATGTGAATCATACCACTAATCAAAACTTGGAAGAGTTTTATCTGTTTATTCCTTTACACACAAATATTCGGGATAGTAGTAGCAGGGAGTGGGTTGGCTCTGTTGAGCTCTGTACTCTTGGCTGTCCTTGTCTGCAGGTGCTCAGACAACTTGTAGTTTGAAACAGTTGTGCCTGCCCCACTGCACGGTCATGGCTGATGTTTCAGCTCAGCCCCATTTTCTGTCCTTTCTAAGGGTGAAGTTTCCCCAGGCACAAGAGTGGCTGGTCTCAGCCAAGGAGTTAGGCAGGGTGGGCAGGTGGAGAGTCTGAGCTGGAGCACTGAGCTGGAAGGACAGTGTAGATATGTCCATGTTGGCTGAGTTCCCTTTTCTTTCAGTGAATCTTGGAATGGACCCCTGGAGACCTATGGAAAGAGAGGCTTGTGGGTATTAGCTGTGAAGGAAAGAAAATATTCCACAGTAGTTTTACATTAAATTTTTCAAGTAGTCCAGTCACAACAATCTGTATTCGGAGAGAATATTTGTGTAAGAAAAATTGCATATTTGATATAAAGGTGACCATTTTTACTCTTGGTTGGATGTTCTGCTTATCCATACTCCCCATTTTTGCCTCTTATATCAAAAGTTGATTATAGAAATTAAACACCTAGCAACTGTGGGGAAAAAAGGGGGGAAAAAAGAGTGAGTGATGAAGGCTCTGAAGTTTCTGTTCCTGAACACAAGCCCTCATCTTCTGTTTCATTACAGTAAATGGCAACTTGACCAGTAATTTGGGGAATACAGCCATTATGAAATACAATGTGAAACATCCATTTTTTTAAAAGTCCATTCTGTGCAGTTTTTATGATACATTATTTTCTCTGAATTTCAAATGTGTCAGCTGTCTTATAGAGGAAACACTTTCTTTGAAATAGATCTAAATTGCGAATAAAAAGAGATGGGGTTTTAGTCAAGACCAGACATTGTAGAAATAACTATACTTCAAGTAGAAGGAGCTCTAAAAGGGCAACACAGAAAGTTACCATAATAAATACAGTCACAAAGTTTAAATGAAACAACATGGAATTTAGTACTTAGAAAGGCAAACCCTTTACCTGTTATAAATTATGACAATAATTTCTAGCTCACAACACCTCACATAGCGAATGCTATCAAGAAAATCTTCATTTGGAGTAAGAGATGCCTCATCAGGTGTGCTGGAGCACTTGCTACTCTTGCACCTTCCTGAAATTGCCTATAACCATGACACTTACTATCCTGCTGTTTACTCACATTTAAGATTAAGAAATTATTCATTGTTTAATACAGTATGTAATGCCTCCCCTAGAAAACACCTCCTCTGTGCAAACATATCATGTATTTATTATGAATGAAACTCATTAATAAGTAGTGCAATCAATATTTGAGCTCTTGCAAATATCAAATGCTAGAGGTTGCCATTTGGCTGCTATTTGTCTTAATGTCAGGACTTGGAGAACAGGTTGTACTTCAGGTGAGGTATCAATTCCCGTGTAAGAATCAGAAGTCATCTCACCTGTTTTGCCATCTATCTACTAAATATTTCATCTGTCTCTTGCACACATGCACACATGCTGCAGTCACTAGTTATGGCTGCAATACTTACTGGCTTCGCTTCCACAGAGGTTTTCACCACCACTCTGTTTATGTCTGAGTCGGGAAGATGTTTTTCAAATGTCTCCCCATTCAATCACTTGCTATTCAAATTGGTTTCCTCATCCTTAACCAGACTCTCATTGCCATCCACACATCATCATGTGTGAGGTACTTCAGTCTAGTCCAACTCCCAGAACCTTAGAAAAAGTTGAAAATGTAAGTAGGACTGATTAAATTTTACAGCATCAACCTCTGTGTATTCTTCTGTCAGCTGTTTTTCTTGCCGTACTTTTCTATTATGAATGCAGGGCATGGAGACTGCCTTGTACATCCCAACAAATCCAGACCTGATGAATAAGCAGGGCTGTAATATGAGAGGTAAGTGAAGGGAGTATGAGTAAATGACTAACTGTAGGAACTGAGAAATGATCCCACTGGCAATGTGTGAGATTTAGCATAATTAGAGAATGACTGCTTTTAAACCAGCTCAAGCCCTCTCTGAACGTGGCTGGAGGTCTCATAGAGAAGCAGCTCTGAGCGTCCTCAGATCGTACTTGGTCTTTGCAAGTCACTGCACAGATTTTGGTCCTGGACACACGCCCTGCACCATAAGGCAAGCAGCTCCTGTGGTGAGGAGTCTCCTACCTTCCCCCTCCTCTGTCCCTGCCTCATCACGGCAGGGATGCTCACTGCCCTGCTCTGCCACTGCCCCTGCAAGAGCCCATCCTCCAATGGGCTCACCATAAACACCAAGTGGCTCCTCGAAAGACTTGTGCTGTACTGTTTTTTCTGGTGTAACATTTCATGAAGAAATACTTGCCTAAATAAATCAGCCGTACACTTTGCAGAATGTTTCACAAATACAGCTCTCTTTATTATGGTCAGGACAAGAAATAATTAATTCAATGCAAAATTAATTTAGTTGTTTTTCAGTGTTTCTTGCATTACTTCTGACAGGTCTTTGGACTTCGAGTGTGTCCTTTTGGGATCCTAAAAGATTCCTTTCTGTCACTTCTTCTTAATCATTATAAGCTCAAATTTCTTTTCTTGAACATGAAATTACACATATTCTGTTCCTTTTTTTCTTCTTTATCCTTACACAAATTGTTTTTAAATGCCTGTTCTTCATCTCTTATCTTCATCTTTTTCTGAGAGAAGAAAACCCACTGCACCAAACCTTATTCTACATACAGCTGATCCTACTACTTCTTAGGGCTGGTGTGTTCAGTTTATGAACAATGTAATAGCAAACCCATTCACAGACAGACATTCAGGCATCAGGTTTATAGCCTCACTACAGGTAAATGCATAATACAGTAAAAACTAAGACTGTAGCAAGATCAAAAGTGTAAGCAGAGTTCATAATGTCTGATTGAATTCATTAGTTGTATGAAGACAGATACCCCAAACCATTGCAGGAACATATATGCATACAGTTTAATTCTGTTAGATAAACATTTTAAAACGTCATTGTTGCACTATCTAAATTGAAATTTCAGTCTTTTATTTTGGGGCTGTTAAGCAGTAAAATACCTATGTGTTCCTTTAAGAAACATAGGTGCAGGTTTCCTGGCTCATTTTCTGCTATAGATCTAGGAACCTTCCCCCCTCCTGACTTTTTCATGTATTTTTTTCCTTAGGTATGCATAAAGCACATTTGTACAGCAGTCCAATACAGCCTCTGTAAATCAGTGTCACTCCATCGAAAAAAAGCAGAGCTACACTGATTTACACCAGCTGAGGCACCAGCTGAAGATGGTTGTAAATTTTGTGGTGGTTTTTGACTTCAGACTTCCTCCTTTTTCAAGGATATGCGTGATGAGATCTCTCATGTAGACCATGGTCAAGTGCACTATGCCATTGCTTTTGAGAAGCTGTTTGTGCTACATGTAACTCCTAAAAGTGTTTTTAACTCTCCTTGATTGCTCTTCTACTGAGTCGGCAGTTAAGCATAGCTCTGAAAAGATGCAGTTTTCTTACTCTGACTCTAGTTGTCCATGCTTATTTTTTTTATAATATTGACAACCTTAATGTATGACATGTTAATCGAATAAATGCTACTTCAAGCAGTGCATAGCTGAACTTAATTTTTAAGGAAGAATATTCTCCTCTCTTAAGCATCACTGAAAGCTTATACGCAGAAAAAAGAACAGTTATCTGCTGAACTGTATCAGCGTCCTCTGATATAGCCATCTTTAAAGCACTCCTTTGGGTAATAGTACTAATTAAATCCTGCAATGCTTATTCAGTCTTCTGTCCATAAAGACTCCCACTGATGGGATCTGAGAGTCCTCTGAAAAGCAGGGCTAACTTTATTTACGTGTATAGATACGGATTCAAATGCCTAACATTACACAGTCTGTAGGAAAATGTTGGCCTCCATGCTTAAGGACCACAGAATAAGAAACTTCAGAGGTGGATTGGCAATCAAATAGGGTCTTTCTTAGCCTCCTACTAGTATAAAGATGCACAGTAAACTACAGTGTGTACTGCTGGGTAGAATTTCTTTCTTTCAAGGAAAATAAAAGAAGTGTTGAAATGATAGAAAAGGAAATCAATAGTGACAGATTCCACAGTATAGAAGGAATTTGTGGGACATGAGTTCGAGGTAATGCACAATTACAAGAATAAAGTATTTCAACTATTCATGTATAATGCTCTGTTCCATAACATTTATAACTACTCTAGAGAAAAGCCTACACAAAGCCATCAATAGCAGAAAAAGTGGTTTGTTGAAACACTGTTTTGATGAAAAAAACACAGAAAATTTAACCATACAGTAACATGATCTGGCCCTATTGTATATGGATAAGTCCTTTGTCACAGTTGGGTGAACAGTACATGACACATAGTGAATCTTCTATTAGCTGTGGTTTGATATCTAATGCCCTGTCCTGTCCAGATTTTTGTGATTTGAGCAGTGGATTTTTTTTTCCTGACTGAATTAGACCTTGTTAGGAAGGGTTTTGTGATTTGCCTGGATCTTATCAGGTTTTGGGGTGAGTCTATATTATCCATTGTTGTTTACATGCCAGGTCGTTGTGAACGTGACTTTCTTCAAAATGTCTTGGCAATTCCACTTGACCTTGCCAGACCCTAGCACCTCTGTTTTTGAAAGGCTAATGGAAAATCAGTGGGACTGTGACTCCTAAGACAAGGATTTTCAAAGCTGCCTGTTTACGTTTTGATGATTCGTATTTCTAAGTCCTGAGTGTTAAGCATCTAAATCCCTTTGGCCTAGCAAAGCTAAGAGGACTGAAGAGAAATGGGGGTGGTTCCTATACAGCACTTGGAAGAATATCAGGTAGTTTATTTTTGCCTGTTCATCCAGCTGCTCAGCCATTTACTATCCTAATAAGTCTAAGTAGGCAACCTTCTGTTTCCCTAAGGAGTCTAGATTGCCTGTGGCTATGTGGATTGGTCTCTAATAGACAAAATATCCTATATGCGGAGGAGGTTGTGCTGGTGCATCAACATTTGCTCAGGGAGGGGAATTTGCCATTGCTGTCCATCTCCTCAGCTGTTTTGCAGGTCATTTCTGTCCCTTCTGCAAAGACTGTGGATCCCGAATTTTAGCCCCGCGTCACCCGCAGAGGTAAGCATCTCCCCTCTGTGGGTGTGCAAGCACTGTTCTGGGATGCAGGAACTCTGCACCTCGACAAGGGATAGGGGCTAATGTGGCTCAGGCATCGCCCCGGAAAGCTGCTTGGCATGCAGTGTGCCTGCTGTGCTTGGCAGCCTGGTGTTTCATGGCTAATCAGCATGTGCTGGAGCACAGACAGCACAGTTTAGAGTGGAACTGACCCCCAAATGTCCCTTTTTGGAAAAAAACAAGGGTCAGATTAAAATAAATCTCATGACTGAGATGAGAGGCTGGAAGAGGCTGGAAGCTCTCTTTAGTCTTGCTCCTGGCTCCAGGCGGCCCATAAGAGGGCAAAGGCCAGCTGGGAGACTTCCCAAAGAAAAGGGCAAGACCAGCTTCAGCAGCCAGCCCCCATGGCCACACCACCCCTGTCCACAGCCCCTCTGGGCCAGCCTGTGGGCTGGCAAGCCTGCGGGATAAACCACACTTACCACTCGGCCTGCCACAGCTTCATATCTAGGGACAGCAGGCGTTTATCTGATGTCAGCTATATCAGTTTGACATTAATATCTCCAGCAATTAGTGCTTTTACAAATCAGTCATGAACTGCAGTTTTAAACTGATTTTAACAGCCAGAGCACACTGCCATGAGGAAATGAAAGCAAGTTTTTCGGCAGCAATATTTTAATGAATAGGAAAGAGAAACAGACTGTACCTGCTGTACTTGCTGCTGAGTACTTTGTATCATGTTTTAAAGAAAACAAGAATTTTGTCGCATTTTCTCTGTCTTTTTTTTTTTTTTTCCTCAGCAGTAGAAGATCAATTTTTCTAGCTGGACACAACACAGGAGAGAAACTCACAGGTTTGTAATTCCCTCAAAAAGGCAGTGAGCTTGCAAAGCAATTATGGGTTTCTGTGAATTAGGATAAATAACCTCTCTGAACTACAGTGTTTCTACATACAAAACCAAAGTATATCCTACAGCAATCTCTGCTGTGCTTTGGTCTAGCTTGAACCTGCCAAAGACCAACCTGATATGTCACTTTCTCATAAGCTTAGCATTAAGTAGACATCTTTATGAAATTTCCAAATAACTAAAGCAATACTTGCCCTTCCTTACTCCTAAGGCACAAGGAAGCTCAGTGGTGCTGTTTTTTCCTGAAAGGGGGTCCAAGGAGACACCATTTTAGCATGATGTTATGTTCTCACAAGTACTCAGAAGGAGCTGGACCTGTGTCTGGGGATGGTGGGAGACCAGTGAAAGCAAAGCAAGACGATGTGAAGAATTCCTTTTCCCACCGAAATTTTGAAGGAATTTTAGGAAAACAAAATCAGTCTAGGTATTTCCAGGAAGATGCCAGGGTATGTGATTGACTGAAGGTCCACTTGGATCTCAGTGACAGGTGAGTACCCAGACATCATATTCTTGATTCCTTTTTACCCATGTGTCTACCATGACATGGCTTTTATTCCCTGGCACAGAAAGAGATGTGCCAGCATCCTCTTTCAGAATTTTGGGCGACCTCAGCAATAAGGGTAGGAAGAAGGAACAGATCCCATGTTTCAGTAGTCTTCAGGGGCTCCTGGCATCCAGATAGTGAAAAAAGGAAATGGGAGAGGTAAAGGTGGCAGAGGATAGGGAGCAACAGAGTGCTCCTTGATGAGCAACTTTTTTCCCAGGATTGGGCTCCAGCCCGTGGCTGGGGGTGATGAAGGGGGTGTGGGAATCCCATTGTTGGACCAGGGTACTTCATCTGAGCCCTTGTCCACTTACCATCATTAAAAAAACCCACAATCTCTTAAATGAGTCATAACTTAGCTATTACTTTCTGCTTATGTTCCAAACGAGTAATCATATTCTACACAGGTTTCACACTCTTCAGGGAGAATTTTTGATCTCTACTTAGGATGCTCACTATTAATAATGGGGACCTTTGCAGAGGTAGGTGATAGATCATTAGTGTTCTTCCCAGGACCTTCTATGTTTAGATGTTGTGTTGATAATGCTGTCTTCTGGTACAAGTGCTCAGAAATAAAACTCTAATATAATCGGCAAATTAGCTGCAGAATAATAAGCTTCATTACAGCTAGCCAGCTACTCCAGCCTTCTGCTTTTATCAATGAATTAAAAGCTCTTCATCTGTAGTTATTACTGTAACATGACACGGCAGCAATGCTGAACAGTTGAGAAGGCGATTTTGCTGCAATATGCATGGTCCCCCACAGACTCTGTGGTTCTGTAGTATGCATCCCTAGCCATGGGATTGTTCTCCATAATCAAAGATTTCATTTAAAAATAAAACTGCCTTACATCCAGTGTGCTTGTAAAGGCAGCTTTTAAAATAGTCCTCCAGTGTCGGACAGCGTCAGGATGTCAGTCTGAGTCTGCAGGCAGACAGGAAACTATCAAGCCTAATTCAGTCACTGCAATCCTCCACATATTTTGTGCTGGGGACAATGAGAAAGTGCTCAGGTCCCTGGACAAAGAGTAACCGTACTAGTTAATGTTTAGAAAACCCCTAATTTCTTTTTGGACTTCTGCATTTCCCAGTGGCTCTGGGAAAGAGCATGGGGTCTTCACTGTTGTCAGTGTCCTTTTCTGAAGTATTTGTATTTGTACTAGGTAGAGATTGTAACTTCCAATCCTTCTCCTTTCTGAGATTTAGAGATCTTTATGCTGACACTTTCTTTCTGTGATATATTTCCCGACATGTATGCTAGAATCCTATCTGGCCTTTTAGGGCTGGTATGACTAAAAAAATGTATGATGAAAAACAGCATGAAAAAGATTTTGAAAAATAATTTGAAAGTAGTTTTCAGCTCAAAATCTGATTGGAAATCCTTATTGATTTCAGCAGAAGTTACCCCAGGCTTATATCTCCCAGGTACCTAACTGTAACTTTGCTCATTTTGAAAGGGATCTTGCCGCTTCCTGTCTTTGACAGTAGCCAAAACCTGTCTTTTCCAGACGGAAAGTCCTTTGAATGCTGGTCACCAGACACAAGAACACGAGGGCCTTGAGGGAGTGCTGGCAGAATGGATGCCTTGGGTGCTTGATGCCCAGGCCAGAGAAACTCTTTGAAACAAGAAGTCTGCAGAAACTTCTACTACATTTCTCCCATAGAAACGTCTTCATTTCTCCTACGCTGGGCAATGGTAGCAGTGATACGGCATCATGCTGTTTTTTCTTAAGGTTGGGAACTGCTGCGAGAAATGGGAGGAGAAGGTAAGCCCAGAAGAAGACTAGTGAAAGGTGTTACGCTGAGGCTGGACTGCAGTCACCCTCTCCCCACTGAAAATTCTCAAGCGTAAAACAAAAAGAAATAATCGCTAAGTAGTATAATAGCACACTAAGCAAGCAGGCATACAAAATCTTTTTCTGAGGAGGAATTTCTCTTAAAAATGTCATTCTCTACCAGTCTTCTCCCCCTTCTTTCTTAAACTCTTCTAAAAGTGTTCTTGCATGGTACGTTAGCTGACACACTGGAAGCAGCCTGTGTTAGCTAAGCACAACTTAATAGTCCCTGCTGGCACTAATGCAGGGTTGACACGAAGGTGCAAATGAACACCCAGCGGATGCTCTTTAGGCTGCATTACCGTTCAGGAAAAGTTGTATGTACTTACATGGTACGAGTTTAAAACTGTGAAAAAGCCACTCCCTCAACATTTAGAAAGTCCCTTCTTTTTGGAAATTTCCAGTCTTTAAGCTTCTTTCTGCAAGGATAAGCATATGCACTGAGTGCACCCTATGGAGTCAAGAACTTAGAAGGTATTTACAAAGACCCTGAATCTTTTTTAAAATTAAAAACCTGAAAGCAATCTCAGCCTGAGTCTTAGTGGCTTTTGAATGCTTTAGACACTATTACACAGTTCAGTATCTGGAAAAGAATAGCTGCGTTTGGTTGGTTGTTTTTTTTTTACCGAAAATTGTGTTTCTGAAATAAAAGCTTTTGTTGAATTTGATTTTGTGTTTGTGAGAAAAGCATCATTTTCCAATGAAAAATGTTAGCTGCTGTGCAAGAATGCTTCAAGAGAATGATTTTTTTTTGACTTTGCACGACCTTTTGGTGTATGTGTTTTGAAATACCAGTTCAAAATGAAATGCAATTTTGAATTTCTTCCAGACTTGCCATGGGAGAACAACATTCTTCTAATAAAATATTATTTTTCCACTGACTTTTTTTTTTGCGTAAGAAAATGTATGGGAGTTTTGTTGTGTTTTGTTTTGTTTTAATCAGGTTTAATAATGATTAATACCAGACCACTTTATACAGAGTCTTTATTGGCACATGCCACAGATAACATGTGCATTATATGCTGGCTCCAAAAATAATCAGTCCAATCCAGGTAACATTAGCCTTTGCAGGTGCTGATGGAAGGTAGGACAGGAAACATTCTGCTCCTCGGACAACTTAGCTGTTCATTGCCAAGGAGCTGGTGCAGAGGGGACCTGGTGTTGCCAACTAGCCAAATTTCCCTTCAGAGGAATCAGTAACACTGCTGATACGCCAGCATCTGTGGGTTTCCAGGTTTTTGGTGGCCTTCCTGGTCAATGTTGTCCTGTGTTGGACTAAGGCCAGCTATTTTCATACGGGCCAGGGCAATAGTTTTCCAAGGGATGGTCCATCCAAGAGCCAGTAAATATCTATTGTATTAACTCCTTCAAGGAATTTTTATTCATCTTCATTGGGGCTCAGTGTTGGTTTGATTTCTGTTGCACATTCGTCTCTGTGTAAAGATGAGGCAGGACTATTGCTGCGCCAAGGAGAGGCCCATCGTTGCAGGAGACAAGAGAACAAACATTCTCACAGTATAATCAATCTTATGGAGCAGATGGATACAGTAATTAGAGCAAAAACAATTTTGCCAAGAATATTAACATTTCAACAGTTTATCAGAAAGGGGGTGTTGACACTGGTCAATAATTTTCTGATTATTGCAAAAACATCTTAAGTTGTTGACTATTTTGTGCAAAATAGGACAGACTAATTTTGGCCTCCTGACCTTGTTTACAGCAATGGGAGGCAGCATTGCCACCAAAACCTTTTTTAAACAAACAAACAAACAAACATGTGTTTTTCCATGATTTGAAGGTATCGTAGGCCATAAAGATGTATGGGGTTTCCAAAGAGCATATTTATTTATATTTTACTCAGTCTCATGATACTTGGGTGCATGTTGAAAAAATTAAACAACTGTTGCCAACAGTTAGCACAAGTCAAGCCTACCCATTCCTCCCCCTCTTCCCATGCTTGGATGAGATAAACATCATGCCTATGAGACCAGAAGAAAGAATAATAATAAAAAAACAACGTAGAAAAATCCAAGTCCATTAAAGCTTAAAACACTCCCTTCACTGGGGAGGAAATAGCTTCTGTTTGATTTCTACAATCTGAGTGAAAAACGGGCAAATCTTTGTGAGACATAGGAGGAAATGCTGGAATAAAAAGTGTATAGATGAATGGTAGGACATTTTACTGCCATTAGTGTATATTTCAGTCATCTCTTTGTCTTTTATTTCCTTTTTCCCCTCCTCTCTTTATCATTTCTTCCATTTTTTTGGTATCAAAGCAATCCTTCCCATTCACATGTTTTCTCCTCTGTGCTGTTCCTCACTTGTCTCTGATGCTGTCCTCCTAGTGCACTTTCAGTGATGGGCCATTAACATGCTGTTGCACAAACTCCAGTGGATTGGATCATTACGCTGTGCTGAAGGACCCTGTCATCATGGAAGCGATCCCTCCACAGGGCAGCAAGGTGCCTTGATATAACTGTAGATTACACAGCTGGATGTGAACATTTGAGAGAAGTCAGCTTAAATCCTCTGAAACTATTTCCTGCCCCTATAGGCAGCCCTATACCTCACATTTGGGTATTATGAAAGGGCTGGGGGTGAGGATATGAATTCCCTTTGTGTCTCACTTTCCCTTAATGAATCACACAAGCCAGGCTCTGAAAAGCCCAGGAAGAAGAAAACAGCAGAAGGAGGGAATTTCCTTGATGTTGGGAAGGCCCTCCAACCCACCTGCCAGACCCAGTGCTGAAGAAATGGATAAAAGACCACATGGCCAGGCAGAAAACAGCAGTTACAGCTGCTCATCTTGCATGTTGCATATAACTTACTAGCAGCGGTAACACTTTGCAGCTATAACTTCATAGCCCAAAACTACACTGGTACAGATGGTTCGATACTGATGAGCAGTGCTTGCAGCAAAACCAAAGAAGGTAGTATGGCCTTAAATCAAATATTTTAGCACCATTTCAGTTTCGGGAGAATATAAGGCCGATTCCTACCATAAATCAGGGCAAGACAAAGACCTTTCAAGTTTTGCTTAGTGGCCTATGACCTCTGTGGGGCCACAGCAGAACTGAGGGTTCAGGTGGCTGATCCAATGTGTTGGCCGCACACTTTGTTTTTCCCAAACACACCCTTGGGAAGTGAGATGAAGAAGTACAGTCCAGCTGCCACGAGTGTGTCTTGGAAAGGGTGAAGGTCGGTATCAAATTGTTTGATCCTCCTCAGTAGAATATTTATGACATGTGGCTCGTTTGCTCCTTTGTTTTATTTCTTGACATTATTCCAATGGGTTTGGTGAAGCCATGCCCCAAGGTAGCCAGCGAAGTTCAGGAGGCAGGTTTGAAAGAGCCTACCATAGACTCTTGCTCAGCAGATTAAGTTGGAAGCCAAGAGCTGTAGGATCCCAAGTCTGAGACTGCTCCAGGTATCTTTAGGTTGTAGGGCTATCTGCCCCAATGCATTTTTAACAACCAGCTGAGGTGTGAAAAGAGGCAGAAAGAGCTTTCCTGTTGTGTCTTGGGCCTCCTTTTCACTCATTTGCTGGCTGGGTGCAAGGTAGGGCTGCCCCAGGCTACTCTACATCACAACCACACCGGGTGGGAGCTGGCTGTGATGTTTCACCTCCTTTCTTACAGCAGCAATGAGTTAAGCTTTTATAATATCATGTCTAGAAAAGAAAGTAGTTTTTTCCCTTGCCCTAGCCAAGTAGCCAGAGACCATCAGGAAAGCAGCTCAGCAGCTGCAGTAGAAAAGGGGCAGCTGCTACTAGGAGCTCTTGCAGCTGCTCCATGCTGGACCCAGTGGGTTAAAAGTCTGGACTTAAAAGTCCTTGTGAGAATAATTGTCCCATCTACTAGCCGTCTGGCAGCGGTTGTGATCAACAGCTGACGTATTGATTAAACAGGGGAGACAATGGGTAAGCAGATAGACTTATATTTGCAAAAACAAGAGCAAGTAAAATGGAAGCTAAATCACTGTAAATCTGCCCCTTTGAATCTTTAAAGGTCATGAGCATGGATCAAAGATCAAGTAGTGCAGGAAGTGGCAGGGGATTCAATGCCCTGAAGGGCCTGAAACAGCCTGAGTTTTGGCCTTCAAAGTTTGTGCAAAGCATCTCCCAAAAGGAGGTGGAAAGGAGGAGGGCAATCCGAAGCCAAGCCCTAGGGCAGACGGTGGCAGATGCCGCACGCTGGAGCAGTGCTCCGCGGGACACGATGCCAGCCCGAGGGTCTGCCTGCACAGGAATGATACATTGGATTAGGCTATTCACCCTGGCTTCAGGAATGAGCTGTATCAAACGTGAAATGCAATCACATTGCTTTGATCTGCTTTCTCACGATGATTTTTTTGCCCAACAGCGTGCTTGCAAGAGGTGTCGTGCTCATGTGCTATGCGACGCCCTGGGGACGTACCCCTGGCTGCAATGACCGTCCCTTTGCTTGTGGCTCCCGAGAGTGTGTTCCAGAAAGCTCAGTGACAACTGGAGGAGACCGGGGATCAAACCAGTACATTCCTGTGATTCTTCTCCCGGCCATTCCATAATACATCCTAAAAAGCTTGAGAGCGATGGCTCATGAGGGGATGATGCAAATATATACGTTCTTTTTTTTTTTTTTTCCAATCATCCTGGAAGCCCTCACTTATCTTTCCTTGGTCTGAACTGTTCCAGTGGGCTTTTGAAGAGAAAGGAACAGGTCAGCTAAACCTGAATGAAAGTGATAAGTGTACAGGGGAGGCTGAAAGAAAGGTGGTACCACATGATAAAAAATGGCCCTGTTTTGTAGGCGAATAGGGTCAAAGGAGACTTACTTTACTCTTGCTGCAGTTAGAGCATAGTTGTGAATAGCGACTGCACTGGTACCATGGCAATGACCAAAATGATTTGGGTATAAATTTTGATGCTGGTGTGTGTGGGAGGGAATGTTTTGTAAATATGAGGTGACCTAATCCTCAATGAAATTATTCAGATCAGTTGTTTAAAAATCTGGTTATGAACAAAATAGAGAATAAAGTATATAAACTGCATTTAGCATACCTGACCAAGAACACAGTGCAAATTTCAGCCCACTCAAATTTGTCTTCCTTGTGACTATGGAGGACTCAAAGCAACCATGTCCCTGGCTGGATGCTGGACACTGTCCACATGGATACCACTACAGGGTCACAATAAAAAACAGTACAGTGTAATCTTCATATGTTGTCCAGCACTACAGAGTGGAAAGTGGTCCTTGGCCTCTTTAAAAGAAGGTCAGATCAACACTTTGCCTTCTTGAATTCTTTGAACTTTTAAGCCATTTGTGCTTTTGGTATGAAGGGGTGTGTATAGCAGTGAGTTCGGCAGTTAAATGTGCGGAAAGCTCCTCCCTTTTGCTGTTTTTTTAATCCTGCTAGTTAATAATTTCAGACATTGCCTCTAGTTGTGTTACAAGAAATTTTGAATTTTCTTTCTGTATTCACCTTCCATGCAGCACTCATGACTTTGCAAGTGTTTGCTAAAGAAGCAAGCCATTGCTACCTTTTTGCAAGCCTTCTCTATTTAATCTTTTCTCTGAAACAACTCTGTTACTGTGTTCACTCTTTCTGCATTTTTGCAGGATATCCAGTTATGTGAACCACAAACTGCTTCTCACTTAGTTTTTCCTGATGGCTAACTCAGAGCTCCTTCAATTTAGACTAGTCTTGCAATTCTCCAGTCATCTCAAGGCATGACTGCCCCAGATAATTTTTTATCTAGACATTTCTTCTCACCTTTCCTTCTTTTCTGTCTCCTTCAGTCTCTCAGCTGATATTAAATCCTTATTAGGCTGGGGATACAGCATTTTACCTACGAAGGCAAGCCAACAACAACACCTGTACTTATTTCCCAGTCCAAGCTGTCATGCTGATAATGATAAAGGATCACTTTTCCTATGCTTTTGAAAGGACATTGTTGTTTACTTTCCCCTGCCGTGGTTTGCTCTAAGGTAAGTTGTTTTCTAAATTGCTTCCTGCAGGTAAAAACGTTGACTGCGGATGAAAGGCCATGTTTAGATTGATAATGGGAGAGTAAAGAAGAGTTAAGCCATTTGGGGGCATGCTACATGCAGGGGAGCTCCCTCAAAATGGGGCAGGAAGGGACGCACAGCTGTGGGCGTTGCTGCTAGTTATCAAGACAGTGTCCTGCTTTAATGTGGACATGGAAGAGCAACAATATCTGTAAGGCTGGTCCTGCAAAGACTGTTTATTTTGAAATGCGAATAACAGTGCTCTTTGCTTTCAATTCTATTCTGGGAGAAAGCCCCCTGCAAACTTAGTAGGACTCTGCATGAATTTTTCTGTCCCCAACAGTTTCAAATCGTTGCAACTGATGCTTTAAGATGACTACAGCAGTATGAAATCTCTCTCTGAAGCCTCTTGGGGCAACTTGCTTGCTCCGAAACTTCAGTACTGCCTGTGCTTATGTAACGCTGTGCGCCCACAGAGGTCATGTTTTTTCTGTTCTCTTGCACTATCATAAACATGTGGGCCGTACAACACATTTGATGTTTTTTTTTTTTTTTAGCTCCTGTGGCACATCTGCTCTGAAGAGAAGCGGGGCTATATAAGACAGCTCACAAAAGCAGGTTCAAGGCTGCAAGCATACTGCTTGTGGCTGGCTATGATCTGGGAGGAAAATGGGAGGGTTTACAGCCTGGATGTTGCTTTAGCACTTTGTGTCGGTAAGCAAGTAATCTGGAAAGAGAGTCCTAACTGCATCTGCCATGGTAGCTGTCAGTCTGCAGCTGACAAAAATAATCCCACATGTCCTACACACAGGGACAGTACTAGAGGACAAATTTTTAGGGGACCTCTTTTACCATGGACAGCTGAGGAGGCTTTTGTGTTACCCTAGATACTGCCTGCCAAATCAAACCCCATGATTGGAGACCATTGTACATTTCAAGTCAGGAACATTTTCCATGGAGTCTTGGCAGTACCTTGAAGTATTTCTGCGTATCGCTGTAGCACAGCTTGCAAAAAGAGCCTGTTCCTCCATGCAAGGGTAGCTACTGTGACTTTACTGATACTCCCATCTTTCTCTGGCACCTTCTTCTTTCCTTTTCCTGCTCCCCTCTGGGATGCATGTCCCCTTGCCCCTTCTACTCCATCAGCTCAGAAACTACTTGCCTGCTGAAGGGTTTGCTTCAGTTGTCACCATCTTTCCAATGCAAGTGGCCTATTCTAGAATGCTACAGTGCTCACAGCGTGAATGGTGATGATAAAGGGTAGGTGACATCAGACACATACAGTCTTTGCTGCCTTATATTAAACTATGACACATATACCCGAGGGCTGGCACGCAACCAGGAGAGATGACATCTGGGCAAGACGACCCAGAACAGGAAGGGTGCCCGGGCCAGGCCAATGCGAAACAATGCGGCGTGGGATAGTGGGAGGACTGCCAGCAGCAGAGCAGGCGGGAAGGCTCCCCTATGAACCCGAAAGCAAACGAACTTGCTGCCAAGTAGCGCTACTCCTGCTCCAAGGAGGATCACTTATTGCAGTTTGAATTATTAGCTCATTTGTTGTACTAAAAGACTGTGTGGACGCAAGGCACTGTGAGGAGACCAAACTAAAATTACATCTGTGTGCAAAAAAAGGCCTGGGAGTATATTTATATTGCTGCTTTGCTATGGGACTGTTATTCAAAGCACAATATAAATCATTATGTAAAAATCAAAATACCTTTGGTCTCTGCAATGTACCTGACACCAAAGCACAAGTTCAATAATTTAAGCAGAATTGCTAGTACCTGATGCACAAGTAGATCTTCTGCAGTATCTAATTTATACTGCTCTTAACATATAGGGCGTTTGCTCTCGCAAATGAACTTAGCAACGTTTGGTGCTTTCCCAGCACACAACCAAAGTACTGACTCAGTAAATCATGGAAACAAAATCTCTGGTTTGGGGCAACCTTCCCTTCTTTCTCCATTTGCTGCACCTTCCCAACTTAAAGAAAAAAATAAGTTTAAAACCTGGACATTATTTTTTTGCATCATCTGACCAATTTAAAGTAGCTATACGAAACACAAATCTAAAATCCTGTATTGTAGGGTAGGGAGTCTTTTTAATGACAGGTGACCTCTGTATGCGTGACTGGGGCTTGAGATTGTCACCAAGCCATGGACTTCTTGGAATTTGGGGCCTCTCTGGTTTGCTTTCAGGCTTGAAAACAATGCACTGGGGACTCGAGCATATACACGTAAATCTTTTCAGTTAAATATAGATTAATGGGAATCAGCAGGGAGCAGAAATACTCCATTTTTTATGGTAAACACCATAAAACATGGTAAATACTTAACTTCAGTTTTATAGCAAAAACTAAGCCCTGCTGTCCCCACCCAGCACTCAGGTCCCTCTTTTTTAGGCATTTGGCTTTCTTTGTAGCTCAAATTTTATTCCTAGTAAGCAATATCCTTTCCCTGTGCTTCCTGAAGTATATATGAAATACTCATTTCACACAGTCTCAGTGAAGTCCTACCCAGTGAGTTTTACTAACAATTTCTCAACTAATAGCATTTTGATGTCTCAATTTGTGTTCTTTGTTATGGAAGCCCAGTCTGATTTCTTAATCTTTGCAGAAAGGGAAAGGTTTGTATTTTTTTTGTAAGATTATGCCAGCTGGTGAGAAAAAGGAACAGAAAAGGGCATAAGGTAATTTTCTAGGTAGTCTAATCAGTCCATGAGTCAAGGTGGCATACACCTGTAGTACCTTAACTCCTAACAGGATAAATCTCTTGCATCCATATAAAGTGGGGATCCTTAATATCCATATCACCTTTGAAAAATGTTGCTAAGGATTTAAGAAAAAAGCTTTTGGTCACTTAGGCCAAGTCAAAAGACTGTACTTGCAGCCCACCCACTGGGATACAAAAATACACTGATCCAAACCTCTGTGCAGGTAATATATGACTACAGAGGCTGAACTACTTGGAAGATAACCTCAGCTATGCTAGGAGAAAGAAAAACAAAGATAATGGAAAAGAAACAGCTATAATAACCATCTGCAGGCACATGTGGCCTTGACTTCAGCACCCAAGAAAAGGAAATTACTTTCAAAATAGCAAAGACAATTTTATAAACATTTTTTCTTATGCTTTTATACGGTGTTGGACTTGTTGCCCTGTTTCTGGTATTAGGAGTGCTGCTTTTAACAAGAAGAGAGGTGTATTCCAGGGTAAGTCTTTCCTTCGCTTTCCTTTCTACCATGCATATTAGTTAAAAATTACATTTATTTTTTTCTTTTAAGAAGTGCTGTTATACTGGTCACTTGGCACTTCAGCCAGCCCAAGGGTGCCAGTGGTATTGTCCTGCACGTCAAATCAGCTTGCGTTGCCTGGGCTACATATCATCCTGTCCTGTGGCTGTGAACAGGGATCTGTCCTAGCTCCAAGCGGCTGTGTGGCTGTGCAAAACAATGATCCCATTTGAAATAAATTAAGAAATCCAACGGTGACCACAGTAGCTTCCCTGGGCTAGGCATAGGTTTTGCCCTTTTGCAACCAGCATAGCTCTGGGCTATCAACAGCATCGTAGGTACTACAAGCCCCGTAAGCAAGGGCATAGTTTGACTGTCCTTCCCTTGGAATGCAATGCCAAATTACACAACATCTGTGTCCCTCCTAAGGCTTGCTCCCCTCCCAGAGTGGTACTAAGGTTCTTTTCTTTTAACAGGACTGGATCCCAAGCCCAAATCATGGTGCAGTCTCAACGCATTCCCAAGCGCAGCCAAGAGGTGCCACAGCTGGAAGCTGCTCAAGGAACCCCAAGGGCATCACAGCACCTGCAGTAGTTTTAAATATGTGGAATGAAAGCCTGCTTTGCTGCCAAATATCTTCTTAAAGGAGCTAAAAGGAGAAATTTGCTGCAACCTGAGTCATTTGTGCCTTTGATACTCATCCTGAGTTTTGCAAACTTTTAGTCATTTTAGAAGAGTTGCACTGAATTCAAATCCTGAATTGCGCAGGGTGTAAATTGTTCTCTCCTAGGAAAAGAGAACAATGGTGTGTACTCCACAACTTTCAGCTGCAGACTTCTCTCTAGCCTAGACGTGAGCCTTGTATAAATTCAGAGCTCACCAATTGTAACTGCTTTCTCAAAAACCTTATTAGTGATCATTAAAAATACTCTTGCTTAGAAGCGGACTGCTATGTGCAAAGCCCATCTTTCCTATTTACTTTGTGACTATTAATGGGATTTTTTAATGTTTATACATTAGTGCAAGGAATAGTGTTAGCATAATTCTAGTGAAAAATAAAACCAGCTGTATCCATTATAAGTGCATTACTGCCAGGAACTGTAAATATGTTTATGCCTGATAGCCTTTTGACTCAATAATATCCTGCTATCTCTGTTGGGCAGGCAAGTTTTTAAACCAAGAAAAGACAGGTTATGATTTTCATAACCAAACTGTGTTTCTTTTTGAAGTACGTTATCTAAATTCAAATTTTAAGAAGGTCATTAAAAAAATCTGCCTGTGATTTTAAAGGAGAACAATTGAAATGTCATCTTCAAAGTGGTGGCAAGAAGGTACAATGTGCATTAAGAACAAGTTATTCCTCCCAGACATATACATACGCAGACAAACCCTGCCATATCATACCATACAAACAATTTTAATTGTGTAGTTACAGTCAATAACCACTCCTAGTCAGAACATTTCTGCATAAAGAAAATTGTGATACACTTATAAAAACAGCCAGCTGTAACAAAATAACTGGTGTTTTCATAGCAATAAACTCATAAAAAAGAAATACACCTTTATACAGAAAATTTATACAGCTGTAGCTTTAAAATTGATTGTAAACCAAAGGAAGACACATTGCAAACATCAATTATTTTCACATTAATTGCATAAGTTTCTAAGGTGATCTATTAGTTTTATTTACCTAAGCTTATTTGCATGATAGTAAAAATTGCATACAACAATAAGAGTGAAGCTTATAGTATGAATTGCTTGGATAACATAGAGCACTTTTTATAGGCAACTGTGTAAAGCACATTTTCTCTATTTAAAACTTTTAAGACACTTTGTTTTACTGCCCATCAAAATACATTTATAAATAGAAAAAAAAAATCAGTATGATAACAAGAGAAGCAATATTACATTTAACGGAAACTTCCAAAAAAATTAATTACAACATGATGCTGCAGGATCTACAAATAAATAATGAGGACTAAATTGTGTTTCACATTTTCTTTTTCATTTTCTTTAAAACCATGTAATAATGAGAATGGAAAAAAAAATACAGTGACCTTTATTTCCAAAAGAAAACAAATTTGAATTACGGCAGTGCCATATAATACAAGGCATTTGTTGGCATATGTTATCTTTAAACTGCATTCCACAGTCTATAGTTCTTTTGTAACATACAATAGAACAAGAGTAACAAACTCTTTTTATTTTATTTTTTTTTTTAAATAAATGTGAGTTTCCAAAGATCAAGTGTGGAGTGCTACAGTAATAATTAAAAAACAAGAACAAAACAGAAACAAAAAACAGTAAATCACAAAAGTTGTAATGCTTGTCTGAAGGCTCCAGAATCAAAATCACTGGTATCATGCTTATTGGGTACACTCACAGTGTATCCAGTGAACACAAATTAATATCAAACAATCCTTAACGCTTCATCTGTTGCTGCGAAGCAGTTTGTAAAACAGAGTAAAACATCTAGTGCAGTCTGCATTATCCTTTTTTCAACTTTTGTGCAAGTTTTGGAAGATTCATTGGCCAAACAATGAATAATAAAGGTTTTTGACAGAACGCAAGATGGAATTTTCATTTCATTAGTAAATACCAGTGGCACTGTTGAAAGAAAATAATACTTTTAGATCAGTCTTTCAATTCAGCATTAATCTCTGTGTTCCCTTCTACCGATAACTCTTCTTCTAGTTTAACTGAGAAAAGCGTGTTTGCATTTTTGTCTTGGATGCTGTCTTCTAAATCCTTGAGCAACTCTTCTTCCTTGTACTCTGCAACATCCACCTCCAAACCAGAATTGTCCTTCAGCTTCCCATGGTGCTTGAGATAATATCGCTGGTTCTGAAAGAACTTGATAATGGTGTACTTGGGCAGGTCAAGCTGAGCGGAGAGAGTCTGGATTGCTTCTTCATCTGGATACAGGCCTACATCTTGTATGAAACTCTGTAGGATCCCTAGGGCTTCAACAGAAATCTTTGTTCGCGGTCGGGGTTTCTGACGATTTTCATCCTCAGATTCAGCTGGTGATGCTACTGTCGGTTGCCTTGGGGGTAGTCTGGGACCTGGTTGCTGTTGCTGTTGCTGCTGTTGTTGTTGCTGTTGCTGCTGCTGCTGCTGCAAGACAAAGCACAGCATTTTTTTGGCATATGTATTCTTGTTTATATTTTATGTTACCAAGAAAATCTGGGGCAGGGGGAAATTGCAAAACTATAAACAAAGGCTTAGTTAAGTTTAAAGAACAAAAAGAAAAAAAAAAAACACAAAAAACCCAAAAAAGGCCCAGAATTAAAATATGTCGGTAACTGCACGCTTCACATGTGTCTATGTGTGTGAGCAGAGACGAGGGATAAAGGGATGGTGGGATACGGACAGAGAGGTGGAAGGAACACTCTGGCTTTGTCTGACTGAAAGTGCCGATGACATGACATCGGTGCAGTTTAGCTGACAAATGTAATGAACATGCTCCATGAGTCAAGTGCAGACAAGACAAAATGCTAAGTAGGTGATATAGTATAGGATTAACTTGACCAGCTTAGCCAGAACTGTAGCAAGGGCAAAGTGAGAAAAGTGCCAGATGAGGGCAAACGCACAGGAGCTCTGCCAGCAGCAGCAGCTGCTGCCCAAAACCAAGGGCTGCAAATCTCTAGCAACGGCTAGACTAAGGGACTGGGGGGAGGAGGGAAAAGGAGAGCATTTTAGCTAAATGCAGAATTATCCCACTGCTGATCTGACCTCAGCATGCACTGAAGTCTCGTCAAACTTGCAAACATTACGACAGAATGCGTTAGCTGGAAGCGCCTAACGCCACGCTGCCAAACCCAGCCTTGGCAAGGACAAAGAGACCTGGAGGTAGGAAATCTGTATTTCCCCTTCTGGCTCCGACCTATCTTGCCTTTGGTCTCAGAGAGGGTCTGTCTTACCTGTGTTCAAGTATCCCAACGTATAAACAAGGAACAAATATATTTACCTGCTTCTGTGTTTGTGCTGGGGATTATTTAGTTAATATTTATAAAGCACTAAGATGCAAAGCTCTAAATAAGTTGAACTATTATTATTAGAAGGGAACATGCTGCATTCCAAAAACTCAGGCAATAAAAATGAGCCAGTATGCACATCAGAAGAATAAGATAAAGCAAATCATGATGTAAATAATTAACAAGAGCTTAAAATGAAGTTTTGCAAGCATGGATTCAGAAACATTCTTAAAAGGTGAGGCACTGAGCCCTAGGGACAGAAATGTTTTTCTCATCCACCAGCAGAGTACAGTACACTATAAGATCATGTTTAAAATCAAAAGTAAATTTATCACTACTGGTTTTGTTGACAATTCTTTTGCTTCACAGCACAGGAAGCATTGGTTAGTAAGATATTTTGGATCAGCAAATTTCTTGTCGTATGGTACAAACCACCAGTTATTATTAAAAAACAACAGCAGCAAAACAAGCAGTTGCTATCACTACATTTCATTTCCCTTTGCGAGTCTCCCCTCAACAATTTTTGGCGTGTCAGTAGTGGTTTCCAAGCTTCCAGTTGCAGCTCACTTGCAGACCCTAAGAAGCACAAAATACTGTACGAACAGTATAAATACTGGAGGAATTCTAATTCTGCCCACTTTGCAGTGCCACTTGTGGTTGTGGAGACTTCGCACAGGTCTCAACAGCCGGTTTAGAAGCCACCGCTTTAAGTGATCTTATTGTAAGATCTGACACAGATGGTAGTGGAATTAGGGCTCTTGCCTCATCCCTATTCACATCCTTTCATATTTTATGGTCTATGAGCAGTCCCATTCAAGGCTTCAGTCCCAAAGAGATTCAAGACTACTCCCAGCACATTAAATTCTTACAAGACTGGAGGCTTTATATATACAGTTTGAAAACTTATGTCTTAGCTACATATTTATGCATCTACAACAATTACCATGTAGAAGAGCAGAGACAAAACTCAGGCCCTATCTCCCAATCCTTACTCTTACAAGTCATATTAAGAGATTACAATGCAACTGCTTATGTGAATAATATTTGTGAGATCAAACACACAACTTTTATCAACAAGGCAAGAAAATCTAAGTAAGTGGCATAGTGGTTGACTGTTTATACTGTGCATAAGCTTCTCCTTTTATCCCCTTAAGAAGCGATTTTATTAAAAACAATGTACATTTTCAAACAAGTGCTGTTTTATTACTTAATATAGATCTTTCTCTCTCTTTTTGCTAAATCAAACAGCAAGTTTCCAGGCTTTCACAATTATTTTTGTACTTGATATCCTAAGGGATTGTCTTATTCAGTTTGCTTTATCTTTAATATACACTCGTGTTGTTTCTGGCTGTGAGATAACTCTATCCTTCTTAGCTTTGTAAATATTTTTCTGTATAGGTAATACAAATGATGAACTGGCTCTTAGCTGAGGTTGGGAAAGCATGGGGTAATATCCACCCTTTAAGAGCAAGCAGTTAAAAGGCTGACCTCAGGTCTTTCATGAGAAGGGGTTAAAGAGTCCCCAGCTCAGAGAGACAGCAGTCCACACTGCCGACCCGGGCTACAGTATTTAGCAAAACAGCCAGCCACGCTCCCGGTTCGCAGCGCGAGCATGTGAGCAAAGGGTGAGCGCAGCCCCCCGAGGAGGGGGCGCCACCGGGGTTGCCCGGGAGCAGAGGGCGGCTGTTTCCAAGCCTCATGGCGTGGGTCCTGCATCCCCTCCTCTCTCTCCTTGACACGGTGCCCTTGTGCCGGCTCACCTGCGGAGCAGCACCCAGCCAAGGTCCAGTGGTCAGCAGGCCTGGTAAGAAAGCGCCTCTATGCTCTCCTTTCCCAAGGGTGGTGGGAGAGGGGCTCTGAAGGAAAAACAAACAAACATTCACTCACCCCAGCCTCAACTGGGGTTAAAGTGGGATGAGGAATCCCCTTCCCTTCACTCCTACCCAGGGTGAGACACTGCTGTTGAGGGTTCAAGCTTAGCTTTTCAACAGCAGAGCAACAAGGTCCTCCCGCTTTGCCGGTAAGGTGTTTGACAACTGGTGCAAAACTGGGCTGCCTTTCGGTCCTGACGCCTGCCTAGCCAGGGACAGCCAGCACGGAGGCTCATCCTGCCCAGCATGCAGGTGCCCCTGCGCCACCACGTCCATGCGAGAAACTGCTGAACCGAAACAAAACCCATGGGTGGCTGCACGCTCTCCTTTCAACTCTGGTGGCGGACAGCAGCGCGCTCTTATCTCGTACCACGAGACCTGCATTTAGCCTGGCTGGGAGGAAAGAAACACTAATTTCCTTTGCTCCTTTTAAAGCTTTTATTTACTTAGCGCTCTACGGGATTGGCCAAGGTAAACTAACCTGAATCTGTTCTGCTGGCACATGGATAATGTGGGAAGGCCTGTCACCATGGTGATGAACTGCATTGCTTTCTTGTTCATAAATGGCATCGCGTTCAGGCTGAGGAAGACTGAGGAACCTTCGGATCATGGAGAGATTCTCCCAGAGGGTCCTGTTTTCTGGTGAGGGATCTTCTTTCCAACGTAACAGCTCACAGAGCCACCCCTTGAAGATAACACCAGCAAAACATTAGTTTTTTTCCTCACTTCACGAGGGGCAAAACAAGGGCAAAATGTACTTTAGAGGTGCTGCATTCTCTCACGCTCTCCCCTGGTAGGAAAGGACTTTCACTGTACAGGCTGGGTGCAAAGCAAATACCGATACACTGAGAGGCTGCTGCGCTATTTCACAGACCCTTGCCAACCACCAGCCTTTTGGAAAGCACCTTCCCCTTGGTCCCACACCACAGCACTGCTGTTTGTTTGCTTAGAAACAAACCGGTTGATGGAGGTAGAATCCCTTACACACTCCCCTTTGCAGGACAGGCGTTTCACAGACACCAGTATATTCTCTCTGCTGTCTATTTCCTTTCATGCAAGGCTACACCCATCCAAGAGCATTGACCTCGTGTTTCAGGAGCCAGCAGGTTGTCTGCTGAGCAATTTTTAAAATCTTGGTACTACTACTCAAAACAAGAAAGTACTTCAGATATCTGCCTCGACTGTAGGGCTGCCTAATGTAAGTCATAGCAGTAGAGGAGCTCCCTAACATCCTTTCAAAAGACAGGAATCCTTTGACTAGATGCGGTCAAGTAATAACATCTTCTTCCTATCTGCTACAAGTAGAGGTGCCTCTGCAGGTGAATATTCAGGGGTTTTCTCATAGACCCAGAAAAAAACAGTCACTCAGCTTTATGTACACTATTAGGGCTTGGGGTGGAGCAAGATATGCTCAAGGTCCTGACATACCCTTTATACCGTTTCCACATCACAGGACAGCAAGTTGCCTAAGAGCTTACCTACTCTAATTCAAATGTGGTTTTGGTATACATACTACGAAGCTGGCTACAGAATCCCCTGCAAGAACGGCAGTGGTTGTGAATTTGCTTCTAAGAGAGGCATATAAGTTCATCTTGAAAATTTAACAATTGCTTTCTTAGGTCTTCTTAAAATTGAATTGAGGATTTTTTTTCTTAATTGGGCACAGGTAGTTTTAGAAGAAGTACAAACACTCTATCTAGCATAGTGTGCACCAGCAGCAATTTTTTGATATATTAAAATTTAGAAACAAAACATTACATGTATAAAACATGCATACTTCCTCTCTTTTAGCTTCAAGGATCTGTTTTCAAAACTAGGTCCATGCAATTTTATTTCTTAATGCTGTAGGAAAGATAATGTGACATTTTATTGAATCAACAAATAATATAAATGTACAGAAGCTTTTAGATCCTTTTTTATGTACTGGTAGTTGAAAAACGGTTTATCTAGACCAGTTTACTATTAGATACAATATATACATAGATACAATATAGATATGTATTTTCTTGAAAACATTCATATCTTCAGCTAACAGTTAATAAATGCAGTGTAAAAATATTGCCACAATAGGAAGAGGTGAAAGTAAACAAATAATCCTAATGCATTCATATTGTATGCGAAAATATTTAGTGAGGTGTGTATAAAAATTTGAAGTATATTCTCTTGGATAGAAGTGGAAAACTGAACAAATGGGAGAAAATGCCCCCAGGAAACAGAAATAATCAAAATGACAAATGTAGAGAGATGGTGGTATCAGAGCTAAGAAAGCAAAAATTAAAATGGGACCAAAATCCACTGGGTGCTCACTAGGTGTGCTAGGGAGGTAGGGGAGAGGAGTAGCGGCAGCAGAAGGGCCCCCCTGCGCTCTGGGGATGAAGCACACCCCAGTCCTTGACCACGTGCTAAGGGTGGGTGCCAGGTATTGCCCTAGGGTTTAGTAAGCTGACTGGGAAATGTGGCCAAACACCTTCATATAGAGCACATATATTTACATAGCTGAATTCGTATGGCATGTTTTTAAAACAGTAGCAAGGGTCTGTGGACTCTCCCTCCCCGTCAGAAGGCACCCTGGGATGTGTTAGCAGGTTAATGTACGGACTCTCCCTGCCCCTAACAAAACTGACACGTTGCTCATGGTTCTCTGCCCCCCCCCGCCATGGCAACATGTGCTGGATTATGCTTAACAGCAGTATTAGTTTTCTGCAGTGAGTTAGAAGAAGTGAAACCAGAAAGCATAAGTAGTTTGTTGGGGATAGAGGAGAGAAGAAGATGAAGAGAAACAAATCTAATTCTTTTAATTGAAATGCAGTTATAAAATTTTTAATTTAAAAAGCCAAAACCAAAACAAAACCAAAAAAAAACCCAGCCTGCCCTGAGGCATAAAAATTATCCTTTGGTTGTCTGGAGTCTGCACTGCTTCACATTGAAACTGTTGGTCCTCTTTCTAAGGGTGGTGAAAGAGAGAGCAGAGCTGACTATCACAGCAGTTTGGTGAGAGCAAAAAAAAAAGACAAGACAACCTGTCCCCTCCCATGACAAATCTCTAAGGTATAAAGACAGACTGGAAAAGAAATTACACCATGCATTTGGAAGCTGTGCATATTTTGTCTGATGAACATGTGAATCAGGGGGGTTTTTTGAAAAAAGACAGTAGAAACTTTTCAAATGTCCAGTAGTAAAAATAATTCCCAAGTAATCACATTTTATGCTGATTAAACGTATTTCACAACAACAGCTTTTGTTAACTAAGAAATTCCTTCTACTCTTACTGTCTTTTATGGTTCTATATTTACTAGATCAGAACTTATTTGTATTAATTACTGATGCCTAACATTGTATTTCCAGTATTTTTCTATCAACTTTTGCACTGAAATAATGCTTCTAATTCCTTATCTAAAAATGATTTGATGAATTGTAACCTGAAGCATGTCTCTGCTAGCCTTGCAGGGAAGCAGTGATTTTGAGATACTGAAATCAGATGCTTCTGAGACAGTACACAAACTAGACTGCTATTCTACCAAAATGTCTCTTTTCCACTGAGTTTGTCATGTTTTTAGAGAAGTAGAAATACTCTGATGAAACATATGATGGGCAACATGGAAACAACCAGCTGAATTCTTCTAAAGGATAGAAACAACTTTTTGGTCTTCATGGTTTATTTCTGAAAATATTTATGAAAGTTAATCTCACAAATATTCTCAGAAGAGACAGTGAATGGGCAGTAACAGAAGCTGTGGGGGGTTATTTTGTTAAGAGGTGAAAGAATTTCTACCAATATGCTTTTTGTTCAAAACAAACAAACAAAACCATAAGTATTATGTTTAGCTTCAGGTTCAGAATTCTGCATATGACACAAAGCTCATTCATAAAAGTCAGCTAAGTGTGAATGTACGAAATGTTTTTGTAAAATTTTAGGAAAACCAATCATATAGACTTTCCTAATGGCAAATTTTAAGTTCTGTAAAATTTGTAAGTTTTGTTTCCATTTGAGCTAAAGAACTATGAACTGGTGTAAATGCACTTGAATCTACAAGTGAATGTAATAAGACTGATTTTTCTCCTTATACTTATTTAAGTCTAGAGCAATTTCTGTCTAGTTAAAACAATTTATTCTGAAAGAGGGCTTGGGCCACTGCTGGCTTTTTTTTTTTTTTCTTTATAGTCTTACAGGAAGTGGAAAGGACCACAAAATAATAAGGAAATATTTATAACTCAGATTAGATCACAACCAGTTTATAGAGCATATATAGTACACTGTCAAAAAAAAAAAAAAGCCTTAAAATAATTAAGCTGATACATCTATGCAGCAAGGCAAACCCCCCAAAACTCTGCAATGACATTGGGAACAATCTTGATTTTAAAACAGAGTAAATTTGCCAGGCAACATTACACTGAATATAAAGAGAGTACAAAGCAAAATATAAACATTAGCCACATGTAAATATGTTTGGAGAACTTTCAGGATGTTACTACTTTTCAAACTGACAAAGTTTAATTTGACACCTTCTGTTCTAAAACCTTTGTTTCTATTCAAAATCACGCCTTTAGCTGCTATCAATCACTATGCTCTTCCTATTACTTAAAATACTGGCATGGGCCCTGGATAAGCTGAAAATGCCATGCAGATGAATTCTGAGATAATATGTTCAAACCTGTTATATACAACACAAATCCTGTAAAGTTATGTATTGTAAACCTACATTTATTGGGAACTAAAAGTCTTAAATCCATCTGCTACAAAGAAAATACTGTTATGCACTTTCAAGTAACCAAGTACCATCTGCAAAGGTCTTGCTACAGTAAGCAAGAAAATGGTGAAAAAAAAAAAAACTATGCTAAACCTAAGATATTTAAAATAAATAAGAGTCTTCTGTCTGGTTTTCTGATAGGGATTTAGTAAAGAAACATTAGACATTAAAGGGAAAAAACCTGTGAAAGCCTAACTGCCAAACTATTGCAGGAAAAGCGCAAAGAGGATAACTGCCAAACATTAGACTCTGCAAGATCCATGAGCATGCTTATTTTAAAGACAGCATCTATGCATTTTATCTATGTATCCAAATGCTATTCTCTCCAGTCTGACCTGTGCTGTGCTTAAATAAAATCTTCTGCTCTTTCACATAGAGTTTCTAATAAACTATTTTTGTATTCTGGTATCTTTCTTGTTAAAAGAAAAAAAAAAAAGATAATTGAAATTTACACTTAAAGTGTAAATACCAACTCTAACTAGATCAAAGAGGGTAGTATTACAATCATGAAAGATGCTCTCTGGGCAAAGCTTTCCAAATCAGCAACAAACACATCTAGTCTGGGAAAAAAGGGCTCCAAGGTGGAGCAACTGAACTCTTTTGTTTGGTGAATTTGTTATAGTGATCATAATTTACGAAAGGATGAGTATTTCTTACAGATTAACTAACAAAGACTCCAACATTTTTTAGGAGAGCTGTAATTTGAATCTAGAAGGCAAAACATTTTAGAGTATCAGTGCTAAGATATGAACAGTTTTTCTTTGGTATAGTATACCTAAGATTATTTTGTATCATTCTCTGGGGCATATAGCATAATAAAAGTATATGGCGTTAAAAGAAATCAGTCTAAATAGGGAGGTATTTGATACAAACATTTTAGCAGAAAGTGTGAATTGCATTTCAGCATCTCCTGTGAACAAAGACTAAGTACATAATCCATTAAACAGTACTTCCAACTCAAAAAAAAAAGAGCATTGTAGAGTAAACTAAAGTAGGCATTTTGAATGAGCACATTTTCAGCAACTAAGTATAAAGCTAGCAATTTATCATTCAGCAAATAATTTTCTACTTTTAAAAGAATCCGTAAGTGTTACTTATGCTAATGAAGACTGTTTTTAATCTGCCCACAAACATGCTAATAGAGGGCAATTTTTTTGTATTTACGATGCTGAAGGCACTCCAGTTTATAGAACACAGATATGAAATTACACTTGGTAAAGTGGGCTCTTAATTGTCTGAGCAACCCAAATCCTTCACCTTTAACACAAAAGCTTATAGACAAAACAAAGGAAAAGAACTCATGGACTAAACTTTAAATATTGACTTTTTCCCTTCAAAAGACATCCAACTTGCTTTACAAATCTCATTTTTGTTCCAAATGGCTGCGTTCATCAAAGTATTTCCATTTCTTTTCAAAACAGAATCCACGTATAAAAGAGAAGAAAAAAGACCAACATCACCACTACAGTATGTGCATATAGTCTTAGTCTTCGGTATTAAACTTGTAAGCTGCTCATTGCACAGAAAGGTTGCTTTTGAAAAAGTCATAATACTTTGAACGAGATACATAATGGTAGCAAAGGAGTACTGAAAGCATTTTAAATTATTTACTAGGTTAAAAGGGTGAAATGGTACTTTAAATACATCAAATTTCATCATCTGGGCCATTTTTTGGTGGCAAAGTGGTATTGATCTTTCCAAATGCTTAAAATTAACTATTTCCAGAAGGTCATTATTTGATTAAAGGCATTAAAGTTGAGGGCAAGAAATGATGCACTTTGTCTTCTTTCCCATTCAAATAATCATGTAATTTAATCAGAACTATCCCTTCATGTCCTGTAATAAAAATGTTTGTCTTAAGATATTGTTCTTTACCTAACATATTAACCTTTAAATGTTATGAAGTTCTTAAGAATAATCTCTGCTTAGAGAAGATTTTTCCATAATGCAATGAAAGCATCTCCAGCATTTAAATTGATAAGGCCAAATTTCCCCTACACATTGATTGGAAAACACATTAAACCCTTCAACTAAGATTTCTCACAGTATTCAACAGGATCAAAAATTCAAGGAGTTCTGAATCAGTAAGCTCATACATGTGGCATTGAGAAGCAAAATAAACAAATGTCACCTCAGCACAAACGAATACAACAAATAAGTAACAGCGGATGCTGCTTTAATTTATCTGGGAAATGCCATTTGTGTTACATTTGTATTATCCAGAAAAATACCACAGGGTAAGAACAGGGCATTTAATTCACAATTTATTTTCAGGCTGAGATTACTTTAATCTGACTTCTTTCTGGGTGAAATACCTGTGGGTTCAGATATGGGAACAAGCCTAGATGACAAGAATGGTCTGGTTTAGCCTTAAATGTTCTTCTGGAATTTCCTGACTGCAGGAAAATTTATTCTGACTGTAGGTTTATCTTTCCTAAAATACATAAAGTGTCCTGGTTATCTCCTATGCAAAGCTGAATAGACCTAAATGCTTCACAGAAGAACTGAAGTCTATGAAAAGAAAGGTCACTGCATGTTTTTATAAAATTTTAGGAAAATTAATGATCTACCAGACTTGGTAGGTTTTTTATACTGACCAACACATTTGTTAGTGAAAATCTTTTCAGTTAGGCTTATATTTTCAAGTAATTTTAAGCACTGACTTCTGTGAAGAACATAATTTTCAGTCATTTTAAAAACTGCTATGAATGTTCCAATAATTTGGGATTTTCCTGTTTTTCTCACAAAATTGAGTCTCTTTAATGCACGAAGTAAAAGCTGGTTTTCAGCCTGTTCCAGAAGATGAGTAGAGATACCAGAATACAAATGTCACTTCTTGAGATGTGGCCTAAAGTGATAATAAATGTTTCCAGAAAGATGGTTGCCTTAGTATTTAATTTACACTAATCAGCCTTAAGTTTCAGGCTTTGCCTTTGAGCATTCCCCTAAATCAGAGGAAGTTTGAAACCTGAAGCTGTCCTTTATCTTCAGATATTTCTGGTTTATCTATTTTACTGGCTTTCATTACTAGAACATTGAAAGGGGAAGCCAGATGTGAATTTTAAGCAAATCTGTATCTGCTATCATAATAGATGAGCTTTAGCAAAACAAACAAACTGAAACCCCCACAACCTCATAGGGCTTTTCAGAAGAAAAGTAAACTTCACTAGCAGGAAAAACTTCCTTTGAAGAATACTGGAACAGATTATGCCATTTCCTTAAATTTCTTATCCAACCATCCACCTGTCTGGATATTATCTCCACCTTTTCTCCGGGTTGTGAAAAACAAATGGCCAAACAGGCAGCAGAGGTACTGATAGCATTTCACCACAATTTTTGGTGATATATTAGGGAAAAAGGATTCCTAATGTCTCTTCTTCTCCCTGCCCTTTCTTCTCTCTAGCTGCAGCACTTAAAAATTAAATACATATTTCTATTCTTTTAAACATCCAAAAAAAATAAGTAAGAAAACGAAACTTGCTAAAGCAACCTCTAAAATTCAACAACAAGCAGCAAACAAGTACAGGAACAAAATGACCTGGACAGCTGTGGTCCTGCTCCCACAGTCTTGTCTGTCGTTTAAGGCCTCTCCCTCTACCAGGAGCTACGGTGAGTGGCTAAGAGCCAGAGCTACCGAAAAACTTGTTGGATTAAGGTCTGATGCTGTAACAATACTGCTAGGTACATTCCCTGTGTATGAGCACTTGAGATGTACCACCAGCTCCATAGGAAAGGAAAAACCTAACCTGTAACTCTAAAGCTGACTGAAAACCTAAGTATCATTACCTTTTAGTTGAGTACAGAGGGAATCGAATAATCTAAATGAAGGCCTTCTCCCAAGCTTGGTTTCTCTACTCTCAGCCTCCTCTACCTTTCTTTTCCCTGTTCAAATGTGTGTTTTTTACAGTATTGCCTTCAATTGCCTAGCAATGATAGATAGGCACAAGCCCTAATCAAAAACATAATATGCATGCCTTTGAAAATCTTACATAAAATGCAACTACATCCATATGTAAAAAGAAGGGGAAAAAGTAATAGATGAAAAAAAAAAGTGGGTGAACCTTTATTCTGCCTTCCTCTACTCCAGATCCTTCCTCTTTCACACACACAACTCAATTGGCATTGTAACCATGAGATACGCGTGACAAAAATGGACTTAACGATAATAAAAAAAATCTAAATGAGAAAAACCAACTGCTAATTATTAAATAAGTCAGTCTTAGTCTGGTACATTACCTTTTATAGTACAGGCACATAAAGTGGGTCAGTGGGTTTCACAGAGGATGACTGGTAATATATGGCCCTTTATCTTTTATTTAAGTAGAGAGAAGTACTGATTTCACTGCAATACCGATGCTTCCCTTGAAAGCAAATACAACCCTAAATCCAACCACGACCCTTAATAGCCCATATTTATTTTTTTCTTAAACATGCAATCAAGTTTTGTATGGCAGCTATATCTGCAGTTTAGTTAAAGAGTCTTTAATAGTCTCGCAATCTTAAAAATCTTTTTTACTACTATCAATGTACAAGTGAACAGCAAATGTTTACTATTATGTTGTTTACAGAGATTTAATAGTTGCTTTGGGGGAAAGACCTCCAGTAAAAAGGCCAGAGGGCCGAAGTGTCACTTCCGTAATTACTTATACGCGTGTATACCACATTGTTAGACTTATTTTTTTAAAAAAGATAATAATTTACCAGAAGGAATAATTTAAATCTTTCGCTTCTTGTCACACGCTTTTTCTTTCCAGAATTCATTCTGGATCAGGGGAAGATCTACCACACACTTAGGAATCACGGGCTCATTGATATTTGGACTTCACTGTAAATTCAGTTCAGCTGACAAGATGTTCCAACAAGTGACATCGTTCCAAAACATACACAGCTCAAATCCATTCTCAGACACCCCTTCACATTTTTACGGCCTAACTAAATGTTTTCATATAGATTTGAATTAGACATTTAAAATATTCCGAGAAAATTTCTTTTAACTTGTCTTTTGCAGTTCAGCTGGCTCTGTGGCTTTCAAGTTTTGTAACGAAGAATGCTTAATGCTCTGATAAAGGTGAGGGGAGTCTTAAGTAAATTGAAAAGAAATTTTCCTCCAGATTTTGTTAACCACAGAAACAGTCAGAAAATTAGTAAGACCCATTATCTCAATGGAGTTTAAAAAAAATTTCAAAATCCATACCTGTGAAAGACAGATGCCTCCGAGCAAATGAGAAGGGAGCAGCCAGAAGCATATGTCTCACACATGGGAAAATAAAGGCAGTGAAGCCCTTAGAAAGCTAAAATACTCCTACTTGAAGCATGGTTGCTTGGGCCATAGCCTTAAAAGAATAGGAAAGTGGATCAAAAGGGAAGCTGGAGAGATCAGGTTTCTCCCTCCTGGGTGGGAACCAACACAAGAGTGTTTTCAGGTCATTTGCCGTCAGGATGGGGACAAGAACAGTCACAAGGGAAAAGCTCCTAGAGAGAGCAGGGCTCGGTGTTAGATGTTCCCTCAGTGGCCAAGAGAAGTGTCAGCCAAGCTGAGCCCCAGCCCCAGCTGTATTCCCAGGCAGCAGCTTTTGCCCTTAAATCAGGCACTACATGGAGCAGTCACACTTCTTCCTGCCCTGATCCCTCCGTCCCATTCACCAGGTGAAAAGGATCAATCCCTTTAACTAGACTCTCTCCTCATATTAAGTAAGAGTAGCAAATGATTTCTCAGAGGTGAAATAAATTGGCTGCCCAAGAGCAAAAATAAAAAGAATCTCATTTAAGCCCTTCATGGCTTTTTTTTTTTTTAAAATAACCGTTTTTATATAAACAGTGGAAAGTTCCTATATCTGTAGAGCTTTCTCTTGCATGTTATGTGTACTAGAGATGTTAAGCAGCAGGCTCAGCAAAATACCTAGTCACCTAAGTAAACCCACAGACATACCTGATATGTGTGCAAATCTCACTCAGTTGGGGTCCAAAACTTCAGGGAATTCTGCTAAGGACCACTCAGTCCAAACATTTTTACAAAGATCCTGAAAACTATTTTCATATGCTTCTAAAATGCCATCCTGAAGTAAGGCAACACGACACTGCACAGGAATAAAAATGAGATGGCCACTGAATAACAATGTGTTTTCAGATAAAATCTGGCAGATTTGGAATTAGATAAATATTTGCAAATCAGAATTCTTCCCCACTTAGCTTGCTGAATGCTTTCCCTAGCCTATTCATTATATGTCAACAGTTTGGGGTAATTCGTAACCAAAAATCTGAAGTTTGAGTTAGAGGTTAAATTTGAAGAAAATAAAAAAATGGACACAATGAAAAATTATAAGGAACAGTGAAATTTAAAATTATCTGGAAAAAAACATTGTCTCCTTTCTTATCTTGCACCTAGAAATCCTGTAACATTCTTTCAGGTCTCATGTGTTTTGAATTATCCAGTTTAACATTCAAGGAGAAAACACACATCTATTATTTTTTACTCCTTCCTTTTCCCAACAATCCTTCACCCGAACTGTAACTGGTCACATACCACTTCTCGGACTGCTACTGTACGTTTGTGTTAGCATAAGACGCTTTTATTCTTTGCAGTAACGTGTTTAGCAGCTCTCGTTTTTTCGGGAGGAATTTTACCCTGTCATTTCCTGTTTAGTTACGGGTTGAGCTCGCTTTTGTTTTCTGCACTGTTTACTTGGTACCCTGCTTCCCCCAGTGCTGGGAACCACGGGCTGCTCACTGACTCCTCAGCCTCCTCCTCGGCTCTGGCACTACAGCTTTGTTTTCATTTCCGTACGTCATTAACTCTCGTACAGCTCGCTCAGACTTCCCCCCCTTTTTTTTTTTTTAATAGTGTTTTAGTTTCTTTGCATTAAAACACTGATACACTGAATCTTCAAAAGCCTCCTGAATCAGTGATCTGCCCACAAAAGGCATGAGAAATCTGAGAAATCAAGAACACAGTTCTTTTCCCAGCTAAATCTGTGTCGCCATGCAGGGAAAGGAACGATGTTTCACCCACGAAGCCGGCAGTGCTGGCGACCAGCCCTTGGCTCCCCACCACCTTGCAATGCCCAAGGGCACGTGATGCCCACGTTGTGCCCATGCACAGGCTGGTTCTTGTGCAAAGCAGCTGGGTGTTGTGGGATGTCCTAGGTGAAGCTCTGGCACATAAGGGACAGCAGTAGGATAGGAGAAAGGGGTAGATGGAGCAAGAATGGCTAGCGAGGGTACATACAGAAGAGGAATGAGGTGGGAAAAAAAAATCAAAGGAGGGCTAAGAGGAGAGCTATAACAACAGAAATTAATGAAGGTGGCGAGAGGAAAACAAAACAGAAGGTGGGGATACAGGAAGCGGGAAGAGAGATTAAGAAAATCCATCCTGCCAGAAACAGCACCTCTTGTCAGGCAGACAGCAGGTGATGCCTGGGGAAGAGCTGATTCATGCATCTGGAGTGTAGGAACCGAAACACCTCTACCTAGGAAAGAAAAACTAAAAATAAAAGACTCAAAGGAGGTGGGAGAGGGTGCCACGCATTTTTTCTTTTGGCAATCCAGTGCTTCCCAACTGCGTGACATTTTTCAAATAGTATTGCGAAGAAACAAGAGCTTGATTTCCAGACCCTTGCAAGAATCCTGATGGTTCGTTTCAGCATTCTCTCTTCCAACATGAGCCCTCCTACCCTCCTCTTTGCCTTACTCCAGACCCATTTTTGAGACATCTGCAGCCATAACACGTCCAGGGTTTTGGCTGCACCGCCAGGACAAATTTCCCCTTTGTTCAGAGTCTGCATGGACCCGAGGAGTCAGTAATGGAGGTGGCACTGCCATGCAGCAAGGGACGCTGATGGCACACCTACGCTGACCTGCTCCAGCTTGGCTCGGGGGGACTAGTAATGCAGTCAGCAACTGCTGGCCAAGTGGTACGAGCACGGGTCTTTAACCCCCTCCGCAGCAGTCTGGGGGGCCATCTATGTAGCCAAATTTTCTGCTACAAACTGTGCCTTCAGTGGCTTTCAAAAACTATCCTGTTTACCTTCTGGCTGACTTTGAACACAGAGTCTTAGCTCCCTGTCTCCTGAACTTTCAATATTGCCACTGCATCACAAATCATTGGCAATAGATAAAGCAACGTCCTACTGAAGCTACTTTTTTAAAAAAACCTCCCCTGAAAGTCTTATTACTGATTAGATTTGATGAATTTCTATCGGATACACTGCACTACTCCTCTCACCTGACAATACCTGCAACAGCTTTTGGGGAATCTGCTCAATTGCATTCTGCACACTTACATTTTTATCCTTGCTGTAAGAATTGTTTTAGTACCTTATAATTAAAACTTTCTATCAAAATGGCGTTGATTTTTTTTCCTCTGTGTAGGAAAAGCAGCCAACAGTGATCTACTAAAGAGTAGATGGTTTCAGAAAACCCACCTTACTAAGCATTGAAGGCTGTTTAATCAGGACAAGCTGAACAATTTAGCTGAAAAATGGATTTATAAAAAAGGTAAAACAATTTACAGACAACATTTAGTTTCCCAAAAACTAAGCATAATCTGTTTTCATAAGAAATACTGGAATGTTTTAGTAAAAACAAAAAAGTCAATTTTCCATTTGCCAAAATTCTAGACACTTTGAGGATTCTTTTTTTAAAAACAATCTTTCCCCCAAAGGAAGAGGTAGAGGGAAGAGCTAGCAAGGAGACAAAATTCGTGGCGGAAAATCTTTGGCAGAAAATTTTATTTCTGCTGAATTTAGGTAGCAGTGAAGACTACATTTTTGGTTAGAAGCTCTTCTTAAAGCAAAGCATTTGCTGGCATGTTATTTTGAAAAACAGCACAGTAGGATGACTTCTTTAATAAGTGGGCACAAAATCCAGAGATTAGAAAGTCTCAGAGTGAGAGACAAAACCCCCGTGCCATACCTGATTTCTTTGCCAAAGCAAGGAAGGTTTTTAATAAAGGTCACGGAGAAATAATCTCCAAAGCAGCGGTATCTCTTTCCCCCTATATGTTTACTCTTTTATTTCACTCCTTTACAGTGAAAGGCAGACCTTAACACGCGCACACACACATGCAAACACAAAAGGAAACAACAACCAAAGAGGAGGGGAAAAAAAAAAAAAGGGCCTGAAATTTTAGTTACACCACATGTGGTTTTCATTTGTGAAAAATGAACAAGCTGTTTGTGGTTAAACTGTCTAATCTGCTGTTATCAATCTAGCGCTGCATTCAAGATTTACAGGATACATCAGCTTCTGTGCCACATTAGCTGTAAAAGGGAGAGGGGGTGGGAGGAAAAAGGAGGAGGAGAGAGTTTATCCTGAGGAATAATATTTCCAATGCAGCCACACTCACACTACATCTGGTTGTGCTGGTAGCGGCAGTTAAATTGAAATATTTCACAGCGTGTGTCAGAAACATGCAGAATGGTAATTATGACAGATCTGATTAAGCCTGAGTGCCACTAGCTCCCTGGCCAGCTCCGGTTGTGCAGGTGTGACCTTGTGCGTGCCTGCGTGTGTAAATAAAATTAATTACAAGCGAGAGGGCGAAGGCTTCGGTGACATCACAAAGCGGAGAAACTCCCAAGGGGGAGACCTAATGGAATATTTTCCCTCAGTCTAATAATACAGTTCATATTGACTTGAGGTAATTAGTGGGATCATTAAAGCAGTTTTCCCGGCGTATTTGGCTGCCTGATCAGATTAGTGAAAATGTTCTTCAGAACAAGCCCTGTGTGGTCTGCCAGAGAAGGAGGAAATAAAAAGCAACAAAGCATATTTTGGAATGATAAGCAGTGCTGGACTTTTTGCACGGCATTTTGCAGGGCCGGTCTCGGGAGCCTGGGTGCCCAGCTCTCCTGACCAATTCAATCTTTCATCTCAGGCACACGTGCTCTCACTGCACATCATCTAAGACTTTTTAATTTTTGTTCCTCTATCCTTCAAAACTATGCCATCCTTATCCCTCGCTGCTTAAAAAAAAATAATCAGATAAAAGCCTCGTGGAAGTGCTAGCCTTAGAAGAACTGCATTAAGGTAGCTGGGGAAAGGAAGAAGAATAAATATGTAATCAGCAACCCTCCACCTCTCCCCAAAAAGCTAACAGAAGATTGAAAGCACCAGTTTGAGAATTAGTAACGTTTTCATTTCCTAACAAGCTTACCCCAGCAAAAAAAAAAAAAAGGAAAAAAAGAAAAAAGTTTAACTATGATATAAAGTCTTCCACGGTAACAGAACACAGAGCCCTAATCAAGAAATGGACCATTTGTTTAAAAACAGTCTATTGAGCATGCTCTACCTTGCAAATGGAATATGCCAAGCTCTGTCACAGATGGCAAGCTTTGACAGTTCCCATCCGTAGCGTCGATACTCGACAGTTCAGCACAAGATCAGTGACATTCTGTCTCATTAGAGCCACGCTAATTATCACAGCTAGTTTCAGGGGAAACCATGTGTTGCAATGGTCAATTTGAAGGAGTCTGTGCATCAACAAACTGGTAATAAGGATCAGACACCTTATTATATGACAGCATGCTGCCTATGATCTGATTTACTGAATCAGAGGTACTGAGGCAACACTGAAGCCTGATGGGTTATGGATTCGCGTATACACAATGCGGATCTGAAATATGCTTTAAAAATAAAAGGAGCTATATAGAGACAATAGAAATAAAAATTTTAAGATGGTGAAGTTATAATGAGGACTTTTAAAATTCATCATTAAGACATGCAGAGATGTTCAAGATCTTGTCAGCCAGTTTTATCTTTAATCAAACCATATAAGATAAATAATTCAAAATGAAAACTGTAAAATTATGGATTATGCTAAATTATAATTCATTCCATACTCTGATTTTTCAGTTTCAATAACATGTACCAAACATTCCTTATGTTGTGCCGTCTTGCTCCTTTAACAGAATTTTATATTTTGTAAAGAGCTTTCTCTACTTGGCTCTCTTTTTTCATTTGTACGTTTAATGATTTAAACTTGTACTTATCCTAGTTTCTCCCACACATTTGTGCTCCTTCCACCAGACAAAAATCATCCAACCAAGAACCCCCCTTTGCTGTTGCTGGCCACCTGTGGGGCCACATCCTGCCAGGCGCTCAGCAGTCCCAGCCCCAACAACGCCTCTGAGGGACATGCTGCAGGCTGAGGCCGTGGGAGCATTAAGCATTAACTCTCGACCAACATAGGGCAGGTGTGCACCACATCCCTCCAGGGAAGCCCTCCTTAGGGCTCAAATATACAGTGTTTCCTGAAGCTGCTACCAGTTCTTTAAACAGCCTCTGTGAGGAATGTAAGCAGTGACTGAACAGCTCACGCTGCCGCCCGCCTGGCTGGGAACCTCTAGCTGGAGCCCATTAGACCCCACGTGTAAAGCACGCTCAGAAAGCACACTTTTTCATCAGTGTGTCAACAAATCCAGCCTTTGCCTCATGTGTTGAAAGGGCTGCCTAGCCCCAAGGAGCTGTTTGAAGAAGTCAATATAATCCCTTCTACCAGTTAAGTATTTGCCATTCTGTACCTTCTTCTTTGGCTTGAACTGTTTCAGGTTTTAATGTGTTTTTTTTCCCCTCTACGCAGATTTCCGTGGGCAATTGCACACTGATATGAACCACCTCGGAGATTTTAAAGCGGTTTCTCTTCAGTGCATCTTTGTTGACTCAAGAAGTTGATGTCTGCTTTTAACTAGTGGAAACCCAAGATTCACTGAAGTCAACCCATTCCACCAAGGTCATACCAATGATGTGGGATACGGCCAGGATCAACGCCGGCCCTTCTCTAGGTCTACCCAGATCAAGCAATAAGCAAGTTAACAACTCAGTTTTTCTAACCCCTTTCTGAGAATTCATTTAAAAAAAATTCCTAAGGAAATTTTCTGAGGTTTTAACCTTTATTTCGGAGAAGTGATGTAAAAAAAGTTAAAGACATGGGGCAGAGGAAGGACCTGGAGCTCTCTAAGCATTCATTTTGTTCCCGCAACAGAAACCGTAAAATCTTCTCTCCAACCCAGGCGAGACAGAAAACACTATGACTCTGCAACACGATATTTTGTGAAAGAAACAAATCAGCTCTATCTGCCAAGTTTCACAGTTTCACTGAACGGCACGCCGCTTTATGGGGCAATCCTTGATTGCATGCAGAAGCCCATCTTGCTTTCTCAGTTCACGCTCTTCCTCTCCCATCCCTGCCGACACCTGATCCTGTCCCAACTCCTGGTGCTCATGGCACCTCTTTAACTGTCAGAGCAATCACCTCCAGGTAGCAGAGAGGGGAGTAAAATAAAATAAAAATAATAATTAAAAAAAAAGAGGCTCTTGTGTGGTGTATTTCCGCAGCTGATGCTTTCTAACTACTGTATCTCACCTTCCCACAAGGGTGAGGGGTTTATTTCTAGGTGGACCTGTGACTCAACGGCAGACCTCAGAGCACGTTTTGTTTTCACCTCGCGTCTCCCTGTGCAGTATCCCTCCTCGCTCCACAGAGAATTCATTGTACACCGAAGGGAGGGAAAAAAGGTCTTTAAGCCAAGATTTAAACCCAGGAAGTGACTCAGCTGCTTTGAGGGAGACAAAGGCAAGAGATGGAGACACAGGGTGATGGACGAAGGACTGAGCCCCCTCCTGCCCCCCAGGCTGGACCCAGCCTGGGCAGCCTGAGGTGCAGTGCCCTGAGGAAATGAGGAAACAGCTTTGGAAATAAATTTCAAGATCTCTCTCTTAAAGCCACATTGTTACCAGAGGGTTACTCTTGGTGATAAAAAGGTTTCTTTTCCCCCCTGCTTGAAAATAGTTGAATAGATTGTTCTATATCTGTGGTAATGGCATGTTACATCTTCGTGCCAGATCCACAATACCGTGCTTGTTCAGTGTGGGAAGCTGTTTAAAAACGACTTTCCTCTTAAGAGTATATAGCTTAGTCTCTAGATGGAAAAAGACAGATCAAAGATACAGCATTTATAAAACTGCTGGTTAAAAAGATAAAAGTGAGATAACAGACATCAATTTTTCACTATAAATCTGTGGGTTTACTACAACATTAAAATTTCCAGTAAAAGCAGGGTTTTATATACCTGAACTCTAATGGCCTATTCTGAAAATATTTATGTCAGGAAAAGCATGGTATTTGCATGCCAAAAGCAATTTTAGTGCCAATGTGTAGCATTCCCTTCCCATTTAACTCCTTCCCATCTACTGACGAGTGTTAGATGCTCTGCCTAATGCCTACCCAGGGCGCCTCTCCATGCAGTCTTTCAGAGGAGGACGCTCCAGGTGCATACCAAGGCAAAAGTAGAACACTTCTAATAAAGCGGATGGAGTCTCTAGCATAGTCTGAACCACTGATTTTACTTCCATGCTCTGCATGAGAAACTCATTTCTAAGGGGCTAACTGCCTAACCAACGTGAAAGACAGGGACAGAAGGACGGGAAATTGGGCAACACAATGCAACAGCTCAGAAGTAACGGGTCAAAGCTGTCTGTAATTAGAAGAGGTTTCTGGAGGTAAGTAGTACTCCATTAGTTTTATTCTAAAATTAAAATCAGAGCATGATTCTATGAGTCAAGCACCTCGCCTTCAACATACAGGCATGTTTATTTGGTGAGAAGGGACGGCATTTGGCACCTACCTGGCCATACACAGCAATCAGCAAGACTGACGCTGCAGAAAAGTATCGATTTTACCTATTCATTCTACTATAAACTTATTTAAGTACAATAATGCAGGCTAACAGCCTTACACTGTAGTGCATGGGACCCTCAAAGATACAGAAGTCGATATTACTTCAGTTTTTGCAAATTGTTATTTTCTAAACGTAAGAAAGCTTTAGCAACATAAGCTGATTTTCAGGAAAGTTTTGCTTTCTTCCCTTCACACTGGCATGTGCAGGCCACTGCTTTTCAGGATAAGCCATTAACACAAATGTAACTTCTCAAAACACAGCAAACATACAGAAATGCTACAAGTCTCTACTTGTCTTATCTCTCAGGGCTCTTAGGTTTGGGTTTTTTTTGTTTGCTTGTTTGTCTGTTTTTATGGAATAAAATTAGATTTCAGCATCTGTCACTATCAGGAAAAAAATCATCCCTGGCTCCCACATGAAAACATTGTAACCAATGCACAGTTACTGAACCATGATGCCTTAACGATCATTACACAAATCAACTTTTTTTTTGTTTGAAATAACGAAAGTAAGAATGTGCTTTCATAATTACTTCAATCAGACTGTCAGGTTATAAATTTAATAAAAACCCAGTATGATTAAATTGTAAAAGTAACATATACCACACATTTATATGTGTGGATTCTTTTCATTTTGACTTATTCAGGTGTGCTGACCAAATTTTAGTAAACAATATTGTCAGTATTGCCATTCTACCACTAAAACCCAACAACCTGGGTGCAAACACAAAGTATTTGGTAAACCTTTCTGTCTTTTGCATGCATTTTTCTAAAGCTCTCTTTTCATCATAATCTAACAAAAGAAATATGCAGGGCTAATAGGCAGACAACTTGCAATAAAAACATAAGATTTTAAATACTGACATTAGGTGTTTTGCCAATTACTGTTCTAAAACTCCTCAAAGATATGATGAATTCAAACAATTTGAATTAGAATATCTTCCTTAGCTCCTCAGTGTAGCCACTATAACTTTAAAAGTATATATTTTTGAATTCAACAGAATTTGAATTTATTCTGCGGATAATATATCAATCATTAAAAACATAGAAACTAAAACATATACAGATTGCAAACATTCCTATATGGGAAAAGAATTCAACATTTGAAGGAATCATCTAGCAAAGTCCCCAAATTCATTCAAACCAATGTGGCAGATTGTTCCTCTTCTTCAGGAAAGCCAACAAGTCACCAAAAAAGTGCACCACGAAACTACAAGTAAGCAAATCATCACTCACCTAAGCCAGAGCATGATCTCACTACCACTGCAAACTCCTTCCTTGCCCTGTACTATGACCTCTGCTGCACCAAGCCCCTGCAGCCAGCTGGTTTGTTGAGCACCAGGTCCTCTGTCAGCCAGGTAACTCTTGCCAAAGGCACTAATACAACACAAGGGAAGATGCTCATTTTTTACCTTGGCGCTACCTAAATAGAAACTTCCATAGTGCATCATTTAATAGCTCTTCTGTACAAAGTGCTCTAGTCAGCAGAACATTATCTTCTGTCTCCTGGCTCAGGCAAGCCCAGCCACCTTGCAGATGCTGGCTGCTTAGATACCCAATCTAACGTTGACCCAAATCGGTTCCTTGAAAAAAGTAATAAAAATTACTCCAGCTACTATCTTTTTCCACTGGCAGAGCTGGTTTAGGTCACATACTGTTTTACACCATAACTCCAGACTACATTCAGAAGTTAATCAAGATTTTATATCCAAAATAAGATAAAAGCAGTAATGTTCAATTTTAGTGATTTAAAAAAACCCACAACTGTTAACCAACGCATCACTTTCTGATTCGTGTCCTCCAGACTTTTCACTGTAACTGGAAGTGATTATCCCAGGATTTCCAATTCTGAGCAGGAAACCAATATCCCCAAATTAAAAAAAAAACCAAAACCAAAACCAAACAATGTACCTCTCTCAAGAGAGGCTCCCTTAAAGAATATGTTTGAACAAGTGCAAGGGAGACTTCTATGCCCCAAGAAATACTTCCTTGTACCACTGACAAGCTCCAGTGCAGAGTTTTTTGCAATACAGGTATCTCCTTTAATACACATGGTTTTGCTCCACATTTAAAGCTTATTATTTGGCTGACTAGTAGTCAACTGGTTAGAGAGGATCCAACACATCCAGTTTACCTAAGAGGTTACTTCTACGAAGCAACTTTCTACTCCAAATCGCACTTTGGCTAACTATAGACCTGAGAGCTTGCTTAACATATAAATAACATTACATTGCATGAATTGGGGAGAAAAATAACCTCTGAGAATATAGCATAATCTCCACAATAAAAGGGAAAAGAACTATGTGATTAGTCTTGCTTGTTTTCTATATTTGGTAGCAAAGTTTGTACCAGAATCTGAATTTTATACCAATACTCCAAAAAAACCTGCACCACATCCTCTGGAAGCTTTGATTACCTGTCCCTTTTAAAGTCAGCATTGGAAGAGCTGTCCCACCTAGAAATTTTAAGACTACAGACTTAAATAAGTATACAATCACACAAATTAGATCAGATCAATCACACAAATCAGATCAGATCAAAATTATGTGGACTGACAGATTGGCTTCATACCTTAGTTTTGCAGAGAACTGCAATGGAAAGGGGAAGGTGTAGAAAACGGACAGTTCTCTAACCTCAAGTCTTGACATGTAAATAAAGACATCTGAGGAGCACACAGGTTGGTAGCTGCTGTAACATTCTATCATAATTAGAAACATTTCAAGAGCCCTGTAATTTCCAATCAAAATTACAGTAATTTCTGATATACAAGCCATGATTCATGACAGAATTTTTACATTCCATGGGAGATTATAGTGGCCTGATGTATGACACACTGAGTACAGCACTAACATAAACAATTCAGTTTAATGTTTAAACAGCACTTGGTGTTTAGAATCCCACAATAAAAGAAACATATTATTGTAGAAATTATCACTTTGACAGTGATTGAAGGGTAGGCAGGCATGTGGCCTATAAAGCTATAATTTTTACAGTCCACAGCTTGAGTTTAATCATTTTGATATAACATTTCCAAAATATCCCTTTAAATGCTCCTTACAGCATATAACTTAAGAGACAACATCCTTTCTGTACAATGAAATGTACGGAACTCCAAAACACGAACAATGCAGAAGTCAAAAGTTAGAGACTGTTAAAAAGAAAACCAGCACTAAAATGCTGACGGCCCAAGAAACATCGGTTTAACTGATCATTATCAGCTTTCCCTGGAAGATGCTGTATTTTTCTGTGAAGCAATTTTAGAAAAGTAAAGGAATAGTGACTAAGTGGACTTAACATTTAATCTAATGCAAAAATACAACATTGCAAGCATTGGTGCCTTTACCATTTCTTTTAAGTGTTGGTATAACCGTGGTCCTAGTCTTTCCCATTTTTCTATATGTTTTTCCTTTACTTACTTCTTGAGTACATTCTCACTTAAATCAACGCGTTTGCATACTCTGGTGATCTTTCTCAGAAGACATGTCACTTATGATAATCGCACCAAACAAGTGCTTGCTCATTTCCCTCTCTTGCCACTAGACTTGACAGAAATTCTGAAGTTGAAGAAAACAGAATACGAAACCACACAACAAACGCTTAAAACTGAATATGCAATATATATGTATGCACACATGCAGGTAACCAAGCAGCCATATTATTCTACAAAGATCGTACATGTTTTCTCAGATGCAACTTGTATAACTGTAATTTATTGGGTTTTTTTGGTTTTTGTTTTTGATGTGGCACCTCCTGTGCACAGCCTCACCAGTGGATCTGACTAAATATTTTCTCCAAACCCAGAACCCCAGCGTTCCTCATTTTGTAACTGCAAACCACCAAAGCCTTAAAATTAATTTGGCAGCAATACATAGAGCTCACACGCAGCTTTCGCCACGTCCACGCCAGCTAAGAACTGATGAACCTGATGCTTTTGAGCCACGCAAGACCCACGGCCATGCAGCAAAGGCATCTCACTAGCAGGAAGAGGCAGGGACGCATCTCGGGAAGCCACTTCTCAACCCTGCCTGGTCAAGGGTAACCAGAGGTTACCTTTGGATTCAGCAAGGAGCTCCGAGTTGTGTTACAGGGCTGATGTGCTAACCCGTCTGCTCCTTGTAACTCACGCAGAAACAGATCAAAAATGGGGAGGGGGGAAATAATCACATGGGACAGGGAGGCCATTGCGCCCCGGGAACTTTACCTGGCTTTTGGTTGCCGCAACCTTTGCGAACAGTGCTTGAGACACCTTAGCTCTCTTCATTTCCTGCTGAATCTCATCGTAAATGGAAGCATTAATGTTCATGGAATTATTTTCTGTTTTTCCATTCCTCTCTGTAGCAATAGTAGCAGTTTTGACCTGAAAATATATTTTATGAGACATTTTTCATTATGAAAAAGTTATTTTCCTCTCTTTCCCTCCCCAAGTAGTTCCCCTTTCCATTTTATTCCTTTTATTCAATCTCGCTCTGATATTCTTTCACCTTTTCAGAGACGTAACATTATAAGTTATCTGTGGTTCAGGCAACTGGGAAACAAGAAAATTCAGTATACTGTAACAGGTGAGTGCATCTGAAATACTAGTTATCATTAGCTGACCATTGTGAATTTCAATGTCATAAAACAAATTAGGTGGAAATCTGTCAAATAGTCTTGTAGAGACTTCTAAATCCTTACATGATTTCTTGGCCCATGCAAATTAAGTGAAAATTGTAAGTGCAGCATAAAAGAATCTCTAATGAAATAAAAAACTGTCAGATATATCTTGATACACGTCTTATGTCCAGTACTCTCAAATGCACGATAACGTGGAAAAGTTGTGGCTTTAGACTTAACTTTTTAAAATATTAGTTTAATTCTTTAGCTGTTTTTAAGAAAGCAGTAATTTAGAATACCGCACATTTCAACCAATTTTTAAATCAAGATAAGGCTTTCTTAAAACTATTAATTCTAGTTGTATGTCACTTACATATATTAAATATTTGTTCTTCTTGCAGTCCAGGTTAAAAAAAAAAAAAAAGAAAACGAGAGAATGACTATACTACCACCTCTATGCTGCATCCGCAGCAGTAAGGAAAACAACAAAAAATACATCAGTAGTGACATGATATGCAGAAGACTACCCTTTCCTTTGTCTTCTCAAGATGATGGAAGTGATGTTCCAACACCAAGAATCATCCCACCAATGTTACAGTGCAGTTTCTACAATCTACAATATCAGTTGACAGGTACAAAAAATCATGAGGTACTCAGCTTATCCTACAATATTCTCAATAGTTAAGGATAATGTCTTTCTTTAGCAGCTACTCTTACAATACTTGCCCAAGATTAGAGGACCTAATGGATCACTAATCCTAAAGTGGACCAGAGGAAAGACTGGATTTCTGCAAAGAACTCACAAGGTGATGATGCAAAATCAAACCTTTAGATTTTGATTCAAACCTACTGGTTCATACTAAGGTTGTTGAGATAGGATTTAATTTAGCCATTCAGAAGTTACACATCTAGTCCAAGTTAGTCATTCAGGCTACCACTAAATCTAATGGACAGAGCTTGGCGCTTCCAGAGAGTGAGTCAACCTACTCTTAAGTATGTGTCTAAAGCCACACTTTCACTATCAGTTTAATCCAACACAAGTCAGCATCTTCCTGTGCTCTAAAGTCCCTTGAGGTTCAAAGGGAAATCATGACAACATGATAATTCATCTTCTGATCTCACTCTCTATGAGCTTTCATATGTCACAGGTCTCACGATACGAGAGTCAAAGGATTTGGGCGAGAGATGTACTTAGGGAAATCATCAGCCCATTTTTTCCTAGAAAAGTCACACTTAATTTGTGTTAAAAGCACTATGGAGGATAGTTAAGATAAAATAATCTAGCTCAGAAACTGGGAGGGCATGCCACTTCTGCTGAGCCTGATTCGTCTATCAGGCATTTCAGGAGCTGCGCTGACACATGCCCATTAGCCACAAGGGACAAAACCCCAGCAAGAACAAGGTGTCCACACATACTTCCACCTGCCTCCTTCTGGCAGGCATTAGCACTTTCTGGTGTCTGAAAAATGGAGTCCTAAACGAAAAGGGAAATGAAGAAAAATTCCAGAATATAGCATGCAGTTTATCACATGATGTGCTATCATCTGAAAACAACTCGTACTTTACAGCCATAACCTGGAATGTGAGGTGTTTCCTTTTCTGCAGTGTGACATTTTACAGGTGACACTGCAGTAGAGGATGGCCAAGCCTGGGCCAACAGCGGCTCATAAACATTTGATGCACCTCGCAGTGGGCAGCCTGAGGAGCAGTACCACGGATCTCCCTTCTTCCCACTGCAGAGCAGGAAAACGCATGCCTCACAATGGCCAAATCAGTATGGCGGCCGAAAGAGCAGGTGCATCTCCTGAACACCATACAGTGAAATAATTCGAAAATGACAAAATCAGTGACAATTTTATAACCTTTAAATGAAAAAGACTCGCTAAAAGATAACTGACAACCAATGGGGATGTTAAATATACAACTGGAGACAGCCTTCTCTGCTTGCAGGTAAAAAACCAGCTAAGCTAAATTAGAAAATGAAAAAGTGATGGCTTTGTCAACAGACCTTCTTAGAACTCAGGTTTAAATTTTGGCAAAGTTATTTTGATCCTTCCCAAAGAAAAATTTCTAACTTGTAACTAATCTTTGAGGGTGCTGAGGGGAAGACGAGAAAACGAAGGTATTCAGCAAGCATAGGCAAGTCTGCAGCATCTTTTGGGAAGGAAACACTTTGCTCTCATGATCCTGATCGAAATGTCCCTCTTCTGTAAGCATACTGTCTTTTTGATTGCTACTCAGCTTCAAAAGACAGCTTTACGTTGTAGCAGTACTTCACAGATCACTTAACTGAGCTGTGAACACTCACATCACCAAAACCCAAGACTCACACACCATGCTGGAGATATAATTTAAACTGTGTGTCTTGGTCAACACTTTTCAATGCCCAGTTTAATATGGCTATGTATTTAACCCAGGGGAATTACTGAAAATCCTCATTCTGGTTGGCAAATGACATCTATCTTTATACGGGTACAAAAAATTCAACAGCATCTAATATGTCACTGAAGTTAAAACAAACAAACAAAACTCCTATTGCCTTGTGTTATTGAATTAGGAAGTGAACAACAGAAAACACTAATATCTGCATCAAAATGCCATATTAGCCCAAAGAGCTTCAGGAAAATAAAAGGCTTAAAGTTATAAAGTGATGGGTTAGGGGATTATCAAGAGTTGTTACTCACAGGCACACACTCGCCAGTTTACATCATTGGTCAAGTATAAAAATTCTTCCACCACCTCTTAATAATTTCTCTTAGAAGATCAGGTATAGACTGTGGCTGGACTAGATGGACCATTGGTCTGCTCTGGTCTGATGAATTCCGTGCAATAATGCTAATTAACCTCTTGGAGAATATCCATACATAAAACTGTTTCATAATTCATACATAGCAAGCATCTAGGCTGTTGTGTTGAATTTAGAATTGAGTTCAAGACAGAGGCTGTTTGAAGCTGGGTTGAAAAAACACCCTCCTCCTCAAAAAAACCCAACAGAAAACAAAAAAGCCCTCAATGGTGCAACTTCAAGACTTGGGAGAGGAGGTGGAAAAAGTATTCATTTTGGAGAAAAAAAACAAAACAAAACATAATCTCTCATCTCATCCACACTTAAGCACAATCTCCCACCTCACCCACACTTACAGCCACATTTTCTGTTTAGGAAAGAAACCACAGATCAGCAATTTTTTTTTTTTTTTTTGACAGTAACCAAATTTTGCAAACAGTAACTGAACAGGGCAGCATTATTTTACAAACACAACACACTGAGAATCAGAAATTTGTTCGGCCATCTTCCTATCACCAATCAATGTAGTCTTTCAAAAATACTTGAAAAAAAAATAATAAAATCACATCCATCCCCTCCTGGCCTGCCCAGTTATATCTTCTCGTCAAATAAGACTGACTAACAACAAATAACAAGAAGTTCTGGGTTAATTCAATTTTCCTAAACAAAGGATAGGTTGTTATAGAAGGAATAACCAATCTGAAGAGGTTTTCACAAACATAGAAGCTCATTTCTTCCCCACCAAAACTGAAACAAAAAAATCTTTTATAACACATTCTCGTAAGTACTGTTTCAGCTTGGGAACAAAAATCTTCTTTAATCCTGGTTTAGCTTTTAATATTACATCGTACATTAAAATTCATAAAGTAGTTCATTCCAGGCAAAACAAACTACTTTTCAGTTCTGCTCTGCAAATAGCACAGAAGGTACAATAAATGCTGTTGCTTTCAGAACAGCTTTTATCAGGACAAGGTTTACTACTCCATTATTAGTGGTGCCTGGAAGTGCAGTTATAGTTAAGTGTCAGGGTTTCCATTAACTCTCCTCTATGGTGGTTTTTGTAGGGGAGTGTGTGAGAGGGTTGCACTTATTATTTTGTTCATTTTTACTTCCATTCAAACACAACTTGGCATAAAGACTATCAACCTAAACCTCAACTTTTGCAGACTTAAAAATAAAAATTTTGCTGGTGGTGACATATGACATGTGCATGTATTTAGTTGAACTTCAGGGCTTCACTGTCAAGTTTCATGGGAGCTGGTGTTATCCAGAGTTCCTTGCAACAGAGTTTCACTGGTCCTCAAGAGTGACATCCTACCTCTGGGACCCAAGCTGAAATCACTTTAGCATGAAGGAACTGTGATTTATCTGTAGTCAGAGGGAGGCCCTGATTATATTTATAAAAATTAATCCTTTTGTCAATTGAGTACCTAGAACCATGACTCATACAAGATTTGGGGATACTTCTTAAAACATTGCCTTATTAAAATAATATTTTGCTCTTGACATTACATATACTCTGTTTTTACACAGGATGATGATAGGCCCCCAAAAGTTAGCACAAAATTTCTTTGGGGAATATGAGTGGCGAGAAGGATTTCTTTCCCAACTTTGTTGAAATGGAGATTACTTATCCTGAGAAGAAAGTGTTCATAACTGCAGGACGGCCAACAAGCTTTAATCAGAATATTTCGTAAAACAAAATACGTGACTTGATCACCTGTCTCCATCCCCCCGTCAAGCTTCACGAACGAGGAGGGAGTCCTCTTCCCCCCCCAATCCCCCCAAAACTGCCCCGATGAGAGGAGGAGGCCATCCCTAGCACCTCCCTGGGGAACTCCATCCGTTCTGAACATAGCTCCACACTCAGCATCATCTGAAGTATCCCCGCATCCTCTCATTCCCACACAACATGTAGTAGACTCATCCTCTGAACTTGACTTAGGGATACCCAGAAAAGACCTCTGTGGGGTGATCTGCAAGATGAAGGCATTGAAGAGAGGAAAAAAAAAAGATACATAAAAGAAATAGAAGAAGAAAGGAATTTTTTTCCTTCCCTCTAACTTGGAGAGGTTAAACTATGTCTCCATGCAGTACCTACCTGATGGAGATGCTAGTATTTATAAACTCCACTGCCCTAGGAAAGAGCCTAACAGACAAGTTTCTGTCCCAGGAGGTGGCAAGATGAACAATGTCCAATGGAAAAATTCTGGTGTATGCCATCTCCTCACGCTCAGTCCAACAGTGTGGAAGACAGTAGCAGACTTTTACAACTTGACCAGCTTAGAGGGCTATACATGTATCCCAAAAGCTCATGCATTAGAGGCTAATGATTTCAATTAAAAAAGAAAAAAAAAAAGAAAAAAGGAAGAATTTGCTTTTTTGTTTAAGTCAGAGAGAAAGGGAAAAGTAAGGGGGACAAAGAGCTTAAAGGATTTCAAAAAAGAATTGGAAACAATCCAGATACATTAGCTCAAGTAGCAACTAGTAAGAATGCTGTAAAAATGAGATAAATTCTACACAGTTCCTTCTAACTCAGGCACAAGGGTTTATGCTTGGTGAGGTCCTACTATCCTATCAGACCTCCAAGGTCATGCTTTCCATTTTTGCATGCAACAGTATGCAACATTCACACAGAACAAGCTTAGCTGCTAAATGGTTAAGTCTGCTCTACTGTCTGGCCACCAGTTGGCAACACAAAAATGCAAAATAGATCCTTTTCAGGATGTTTATTTTCACATCCTTCCGAAACTGATAACTTGCAATTGCAAAATAAACCTTCATGTGTGGCATATTAGCTCTCATTTTTCATGGTTTCATAGTTTAATTGTTTCAAATGTTACACTGGTCTGAAGATTTAATAATAAAAATGTTGGCTCTTGAGTAAATTCTGTTGTCAGGATAAACGGTCTGTTTTACCTTTCAATAGTTATCCAAGAAGCTCACAGCTAAGCTAGAAAAATATTATGCTGTATTCCTGTATAGTGAACTTTAAATAATTGCTTATAATAAATTTACCAGTAAGGACACTAGTAGTTTTATTTCCTTAGTATCAAATATCCAATAAACTCTGGATGTTTTGGGGAGTATCAGAGTAATAGTTTGCATAAATAATTTTTCAGTATCTTGACTATACTTTATTTCTGCTACAATTTGTAAAAAGTTATACTTGCCAGTGCAACAACCAGAATAATTTCATTATTATTTCTAGCATTAAGTTTTGTATTTACGTTATCAAGACAGATATTTCAATTTTCAAACTTTGGGTTCTGAACACTTAGTATCAGGTGGCAAGTGCTACATGTGTTTATAGGTGGGTAGTTCTGGCAATATGCAAAAAGGTCCAAAAGAATCCCAACTCACAAGTTTCTACATCCTCGGTCCACTAGGTAAAGTGCATATGTTTTGCCGAATAACAGAGGACAATACAACAACTAGAAAAATAACTGTTTTGTTCTGTAGACTTCAAGTATTAGTCTATGAGGTTTCCTTGTTAATCTGCTTTCCTTTTGAAAAGGATGAAAACAAAACTGTATGCTGTTTCCACTTTGAACTGTTGCAATTAGGTTAACTATACTCCTGACTCCCACTAAAAAAATGAAATGTAATTATGAACAAGAGCACAGCAGAGACAGATAGATCCCCCGCCTCCGACCCCTAAATTTGGACTTATAGTATGTTTTGTCAGTTAAGAAAACCCCCAAGTCTCACTTTCTTACTGTCTGCAAGGGATTTATACAGTTTAAAGTGTGAATTAAAACCAATACAAGGACTACCTCTGACTTGACATCCTTCTGGAAGGTCCTGTAATTAACTCTGTTCTTTAGCTGTGAAATTGCCCAAGACCACTTGAGACAGAGTGAGACATTACCTTGGCAGAAAGAGATAAGTTAAGAAGGAGGGTTAGCCTTTGCTCTGAATTACCTGGGCTGCGGGAGCAGGTACAGATATTAAAACAAACTCAATGTTATTTTAAACACAGTTATCTACATTTAACTATTTCCCACTAAAGCATTACTATGTAAACAGAATCTCATCCTTTATCTTGAAGAGTATCTGTAGTGGATTTCACAGACTAAACTCAGTTAATGATAACAAAAGTAGACCATTAGCACAGTCTGTTCTTTCTGCTAAAAACTGTTTCTCTTCTTGCGAAAAGAACTGCAGCAGATCAAAGTGATCTTCTGTCGTCCCTTTTCCTGCAATTTTGTTATTTGTTACTTTAGTATGGTATCCACTAGCCGCAGGAAAATTAGAAAAATAATCTTGAGGCATTTATAGCATTCAGAATGGGTATGCAATATAGTCACAGACACAAGTCTAAGCCTGGTTAGCAAAAAACTGCTCTCTGTTTCTATACTCAACCATCACAAAATTCCCGCAATCCCAAAGCCTTGCTTTGCATAGCAAATCTGGACTGTGTATACAGCATGATTCCCACATATCTGCAGATTAGTTTGGTTTGTCCTTGCATAGGTAGAACCTTGAGCCACAGCAATGCAGAGTATTTCAGAAAACAACTATGTTTCTTCTTTGTGGAAATCTTATGTATTCCTATGGCTCACACCCGTATTTTGCATGTACCCTAAAATCAGCATCAGTTTCCTTGATAGATACAAGGACTATGCCACTGAATTTCTGGATCCCACTCTATCGAACTTTATCCTTTTGGGGAGAATTAAACCAATAGTTCCACTAGATTTTACCGAAATCAGTAGGAGTTTCATTTGAACAAATACTAAACGAAGCTGCAATAAACATATCCAAATTTTTGCAGCAATGGATGTAGGAAGTCTGTTACTTTATCGAGTGGTCAGTAGATCTACCTGGTGAAAGTGTGCCCAGCATTTTTGGGATGGAGTCTTCTTTCCCCCATCCCTTTAGTTTTACCTGTTTGTTTTCTGGAAGATAATTTTTAAGGCAATATGATGTACTTTGTGCTTCTGCTTTCATGCCCATTCAGTTTAGTGGTCCAAATCCTTCAAAATCCCTGTTTGAACTTCTAATACTAAAAATGACACCTGAGAATTCTAGGGAAAAAAGTAAAAAGCCCGCATCTTCCGGGCCCAGTAAAGCCCGTATCTCAATAGAGAGAGAAAAAAACCCCTGTAGGGGCCATAATGGATAGAGTTTACCTTAAAACTAGAAAATAGGTAGTAACAAACTGCTACTATCATCCATTATATTTCTTAAATTAAATTTGTGGTATGCACTGCAAGTAGTGATTCTACGAGTGTTTAAAAAAATACAACAGTAAAAGCTTTCTTCTCTTTAAGAAAGGTATCACCCAGCAGGACAGTGAGAAAACACAATGAGCAAATCTCAAAGACAGAGACAGTGGTTTACTTGTGGAGGCCGGCTAGGCGGTGTGCTTATGAGAGGTGCGGGGCCCATTGCAGAGGCTGCGTTCAAGCTCCTTTCCCTTTCGTCCTGGTAAATTCGGTCTCGTTCAGCTTCTGGCAGCTGCAAGAAGTTCTGCATAGCCCGAAGGTTTACCAGTAAGGACTGCGAGGCAGTCTTGGGATCCTCTTCCTTTCGGAGGATTTCTGAGAGCAAGCCCTGTAGGGAGGCAAGAAAAAAATATGCTGGAGAGTTAGCCTAGGTGAGTGCCTGTAAAACTGTACTCTGCAAAGCCACTGATTATCAGTCCTCTTTCTTGTTTCCACTGGGCTGAGAACAAGAGCAGCAAATGCACTATTCACTCCACATAAGAATATATTAATGACATTCTAGGTAGCAGAGAAGAGAGCCTCAATTGTACCCTTAATTTTATCAAGCACCTGTTTTACATACAACATAAACTCAATCTGCCTAATAGGTCTCCTTCCTTTTACTGGCTTCACTTGCCATGAAATATTTCACAGTCAACAGTCAAGGTGTTAAGAATAAGCAAAATACAGATAGTCCAGAGGCATGACACCGCGGTGCTCTCAGACTTCCTAAACACACGGCCAACCTAAAAAAAAAAATAGCTTTCCACATTTCTAGCAACTTAAACAGCACTTCAAAAGGAAGTGATATTTCACGACTAATCTGATACAATAAACTCGCAACGTTCCTAAAGTACTGCTTAACTGACTCAGGTCCATACTTTTTATAAGTCAGTATTTTGTTTTGAGTTGTATATTGGAGCTTAACAACAAGTGAGGAAACTCACTGTCGGATGATCCTCCTCCTTCACTTTGCTGCTCCTCCCACCGTCCCCCTCTCCTCACCAGGACAACCCTAATCCTCACCCAGTCCATCGCCTGGTTATTTATTTGAGCCCCTGCCGTGCAGGTCCCATTTCCTAAGTCCATTTACCACTGTTGCCCTTTGACCACTTTGGGAGCCCAGCAACGATATACAAAAGTGAGCGCTGGGGAATGAGGGAAAAAAGCATACAGGGCATCCATAGCAGTGAGCCACAGATGGGCAGGGTGCTGACGATAGCATGCTGCCAGTGGCTTGTACAGACCACACCAGGTTTCCTACGTAATACTTTTATTTTGGTTCTCTGCAATGGAGCAGGCCTGGCTGTCTGGGACACCTAATTACTCTAAAAGATGAAATATTTATGAACCTGTGAGTGCAACTACAACTGTAATGTCAACAGATTCTTGAAATCTCCCCCTTGCCAAATTCTCCTTTTAAATATGTCAGGCATACAAAACACTCTACTGTCTTGAAGTAACAAGGTGGTGATAAGAAAACTAACTTTTGCAAAAGCAAATATGAACTTCTTTTTAGAATAACTGCTGTTGCCATGCTGGGACAAGGAGAGGGTTAGTACGAGAGGCTTTTACTGCTAGTGTAACAAGGGAACACGGATGTGATTTTAAAGAAGTAACACAACCCAGTGTTTCTTCTCCTAAAGAACGGTTGTAAGTTATTTGGGATAATGGAGTGGTGAATAGAGGGAGAGAGGGAGGGAGGGAGGGAGGCAATAAAAACGCTAAAACTAAGAGAGGCAATCCTGACTGAACATATCCATTCCTAAGGGCGTGCAACAGAAAGCTACAGTCCAAGCATCAGCCTCCTCCGTAGGGAAGTTTGATGCTCACAGCACTTATGGAAGTGGTCACCTCTCTCAAAGGACCTATCCTATCAGGCAAAAGCCCCTTATGAAGGTGCTGCTGCAAAGCTTGGGCAGGATCAGAGCCCACCCAGTGCGATTCCAAGCTCTGTATTTGCCCTGTCACCCCTCCACCTCTCAGGGGTGATGAGGATGGAGGTGCTAACCACTACATTGGGGCCAGTGTGGTCCTTGTGGCCCTGTCTGTGCGTGCACACATAACGGGGAAACAGGATGGAAAAAACAGTCATTCCAGCAGCAAGCATGAAAAGTAATTTGAAGGAGGATTAAAAAAAAAAAAAAAAAAATCCTGGAAGACACTTTCTTAGCACTATTCTTCATCCCTCCTCTTTTCTGGCATCCAGGCAGAAGGTAAATACTTAGAAGGTAAACAAATGAGTTACAGACAAAAGTGTCATTTGGGTGGAGTATAAGTTTTAAATTTTTTCTTAATGATTAGTCTAATAATAAACCTAGTTATGAGCAAATATGGAAATTAAATTCTTGTTTACCATTTTTTTGTACCTTTAAATACTCAAACCCACAGTTAATATTGTTTGTCAGTTTGTCCAAGGGAGGCAAAACATGATTTTGTGCCACTCAAGACAAGGCAAAGCTGTCTGCAGAGCACAGGGTATAGGATGGAGGTGTAAACACATACGATTTCTGACTGCTACTGCACTGAAAACAACCACACCAGGATTAAAAAGAAGACAGAAAAACTAAACTCAAGTGGACTGATCATTGGCAGGAGAGGAGACTCCTTACTAATAGCCAGCCTACTGTCAGCCACAGGAAGTGTCCTTGAAAAATATTTTAGCCCATAAGAGAAAATATTTGCTTGTATAAGCCTTTGCCACATAGTGGGCAGCGAAAAAAAGCAGAAAAAACTCTTTTTCTTGTATAACTTCTCCCCCCTCAGTGAAATAAGTAAACAAAGAAAACTGTTTTTTATATTTTCCCTGCATTTTTCAGTATAACCATTGCTACAGGACACCTCTTAGTGATTAGAAATGCCATTAAGTATTCATTCCCCCATCATTGCCATGACTCTTTGCATGAGCTGGGAGCAGAGCAGAAGACACAGATGCAGAGCAAGAAGGGGAGATGAAAGAGCAGGGAAAAGGGAAGAAGGAGGTGTTTGCTTCTGGGAGCTTTGAACCCAAAGGTCAGAATATGTAAGGAAATAACACCAAAAAAATAAGGTGTAGTACCAGGTGAAGGAAAGGCCTTACAATACAGTTTGACTGCTTCAACTATTACTTCATTGCTACGCTTCAATTTTGTGAGCACTAAACTTCAGCTAAAGATTGTTAGACAAGGGAAAATCATAGAAAGAACACATCGGCTCTCACATGCTGCCCCATCCTGATGTGCAGAGATTCACTATTCATTTTACCAGGCTTGAACTTGTTTGCCAAGACACAAGTCTTGGTGTAATCTCCTGATATTGTACCTCGGGTTGCATAAAAGCTAAATGCTGTTTTGCATAGAGATTATAGACACTGTTAGGCTCAGAGTCCTCCTCACTGTTCCTCCCTTTATTCTTTTTACACTGGAAATGTATTTTCTTAAAATCTTACCAGGGCACACTGAAAAAAAAAAATTTACATGTCACCACAAGTATAATTCATTACTAATTGCACAAAAATGTTCAATAAATATTATCAGGGCTTTCAAAAGCTAATTATGAATTCTTTAAAAATGGAGATAAACTAAAGCTTCTGCCAATATGAACAAAAACACTGCCTGTCTGGCCCTCAGTTTGTCTCCTCTTTGAACATAATCACTGATTCAAATAGATTTTATCAGCCTGATAGAACTTCAAAGCTCACAGAAGAAAAATGCAATTTGCCCAAACCTCCCCAAAGCATGCAGAACATCCCTGAATGCTATCCCTTGCTGTTGCAGGCTGCTCCCATCCCATGTCCAGGCGGAAGATTACTTGCAAGCACCACCCACAAGCTGGATCCCTGACAAGTTATAAGCAGACACATTTATCTATGTCGCTTAGTAGCAAGAGGAGAGCTGTCATGATAGTGTAATAGCACCTTTTTACCTTTTATTCAATAGTGATATGGATAGTGTGCTTTTTCTTAAATTACACTACGAAGAATTATATGAATACAGTGGCAATTTCTGTTATACTTAAGCAGGCAAATTTCTCTCTACCACATAATTTACAGAACTCAAATTCAATAAAACATTACATGATGGTCCATTACTGTTATCAATTTTGAATAATCCATCTTCATTTTTCATTTTACTGGAAAATAAAGTGTGCCAAAGACAAAGTGGAAGAAAAAAAAAGTGCCTGAGAAGGTGGTTTGTGTAAACTTAGATTTTGTTTTAAAATTACACAGAGCCGTTTACTGCATCCAAGTGTTCTCCCTCAAAATAGCAATTGCCCAGAATTAGCATGAGCAAAGTCCTAAATACACAGAAGTTTTCACATATGAGAAAAGGCATTATACATGAACGAAAGGCAATGTACCCTGGCAGCTAATACTTTAAACAAGCATGGGGGTGAAGTAGAAAGGAGGGTGAGAGAAAAGGTATCTGGCAGAAACACTGAGAAGTACTCAAAAACCTTGAGATGAAAAACTGTCACTGGTGGGAAGAAGAAAAATTACAATAGTCAGACATGGCAAAAGCACCAGAAAGCACTCCCCCTCCTTTCACGAAGATGGAGCCGAGAGGTCACCTCCATACAGCAGCACCCGAGTTCATGCAGCAAATGTTATGGTTGAAAGTGTACACAAACAGAGACAGCCAGCCCCGAGTCACAGTTCCAACCACAACCATGACTAACACAATTCCTTGCTCACGCAGTACATACATGTCACCCTGCCATGCACCAGCTACGCCTTCAAGTCAAACGTCAAACTTGCTTGTGGGAACCCAAGCTTTCCATTTCCTGACTCATGTTTACACTGACAAACACATGACAGAAATGGTAGAGGAGTTTGTTTATTTGTTTAGGGCTCCGAAGGTGGTTCAGCCGAACAAACATCGATGCTCCGCTCCAGCTCTCTCAAGAAGAACAGAGAACCTCCCAGTTTAACTGCAAATTTGCAGGGGCAGGCTGAGCATCTCTGCTGGTGGGAGGCTGCAACAGAGGCTGGCATGGCGGCACTGTGCTTTCGGGGGCTGCCCTGACGCACCAGTGCCGTCACCCCGCAGCTGCTCGGTGCCACCTAGGCCCGCGAGCTGATCACAAATGCCATTTTCTGGCCAGCAAAGCACAGGGAAAAAAATGCACTCTTTCAAGAGAGCAGAGGTGTCTGCATGGTGCACTGACATCAGCTGGGGAAAATATAACTTTTATTAATTTGGTCAAACGGCAACCAAAACATAAGCAGCTCAATTTATGAAAATTACCCTAGCCAACAGACAGACTGGCAGACACATTTGGTAGCCATGCTTGAGGTGAAACTGTGATCTGCTAGCACAAATCCAGACTCAACAAACTTTTCCATGGTGCACTACAAAGAGGTGCTAACAGGATTCAATCTGTTTCTTTGCAGCCAGTGAGCTGGAATCACAATTGCTGAAGGACAAATAACACTTCAGACCACACTATACTCTGAAGCCTTCCTAGAAGGACCACTGTGAAATTTCTTGTGGGGAGAGGTGCTCTACCCTCTGAAACTGCTTCTGCTCCCTACAATTGTTTTATTGTGCCTGTATAGATGTTAATTTTCATTCAAGTTACAGCTATCTGGACTCCTCTTTCATTAAACTTTGCAAGGCACGCTCCTGAGAACTACACATTTTTGAAACTACCATTTTGAAGTTAAGGGTAGGGTTGAAGTTATCCAAGAAGATATTAAGGACATGCTTGCAATTTTCTGAGGTGTGGCTGAGCTTTTTTTTCTGCCTTATAAATAGAGAATAATTAAAAAAAGACACCCTAGTTTTCAGAAGTAATTTTACCGAATTCTTTTCTTTGAGCTGGGAAGACGCAAAAACATTTCTAGTCAACATTTTTGCCATCAAATGAAAAATCCTTGAAAATTAGGGCCAAGTGTTGAACTATCACACTAAGCTGGTAGAACTCACCCTTCCCACCCCAAAACGCCACCAAATTCTGTGTTCATATTGTAGGGCACAAGGGTGTAAAACAGGAGGTGCCAACACCTTCAGCCACTTCTACCAAAGTCCATTTTTATTGCCAAAACATTAAGCCAAATTACTCTTAGTTTATAGTTCACTTCCTTCCTTAACTTTTACGCTGAAAGCAAATCTCTGCCCTCATCTGAGATGGTATCTCGACATCAGGGGGTTTTTGCGCAGAACTCCTGACTGATTTCAGTGAGATCTTCTGCTTTTAGAAGCTGATGGCATGATATGGTCCCTGGACACAGCTCAAATATGCTTATGACAGTTTCAAAAATGTCAGTGGTAAGCCTGAGTTAGCTTTTCATCTCAGAAAACAGTAGATGAATTTAAACAAGCATTTTCACTTGCTCTAGCCAAAACAAAAAAAAGACAAAAGATATTACATCAATATTAGAAAATAACTTCTAAATACTATCAGTTATTAAAGTGCTGCCCTAATTTTAGTTAAATGTGATGTATCCTTGAATAAGTTGTGATAAATTCCAAAGTGCAGCAAGCAGAACAAATTTAAATATTTTCATTTAAGAATCACAGGTATCTCTACCTATGTTTATACTTGGACATTAGCTGTTACTGCGGGTAAAATTAACAATTTTCAGTTTTGCAAAGGTGACACGTGGCTAGAACAAACTGCTCCTGGATTTCGGTGGGGCTTAGCTTCATATGAAGAGTATGCTGAGATATTTCTTGGCAACACTGAGGCTTATACCATCTAGGCTCCTAGTATTTTTCCTTACTGTTACCTACATTTGTCACAATACATAACAAATACTGCAGAGTCTTACGTAGCTACCCACAAATACTAATTTGACTAGCTAACACAATTTGTAGGATCTAAGGATACTACCCAGTGCTCTTTCAAGTAGATTTGGTTGAAAATTGCCAAAATATATTACATATATATTTCATATCTCTTAATGGGATTTGTTTTCATCATTAATTTTGCGGTTTTCTCCCAGTTTTGGGGCACTTTTTGAACACATTTTACCAAGCTGGTTAACCACAATGTCTGTGGAAAAATTAAACTTTAAACAAATATTTAATAACATTTGTAGTAAGAGAAATACATAGTAATCAGGAATCAGTATTTGCACTAGAAATCTGGTTCTACAGTTGCATACATCACATCTCGAGAGCATCTTCTCATACTGTGTCATACAAATGTCCAGTCAGAATCCGTCTTCCTTGTATTTCAGGTAACAAACACTGCTCACACATAAATGATAGACAAAAAGCCATATGCAAAACTAGCTGACAGAAGTTGAACAAAGAAAAAGTTGAGGGGAAACAAGCTGCTTTTAGGCAAGTCTGAGAAAGAAGTAAATACATAATAAACTATTTATTTTCTGAATTATTTGCTTGGCTTTTTGTCCAGGTAGGATGGCAGCTGAAAACCATTGTAACATGGAGCTACTATTACTACTTCAATATGTTATAGTATCAGTAGTTAAAATATATTGTATTTTACATTGTATTCAACAAAACTCTATGTCACTTATTTGTAGATATAACAACTGACACTGCCTGGACCTAACTTATGCAACTAATCCTTGTATGAGCTCATGTATCCCATGAAATTTGGTATGAAAGAACCTGATCTTCAAAACCTCCTCTGCTGTTAAGAGGAAAGACACACACACAACTCTACAGAGAATTCACACCTTGACTCTACTTTCTTTTAGCTAAAGGAGGATGTAAAAATTTTTAAGGCAATAATAATTCAGAATAATCACAAATGACATGATGATTCAAACCTGGTACAAGTGCATTTGAAACAGTTTTTATTCTCTACACTATGCAGGGAGAAATATCAACATTTCAAGAGAAGTCCAAATTATGATTTTTTCACTATATTCTACAATGGAAAATACTTGTTCCTTATGTTTAAAAATATGGAATCCAAAGCAAATTTACCTTCATCTTTTCAAAATATTTCCTATTTTAAAAAAATCCTATTTTATTTTCTGTTAAAACAGACTTCTAAAATTTCAAGATCTTATTATTTGCATTGGATATACTGACATTTCTTCCATAATTTCTGCTTGATTAAATTCCATGCAACATGGCATTAAGTTAAATTCATAGAGCAGAATAAATTATAACAGGGTTAGCTTCTCAAACAGGTGTAAAAAATAACACATTTTAGTGTTACTTATCAGCTTTGCTAGGGCTAGCTTTTTCTGCATTGAAGAGCTGAAGTATATGTTCTGACGTGGACATCGTCAATCTCAGCAACTACTGTTTTTTGCAACAAACTACAAAAATACACAAAAAAGAGTAGATGATCTAAAAATAAAGCTTCTATTTTTAAATTTTTTCAGAAGTCTGGAAAGACATTAATAAGATTTTCACTGGAAAAATAATAAAAATAAATGCAAACAAGAATAAAATACCATCTCCAATACACCTGTGAAAGAAGACAGGTTGTTCAGTGCATGCATGTGGTCAGTACAGGTACCTTTGCAATACAAAAGGCAATCTGTTGGGTGACTGTGAATGGTTCTGCATAGAGCTGTTCACTTCCTTGCTACAGAAGATTCAACTATTCATAAACCACCAGAACCGGAAAGAAACCAAGGGGTCTGTAAGAACAGTGGGTATCTCCACAAACCAATCACTGAAGACTTCTGTGCTGCGTCAACACGGACACCGGTCATGCAAGGAAGCATGGTTCCTTCACAGGAGCTAAGTGACAAGGCAGAAATGAGGAGAGAGACCTAAAAGGTGATAATTTCTAAACAGAAAAATGAAGGGACTCTTAAATTTAAAAATAAAAGAAGAAAAAAAAAAAAAAGAAAAAAAGACAACTGACCTGAGTTCGGTTAAAAGCCACACGTGCAAATACTGCCTGTGAAATTCCTGCTCGTTTCAGTTCGTCACGGACCCACTGGTAGATTTCGGAAGACACCTCTGTGTTTGTTGAGACCTGCTGCTCCAACGGCTTGTTCATGGATCTACTGACAGGAGGAGGGTGGTTCAAGTACTGTTGGTTTAAGGACTGCTGGGCTAGAAGTCTGTTCACTGCATACTGCTGGTTCAGCAACTGGGCCATTACCAGCTGCTGATTTACCAGCTGAGGGCTAATGGGAGTAGATACAAGTCCAGGGTGCAGGTTTGGAAGCGGGGTCCGAACTGATGGTTGACTACCATGAGAAAGCTGAACAGGGGATGGAGGCTGTTCGGCTGTGTTCCCTGGGACCGGCTGCTGACCGAAGTTGACATGGTTGGCACCTTGCTGGGATAGTTCAGAAAGGCTATCCATCTCAACTACGGTGAAAAAGAAACATTGAAAAAGCCAAGATAAGACTGCAAATCACAAACTTCATGCTCCTCGCAAGATGTGCTAATAAAAATAAGGAAATAGAAAATGGTGCATTCAGGTTCAAGCCTACTGTACTCTCAGCCTAGATCAGCAGGCCCATGACATCACTGTTGCAGCTATTTGCTTTCAAAATTTACCTAATAATGGTAGAGTGAATATTTTTAAAAAAAAAACATCCAACAAACTGCCCATCACCATTACTGGGCCCTTGGAGGAACTAGAAGAACATCAGAGGTAAAACCACATGCTGGAAACCACATATGGCAAGGGAGTAACTTCATGAGGTTTTTGCACAGGCGCAACACAACCGAACCATGAGCACGCGGCTGCAGAGTGCATCCCCACAGCAATGGATGCAGCGGACTTCAGACAAGGCAGCAAGCAACTAGAGAGGGGGGCAAAGATGAGAGACAAAACCACGCTGTGTGCTGCAGAAGATGCAAGTGAAACAGTAAGTGCATCTGCACAAAGGGTCAGGAGGGAAAGCGCACCCTGACCAGAGAGAGAGAAGCCCCTGGTGAGTGGTTTTGCTCCTCCCATGGTGTCCCCGCCATGACATCTGCAGTTCCGAGGCACCGGAAATCCGTAACAAGCAAGGCGGGGTGTGGACCTCCCCATGCTTTGCTAATTTCTAGATGCTGCATCAATCGTATGGGGCTGCTAGGAACTGGTATAATTTATGTAAATTACACAGATGGGCTGCTTTATCTTGCAACCATGTATGCATGGTGTTTTTCAGTGACTTGCAACATGGTCGAATTTTTTATTATATTAACTCATCTGCCTTACACACCCTCCTTTTTAATTACAACACAGTTTTTTTAGAAGAGTTCTTCCAGCTCCCCTCTTGTGCATGATAAGACAATATAAAATAACTCTAGGCTGATGTAAAGGAGTCTCTTGTTCATCAATGTATGTCACTTTTCCATTTTAAACAATCTCAGTTCTAGAGCTTTAGCAATACTGGTCTGGAAATTCCTTAAGAAAATACGCTTTATTTAAAAACCAGAACTCCAGTATCTTCACAAAAGTGTTGTATCAATTTTTGCCTTACACTAGTGATGCATTTTTTAGAAAAAAAGATTGTCAGCATCTGAGCTTTTCATAGTAATTATGATCTTCACTAACAGTCATCCAGTGCAAGACCACCCTTTCCTCCACAGGGATGAGAGCTGGAAGAAGAAATCAGCAGCTGGATTCCCACCAGCAGCCTTGCCTTTCCTCTCTGCCCTATCATGGGCAGAAATTTAAAAAATACAAAGCAAGCCGTTTGGTTCTGCAGAGAGGTCTGGTGTCCATAGCCTGGATCAGTCCAGCAGCACAGCACCAGCAGCTCCTCATCCACGTGGCTTTGGGGGCGGTGCTGCCTCTCCCCCGGCATTAGGTGACACAGGAATACACACACACATACACATTTCCTATGCGCTGGCTTCATTGTCCCTGAATGAGTGCAAGGTGAACCTGTCTTGGCAGGTCATGTAAGGAAAATTTTGCAGGGCTTGCCCTATGCAGGAGCACTGCTGCAATGGAGGTGGGAGGGGATGGGACCATCCTCCCATGCAGGCGCTCTGCTGTCTCGCACATGGACCACCTGAAACCAAGTGAAGTCTTACCACTGACTTCGGTGGTCTTGGAAGAAAGGTTTGGTGTTGCACAGAAGGCACAAAGTAGGTAAAGGAAAGAAGATGCCTTTTTTCACTAGCAGAAAGTAGAGATCAATCCAAGTGGGCCATTCACCTAGTATAGTAATTCAAGCAATTATCACAAAAGTGATGCATTGTCTTCATTACAGCCTTAAGCTATAAAAGGCAAGGAACCCGTTTTGGTAGATGAATGATTTTGCTTCAAATACTGAAAGCTAAGTCAAGCTCAAAATTCAATACAAATTGAGGTCCTATTTCTTCATTCTGTTGAAAACTACATGGAAATTTTCTGACAGTGTTCAAAATTATGTTAACAGGTTTAAAAAATGATTTTAAAAATGGACAATACTGAAAGATAAAAGGTATTACAGAATTAATATGTCCCACTGACAGATTTTTTTTCTCTAGTAATTTACTTGTGCTTACTACAACAGGCAAACAATTAGCACAACTATTGGTTAAAATGAATTGAAATCAGGGTCCCAAAGTCAGAAAAATATGAATTCATAAAATTACAGCATTCTTGTTGGAAGGCAGTGATAGTTATAGAAGCCTGTTTCTTTAAATATATATTAGCCAGAGCAAGAAAAAAATACATACATTAAAAAAAAAATAATCAGTCCATCACTGTTCCACGAACAGGTTTTTTAAACAATTATTCTGGGCAGCAGAAGATCTCTAGACTTACAGAATGACAGCTTTACATCTCTGGCAACCTAAGTCAGTTTGGCTGTTTCAATAGCAAATATTTATTTAAATTAATTCTTTCACTATATATGTACTTCTACTTCTACTCATCAAAAGCATCCTAAACTTATCGTGAAGGGATCTGGCTTCTTATATGACTGTGACAGACCTCAACGTGACACATAATGGTATGTATCCACCATCACAGCAACTTTTTATATTTTTTTTTGCTTACCCATCATATCTTTTGCCTTCTTGAAATGTTTATACCACCTTCCAAATTCCTGACATTTTGCTGCTGAGACATTTGCATAGTAAGTGCTGTTCACAATGGAAGAAATCATACTCTGTGTGAAAAGGGGAGAAGAAAAAGAAATATCTGTAATACAGAGCAGTACAAGTCAAAGCACAAATTATTTCAATTGTTGAAACCATTATATTTTGAGTTTGAGAAACACATTGCATTTTTAATCCTATCATCCAAAGCCTTTTAAAAAAATTCATTAATTGAGCATAAAAACAAACCAAGGTATATTGTAAATGGGAGCAAAATAAAGCAGATGTACTAAGGGAAGAACAAAGTTATCGACTAAGAAACACCAGGCAATGGGACGAGCTCTGGACAGAAGATGCTAATCTTGAAAGTGCATTTTGTTCATGCTATTTGTGCTTTTAAATTTAATCTACCCTTCACGTACCCACACAAGTTTACAGGCATACAAATCCTACACTGACTCCAAAAATGCAAGCAACGCCCCAAATTACCCGTGCCCATTCCCTTTGTGCCACTTATCACAGGGCAGACCCCAGAAAATCATAGGATGAAAGTTTACCTGAATGACCTATTAGTAGGATAGGGTTTATAGTAGAATAAAATATGTATGTAACAACCCAAAACGAGTCCAGACTTGCTTTTCCTAAACATGCTATTTTAAGTTATTCGCAGAAACAGGCTTATGAAAAGCTCTTATTGTCATGTCTAATTCTGTAACTGAATATTAGCTGTAAAATAGACCAAAGGATGATACAGGCGATTTTTTCTCAAAGGTTCTCGAGATATCAGATAGCTACAGTGAGAAATTTACCTTCTGCTCAGTTTTGACCAGTTTTAAAATAGTGGAATTTACAATGCACAAAACTTCCAGTTCCAGTACATTCTTTTAGAAAACCAATTAGGACCAAGCCTTGCAAAATGAGATAATGCTTCAACTTGAAAATTATACTCAGTATATGATGTATGAACAACAAAATTACCAAATGTAATTTCAATAGACTGAACTTTGCCACCCTTTAGATTTCTATGCAGAAAGTAGTTCCTTTTAGCTTAACTACAGGAATTGTCCAGCGTATTGAGAAAACAATGACAGCCAAGAAGACAAAGCCTTGATTATTATGTTTCTTCACTATTCAGCATGTAGAATTTAGCTATATTTGTGCTGTTGTAAAATCAATGTACAGCACCAACCCTTTGTTACGCAAACTGCAGTAACCACTAGAAGAAAGAGTTTGGAGTAAAAAAGCAATAAATATTACTGTAAGTCTTCTTTTATAAGGCTAGTTCAGCTTCTGAGCAAAAGTACCTTGATTATTGATCTTAGTGAAGTTCATTATAAGCATTTTCTAACGTATTACTCAGTAACAAGCTATTTGTGGAGGCTCAGAACTGCTAGAGTGAGGCAGTATTATTTATGCGAAATGTGGATGCCCTCTACTCACCAGGCAGCTATTTTAATGTTTCTCTGAATCACCAGAATTCTTACCATTCCTTGATATTAATCTGGCATTTCTGAAATTAGCTAGAAGCCTTTTGTCAGTGGTACAAAAAAAAGAATGAAATCTTAATGGACTATGGCAACTGTAGCCTGAACGACCTGAACCAAGCTCAGCTGAACCCAGTTTCAACTCCCAATATAACAGCAGTATCATTAACGTCTAATACTTACAAAATTATTGTTTAAGCTGTTTTACAGATTAAACCATTTTAAACATGGGCACATGATACAGAAGACGTGATTTTAAAAGTCCTTTGGATCTGAACTGGTAAATTGTTTGAATGCACAGTTACCGTACATGCAAAACCTGCAGATCTCCATGTGCAAAATGGGGAACTGCACGTATAATGCACCATCACCCCATATTAACTTGTGCATATTTTGTGGATGCTATTTAGACTTCATGGTAGGTTTCTCTCATCTTACTTCGTCCCTTTCAGATGTCTTCTCCTGCACAAATAACTTTAAAAAGTATGAAAACATGTACATTAATAATAATTTTAGTAAATTACCTATTAATTAAGAAGATGTTTGTCTAGGATTGCCTAGTCCTCCCTTCCATGTCATTTTACAAAGAAGATATGCCATTGACATGGTAGTTTGTGATATCCCCTGCTTCTTCAGGAATAAATTCAACGTGGTTACTTTATTTTACAACCAAATAGGGGACTGGTCTGTTTAAATAACACTGCTAAGAAATGTAGCTTCTTTGACACAATGTGAATTTCAGGCTCTGATGGCTAATATTGGGATTTTACTCCAGCTCTTCAAAGAAGATTAAAAAAAAAACCCCACAGACATTATCAACACATTTTAAAATGAAAATTATCCTACTTTTTCTTCGAGAACACTTCATGCAAACATTCAAGTGATATTACCTACGCTAAGAATCCTCATCAGGAGGAATCAATGATTTATTTACTAATTCACTGAAGGCAAAATTTTACAAGCCAGATAAAATATAACTACCTTGTTAACTCAGAAAATAACTTGACAACATTGAATTTCATTGTTTCTATGCTTTATTTATTGTCATCAAACCTGTAGTCATGTCAGTGCAGAGATGCACTTTGCTATAGAAATTCCTATATAACACCTATTGCTGCAGAATTCCTATATGCTTTAATGGTAATCTACATATACAAATTCCCACTATGCTTAGGGCCTAAAACTAAAGATTAACCCCATGAATTAGTGGTCTTCAGAGATCCATGAACTAGACTGGAGGAGGCATATTGAAGTTTTTCTTATTTCCTAGGTCATCACATGTGAGGAGCTCCCCATGTCTTGGCTTATACTTATCAATAATCAAAATGAAAATTATTGTATTTGAAGCACGTCATATTCAGGTACTACTGTACATAGGCATTCCTTATCTGTGAGGCACAGAGGCAGATGCTTTCCATGTCCAAGGATGACGAATAGAAATATATCATACGAATACTAAAATGCATCACATTCATCACTCATAATCTGATTTCTTTTTCACACGTTGCAAAGAAAATTGATAGAATGCAAAAACTGGTCACAGATCTGCAGTCTTAACATATCTCCTAGAAGCTTACCCTTGAAAGCAAGTTGTAAGACTTCAAGATCCCAAATTTCCCTTTTTCTCCTCTCTCCATCCCTCCCGCCTGCCAACCACATCACTTGCAGTCCTGTCCTAAGAATCAGGAGATCTCACCTGAAATGGTGCCACCTTCACAGAAATCCCACTATTCTGGAATGATACCATCTGCTGCAGCCCAAATGCTCTTTTTTTAGCCAAATAAGTTAATTAGAATTAGGCATCCAACAACTGTGTGGAGGTGGGGGTAGAATTTGTTCTGAAGTTCAGCTGGGGTTCACCCAGCATAGTTTGAACCAAGTCCCATTCTCTCAGGAAGATTAAATACCAGAGATTTGAAAATCAGACACCATCCATTCTCAGAGAAGTTGAGGAACTCCCTGGGTAAATACTGTAAATCTCAACCAGAACTCTTTTTATACGCCCATCAAATAAACCCCAGTAAAATGGTGGCATCGGACACCTTTCATATTGTGCCAGGATCTAATGCAAGGTGCATCCCGCAAGACATGGGAAGGACCCGAGCCTTTTGTGCCAGCTGGTCGCCGCAGCCACCACTGCAGGTGCTACAAGGGAGGCATTTCTGAGTCATTGCCCATAACACTGCTCTCTAACCAGGTGAAGTATTGTTCGAGCATCGCTAAAAGTATACTGTTGTCCTTTTTGCAAAATAACAAAAACAATGTTAATCAGGTTAATTCAATCATCTAAACCAAAACTGTTCATGCTTTTCTGCCAAATCAACCAACCACAGCAAAATCTGTTATCAGTGATTGCTCAGCTTCCAGTCAAAAAAGCTTTTAACCCCCACAGTCCCAAAACTTCCCTTAAATAACCTTAAAATTATTTTTATATGGGCAGAATGAGGTTGTTTTCATGCCTCATGAAGGGATAGTTGGGCTGCAGTATTTACACAGAACAAATACATGCTAACAGACTTAGCAGAGAGTAATAGAAACAGCACCTTCCTAAAACAACTTGGCTGAATTAGATATCAGGGATTCCTTTGCAAATGAAACATTTCCCTCAAAAGGGAGCATTGTAACCAAAACTTATTTAGGCCTTCCAGGTTGTTTAACTAGGAAAAAAAAATCTGAGCTTTTTTGCAACTCATTCATCGGTGTTTAAAGCTTCAAGCCTGCTCAGTGGAAGGGGCAAGGGCTGCAACAACTTATTTACACAATTATCTAAATACGATTAAACAGCTGATGGACAAATATTAAACTGGAAAATGTATAGTCATTTCAGCTTAATGTAATCCTCTTTCTGTAAACACCCAAGATGATTTTTTTTTTCAACCAGAACAGTCCTGACATCTCATAAGCCTAAGGGTGAATAGCAAGAGATTGTTTTTGATAGTTATAAATATTCAAAAGACATGCAGACCATCTGCTTTCATAATACAGGTAAAGCAAGACTGAAATGGTGACTGCTGTATAAAAATGGTTCTTTTAACAAAGTCTTCCTCTCCTCGAAAACTATAAAGACAGATGTCAAAAACTGTTTACACAGGGTAATCAGGAGCGTGCAAAATGTAATATTCCTTTTACACACAGTGCTTGCTAAAGAGATTTTTTTTTTTCTTTTTCTTCCCATCTGTGTGTTGCAACACATTTCTACAAGTTAAAAACATTTTTTCAAACAGAGATCTCATGAATACCCAAAAACATGCTATCTGGTTTCTGAATGCTAATTAATTTCAACTAAGGAATCTGATTTTTTTTCTGTAGGAAGGAATGCACGCTTTTGAAATGGAGCACTTCGACAATAACAGACACTGAAAACAGAACACCCCACAAGTTTAATTTTGCACTACTTTGACACTGGCTATTTTCACAACTGTTTTGCATTCAAACCCGCATCTGCTAAATCTGGCTTTAAGTCAGACAGCAACCATTCTCCTGTTTTTCAAATACGATTTTATTTATGTTTTACTATTTATCAAGTTTTTCAGTATAAAGCCTTGTAATAACATAATGGTTTTGTCAAGTGGTAAGTAGGAGATACCTCATCTTCCAAGCAGAATATGAACAGTGCTGCCCATAAACCCTACAGTCAATTTTCAGAGCTGAAACACTAATCTTGACAGTAACCTTTTAATGTATTATATTAATGGCACAGAGGCGTTAAGCACCTTTTTTATAATTCTCAATAAAACGAACATTTACTGAACAATCTGTCAAACTACTGGCTCCATTTTTTAAAGCCAAACTTTTAAGGCTCTATTCTATTTTCTCTTCCATAAATCCTCCGCTTTACACCCTGAGACACCAGCAGGGTAGCATGTTCCAATGCTGCAACCCTAAGATGCCTTCTAAAAAAAAAAAAAAAAAAAAAAATGCTACAAGCCTTTGTCCCTAGACCTAGTTTGAATAGTGATAACAGAACAGATAGCAGAACAGAAAAGAACTGAAGAGATTTAGGAGATGGATCTTTTCATAAAGGACAGAAGAACTTTGTTTCCCCAATCCTGGCCACTATCAGTGGCTTTTGTTTGCATGAAAATCACAAGCATCAGTTTTAATACAAGCCGAACTCTTAGGAGTGCTTATTTCTCAGGAGGCTCTACGCTAAAATTTTTCAAATGAGAAGGGAACACTCAAGCCCCAAACGGATAACACAAGATTATCCCCAAATCAAAAGGTCTTAGCCTGCCTGAGCCTACGCCAGCCCACGTACTGCAAAAACTCAACCAGAGTAAAAGGTTGTTCTGCCACTCTGAATAAAAGCAGACCAAATATCCAGCCACTAGCTGTTTTTTGGACAAGTAACCATGAAATGGACAGTTTAGTTACATATGAAGAATTATGTTAAATTCCTTGGTCCATTACCTTAAACCATAGCAAGTAAGCGACGGAATTTGTTATCATATGCCCTATAAACACGTAGGAGAAGGGAAAAACCCACAGATGGACAGAGAAGAAAAAAACTTTTGTTTGTGCCTTTGGCATTGCACTTGGATGGCTATCTGACCTCCATACTGTTGCCAGGGTCAAGAGAAGTAAGGATCTGCATGGCAAATGCTGGTCATATAAGTTACAACTGCCTAAAGGCAGATTTAAAATGACGGCACAAGCTTTTCTTCCAACACATGAGCATATCTTTCCTCCTTTCTCCTGTCCTTGTAAAGCCTAAATTATCTCCTCCTCCTTTCCTGCCTTATGTTGTCTTTAAGCATTACAAATGTATATATTAACGTAAACATAAAGCTACATTGAATGTAACTAGGGAAGATTTAAAACAAAAAGAACCCCAATCTTATATATATACACATACATTTATATATGTATAGAAATATACCCACACACAAGAAGATTTTGAAGATCAGAAATGAAGATTCAGCATCTGAAGGAACCGATCCTTGCACTATTTTTACCATTTCGTAATGTAAATTCCCAGTTGCTGCATGACAGAGAAGCATTCTCCCAATGTTTTCCAAGCATCTCCCACTGACGGATATAAATAAAGCTGAAATAAAAAGCTGCTTCCCAAGATACTAGTCTTATATCTACAAAGGTTAAAAGCTTAAAAGAGAGAAAGATAGGTAGGTGGGAAATGTTAATTCAGATTTGAAGAACTTTATAACTGCTTTACAAGCTTTATGGTATAGTACCTTAGACTTAAAAAAAAAAAAAAAAAAAGAAGTCACAACCTCAAGCTATAAAAAAAAATGAGACATAACACATCTTTTGTCTTCATTGTCAGATGCCCAATGTGAATCTTTTTAAGAATTCTGATTTTTATTGCACACAATTTGAAATGCCAGGTACTTATTAGTAAAAGCCTTGGCTAAAACCTTCTTAAAATCAACCTGGATAAAACATAAAATGCAAAATAATCAGTATTTAATAAGTTAATTCTTGCTTTACTTCATGAAATGTAAATGGTCCTGTATTTTGAGGGGTGAATTCTTACACTGTAAGATTTTGATTCTGCAAGTGCCTTTGCCAGAAGAGCTCTGAGACCTGACAGCTCCACAGGTAAGGAAAGCACTATTCATTTTAGCCAGGAATCTTCCTTAAAAAGCTGTTATGAAGTAACTAGATTGTTTTAAACTGCTCTTTTAGCTTGAATTAGGAATGCACATTTTCAAGGGCTCCTACTTTGGTGCCCACCACAAAGCCATCTCAGGGCACACGGGAAGAATTTCTGCAGGATGAAGCCAAACCCAGAAGTCACGCTCCAACTGTAGCTCGACTTCAAGTCTACAGGACCAGGGCTGAGCCACTGCAGGGTAAGTTCCAACCCTCCTTCCCAGTCTCATAACATGGAGACAGGGTCCTCAGCCCCTCTCCAGGCTGCTGCTGTTCCTATGCTAGGCAATGCACTACATGAAGCCTGCACACCTACGCTCACCTCTTCTCCTTGGGACACAAAGAACAAGACTAGAGGAAGCTGGAGCCCAGGAAGTCAATCCAGATCATGCGCCATGAATGCGGACAGGGCAAACCAGCATTTCTTGTACAGGAATGAAGGTTGGGGTAGGTGGGGCTTTGGAGATCTCACAGACTGATCTGGTGAAAATCTGGAGTAAGAGACATCTTCAGCTTTCCTCTCAGATGGATTGCTTTTATTTCCAACCACTCTGTTCCAGCCAGGTTAGAGTGCTTCTGACTTGTTTCCTGTCTAGAAATGCTAATCCTAAATGCACATGCTTCCAAATGCTATCCTAATGCAAATGCTTTCTCTGATAGGGGATATTTTAGAACTATTAATGCATTAAAAATTCAGCTTTGGGCACAAAATTTTTCCACAAAAATGAAGTACATACATTCTCCTGATTGAGATGTTGGTAATTGTTCTATCTTCAACCAGCCAAAAAGGTCGTTTTCACTACAGTTTTTGTAAAAGACTCTTCAAATTTGCTTAGCGTTATCCACCATGTTAAGAAAGATTTCCTTGCTGGGAAATAGGACATGATTTTCAGCAAGTCTCTTCTCGGATTCCACTGTTCTGCTAGGCAAAGCATCAGATGTCTGGCATGAAGTTGAGCCCTAAGGCACAATGTCCAGACAAGAAGTCATCAGACTCAGTAGCACTAACAGTTGTCTTGCTGAATTTCTTTTGGTGTTTAGGATAAGCCTTTTCTTTGATCTCTTTTCCTTTTTCTACACAAGTTTTTGCAGATTTTTAAAGCCAAAAGGGACCATTTAGAGCATCTATTTGGACTCGACACAAAAAGAGACCCTAGAAGTTCATCTAGCAATTTATGAATTCAGCCAAGTTACCTATGGCTCAGCTAGAGCAAACATCTGATACTGATCTAAAGACTTCTCTGCTGGATCTTTCACCACTTCCCATGGTAATCTCTTTCACTAGATACGTACTTTTTTAAAAAAAAAAAATTACAACTAGCTTTTAGTTTGAACCTCATTGATTTCCACTCCTAGTCAGTGCATCCCTCATGCCTCTGATTGCTTGCTTAAATACCCCTCTAGTGCCAAATGTAATATCCCTTGCCTATCCTTTGTTTAAGTGTCAGATTTATTGTTTCAGGCTATGTGCCTCTTTATGAGCCACCTGTACATCTGATTATTCTTAATCATATAGACACAAATTCTATAAGGATATTTATACTTCTAAAAGCACATGAACAAACTATGTTCTGTCCTGAGAAAAATATAAAAAATTTCTTAGGAGAAAAATGAGTTATAGTATGAAGTTTGCTACAGATTCTTTAATTCTGCTAAGTAAAATCATACAAAGGTGACATTCTAAGCAGCTACGTTAGCCAAGATACTAGTTTCACCTCTGTGTTGCTGTCTTTCATTAACAAGAGTTTGTAAAAAGTATAGATGCTCTGCAGAATTCATAAAAGAGGCAAGATTCAATGAAAGTACCTCAAAGAGAAATGTTCCAGATAGCTTTCCATGTGGAATATGCACGTGCACTTTGAGCATCTATTTATTAAAAAAAAATTAGCTACCCCTTATATTAAAATATGTAAATTTAAAAAACATAGCTAGATTAGGTTTAGTACATAAAGCTCCTCCTTACAACAAGTGCAGAATAAGGAACACAGCTTTAAGAGCTTGGGAACATACTAGCTGGCAGTATATTTTGGTGGGATTTTATTGTGATACATATATATATGCATGTGTGTGTGTATATATGTGTATTTATATACATACACACAATGCCCCACAATTCTGTGAGAGACTAGATATACTAATTCAAATACAAACACAATAGGTAAACTCAGGGAGCTGAAATCTCCTCTCCATCTCTAGAAAGGCCACTGACCCTAGTGTCCTTTGCCATGTGCCTCAGTTTTTCACCATCATGAAATCCATCCTTCTCCACGACAGTTTACTAAAAAAAAGTATCAAATCTTTTGGAAAGGCAACACAGCCAGGCACAGGTTATGCTTTAGCACAGTTTACCCCCTCTTCCACTGCAAGCTTACGAAAGAACTGCAACTCTCAGTGTAGGAAATCTTGGTACTTGAAAAATTAAAAAAAAATTACTAGAGACACAGGTGTATGAGGAGAACTTTTCATCTGTTCCCACTCCTGGGGAACAGAACTTCTCTTTTCTGAGTAGTTTATTCCATGGCTTGGAGTGAGGCAGGTCTGAGGTTGCTGCTGTCCTGAAAAACCTGTCCTCTGATCACTGCTGCAAGGCACAGGGGGAATCTGATACTATTTGTGCTGCTCTTAAAGAAGTGTCCAAGGAAAGAGAAACAAAGCTCACCCTCACCTTAGGTTTTCCTACCACTTTTCTTGGAAATAAAAAGGAAGAACCTAATTATTAATTAAAAAAAGAATAAAAGTGGGGGGGAGGAAGCAGGCTTTGAGAGTTTTGCTCAGAGTCTGTTTGAGGAACGCATCTCTCTTCTTCAAAGTTACGATTAGAGTGATGACATGCAACGAGCCTGGTCTGACACGGTGAGAGTCTCTTAGCAATGCCTCTCAATCAGCGGGCCCTGCTTTGCTTTCATTCCTGTCAGGTAAAAAATTATTACTGATTCAAGTAATTTTCTCCCGACGCATCTTTATGCCTACACCCCTGCGTCCCCTAACACAGACATACCTCAGCTTTAAATCTGCTGACAGTGACGCTACAGCACCTACGGTATTTGCTCAGCTTTTGGGTAGGTTTTATAACCACGCTGATCTCTGTGCCTCCCACCACTGCTAGTAATAACTGAACTAGTCAGGGAAGGTCTCTGCAAACCAGTCGCAGCAGTGATTAAGATGTAGACATACGTATCTCCTCACCCTTTAAATAGAAGGCTTAATTGGCGATGTGGATAGCAGCTTCCTAATGGACAGAAATTAAACTCCATTTAATTCCTGAGCAGACAGTTCCAATGCACAAGGTTTACCACACATTTGGAGTGGGGAGGGAGTGGGGGAAGGAAGGAGCCGCACGCACAACTCTCTCTACCTCTGACAATCACTGAGGAAAAGCAACATGAGGACCAGAATGGCATAAGTGTGGCAGGTGTGAATTGACCTGCACTGGCAAAGCTGCGAGCTGGGAAACTTGCAAATCACATGATTGTGCAATACTTGGCTCCAGTCAGTGCTATCATGTTCTTTAGGGAAAAAAAAAAAAAAAAAATCTTAAAGACATGTACATCAAGTTAAGGGATTAACTGTCAAGTGACATTACTGAAACAGAGACAATATATTTCTTTATTGTTAATGAAATTCAGTTAAAAGTGAAGGAAGTGATAAAGAAAGTACTGTTTTGTAATGTATTTTACATAAGAACGTAATATAGAAAGGGAAGTGCAATTAAATCTTAATGTGGACTTTTTTATTTTTAGTTTATCATCTGGTTTACATTTTGAGCCCCTTTGCAGCAGTAAATTATGCTGGCATTTCTTAGGGAATAACTGCCATGTTAATTTAGTTTAATAAAATAACTGACAGAAAAGGGGGAAAAGAAGCAAGAAGAGACAGCACCCCCCCACACGCACTCCTTATCTTTAGCTAAGTATTCAAATGCTTTCTATATGAATTGTCCGTGGTCCAACTCCAGCACCATGTAATAATACAATACATTACAACATAGTACAATACAATCTTGGGTTTCTGTAGCGCCCTTCATGCAAGCATCCCAGGGTGCTTTACAATCATTATGAGTTAAAATTAAAACTGAAGCACATACAATTCCTAATAGAATCATTTTAAAAATGCTAAACAGAACAAATAACTTTTAAGTCTAGATTTAAAAGTCCCAACAGCCAGAGCTTTCCTTACTTCAATTGGCAATGAGTTCCAAAGCTAGGGAGCAAAGCGACTAAAGGCTCTCTCATGTTATGTTAAAGGATCTCTCATGTTGTTTATACTTGTGCAGTACTCTACAGCCAACAATTTGCCAATAAGAAGAAAAAAAAAAGACTTATTTGCAATCTTGCTTTAAAGAACACTGGAGGAGTGGCTTGTTAACCCTCTAATAAAGTTATGGAAAAAAATAAATAAATCAGGGTTCGCACTCGGCCATGACTGCATTAAGAAGTATGCGAGAAACATGAATGAATGAATACAGGATTTTGTTGCACATGCATTACTTGACTGCCTCTTAACCCACCAAATGTAAAAAGAAAAAAAAAAGCACGTTTTATATATATATTAAAAAAACGAAGAACATCACCACAAATATTTAACATACAAGTTATTCTATATACCATTCTCAGGGCCAATGAGTGAAAACAGAAGTCGAGTAGGGCTCACTTCTACAACATGTGCACATTTTAGAAGGAAAACGTATCAGAAGAAAACATGCTGTGTTCCTTTTTTATTCTGTCACTTCCCTAAAACCTGAAGTCCATATGATGCAGATAATAGCTCACATGAGACAGTTCTCAAAACTGCTGAGATACAATCCCAAGTGGTTAGCACACAAAGTGGAGAGCACAGTCCCAAAAATGTTATTCCCTTAAAAAGCACGAATTTTGTATTTTGTTCACCGGAGAGCCTGGCACAAGACAGTTGACTGTATCTCCATACAGCTGACTTTAGGAAAGTTAAAAAAAAATAAAACGAAAAATCAACACTAGCACCATCCCTCTGTTGGACCCTTCTCTACTTTTTCAGAAGCAGAAACACAAGACCTCATGACACCACAGATACCAAGGGACACGTAGACACTTACAGAGTTCTCTGAAGTCAGAAACCAGCATTTATTTGAGAAACAAGGTATGTTCCCCTCCTCCCTACAGTAAGTCCAGGCCTCATAACTGTTTTGGAAAGGGACTTTGGAAAGGGACTTTGACATAGTCATTTTTATTTTTTTTTTCTTCTCCTTTAATAAGGCACTGCCCAGAGAAAACAGTTTTAGAGAGACTGACACAGCTTTAACACCAAGAGTGTTTAGGTGCATCTAAAGAACATAAACCAGTGACCAAAAGATCAAGCAATCGAAAGGTTGAGTATCCTGAGAATGTCCTCATGCAGCTCTACCAACGTGTGGATTTTATCTTCCCCACCCCATTAGCAATAGGCTCTGTACTGCCCATTCTCTCTGGATGACTAAAAATCATGGGCACAAATTTTAAGAGTTAATCGAAAATGTTTTAAAAATCCAGGTAACTCGTCAGCTTGAAGAGACATCAGAGTGAATGCTCTTGAGCAACTGGGGGGTGGGTTGAAGCCCCTGCCTGCCAAAACCTGAGCCCAGGCCCTCAAGGACTTAGTTCCCTGAAATAATTAATGACATCTTTAAAATCTAAAGTACTTTTTCTAAAGTAGAAAAGGAGCTGCATTCCTTACTCAGGTTATTAATTATTGGGGGAGGGGGGCGGGGAGGAGGAGGCAAGAAAGAGAGAAGAGAATCACAAGCAACAAAGAAATCCAAGGACTTGATCTCAGGTCTAGGCAGGTAAAATTGAAAGGGGAGGGCAAAAAACACCTCTCAGTTTTGTAAAGCATGAATTAAAAATTGCCCATAGAAAGTATGTATTTTGGCAACACTTAACAGCTCATTCCTTGGTTATTGGGAATTCTGATTTTAGCAAATGCAATTTTTTTTGGTTGGGATTTTGGATGGGTAGGGAGGGACAGAACAGCAGCAAGGAAATGGAAGAGAATTTCTATTATGCTGCTTATTTGCTATGATGGCCAGGTGCCTTCAGATCAGGTGAACTGAGAAACACTGATGTTCCGAGCAAGCTTTCTGTGTGGAATCTCTGCCAGATCACATAAAGTCTGCACGATGTCTCCATAAAATAGCATGCAAATTCAGGGCAGGATATCTGAACAAAAAGGAAAGTATACGATCTATATCGTGCCCACATCAGACGCAGGGCATCTGATCATTCCCTACAGCATGGAAGTTTCATAAAAATGCAGTCAGAATAGCTATACTTATCACAAGTGCAAAACTATTCAGACTTCAGTATCATATCAGCACTTGTTCTGTGTGTGCATACATTTCACAGAATGCAAGTGTATATCCTTCTAACTGAAAAAATGCCATTCCCTCACCATCAAGAGCAAAATTACGTAAAAGACATTACAGGCATGGGGCGAGGGGGCAGGCAGGGAATGCGACACACACAAATATTGTAAAAGAGAATTAAAATAGTAATGCAATCTCTGTAAATTACTATGCCTGTAACTATCACAGCCTCTAGATATATTCCATCGAAAAATCGCATGTCCCCTACAAAATATGTTAAAAAAAAAAAAAACCAAAGAGGTGTGAGATTCTAATATACATCAGGCCTGGAATTTCTCATTTATAATGCACTGACTATTGGTTGTCCTGAGTCAGGCTAGATACAAGCAGCTTCAAAGGATGAGCAAAGGGCGGGGGGAGGTGGGGAAGACCTTTGCATTTCAGGATGCTATAGGGGAACAGAAAGAATACCTTGCTTCAAGTGCTTTTGCAGTGGTTTGATAAAGTTCCTGTTTGTGAATACTAACAACAATCATTTAGAAAATCTTTCTGTAGAAAAAAAAAAAAAATCAGGTGAGATAATACCAGTAGAAAAGTCAATGTCATTTGATCACTGCCATATTTTCAAGGCAGTGCCCAGATACTAATTAATCTCTACAATCTCTTCATTTGGTAGGTGACTTGTTATCTTCCTTTCATGGAAAAGGTTACAGGGACTCAAGATAAGGGGTACATCTGAATGTTCAAAAGCACACAGTGAGTTTGTTCCAGAATTATCGAAAGAATTTCCAGTCTTTTCTCAGGCCAATAGCCCATGTTGCTCTCCTCTCCCCCATAAAAGCTTATCTAACTATCTATATACACAGAGAGAGACAATAATTCAACAGGGACAAAACAAGAAAAAACACCCTTATTAATATCAGTATAAATATGGTCTGCAGTATTTGTTACTTTAACTGTGGTAGTAATAAGAGACTTCTGCACTAAAAGCCACAACAGAGCAAAACTGCAAAAGTGAACTATGAAAATGCAAGGACTAAGGCTAAGTAGAGAGATGGAAAGACCAACATTAAATAAATAAATGCAACAGGCCTGCCTCTCTGCCTGATCACTTTAGAGCAACTCCCAACAGACTGAGGCAGAATACAGCTTCTGTGCAAGGAGTTGGAAATAAGAATTGATGGTAGAACAATTTCTTTACAACCCTTTGGAGACTGAAGAGCCAAAACAGGAGCGAGATGAGATCTAGGCCACTCATGAGATGTACCAATTCAATGGAATGCACATGATGGCCCAAAATTGAGCCCTAGATTAAATTCCAAGTTGCCTTCCCCATCAAAAGAGTTCTGGAGAGAAAGCAGAAATTAACCAAGCCGTGCATACCAAACGCGAAAAGGCTTTCACCTCACATCTGCGTATGCTACTAGTCTCTAGCAATAAAATCTGCAAACGCGAGGTAAAGCATGAAAATACACACTGCAACACATAATTCAGAACAGGCTTGGCTTTTCCATGTGAAATTTGCGGCATCATTTTACCCTACCTGCTTGATACCAAAAATTTGAGACTAAACCTCTGGATGGATGCTTGCAATTTCACAGCAATTCAGAGCCATGCATTTGCTCTGGCCTGTCCCGAGCACTCCAAGTCATGTCAATGGGGATTCCCTGTGATGGGGGCTCATACACTGAGTAATAAACCTGGCTTTCAGGGGTGGCCACAGCAGTCACAGAGAGAGATAATTACAATAGCTTCAAAAGAGACCATGTATTTATGTCTCCTAATGAGAGTAAGAGTCACTGGTATTGTACCAAGAAAGGCATGAAGAGTTCATACCTCCCAAGGTTTTACTTGGACAAGAAAGCAAATGGCAAAAAAAAATTATAAGAAAAAAAACCCTGCTCAAGTAGATGATGCTGTTTTCAAGACTCTACAATTAAGACAAACTGGATCTCAAAGTTTGCTCACATATTTTCAAGCTATCAAATATATCTGCACTATAAAAATAGTTTGCTTGGGTTTTTTTTTTTGCAGTACACAGAATATCAATATTCTGAACATATATGAGCAATTTTTAAATACACAAAATGCAAGATTAATTAAGAAAATCCAGTAAATTCTAAGTGAGGATAACGAATAACATAGATAAGATTCCATACTTAGATGGGGCTTCGGATTACCACATATTGAGCACAGCAACCCAAAGTCTTTACAACAAATCCTTCCATACCTACACAAAATAGAATACTGCCAATGACAGTGACAGAAAACGGTACCTACTCTCGTTTCCACTTTGAGTCATTTTTCTGTGGTTAATAAATTATATCCATAACAGTGTTAATAAGTTATGGTACGGTGTCACTGCATTAGTTTGCATTTGTGATGAAGTACTTCATATAGCATTACCTATGCCCGTGGAAGTACATAACAGGACAGACCACTTCTCTGCTCTCAGAAGAATCTCCCATGCCGGCATTTTGAGGGACCCCCTAAGGAAACATTGCCTCCTGACCTCTGCCTTGCTCTTACTTCTCACCTCTGTTGCAGCAGCACGCCACTGCGGGGCAATTCACAAACTTTAATACGTTTAATAAAACACAGACACTCTTAAATCAGTGTCCCTTCCATAGAAGCAATATACAATGAGTTATTAGTTAGGCAAATGCAGGAAGCATTCAGATCAATTTAGTTATGTGAAAAGGACACTGTTAGATCGACGCGTCCTCCCTCAAGCTCCTGGAGGGAAATGGGAAGATTTAGACTGACTGATGGGCTCTCAGTCCACCCTGTAACAGCTTATTTTTCCAAAAGTTAAGAATAAATCCATGTATTTTAAGCTTAACGTGATTTGGTCTTTAAAGAAAAGAGAAAAGCTATTTAAATTCTTGCAACCCAACTACCGCAGTGCTGGTGAAGACAGAGATGACAAAAGTAATACACATGCTTTTAACAACAGAATGAATCTCACGGCTTTAAGTATATTCTTTTACAAATAAAGACGTGCAAAAAATAAACAAAGAGCCGCAAATCAGAGTTCTGTAATCTGGGGGTTTGGTCATCTCAAGCACTAACTTCAAGAGCTGTTATTAGGCAAGATGGTTTTTGTCCATTAAAATTATTATATAAAAATTCAGTATAGTTCAAAAACAACTTTTAAAAAGAGTGTAATTATTGAATTGTCTACAGTACCGTGATACTGTCCCTAGTGAAGTATTCCTTTTAAAAACTTTTTTTCTGCTTGGTCATTGCATCATCTACATGTATACAGAAGCTATGTGAAACACCATGTCCAAATAGAAATTAAATATTCCATCTCAATAGAATTTACTTGCTCTCCATCAGTATGAAGTAAAACGTAGCACTGTTCGATTAAAATGGAGAAAAATCCCAAATTATCTACATCCTCCATAAACCAGCAGTGCAAAAGCTCACATGCTTTTATAGTAGGTACGAACAAGATAACTTTGCAGACGTATTACTGAAATGGTTTGCAACCAGTGAAGATAATTTTGATTATTTCCACTTCAAAACTTCCTATATTGGAGCCACATCACTGAAAACAATCTAACCATAGGGGAAAAAAAGTGATGGGAAAACAGCCTGCTAATATATCCGCTGGAAAGACAGACAGAGGAAGAGAGTAGTCCTCTATAGATTAACTGAAGTCTTTCGGAAACAAAGACTCCAGCATTCTGAGCGAGAGAAATAAAATCCCCATAAAAATACCTTGACTTCCTTAATTTCCTTTTTCTCCTCCGTACCACAACTAGCATCATTTATTTGTATACTGAATTTCTCTCCACTGCATCACAACAAAATACATTTTAAAATTTAAAAGGTAAAAAGAAATATGATGTTCCCGTCACAGCATTATTGGACACTGCACTGTGTAGAAAAAGAAGTTGCGCCTTCATAATTTGACAAAAGAATGGCAAATAAAAGAACAATACAACTAAGGCTTGAGGAAAGCATCAGTTCAATATTTAGCAATGCATAACTGGAGGCTTCGTTTTTGCTTAGGTATATTTTGATTAGAATTAATAAATAACTGATTTTCCTTTGGTTGTTTGCAACAACAACACATCATCCAAGGAGCTTTATTCTTTATTTCCTTCTCATATAGCATGCCAAAGACTGTCTCATTTTATGAATTAGCATTTAAAACTACTGTAGGTTATCTAACAAGCATTCAGATTCAATAGTACTTTTGACAGCAGTAAGTAAAGAGCCTTTTAACATCTTGAACACATGTGCTTGAAAAAAGTAGTTGCATCAAAGCAGTTCAAAGACTGAAGACAAAAACCAGTTAAAATCCAGTTTGCTGTGAGACAATTTTAGTGTGGTGTAAACAACCTTTCACGACTCCCCATGGGAAATGTTGTAAGACTACGTTCAAAATGAATCAGGCATATTTATAAAGATCATGAAGTGGTCAAATGAATTTGCATTTTTGGCAGATTCACTCCACGGGTACTACTTGCTACAGTCTGTAGAAATCTCAAATCTCACATCAGCGTTGCCTATAGTGCTTTATTATTTATTACATGTTATGCTAAGTACCTGTGAAAGGGGACATTCCTTGGCCAATGAACTCTGGTTCATATCCTTCAGTAAGTCCTTCAGAGCATTTCTTACTGTTGTGTGAGACCATTGTTCAGGAGGCAAGTCTTCTAGTTTAGGGCAACTATTTGAAACACAGATTAGAAAAGGGATTATTACAAGATTGCATCCTGCTGCAGAACATTCCTTTAAGACAGACAGATTTCATTTCGCGCATCAAGCAGATGCATCTGGAGATTGCTCTCGGTCTCCTGATTGTTCCGATTAGTTAATTACTTTATACAACACATCTGCTGTATTGATGCATGAATTATACATCAGCTGCATGTGGCGACTATTTTTTCATGTTACTTCTACCTTCCTGCTCTGATGCGCTTGGTAAAACAATTTAAGGTGTAATGCTTTCTCACGACTGATCATGAAAAGCATTAATATATTAATGTTTTTTTTTCTTTTTTGTTATCATGAAATTTAAGAACCTAGACAGCAACAATAAGTGTGAGCAAGTCATTCTTTCACAAAATGCACACAGATGGTATTGTTCATGATATGCAAAAATATTTTTCTCTTAAGTAAACTTTATGTAAAATGCCTTCTTGTAATGCATCATTTAATTGACTAAAATGCAGTATAGTTTTAATGAGATATCCAAAGAAAATCTATGTATCAGAGCTATAAAAGTTTTCTGCCATAGTATACTGTAAGTTAAAGAAGAATTAGAGTAACTAAAGAGGAATTTAGATAAGCTTTTGTACTTTGAGTACACAGCACAGTGGGAATTAAATACAAGCATTATTAACAGAAAGAGCAGACGAGTAACAGTTCATGTCCCAGAACTGGTAGGCAACTTACCTGTGTAACTGGATTTTCAGTGTGACCACATGATACACGTCTTGCAGCATGTCTGCTACTGTAGCATCAGGGGCATCTGTCACATAGGAGAGTGGAACTGGATTCCACTTCCCAACCTGGATAAGCCCTGCGGGATTTTTATTTTTTGAGGGGAGGGGAGTGGGCAAGAAAGGCAGGAAAAAAAAAATGAAAAGAAGTAATTTACCTGTTAATTCCTAGGGGCAAAAGAAATATCTGATTTTAACAAGATCACCACCTTTGTTTCTAGCCTCTTAAATCTGGCAAAACAAAAGAACACCCCACATACAAAAACCCCCACCCACACACCACCAAGGATATGCTTTATCTATATTATGAAATTATACAAATGCATTACAGTAGATATTTTTTAATATGCATAGAAGTGTATTTTCCTAAGTTCCCATGAATTCAATAGGACTTGATATAATAGTTAGCATTCCTCTTAATAAATTAGAAAGGATTTTGCAATGCAAGGACCAAGTGGGGAAAAAAAAAAAAAGATACTTTGCAGTCTATAAAACCATCAGGAACAAAATAAAAGAAACCGAGCTGGATATTCAGTCATAAATGCAAGTTGACTCTCAACAGTCCATCTGCTCAAATATGCTTTACACTTCCTTGTGGATCCTCAGTGGAGCAGATTATTAAGGTCAATAAGCATACTAATGATTCAGTTGAAGTCTTTTTTTTTTTTTTCCTTTAAACAAAAAAAAAAGAACAAAACAAAAACAAAACCCAAAAAACTACCTCCACATTCCCCAAGAACAAAACATGCACTAACTAAACAAAAATACATTAAGAGGGAAAAAAAAAAAAATTCAGAAACAGAATCTGGAAGAAGTTTAAGAAGTAAAACCTGCATCGCATTCCTGAAAGAAATCCTGCCCCTCCCCCAAGACCCCACAAACACAATTCATCCTACAATTTTGTAATCTTTTTTACCTTTTGCCTGGGCAGCAGAGCTGTGAGAATATCCAAGTGATAGCAATGCCATTTCAATCAGTTGGTTGAAAAGCATATCCTTCCTCACCAACACAAATTCTGCATGCTCCTCCTTAGAATCATACTCAATGGCATTTTCATAATGTTCCACTACACAGAAAACTGGAAGCATACTTCCTATTAAAAAAAAAATAAATTTAACGTATTAAACTTGAGTTATAGCAGAGTAGGTGGGTCTATACAGCGTTATGTAAATAAAACCTGTACGAACAGGCAGAGGAGGCATCAAGAATCATCACAAATATTTGATAAACATATTCCCTGAGTCCTTTCCCCTCACCCTCCCCCAAAAAAGAGAAAGTTATACAAAACATACATCTCTCTGAAAAGCAGAAATGCAAATTTATCTCGCTTCATCGGATACAGATTAAAGAATTACCTTCTATAGAAATAACAAGGTTGACTGAAGAGAAGTTGATTCTCTCTGTCCTGCCTGATTTGTTGTGAGTAGCAGGCAGCATGAGAACCTAAATACATACTGCAGATGTCTTCACTGTAAGCCATTTTAGTACCAGCTACATAATTTTGTTCGTTAACATTAAAACTTTCTTAGTCCTGCCAAAAATATTTAATTGTCTTCAACATCAACAACAAATCACCTTGTATGTTATACATTCGCTCTGAAAAGAGTACACAAGGAAACAAGGCAAAAGTTAACACTAATTCATGCTTCATTCACTGAGTGCACTTGAGCACTACTTTCAGTCGCATCTTTAAGAAACAAATCATGATTTCAATGCTGTTTTAAGAAGTGTACCTGCAGTTTGGGCTTTTTTTTTGTTGTTGTTGCCTCCTGCACTTTACATTGCACATTTCTGGTATTCATTGCTATTTTGGTATGCCTGAAAGTAATTACTAATTTCCAGTTTTGTAGCATCATACAACAAACCCTTCCCTACGCTGCATAGAATATTAAGCAACTAACCTTTTCCTTTTTGCCTTTTTTTTTTTTTTAATTATTTTTTTCCTCCCTTTTGACAACAGAGAGAGAAGTAACAAATGACCCAAGCTGTTTTAGGGACAAAGTCTCTTCCAGCAATCAGAGTCCTAGACTTTGTGCAAATCCCTCCCAGACTCCCAGACAGACACAGATGACACTGTGACCTCGGACCTGTGGTTTTAGGTCCCAGTCCTGACCCGCTGTCTCCAGCAGCGCAGGTTAGGATCTCTTAATGACAGAAAGCAAAAGGGTTAAAAGCAGATGTACAGAACTGTCTTATGGCAGCCTGCCAGAGGGGTATCATCTTTAGCATAAATGATGACAAGGGTTATTTTAACAGGGCACCCAGGAACTCCAATTAGTCCTACAATGTTAATGCCTCTATAACCACTGCCCTCTAGACTTACCTCTAACCTGCTAAGGTGCGCCAGACATGCTGTAGTCTAAAAAGAAGATTTACTCTGGACAATAGATAAACACTTCAAGACCACATCTGTTTATCTGTGCTCTAATGTATAGCAAGAAATCACGATAAAACCTATACCTCTTAAGCACGTATATTCAAACTACATCTGTTCACCAGAGAGTCAATCTCTGGCAAACAAACCCCTTCAGGCTCGCTTGGAAAAGCTCACAAACTCACTCCAGTTTGCCCAATAGGCTCAGCATGAAAGACAAGACTAAAGGCTTGCCAATATTTATGTAGTGCAGGAAGGAGCTTTCTTTTTTTTTTTGTCTTTTTTTTTTTTTTTTTTAAATTTAAGTGAGATTGGTCAGGAAGGGAGAGAAGACCAAAGCAAAAACAGTACATGCAAATTGGTGATTTTTTCATTCATTTTAATTAAGCTGCAGAGAGCTTTCTAAAACCCACAAATGCTTCATCTGCAAAAAGGTGGGTTGTTTTTTTTTCCCCCTTCCAGGCTCTCACAATTGATGTTTGACTTACTATCATCTGACTCAGAATAAGGGTTCAAAATTTGTAACTAGTTTCACCATTAATACCTGAAGATAAAACGTAAACAAAGATTCATCTTGACAAACAGCGCAGATACACTCAAAACCAGCTAAGGCGCATTTCTTTTTCCCCTTATCAGTTCCTACAAATTAAGCTATGATCAGACACAAAACTAGCAATGCACAGGTACTTCACTGCATATCAGCTCACTTTTTGCCAGGTACACGGTCTCCTGAGTTGCAGCATTCTGGAAAATGTGGTACTTTAAACAACACGGGAGAACCTCCTGGCCAAATTTTGATGTACAGCGTAGATTATCAGAGGTGGATCCTGGTAGTGTGACACAGGTATCATCTGACTACAAATCGAGCCACTAAATCTTTTAGCAAACTGTCACTAGTGTCCTTCTGTTAATGTGAAAAATGTTATACAGGAGAGCACAATCTCAGCTGGCTGATCGCTCCTGCTAGTACTTGGCAAGACCGCCAAGTGCAGCAACTTCATAACCTTCTAGTATTAAAGGGGAGAGCGTTGGTCAGTGCTCGCTGCTAAAAATACAGCATGATTTAAACCTGAAGGCAGTGTTAGAGCTTTTGCTGAAGGTTTACGAGTCTGTGTAAACAGCACGTCTGCCATAAGGAGCAGTGAAGTCTGTAGAATCCTTGTCTAAAACTGTCCTGGCATTAAAGTTTGCTGTGCAAATATCACATAATACCAGACACAGCTGAAATCTCCTATTTAGGAATTTATGGAACTTATATGTTTGCAGGCGTCAGAAAGTCCTTTTTATATAGCCCCACTGCTTCACTGTACAATATTAATGCACTCTGCTTGAAAAGCCGTAATAAATTATATTTTTAATGCTCTTACCCTGGCTTTCTTAAGATGCATACATTCTTGGCAAACAATCAATAAATAGGGTAATCATGAGCAGAGGCCAAAGAATTTGCTGAAGTGCTGGTTTTCCATTTTTAATAGATAAAGATCTAACAATACGGACTGCTGTGTCTGTTCATTTCAGGATCAATATATTCTTTGTTTTCGCCAAACCGAGGAAAAAATAAATGATTGTACGATAAATGTTATGCATCAGACACAATGAAATTCCTCTGCCTTCTAACTTGGTGCATTTAATAGTCTTGGTTGCATTTTGCACTTTGCTTAGCAAATGCAAGAAAAATCTGGATTATAAATGTACACCGATTACACTAAGAAAAGTAGAGGCTGTTTTAAAACAAATGCCAAATTACATGCAGCATATTATGATTTAAATTAGCAAGCCTGTAGGACATGGTCAAAGAGACTTACACATTTTGATAAGCAAAATTCATAGATTATTGTCCATTGAAAGTATTTTCAATGCAAACAAAAGCCATCCATATACAAACATCAATGATTCTAAATGTGCCTTTTCCTTGTGTAAATGTCTAATTACAGCAAACCAGCCACTGAAAAATATGACACCCAAGTTGTTCATTGTTCAATAATGAATTGTACTTAAGAAAATAAACTGCGAAGATTGACATCATAAATGACTTTTCCAATGTGATACCTAAAGATTTACACTCTCGCCTTTAAACCAACTTGCAACTGTTATGGAAATACTGCTGCCCTCCCAAGCTTGGACCATCATTAAGAGGAAAGGCAGGAATTTGTTTTGGGGGTTCGGTGTTTACTCACGTATTTTTGCATTTCTTAGCCCAACACTTACCCAAAGAATTAATGCATTATATTACTTCTATTTCAATGTACGAATTTACTTTAATCAGGGCAGCTAGCCTTTACCTTAACAAAAATCAGACTCCACCCTGTAAAGCAAGATGCTCCACCCAAGCATGAAGCTTACATTTCCCAAACGTGATTTATATCAGAGTTGGGAATATATAGTATTTTAAAATGGAGATTTAATCCTGAAATATAAATGAAGATAGAGTCTGCAAAAGTATGCTTTCCCCCCAAATATTATAAATCATATTTCTCTAATGCAGAATTATCAAAAGTGTTACCTTTTCTAATATTAGTTTTCATCAGGTGTCCAGAGTGTTTTAAAGGCACTCCTTGCATTTTAGTTCCTGTACTTCCAAGTCTTCCTCTTCCTAATGGGCTCCCATTCTGTTCCAAGCGCGCAATTTTGGCTGGTGGACCCTTCGGATCGCTTACATTGTTAGACATTTCTGAATGTTCTTTCCCCTGAGTTGCCTCGTTCAAATGATCCATACTCAGTCCCGCCTCTAAAGATCACCTGCCATGATTCAAAAAAAAAATATATATATGTTGTACACGTGTGCGCATATGTATACGTACACAGCCTGCACATGTACGGAGAGAGATATATATGTATCATAAGCTCATAAAGAAGAATAAATAAGTATTTTAACTGGAAAGAAGATGCTTTTTTTAAAAGAACCAAACTATTCTCCAAAAATTACCTCATACCCCAGTTCACAGAGAGATCGCATTATAATCTGGTGGAATTATTTTTTAAAAGCCAGCTAGAGTACCCTTTAAAAAAAAAAAATCTTCAGAGATATTGTACTAAATCTGATAGAGACTAAGACTCATATGAATGATGATGACTGTCAAGGTATGTGCTCCAACACAGCTATTGTCACAAATCTCACAGAAAGGTTTGTTATTAATACCGGGTGTTTTTATTGTGTTAAGAGAGACAGAGACAGAAAAACATTCTAGTGAAAACATTTCTCAATCTACTTGATTAAAAAAATGGATGTACAACAATAGAGAGATTGTTAAAACTTTAGTTGAGGGAGCAACAGATTTATTAGAGATATAGAATATTGTCCATTTACAATTCCCTGCCTCCCCCTTAAAAATAAAAGTTAGAAGATAATTTAAATTTAACTTCGCAAGCAGTGGCGGGAGATGATTGCTTTTGAGTTTCCTAACCAAGATTACACAAAGAGTTTATCAACTTTTGCAAAGTTTTGAAAATGCATATGAAATTTTTCAGATGTTAAGCTTTAAGTGTTAAATGGAGTAGTTTATTGAATTAAGAAAAATAACTGAGAAGGTAACATCTCGCAAAACAATGCTGGAACCCCCCCCACAATTTCTGCAGTACTTTTGAAGCCCTTAAACATAAAAAACGCCAAAAACTTGGGTGATGCTAAGTTATGTGCTAGCACAGCTATTTGAAACCAAAAACCAGAAGTAATTTCAATAGCAAATTAAGAAAAGGTGTATGTTAGCATGCTTGTATTTCTCTTTTTATAAACTTTTGAAACCTCTGTCCATGACTAACAATTCCGGTTAAATCACTAAAAATCTCCCAAGCCTAGAACGTAACGGAGTAAGTTTTGAGGATTTTTGTCACTCATCAAAATCTGTTTTGCCAACTATATTGAAAGAAAGAAAATCAGTTCCTGAGAACAGAGACATCTTTCTGGTTATGATTTCATTCATCAATACTGTTGTGACTGTTAGGTATTTCACCCTACCTTTCTCTGACCGAGAAAGGTGTGACTACACCGACAATTATGTTATGTATATAATATAATCACTAAGGACAGGTTACTAGACATTAATTTACGAACTAGTATTTACATTAGCAAGTACAAATACTAATACTGGGGAAGTCATATTTAGAAAGACTGGTGTGAATCTGATAATTGCTACTTTCTTTTAGTTGCCTAGTAATTCAATAAATTTTCTGCACATTTCATAGCAAAGCTATTAAAGCCTAAACATCTTGGGATTTTTTTATATACTTCTATGTCATTGGTATATATGCCTATGACAATTCTGTAAACTATTTTTTTCTTCTTTGAACATCATGCTGCTTTTCCCGGTATGGTGAAGAAAGAGGTAATATATTAATCCGAACGTTTGCAAGCAACCTCAAGAATGTCACTGAATAGCTGAAGTTCAGAAAATCATTATTTTTCCTTATGCTGTAAGGTGACAGGCTAAGATTTACCATTCATCTTGATCCCATCTGGTTTAGGTCGCATGTCTCACTAACAGTAAATGTGCCTGTCTTAGCCACTTTTCAAAAAGATTTTTTTTTTTTTTTTACTGTGTTAACTGCAGCCTAAGCAGAGAATTACAGACTCAAACCGTTAACATCTTCCGATGTTCCCGACGATGCTGACATACTATAGGGCTGCTTTTTTGAGACTGGTCTCTCTCAAGAATAAGAGGATTAACAAAAAAGGGGAAAAAAAAAAGGGGGCGGGGGACAAAAAAAAGTCTTGAACAAGAAAAACCTTGTCACTTTTGGCAACTTCAGAAGTACTCTAAGGCACCGAGGCTCTTTGCTACAAAAAGTATCTAGTCATCATGAGTCAGAATCGCACTACATCATGTACAGTGAATAAAAGTGATAGATCGCAGTTTAGTTAATACACTGACTACAACCAAAACACCAAATGGGTCATTTTCGCTTGGCCTGAGAATACCCACCCATCGGCACCCTTTCACCGCTTAGTCATCTTGTAAAAAGCTTTATGTTACAAAGCAAAATTACATGCACATAAAACACCTAATTTACTCATTTAAACTCCATGCCCAAGGCTAAAGTTCACTGAAACCTCAGTTTGGAATAGTGATGAGCAACAACCAGCGTGGCCTGCCCAGGGAGAGGGTTGCAGGGAAGAACTATCATCTCCACCGGTTCCAGGCCAAGAGTTTCCCTGGGTTTCACATTTATGCACCTTTCACAACTACAAGTTTTCATCATAGGCATTGAGAGAAGAGCACAATTTCAAGGCACAGTTTCCCAGAGACAGCGTACACGTACGGGCACACCGCGCAATTTCTGAATGAGAGTCGGTGCGGTATCTCCTTTTGTCGCGATGTAACGCTGCCGGTATCATATTATTTCTTCCTCTCCTCCTGAATCAGCCCCCTCCCCATGCCTTTCCCCTCCTCTTCCCTCCCTCCCCCATAAAAACCCATAATCACATTTGAGAGAGGCTCCGCACTTATCCGTTCCATATGGCTCTCACAATCCAGGCCAAGCTTTCCCTGTGACCTTTTAAAGAGACAAAGAAGCAAAGTACTTATCTAGAAACAGAAACACTGCAGTTTTCTGAGTGAAATTAGCAAAACCGACCCGAAACTCACCACTTCAAAACTTGACAGCATATAAATAACAAAAACAAAGGAGGTTTCCTTTGCAGCCCGAGCTCTTGAAGAGGAAGAAGTTCAAGACTGATGTTTTCTAGGTCCCCCCCTTTTTGGAGGGGGGGGGAGAGGGGGGGCAGCAGACCTGAGGACTACTTCCCCTAATATTCTCTTTTTTTTTTTTCTTTTTTTCTTGTTGCTATTTTCCTCTAGGTGGGGAGGGGCAAAAATAGATAGCGAGAAACAGAGTAGCCATGAGCAAAAATGGCAATGGACAAAAAATACAGATTAAATATCTTTTGAAAGAGCCGGTTTTCGAGGTTTAGCAACGGAAGAAGGAGCTGAAGCTCAAATTGATCAGACAAGTGTAACGCTCAAAACGAGGAATTCATAATAATGATAATAAAAAAATAAAGCAGCAGGTTTAAATTGAGGTGGAGGGTGACTTAAGTCTAGCTATCCTTTCAAAAATAAAACCAATGCGTACAGGAGCAAGTGAGAAAGGGGGTTATTAAAAAAAAAAAAAAAAAAAGGCAAAGAAAAAAAAAAGGCAGCAGCTTTTCTATCCAGTGTGAAGAGCAGAAAGTCTACTTCTAGGTTGTCACTTACACTATTATTCTCCAATAGGCACCCAGAGGAGCAGCACACACAGAAGGAGCCCGCTCCCCTCCCCCTCCGCAAAAATACACACCGTAACAGCCCCCAAACTTTCTGCGGAAACCTCAGCCCCAGAGATCGCTACTGGAGATAAAAAAAAAAAAAAAAAAAAAGTGTAGAGAAAATTGCAGGAAAAGGCACTAAAATGCCACTTTTAATCTCGCCTTTGCGGTCCGGGGAGGGGAAGGGGAGGGGAAAAAAAAAAAAAAAAAAAAAAAAAAAAAAAGAGAAAGGCAGAGAGGACCTGTCTCCTCTCATTTACCGGGGGCTGTTGTGCGAGCGGGGGGGGGGGGGGTGGGGGGGAAGAGAGGAGGGGAGAGAGAAAAAGAACAGAGGGGAGGAAGGAAACACACACAACAAGGCACACCACCACCACTACAAAAAGTGACGAGGTTTCACTCCCTCCGAGTCCAAAACCGGGAGAAATTATAATTTAAAAAAAACCCCAACCTTCTCTATTAAAAAAAAAAAAAAAAAAAAAAAAAAGAAAAAGAAAAAAAAGAACAAAACACTGGTTCTGCTTCTGCAAAGAGAAAAAAAAAAAAAAAAAAAGAAAATCTGGGAACTCCGAGAAGAGTTACTCGCAAGCAGGGATAAAAAAATATAAAATAGAAAGGTTGCAAAAAGCCAACAACAACAAAAACCAAGCCAGCAAAAAAACCCCAATAATAATTGAAAAAGAATAATAATGGTAGGCTCTGGGTTTTTTGTCTTTTTTTTTTTTTTTTTTTTTTTTTTTTTTTTAAATTCTCGTTTCCCCTGGCTGGCTGAGTACGGTTGTTATTTAGGCCGGTTTGGTGGTTGTTGCTGGATGTTACATGGATATATGTGTGTGTGTGTGTGTGTGTGTCCCCGGACGGAGCTGCCTTGCTCTGCTCTCCCCCCTCCTCTCTCCCTCTCTCTGTTTCTGTCCCCATTAAATTATTAGTTGACTCATCACTACTCCTCCTCCTCCTGCTGCTGCCGCCGCCGTCCCCTGCTCAGAGCCTCCTCTCCTCCTCTCCGCTACCGCTCGCTGCCGCTGCTGCCGCTGCCGCTGCTTCTTCTTCCTCCTCCTCATTTTAATACAAAATAACACCGAGGCCACCGGCTTTTTTTTTTTTTTTTTTTTTTTTTTTTTTTTTTTTACAGCCCGAGACGGGAGGAGGACGCAGCCTCCCCGCTGCTGCCCAGAGCCCTTCCCCGGCGGCCCCGGATCATCCGACGCGTCCTGGGAGAGAGAGAGAGAAAGTGGCAGAGGAGGAGGAGGAGGAGGAGGAGGAGGAGGAGGTGGTGGTGAAGGAGAGAGGCGTGGGGGAGGGGAGGCCGGTGGGGGGGCGGGTCGGCAGAAGAGAGGTGGCGAAGGGGGACCGCAGCGCGGAGCGGGGAGGGGGCGCCGGGCCGGGCCGGGCCGGGCTGGAGGGGGGGGCGGTGTGGGGGGGGTGGCCGCCGGTAGGTGAGCGGGGGGGTCTGGGGGAAGAGGGCGTGCGGCTTCCGGGCGCGCACGAATTTGCAGGCAGCTGGGTGCGGGTGAGGCGGCCCTGCCTGCGCCGCGCACAATGCCCGCCGCGCCGCGCCGCGCCGCCCCGCGCAGGCAGCGCCGGCCGCGCGCCCCCTGCGCGCACGCACGCACGCACGTGGCAGATGGGGGCCTGCGGCGGAGGGGGCGAGGCGGCGGGAGCGCGGAGCTGGGCGGGGGGGGGGGCCGGGCGGGAGGGGGCAGAAGAGGAGGAGGAGGAGGGGCGAGGGTGAAGGCTGAACAATATCCTGCCGGCGCTGCCGGGAGCGCCGCGCCAGCGCAGCCCCCGCCCCTCTGCGCGGAGGCTGCGCGGGCCGGGCCGCGGCGGGCAGGTGCATGGCGGCGGCAGCAGCAGCAGTAGCGCGCTGAGGGGCAGGGCGTCCGCGCCGGGGAGGGGAGGGGGGCGGCCGGGGTGCTGAGCCCCGCGTCCGCGCAGGTGGGGGCAGCCCCGGGAGCCAGCGGGCCACGTGGGGAGAAATAAGTTTTTCCTTCCGCCCCCCCCCCCCCCCCCCCTTGCGCCTTGGCATCGGCAGAGGTGAAAGAACAGCGCCAGGGAGGCTGCTAAGGGCGGCAGAGGTTGGGTGAAGCCGTCCCCGCTCAGCGGAGGGCATCGCCCCGCGGCACCCCGCCGCCAGCCCCCGCAGGGGTGAGGCGGTGGGCTCCGGGGCCAGGCGGAGCGTCCCACCGCACTCCGGGCAGGGGCCACCCACCGCCCCGCGGTCGTGGCGCTGAAACGCTGCAGCCCCGCCGCGCTGCGGGACCCTGCAGGGCTGTCCCCGCGTCGCGCCTGCAGGCCGGCCCCGACAGCCCCCCCCCTGCCGCAGGCGAAAACTAAAAGGTGGCAATGTATTGACAAAATACACAACTGCGAGATAGACATAACTTTTTCCCGTCATGCACTTGGAAAAAAAGTAACCCAACTAGACAAACTTGAATGCAACAAGTTTGTACAAGCTACAAGATAAGAGAAAAATTAAACTTCTTTATTGATAAAATGCATAGTGTTTGAGTATACTCTGTCTAAAAGGAACGTTGCATCATCAGCCAAAGGAAACAAATTATCCAACAGGCAGATAGATAGCCAAAATGTTTGGGGTAGTAACTTTAAAAACAAACAAACAAACAAAACCCCAAACCCCCCATACCGAACTGCACATACAAACTTGGAAGGAAGAGCAAAAGTAGGCAAGTGGGGAGGCTAATGCCAATTCTATAATACACAATATAGCAGGGCCTCTGAACAAAGAAAAGGCTAATCAATAAATCCTTGAAGAGCAAAATTATCACTACATGTATATTACTAACTATAGAAGAAGAGGAATGCATTGAAACTAGCTAAAGAAACAAGCTGTTGTTTACCGAAATAAGCACAAACAGCACACTGGGCATGCAGGAAAAAGAAAATGGTAATAGGGTGAAATACATGAAATATTTACCATTTTCAGCAATGCACAAAACAGATTATAATCTCAGAAGCAAAGAAATGCAATGCTGGAAAATGAACACACTGTTACGTAATGCTGTTATTCAAAGCGGAGCAAGTGGAGGCGGCATACCTAGGAAACATGAAAAGTTGTACCTATGTTGCATGTCCTGAAAAATGTTACTAAGATTGTTACTGAGAGTGCTGAAAAAGAAAAAAACAAAACAAAAACAAACCCACACCAAAAAACCCCAAACAAACCAAAAAAGCCAAAAAACGAGAAACACGTTTCACAGCGAAAAACAAGGGAAAATGTAGATGACATCTTCCATAACACATGATCAAGGGGTGATCTAGCAGGTTGTTTATTTAAAAACCACTCTTTTTTTCCCACAAATAGACTGAATATTATTCAGTCCCTCGGAAAAAGAGAAAAGAGGGGGGAAAAAAGGAGAAAATTAGTATTTCTCAGTATATTTGAATACTTGGAGGAAAAATGGCATTAACAAGTTGAATCCAAACTTTGTGGGAACAATGAAAAATATCAACATTGTATCATTTTTCATCCTTTCCAGGAGAGTCTGATACAGAAAACTTCAGCAGTGAGCAAGACTGACCACTGAAGAAGAAAATCATGAAGGATGAGAGAGTTTCAGCTGGCAGTATGCTGCCTGCAGTATGAGGGAGGAAAAGGACACTGAAGATAATTTGAGAGATGCAGAGCTGATTAGAATAGAGCAGATATTTACAAATATGATTTGGAATAAGATTTGGGACTAAAACACCACCTTATAAAAATGATTACCAGATATGACAGTAACAAAAAAACAACCAAACAAAAAAATTAAAATCTGTTCCAAAATAACTTTTGCTTTGGTGTTCACAAACCCTTCCCTTCAAGGTCAGAAAAACCTTATTTTGCTCAGATTAAAACAAAGTGATTAATCTAAAAAGCAGAGACAGTGAATTAAAGGAGCAGGGAGATAACAATCTGATAATACAGGAGCACAGAAGGCCTAATAATGATATTATTATGCACACTAACCAAACACTGACAAACAAATATTCTGTTAATTATATAATCATGCATATGCTTCCTATGCTTGAGATAAATGATTATGGAAAACAACTCTCTTCTCAAAACGGCATGTATGTACTAAATCTTACAAACTCCCTACAACATGGATTAATCTAATTCCCGTATATCACTTATGCCTGGTAAAGTATTTACTACAGACTTCGAAGGCTGAGCACGGAACCCTTGCTTTGACTAGAAAGCACGAAATACTGAAGGCTGCTACGTCTTGACATATAGACAACAATCAGGTATCTCTTATCAATAACAAACTGCTTGGAATAAATTCAAGATACAGATATCTGATTTTCATTTGACCTATTCCAATTTGCACTTCACTGTGTCAACTTTGATATTAAAATGTTCCACTAGAATAAAGATATTTATAATAAAAACATATATAAAAAACGCAAGATGAATAGATATTGTCATGGATACATATGCAGGCAATCATTTAAACATGCGACAATAGTAACATCACATTTTTCATAGCTTCTAGTCAACATACAGCAGACAAATATATGCTTAATAAAGCTTATTAATTCTTAATAAAGCTGTTGCACTGTGTTTATGATATATAAATGCATTTTGCACTAGGATGTGTTGAAACAAGACAAATATTTTAAAAGTTGGACAGTGTTTTTTCAACCCTACTGTGAATTAACTCTTGAGCAACAGTCTCAGTAGCTGCAAAACAAAATAAATTCTCTGGTGTGGCATGCTGCCTCGGTGCCTCCTAAGGTCTCTATTCCAATCTTTTCTTGTTCAAAATAAATTAGGAAATATGGGTCCAAATCTTGAGGCTTGGCTCTTGTGCAACACAAACAGAAATGACCTGGCAACAGAGCAAAACCAGCATGGCTGTGTATTCTCTTTTATCAGATTTCTCTGGGGAGATCAGGCTGATTGGGTTTTATACATACGTACTTCTGACAACTCTGCGGCCATTTGGGTAACACGTAAGCACCAGCCTGTGCTGGAGGTGATGCAGAGCTGTGCAGCGGCAGCGGGACTGCCAGGAAACACTTTGGTGGGGATTTGAATGCATTTTCCCCACTGCAAGGGATGATGCGTGCACATCTACAGCTATCGGTAACTGCTGGACAGCAAGGAAATGAAAATACCAATCCGTGGCCTGATGGTAAACATCCATGGCCAAAAGGTGGATGGCTCCCCAGTGGGCTTGTGCCAAACTGGCACATGGGTTAGACAGAAGGGTGGGTTAAGGGGAAGGATGCGCCCTACTGTGCTTTCCCACCTCTATCTGTGCAAGCCTCAGCACAGCCACCGCTGCGGTGCGGGCGCAGTCCCATGGCCCTACAAGTTTTGCACCCCGGACTGAAGGTGCTTTTTGGTTTCCTCAGATTGACTTCCCCTCCGTTTTGCCCTGAATAACCATAGTTGCCTGACACTGCTCAAACACGTTAACCAACCTGACTGCTGCAGTCACAATTTACATACGACCCAAGAATCCAATGCGCACCGATGTGAATCACAGCATTCTGCGACATCCCCCACGCTGAACTCAAAAGTTACATGCCAACCTAGATTTTTTTGATTGCAACCTGCCCCAGCCTGGATAGGATGCCTGTCAAAAAGCAAAAGTGCTATGAAATGAAATTCATAGCACTGAAAGGCATCGCACACAAGCTGTCGTCCCCTCTCACATTTTGCATGAGCAATTTCTGCTCGTTTGTGTTCTCTCACACACGATGTCCTGAAACAGTTACGTAAAATGAATATTTAACTTACGATAGTCAGCTGTATTGAACTGCACTTAATTGCTTATTAAGTGAAGTAAATTATCCTTACCGTATTCATCGGAGGTGAAAAACCTACATATATGGCTACATGTAGTGCATTCATTAGTCTATGGACCCCAAATCCCTTGGAAAGTATCAGATATCTACACAGTGTCCCATGGTGCAGCATTTTGTAGTTGGATGTCTCAGCTAGCTTGCAGATATGTAAAATCATATACAAACAGACATCTCCCTATTGATTGCCTCTGTGACGAGGCTCGTTTACTCCTGCAAACATTTTCTGCAGTGTCTTTCAATCATGGAATCTTTCTTTAAAAATAGAGTTGAATAAGAATATGGAAAATGTGGTTTTGGATAAAACAAGTTACTTCTAGTCAAACTACTGCACCCTTTTGCCTAAGTCCCTTTCATAGCTGTATGTCTATTATGACTAAGATGCTTGTACAACTGAAGTCCATACATTTGCTGATGTGGGCCCAACAGTCCTTTCAGTTCACCCCTTGGTGCCAAATGAGCCACAGAGAGGCAAAATGCTGGAATAAAATTATGGAGTAAAATCCAGTGAAACTGTTTGACATGATGAAGGGTGAACATTACTGCTAAGGGGAATAGAGAGTCTTTCACCTCTGGTTGCCATGAGAAACCCTAGCTGGTTGAAATTGTAATAGACAGGTGTCCACTTTCCCATAAAAGATCACAGAAATTAATATTAATGGATTAATCCCATAAATCTTATTCTTTAGTTGCACAGTCTCTGCCTGCTACACGGACAAGCTGAGTTGACTTCCTAAGTGTATCAGCATTGCAATTTCCACAAACACTATCTATATGTTATTTAATATAAGCCAGTATTTGTTGTGACTATGGATTTCAGAAGTACTTTAAATAAAGAAGCTTCAACTTAAAAGTGTTTTGCGGACCATATCCACTTCCATCCACAACAGTAGACTAGATCTTTGATGAGTCATGCTCGTAGTTTCCATGTGGCAGCTACAGCCAACTACTTCCACAAAAAAAGAAGAAACAAAAAATGCAATAGAACATTATATAATAATATTTAATGCAATTAGGCAGCTGGAAGAAAGGAGGAAAGCTGGCATCTTAGGATCAGCCAACTTACCTATGTCCTAAGTGTATGTTCAGCAGGTCGCTAATTTCACAGCTTTCTCCCCAGAGGGAGATGAAAAGGGAGTGGTTCCTCTTAAAACCCTGATCATCAACAGCACTAGATAACTCCTAGGCATGAGGCTAGCATATATTTGTTACTTAAGAGTTGGTTGATAAGTGGTTATTTTAGGGATGTGTCTGAATAGAAGCTCTATTAATTTAATCGTATGCAAACCATGATCCCCAGACATATAAATCCATAGTTTCAGTTATTTTTACTGGTTAAAAGCAAAGTTACACCAAGTTATCTCCAAAGTGGTTTGCAATGTTGTGGACTGATTCCACTTCTCTTTCTTTTCCTGACTCCTTTTCCGTCACCTCTGACCACTGCATTTCTTTCCCAGGCAAAAAAAAAAAAAAAAAAGGATGCTTCTAGGAATACAGAAGTTTGATTCAACAATTCTGGGTGAGGATGAATTTCACATAGCCCAAGCAAAGCTGCACATTATGGCAGAAAACAGTCTGAACCATTGCGGTTATCACTACTGAGGACTATTCAAGCATTATTAGCTACAGTTCAGATGCTCATGCTGTTGAGCTCAAACCGCAGTGACTTGTTACATAGGAATACTTCATCGATGGGACAATCATCTTTTTCTTTGACCTGATAGTATGAATAACATCTACTGATAAAAATTGAAAACATGGAAGAGTTTAAGTCTAAGGAAATGGTTAGAACTGATTGATGACTTGAACTATGTCAAACTTTCATTATGAAACCCAAAACCACATGAAATGTCCTGTTTCCAGTTTCATTGTTAACTCAGAACTCTGCCCAGGTTCTGCTACACTTTTTCTAAAGTTCAAAACCTTTTAAGTAAAACTGTGCATCTAATTACGGCCAAACGTGACAGCAGTCAATTTTCACTGTACATAAAATACATGCAAAATGTGTGGTTTTGGTGTAAAACAAATTGAAAGTTGGTGGTTTTGGCCCAATTCGTTTTTTCTTCTAGGGTTCATTCCAATCTCAAACCCAGACCATTCCACAATAGCAAAGACTAAATGAATGGGTTTTTCACTGTTCTTTTCAGGAACAATTAGCTGTCAATATTCACAGTTAAGGAACAAGGTACCTGTTAATATTCAGGCCTAACAGAAAAAGTTTAGCATATGCAGTGTCACTAAGATAAAGGTCATTTATACATGTGTCAAAGTATGCGTAGTTTAAAAGCAAACAACATAAGGCAAAACCAAGTCACTTCAAAATGTTACTCGAAGTACCCAGTAAATATTCAAAATACTTGCCCTGGTTTAGAAAAACAGCAAAAAAAAAAAGAGAAATTAAATAAAACATATTCAAGTATTTAATATATTTATTTGTGAAAATAACTACATTTCTAGATTTCCTGCTAAACTACAATGGAAACAGAGATGGAGAGCAGCAGTTGGGAACCCACTAGAACAGTGTTTTTAGGGCAAAATGAGGTTAATATTTATGATGGTTCATTTATACTCATGCAAGCACCAGAAGGAAATGCCTGAATAAGTGTGTAAAAATTTGTGCCAGCATTAAATACAAAAATTTGGGGGAAAAGTTTGTATTTTATCTTAACATAAGAATAGCTGAGTAAGAAGAAAATGAGGTATGCATGTGAAATTTCCTAGCAGAACTTTAGCTGTGATAAAAGAAATATCATTTGAAAGTAATTATTTTCACAGCGTCCATGTTCATTTCCTTAGGATCTCTGCTATATAATTTGTTTCTGGCAGGTTATATTACAAACTCCTTCCTGTATTAGATTTTTTTCTTCACAAATGTTGGTAAGACACTCGCAAGAAATTTTGAAATATTCTGCTCACGAGGTGCATTCTCTCAATTGATTTTTCTTTTATAGGTATACAGATGGAAAATCTCTCTGCACCACACCTGAAAATGTGCTACTTCAAAGGTGGGTGGTGCCAGGTCAAGAAATGCTCCAAATTATTGCAGTCGTAGAAAAGTAATGTCCAACTTACCCCTGTGTTGCTGAAGCACGGGATACCTTCAAATGCAAGAACCCCTCAACACACTGCCATGAACTACACAAAAAACCTGTCATCTCACATCTAAGCCCATGCTTAAAGCTCTTTTAGATATTTGTGTAAAAAGAGAAAGAAAACATATTTAGCTCTTCTTTTACTTAATACCAACTGGATGTTGCTGTGAGCATATCACAAAGGTTATTGTCTTTTTCCTTGATTTAGGTCTGTGAAAATCTTTCCATGGCCAAAAGAAATACTATGCCCAGTCCATACTGAACTTTTTAATAAAAAGCAGTAAAGCAATCTGCTTCATTGTCAAATGATTGAAAGAAATTTAATTCATTCCTTTGGAGGGAACGCCTATATAAGTATCACAATCACAAGAATGTGCATATGTGCATATATGAATACATATGCACAGCCACAGTCTACCCTGTTGCTTTAATGTCATAGCACTATAGGCCATGAGCTGCTGAAGGCAGAAGTGAACTCATACAATTTAAAATACCGTGCTGACACAATTTTAAGGTTAAATGACATTGTGCAATTTATTAGAAGATTAAACGCTGGCTTCATCACAGGACAATTTAGCCCTAGAAAAGGAGGGCAGTATAGAAATGCTAGCAGACAAGCAAATTAAAAATAGTAAGTTATAAACAGGGGAAAATAAGTTTATGCTACATTGACAAAACCAAGAAGAAACAAAAAAACCCAAACCCAAAAAGCAAAAAACACAAAGATGCATGAAAAGCAGTATGCTATGTTAGATGTTTATCTATACATAAGAGACAGGTGTCACAAAAACAAAACAAAAAAATCACGAAGCTAAAGAGAAACTTTAACTCACCAGTTTCCATCTGTTATATCTGAATTCATGCATAATTGATTATCCATGACTGGTAAGTTCTTTTTTTTTCACTAGCCTAACACAGTTTTCTAAACATTATGTGTTAAATCACCACCAAAGTAAAGGGTGTTTGAGAAACCGTAAGGGCAGAATAAAAATTTTTTAATGAAAAATAACATGTCAGTTAATAATAGAGCTGACCTATGTTTAAGAGAGAAATTTTAATCATGTGCATATTAAATATTAATAACCTATTCTGTTATTGTTATAATAAGGTTAAGTAAGCTTCTCCATGCTTAAGGAAAGAGAGAAAGTAGGAATATGTAACAGTGAAAAAAAGCGCTGAGAAGCAGAGACATAAGGAAAATGTGTCAACAATAAACAAGAGGAAATGAGAAAGAAGGAAAAGATGAAGGTGGAAACTAATCTCTCTGTGTCATTATGACTGCCAGAGTACTGGCAAAGAAGCAGCATCCTTTTATTTCAATTTTAATCATTTCTGAATTTTAATACCCTGCTCCTTTTGTAATTCTCCTGGCATTCCCTATATGCATCCATCCCAGCCAAAACACCAGTGTAAATTAAATGGCACGCAACCACACCACTGATGTAGTTCTCCCAGTAGAACCAATTGAGTGACCAAAAAGCAGAGAAGGTATGACTACTTTGTGTCCCTGTAGACCACTGGCCAATTAAGTGACTTAATGTTCTTCAATTCCTTTAATTTTGAAAAGAAGGGCAGTGGTTAGGTAACCCAGCAATATAGAGCCATTAAAAAAAAATAAAGCGAGCCAGTAGTAATACAATAATCAGTGACCATCAGGGCCTGGAAAAATGAGTTTGCTCTCACTGGCACTAAGGAGCATCACATGATTATTTAATTACAGCTCTAATTTTTGTCTCGTGGATGGCAACATATCAACAATTAATAGGGCAAATAGAGGAGACTGCATTTTTAAAGAGACAGAACCTATATGAAATACTGCTTGGAAGCGCAATTCATCAGACAGTATAATGCTTCTTAAGGCATATCTGTCATCACACCACACATATAAAAAAATTCTACTGGTTCAATTTTCTTGCATGGTATCTATAAAATTCATCTGGAATGCTTAGAAAATAATAACTACACCTATGAGTATCCTAATTGCCGTTTTAAGTGGCAATGCAGAAGTCAGTTTCTCATAGGACATGCAGTCCAAATACAGAAAGTAGTGGAATCGCAAATTTCAAATATAAAAATGTTATTATAGAATTATTACATCCTTATCTTAAAAAGACTATAACAAAATTCTTCAGGACAACAGGATTATGGTATTCAGCGAGTCAAGTGAAGAAAAAAAGAAAGAAAAAGAAAGTCAATAAAATGCAGTCAATGGGACAGAGATTGATTTTGATTGATTGTTTCTAGTGTGAGATTTTCTTACAAAGCATACCAAAACAAGGGACTCAACACCAATATTGTACCGTTCCTGCACAGTACTGGTAGTTAAGAAGCAAAAAACAAAACCCAAAAGAGGTCATACAGGTGATCGACTGAAAAGCTCTGCTCTAAAATGGTTGGATACGGTTCCCTTTGTGCCTCGTCCTGCAATGACTGCAGTGCAAAACACGGGGAACTGTGCGAAGTTCAGTATGTGGAAGAGCACTTTTCACAAGCTGCACAATTACAGGTACCCGCAAATGTATCAGAAGAAAAACTCTATGCACCTGATCTTTCTTGCAAATGTACTCACTTTTCCACAGCAATGTGTGGACCAAGTTATGGATCCCATAAATTTCCGTTATCCAGAACATATTTCAGACAATATTCAATATCTGACAGGGGAAAGACAAGCTCCAAATTTCCTCTAAACATTAAGCTGCACATGTGAAAAACCTACCAAACTACTTTTTGATTTTTTTAAATCTTACTTTTCAATATACAACTTAAACAAGCTTCTTCATTTGGTATTCTAAAATCTGTCCTTTGAACAGGCAAAGAAACGCAGAGTTTGGGCTCTTGCATAGAAAAAAACACAACCCTGCTAAACAACAGTTCAAGTATTGCAAAAAGAAGTGTAACCACAAAAGAAATACTATTACAATAAATGCCCCATTCCTCCCGAAAATTGTGTAAAATTAAGTTGTTTTCATTGAAGACATCAATGTTCTGGAGTGGAGCTCTTAATCTACAATCTTAAAAAGAAAGCTGGCAAGCAAGAGCTTGTATGTAAAAGTATATATCATTCTTTTTATGTACCGGTTACTATACAGATAACATGTCTCACAAAGACTGTAATTAAATGTCTAGTGCAGAAGTAACACTAAAAAGCATACAGTATTATTATATTACAATGAATCCTTAGAAGCTAAAACTGTCATTTTTTAAGTTTTAAGATGCCTTTAATTATTCTTGAGACTTACATTTATCAAGGAAGCCCACCTATGATAAAAAGCGTTAATGATTTAAAATCTTCCTAATATGGCTCTCCACAAAAATATTAATTTAATCTTTAATCAAATATAATCTTTGATTATAAACATATCAACTCACTCTGCAATTTCTCTCCACTTCATTTTTTTGCCTTTGGTCCTTTCGTGAGTTTGCGTGCACATACAGTCTCTCACACTCTCTCCCCTCCTCTCTTTCTGTCTTTGATTTAATGTATTAGAATTGGGAATACAGGGCATGTATGATTTTTAGACTTTTTCTTCTGTTCATTGAAAATGTTTTTAATTACCTGGCTGTTACAAGTAGACATATATTCTAAGTGCAGTTACTGAAAAGAAATACTTTTGTTGTACCTTTGCATGTGGGTTTGAGTTCAGAGCAGCAGTTCTTTGCACTTGTGCTGTACAACGTTTTCCACTCTAGGTCTGATTTACAAATATAAAGAATTAATTAATCCTTCAGTATTCTATGAAACATATATATTACTAATTTTATAGCTGGATAAATAAACCAGGGTCATATTAAGGCCACATTTATAGAGGGATTGTGTGATGCAGCTTCCTTTTCTTTTCGTACAAAGTTGTCAGTGACAAGCATTTTCAAAATCAGGGTTATGGCATTAAGGATTGCAAACATGGCATGGTTAGTTATTTATCCAAGATCACACGTTTTTGTCAGGGCTGAAACCAGAACCGAGACTCCAGACACGAGAAAAGATTACGAGATAATCCTCCAGGTATACATGATCCCAGTGCATCACCACTTCTAGCGAGCAGCAAGTGGAACAGCACACAAATGATTGCTGCTGGCCAAATAAATCCTGCCAGAGCAGGATCCTGGGAAGATGAGGTGCACTCGAGGTTTAAAGCACCTCCCTCATCTCCTCAGGTCATATCATGTCCTAATGTGCCAAGAGAAAGATCCAGAGCAGACAGTCACTGAGAGTTATGCAAGGCCAACACGGCTGACAGACGTGGCCCATCCTGATGTTCCACACGCAGGTGCAGCTGGGGTGACTGAGGTCCATCTGCAGGCGAGCGGACTATTCTGCCTACCTAACCTGCAGTTCACAACAGAGAAGCACGAGGTGGCGAGAGCTAACTCTTGTGAACCCACAGCTGCGGAGACATGTTTCCAACGAAACTTTACAACAGATCAGAGAGGAGCTAGCATACACTACGGTGAAAGGAAGCCTTGTTACAGCCTATCCTAATCCCAGCATATACAAACACACAGTCTCACAGGGAAATTGATCTCCAAAGAGATTGCTGTGTATAGGTATTCCAAATAAATATCTGAAAGGTGACCTTGGCATATACTAAGTGTTGGTGTGTCCCTCAGCCTGTCTGAACACCTAACACTGATCCTCTACAAGAACTGTAAAAATGAAGGTCTCCAGCTTCTTCAGTGATACACCACTGTGCATGGGAGGAAAGTCAGGCCCAGCAAGTTTAAAAGCAGATATTTACAATTCAGACGGTGCCTGAGGTATGTTACTACGCTCTACTACGGTACTCTACTATTACTATGCCATTCCTAATACACTGCACCAGATTATACAGATTAAGAGTAGATTACAGCTGGTACAGGGAACAAGGACCAGATCAGAACATATGAACAAGATCAGTACTGGCAAGTCTCTCTAAAATTAATCTCTATCAAGATTCATATCTACTGAGAGCAATGCAGTGCAGAAACCATTCAAAGTCGACATTTGCAAAGCAACAAAACGGATATCAATTAAGTAATGAAGTGTTGGTGATAACTGTGGTAAACTCTGACACCACAGGATAGCAAATGCTCGAAAACACCTACATTTTCGAAGGGAACATCATAGTATATCCTTTTTGAAGCAACAGTTACAAGTTGTGGTCGGGGCTGTTAAGAGTTCATGATACTGCTCACATGGGAACTGACACACAAGCTAACTTAATGTTATATAACAATTTCAGAATCTGAAGAAAAAATGGACCTCTCAGGTAGGGGCTATTAATGGAATCCTCTGACGGAGAATTTAGGGAAGCTTTCCGCAAACTGTGTGTTATTCTGATTACGGTTATCTTCAGTTCAAACACCAGCTACTTGGATGCCTTAGTCCAAGATTAAAAGTTAAATCAATAGGGTTTTCTGACACGGACTTTATAAAAGTTGCAAAATTTCAGTATAACAAGCAATAAGAACTGTAAGTTACTCTTTAACCGTCAAACTGTTTTACTTTTTTATTTTTTTTAGAATCAGTAGCAACTTTGTGACAACTAAAGTTTAAAAAATGCACTTGATTGCATAGTGACAGATTTGCAGAACATTTTTCATCACACACACATATGTGCTTTCAGTTATTAATAAAATGCTTCTGCCCTTAATCTGCCATTGCCTGAATATACAATTTCAGTGACTTGGATAGACAAATACTGTTAAGGAATTCTGTTTTCCCTGTTTGAGATGCAATTCAAATACACCAAGTAAAACTGAATACTATGTCTTTAAAACTGGCTTCTGCATGCCACAGAAAGGAACACCGAATCACTTTTCTATTAAGTTCCTCTTGCAGTGGAATGATAACAAAACTTTCTCTTCTTTCTTATCCCCCCCTTCCTTTTTCCCTTGTTTTAAACAAGGAAGAGCCAGCTGCCCTGGCTAACACCACAGGTAGATATTAAAATGGAGACAGCCATTATTTAGTGGCGACAGGAATATAAATACATGCACTAACCTATAAACTGGTGTTTACTTCAGGAAAGTAAGTCATATTTTTCCTCTGATTGCCGTGCTGTCAGTTTAATGCAGCGTAAATAAACAGTAGGTACATGATAGCTTTAAGTAGAAAGTGTTCATTCCACAAGAGAAGCAGATTACTGAAGCCTGATGCCTATAATGGCAAAAGCAGAACTTCCATTTTACCTGAAAATATAGCCTCCTATGCTAAGAGACTTGTGGCTTTTCTATTAAATTAATTTGTCAGAATTCTATGAAAAATATTACATACTCAAAGAATTTTACCAAAACCATTCATTTTTGCAGCCTTCAACTTGAACCATTTGAAAAAACAAAAGCCAATCACTCCTCTGTAATTTCATCATCCCATCGCTCTAAATGAAAGCTTTATATAATCAACCTAATATAACAGAAAATAAAATGATATATAGAATTGCCTATACTTTGAGTTATTTTGTTCTTATAAATATATTCCCTGACTGAAAGTAAAAAAATTCCCCTCTGGAAAAAGCAATGATTTCTGAGAAGATTGTATATACACTCTACATCTATTAACATAAATTATAAGAAAGTAAAATGTTCCAGATGTATTTAAACTGTTGTAGAAGGAAAGTTTGTGGCTTCATTGGATATATATTAAATATATCTAGAGAGAGCAATGGCAGTTATGTACAAGAAGGTAAAAAAATGCTTCAGTAGTCTCTATGTCAAAATAGCAAAGTTCCTAGAAATATGACTAAAACATTTCAGAAGTCATATTTCCTCCAGTTTTAATTCAGAAATCTACTTTTAATATATTTTTTCTATATACTGCAAACTATTCTATTAATAAAATAATCTTGAATTTTTTTTTCTAAATACAGCTGGAAACCTTAAGAAAGACTTCAAATTTATCTTAACAATGCTTAGATTAAAAAATAGGTGACAATAAAAAGGTGACAATACTTCCAAAAACTGAGTAGTTGATACAATTAAAAGATCTGGGTTTTTTTTTCCAAGAACACCGGACTTCAGCTGATGATCTTCTAAACGGCAGTCTCACACATTTAAACCCCTCTCTATCCCAAACCTGGCATGTGGGATGAGTTAGTGCTTATTCAGGACTTCCCTACTCTAAAGAGCTTTTTGTGCTGAAGGCGTGGAAGTGCCCGCGTTTCCAGCAGGACTGAGCGTGGCGGTGCCCGTGGGATGCTGGCAGGGCTGCTGCTTGGGAAACACAGCAACAGAGGGCAGGTGCTCATCAGCTGACCCGCTGGGCCTACGCTGCAAACCAAAAAGGTGCCCTGCTCGCATACAAACTCAGGCTATGGTGGCAGACCCTCTCTGCTTCTCCTTCTGCCTAAGCACCATGTCCCATTAGCGAGTTACAGATCGACTCCGTCTGCTTCGCAGTGGTTTCTCGGGAGTGTGCAGCAGCAGGTTAGGATTCATGCGTATCACTACGATAACAGGAGAGGAGAAACTGCGAGAGTTACTTTCCTATTTAAAGTCTTAAGAACAAAGAATATAAAAAGGAAACGGCCAGTTTTTCAAAGTGTATACACAAAAAGCATTCCATTTAAATATTTTTTTGTTCTAGTAAACTCTTTTGCATACAAAGGACTTATTTATTACATATTTGAACTTGTGGGAAAAAGGGAAGGAATGCACTGATTCCTGAAATAACTCTACAGTCTTTTTGGAGACTTCACTCTTCTGTGCTCTTGTGCTACTCGGAACAGCTTTATTCCAGGGATAGAGGAATTCCTCGGAGTCAGTCGTTTCTCTTCCACTAGCTGTTTGTATTCAAGAGTGGGCATACATAGCATACTAGCCAGTGATTTTAATTTCTCTTCTATTGCCTTATTATGTGTGTGTGCTATCTGTTTAGACTCATGCTTATACGTGAACACGTTGCATTTTCTGCCTGCTCGCTTTGTTACCTACTCTACTTTATTACACGTTTCTGTGCAAACCATTGCTTCGTCTTGAAAAGCAAAGCAATACCAGTAACAATCTCAAATAGAAAATGAATTAGAAAATGAGTGTAGGTATAAATGTATTAAAGAGCATGTAGGGATACGGGACTGAAAAGAGCACTCTCAAATTCTACAAATAGTGCTGCAGAGTAATTAGAAGATACAAATTGCAGAGAATATCCTACATTCTTGTCTTGACACTCTACGCTTACTGCTTCAAGTTGGTTTTGAATAGTGCGCCTGATTTGACACATTTCTATCTGGTGATTGTGTTAAATGCTTGAAGAGATAGTGAAATACCCAAGCATTCCTTGTGCTAACTGCAGCTGAAATTTTACACTTATTGTAACCTTTTCTAACAATGTGAGAAAAACAGAGTAAATATATTAAATTTGTTTCACAACAGATGCTTAGGTTGTTAATATTTAAGATGCCTATTCATGCTATTCCTGTCTGCACATTTGTCAAAAATGTAAGCTTGAATGCTAATGTTTGCCAGCAGACTACAGCAGGCAAATATACGAACGCACTGTATCAAAATAATATAAAGTAGAAATAAGGGACTGCTGCTAACTCCCACCCAAGTAGCATGGACCAGAATGAAAGGGCAGTACCAGACCGCACGCCCTGGAATCTCTGTGTCTGAATTTGTGAGTTATTTTCACAGAAGCGCTGCGCTCAGCTGGACTGACTAAAACCAGCGGAGAGCTTTCGTCAGTTTAAACTCAATTTCAGCTTAGGAGCTGGTGCAAAGTATTTCATCAAACTTGCATTTTAGCGAAGTTTCTGTCGCAGTCAGAGAAGCCCGGAGACTGGCAGAGGGAAACTCCAGAGCGGGCAGGTGCCTGTCGGGAGCGCTCCCCCGGGCAGCGAGCGGAGACAGCGACAAAAGGACGACGGTTTGAGCAAAACCTCGGGTGGCGGGTTTGGAGACGGAGCGGAAAAATCAAAAATAAAATCCTGGAGCACAGAGGCGAGTTCCTGGCACTGCTCCCCATGACAGCGGCAGCGCCGGGTCGTGCCGCGGGCGGGCGGGGGGGACGTGCCACCCACCGCCACGGGCGCGCCCCCGGCGGGGCGATCCGCCGCCGCCGCCGCTCCGTGGCCCGCGCAAGCCCCGCGCCCCGCGGAAGCACCACCCCACGACCCCCACACCCCTTCCCGCGCCCCCCACGCCCGCTCCCGCCCGCCGCTTCGCCCCCCGCCGTCGGGGCTGCCGCCGCCCCGCCGCCCAGTGCCCGCCGCTGCCGGGAGGCGCGCGGGGCCGGGGAAGAAGTTTGCCAAACTTTTAGGGTTTTGTTTCTTTTTTTCCCTCTGCTCGCTCCCCCCCCCCCCCCCCCCCCCCCTCCCCGCACCCCCCGTGTCGGCGGCGGGCGAGGCGGCGGCGGGCAGGGGAGCGGAGCCGACGGCGGCAGGTGCGAGCCCGCAGCGACCAGGAGGCTCCGGCAGCGCCCGGCAGAGCCCCCCGCCCTGCGCCTCCCCCCGCCCGCCCTCCCGGGTCGGCACCGCCGGCCTCGGTAAATCACCAGGGCGGGTGCCCCCCCGGCACGGCCCCGTCCCCCCCGTCCCCGAGGAGCGACGCCGAAGGAGCGGGACCGACTCACTCATGGGAGCGCGGCGGGCGAGGCCGGCGACACCTCCGGCTTCCGAGGCGCCGGCGAAGTTAATTGCACTGAAGTTCAAGTTGTCTTTTCACCCATCAGGAGTGGGCGTTTAAAGGAAGGAGAGCGAGGAGGAGGAGGGGGAGGGGGAAGGGGGAGAGTCTCTCTCGCTCTCGCTCGCTCTCGCACACACACACACACACACACACACACGCACACACACACGCACACGCACACACCCGCCCGCTCGGCTCCGCTCCCGAGCTGCCTCAGCAAGGAGGAGCCCGGACGGAAAACACCAGGGCAGCAAGGTACCGGCGTGGGGCAGCCCTGCCGCTGTCTGTCTGTCCGTCTGTCTGTGCGTGTGGCTGCGCGCGCCCCCCCCCCTCCCCCCTCCCGCCCGCTGCCTCGTACGGCCCCTTCGGGCGGGGAGGTGCGCGCTGCCCCCCCCGGGGAGGGGGCGGCGGTGCCGTCGGGGCAGCGCGGCTGCGGCGGCGGGGGGGGGGGGGCGCTCCGAGCCCTGCTCCGCCGCCCGCTCCGCGCCCGCTGCCTCCTGCCTGCGCGGCGGCGGGGGACTGCGGTGGGGGGGGGGGGACGGGCGACCGAGCAGCGGCTGGAGCGCGGCGGCTGCGCGTGTGTGTGTGTGTTTGTGTGTGTGTGCGCGGCGTCTTCTCCTCTCCGCCCGCTCCCGGCCCCGCGTCGCGGTGGGGCTGACTTGGTGGAATAGCCGGGGGGGGGGGGGTGGGGGGGTGTGTCCATGCCTGCCGCCCCCCTGCCCTGAGAGAGGGGCCGGAACCCTCCAACGCCCCCGCAGCGCATTCCCCGGGCACCGCGCCCCCCTGGCTCCCTCCCCGCTCCCCCGCTTTCCCCCTTCCCTCCATCCTTCCCTCGCTCCTTTATTTCCACACCTGCCCCCGCGGCCCCTGCCCGCCCCCCGCCGCTACTCCCTGCGCCCCCGCGGCGGCCCCTTTCGGGCAGGCAGCGCCCCGCGGCCACCAGCCATCCAAGGCAGCTGAGGCAGAAGCTCCGCGGCCGCGCTGGCGGCCTCCGCGGGACGGCGATGCCCGAGGTGAGGGCAGGCGGCCCCCGGGGGTCGGGGCCGGGTCCCGCCGCGCATCACCCCCGGTTCTCCGGCCGGGTGTTTCACCTGACACCACGTGCTCCTCGGCAGTGCTGTTTGAGAATTGCCTTTATTCGCGTAAGTTCTCCGTGGGGAGGGATTTGTTCTCTCTTCTTTTGTTTTTAAGACCTTCTTTCCCATCCTCGCTGATGCAGGATTTGGAAGTGGAGTTCCTGGAGAGTGAACCTGGCAATGAGTGCAGGTTTCCCTGAAAGCTGAGGCTGTTTCTTATTCCCTAGGAGACTGAGAAGAGAGGGGACCCTGGATGGCAGCCCAGTCTCCGTTTTTTATTTGTCTTGACTTTGAGGCAGTTTTCCTCTTTCAGCTCTGGGAATTGACAGGTACAGTCCCTGTAGGCACCTTTGCATGTCTCAGAAACAAGACCGAGACCATGAAGTTGAAACGTCACTGTTTTTTCTAGTTAACCGGTGGTACGCCCTTCTATTAATTGGTATTAGAAAGTGCAGCCTTGTAGCACAGTTATTGAATAATCATTAATCTGTGGAGGATACACAAGCCCAAAGGTTAATAATAGGAATAACAATTAATAATCTTGACCTTGCCAGTGGGGAGAGTATTTCTGTCATAGTTATTAAAAGGCACTCCTATTTATACTATGTACAGTGGTGTAAATTTGGACCCAATATGTTGAGTACCAAATTACTGCAGCAACACGAGAAATTAATTTACTCCATTATCTCCATGTCATCAGGCCTCTGACTTTTTTTCCCTTTAAAATGTATCATCCACTACTCTCTCATTTTAAATAGAAATACTAAGTCTTTAATCAATTCTGACATTTCCACTAGAAAATAACATTGAGCTCTCTTACGCAGATAAAAATTTATTTGCCTGCAGCTGCTTTGTTGTAGTGTTTTGGACCTATTCATTTCTCGGAGAGGACTTCGCTTTTTATGGTGTTTAGGTACCATGGGGTAATAAATAGAAAGTCAGTACAAAGGGGCCGTTCTCACTTTTATAGATCCAACTACCCGCAGTTCTAGCTGCCTCCTCACACAGCTACTCAGACTGACTGGCTGACTAACCAGCATCCTGCTATTGTCAAAGACCCATCTCCTTTATTTGTATCACACTCTTCTGACTGGCTGGTCAGTAAGTCCTAATAATAATAATAGTAATGTTTCATGTCTCAGAAATCTAATAATCAAGTTACTCATTCTTATAAATGGCAGCTAAGCTATTTGGGTTAGTCATGTTATCCCCACTTTAAAGGCAGGGAAACCGAAACAGGAAAATTAACATATTTGCCTGAGGCCACACATGGATTTAAGAGTAGATCCAGGACTGGAACTGAATTTAGACCGAGATCCCTCTTAAAGATCCTCAAGTGCACTGTGGAAAATGCTTCTTTAAAAAAAAAAAAACAAAAACGTAATGTAAACATTATTTTTAATCAATTTTGTATATTAGTCAAAATACACACACTGGTTTTTAGATCACATTTCCTTTTCTAAAGATAAGATTTATCCAGCTTTTTAAACAGTGTGGTGATACCTCTCAACTACATAGGGCAGTTTACTTTGGAAGCAAGAAGCATTAAATGTGAGACTGTGAGCAGTAATGGGAACGGAATTGCTTGTTGTTAGGTTACTGTTCGCCGGATGTTACGGTGTAGTTACAGGCCAACAAAATATAATGAGAAGTCCAGCATTAGTATAGGTAAGGTGCTGTTGCTTACCTAACGTGCATCAGTTTTCACCATAATGTTCCTTCAGTGCTTTCAGTAACAAAATACTTAGCATGGGTCTAAACACTGAAAAACATACGGGACAACCAGACACTGTGTTTGAGAGTTATGATTTATCTCATTAAGCAGTGAGTTTTACCAAGTTGTGTCATTCATGTCAATGAAGCAAGACGTATATTGCCTGCCCTTCAGCTGCGGCATGTCATCAAAGCTATATTATGGTATGACTGAGTGCAGATGGCATGCCTAAAAAGCAGGTGTACAATACAACTTTCCTGTTACTGACACGTAGATATTTCCTCTTCCTCCATGTCCACCCCCAGATGTTTGCTTGCCCAACCTTCTACAGGAACTATAGAAAGTCCTGCTCATCCTGCTGATCCCTGATGTCTGGAATTGTGCAGTAAAACTCTATACAGAAGAAGCGTTCACATACATTTTTATGTATTTATGCTGACAGCTCCATTCTGAGCATTTTTAGAGTCCTAATTTGAGGGAAGTGGGTGCAAATCTCATTCAAATAATCATTCTCCAATACCATTAGCATTACCTGCCAAAAATGAAAGTGGCATATGAATCACAATAAGCCAGTCATGAATTTGTGGATTTAGAGCCTGCCAAGGAACACCAGAAGTCCACATGATTTCAAAGTCCTATGAGTTTTAGGGACTTTGAGCAATGTGTAAAAGTACATTTATCCAAAGACCATCTTATTGATGACCCATCTTATAAGGACTACAGACATAAACAATGCAAGTGATGGACAATATTAACTGAAAATATTTTTGTTCATATCTTTCAAGTGAGGTAGTGCAAGTGGTGAATCTGCTAATTTAAAGTATGTCAGAGGCGCTTCCTGAGGTGCCCCTTTATTGAAGAGCTACTGTGACATAATGATGTGGAAATACGCTTTTGTGTGAGAAGAGCTATCGGATCCTTTGGGAAATATCCCAGATGCTTTCCAGTTCCTTGCAGACATGTAAATATCTTTATGTTTAGACATGAGTAGAGAGGGGTGGGAAGTGGAGTGAGGAGTGGAGTGGAGTTAAAAGCATCCACATAGATCCAGGAACCAAATAAATATGTGTGTTTTCTTGTTTGTTTGGTTTTTGTTGTTTTTTTTTTTTTCCTGTATCTGCTGTTAGCTGGGGCTTGAAATGAAATGTTCATTATTAAGAAGAAACCCTGCATGAATGTGTGCATACATGAGCGTTATGTTGATCTATGGTTGATAGAGAAGGCCATCTTGTGCCTGAAATTACAGATGATGAACAGAACTCTCAGTAATGCTCAGATACTCACGTCATTCCCAAGTGGTATGTACCTTATCAAATATGGTTTATTTCCAGCTTCTAGTATATGGCTAATGCTATAGCAGTGAAAGACACTACCTGCCACCTAGTACTTGTTGTGAGTGCTTGCTTTCTTGATGGTTTGCTTTAAGCTAAGCATATCGGAAACCGAAAATAACATTTGAGTCTTTTTTTCCCTGTTAACATACAAAAACAGCAGCCTAAGTTTTGTCATCTATTTATATGTTAGTACTTGTGAAACATAGGAAAAAAAGCTGCTTACTAGCATGGTCTACACATAGCTGTCCCAGCAGCTTGAGGAAACATTAAGACTTGGTTTAAGTAACTATGTTCCAACCAGTATTAGCGTTACCTGTCGTAAATGAAAATGGCAGTGAACAAATACATGCTGGAGTGGCCTTCTGTGCATATTTTAAGTGCAAGTGGCCATTATCAGCTGTACCATAACCTTGTCTGATGTTTCATCTCACTGGTGGCTCAGTGGAAGACACTCATGACTTTTTCTGAATGGGGCTGCTGCTTTCAGTGTGTATCTGCAGTCTTTTGATTATTCTACTCTTTGTTGGTTAGACACCAATCTCCTGAGCTTAGGCCTATGCTACCTCACTACCTGAATGTCTCTCCTGAAAATTTGTTCACTGAAGTGAGTATCATGTCAGTACTAACAAATTAATCTGTCCGTGTCCAGACTGGCTTAACTTTCCTCCAGTCATTCACTGAAGCTTCATGTTTCCAGGCCCTGATGCTACACAGTACCTCAGTCCATTCAGCTTCTCTCCAAGATGGTAACTAGTTTCTGCTCCACATTTCTGATACAGGAGATCTTTTGATTACCTAAAAAAAGTAAACTGCATCCTGTAGATTTCCTCATAAAACTTCTGCTTTACAGAAGAGAAGATCAACTTGTTGCAGGTGCATGAGTGACATCAAACTCACTTCTGTTTTGCCTGACTGCCCTCTCCATCTTCTGTCAGTCTAAAACTATAATTTTTGAAAGGATTGGAGGAGTTGCATTAATGTTTGTGTGAACCACTTTTCCTGCACATTGTCTGTTCCTTTCTCCTTCCCCTTGGTGTCTGGTTCGTCTTGGCTGGTTTTAAAAATTCTGTTGCCTCTAGTAAGGGACTGCCAGATTAAACCGGTGAAGGGAAACCAGGTGACTGTCTACTTTTACGAATATAGGTTGTGTATAATAAATTCAGGTTTTACATCTATGCAAATTAAATCATCATATGATTCTGACTACATGCATTTTTTATCAAATATGGCATATATTTCACAAATTATATTTAACTTATAGACACATTGCTATCCTGAATACCTAGGTAGGAGTTACAAGGTGTGCCACTAGATCTTAGTAAATAGGCTTATGAAAACAGAAGAAATAAGAGAAAAATCACCTTTTTTTTCTTGTATTCCTGGTAAGTCCGGTGAAAAGGCTTTTGCTGCTATAGGTGATAATATAAACACCTCACCACTGAGCTGTTTAGAGACACAAGTACATCTTGTTATTATAAATGTAGAGATTTTGTAAAGTCCTAAACGAAACCTGCCCAGAATAAGGAAGTTTTAGAGCAATGTGTCTTTGCTCTGGAGTTTACTGCGTCTACTTAGTAAGGCCTTCTGCTAATGTTTCTGTCGTGGAGTGGAAGACATTAGTCACAACGTCAAAATAAACATTTTACTTTTGCAAAATTATATTTTCACCTCAGGAATATTGTGAAGTGAAAATAGGATTTAGCACAATTCTTCCTTTGGGGGTTATCGACACGGCAGTTTTAGTGTAAAGCCCTAAGCCTTGCAATATGATTCCCAGCCATAGGTGCACCATACTTGGAATAATCAATCTGTCAGCTGAGCTATGACAAGGATTATGCTGTGAAGATAACAACTCAATGCTTTCAATGTTAACTGTCCTCTGCAACTGCTGATGGTTTTTTTCATAAATAAAAAGATATTTTGGTGAGCACAAAGATGTCTGTGTCAATACTTGCGTTTCGGTCAATAAGAGCATCTGGATGGTGTGAAATGTGGGACTTGGGTGGAATTTATGTGAAGCATGTGAACAAACAGGTGTGATTCAGGAAACCTCTGCTAAGCAGTTGCCTCCACCTCAAAGCACCACGTTTGCCTCTCATGATTCATGCCTTGGAGTTAGTTCCTTTTCCACCTGGGACTGCTGAGCGGCCTTTCAGGAGTGCTCATGCCCAAGTCCTCTGGACCCCAGGACCCCAACATTCCTCCACTCAAGTATCCTGGTCGGCTCAACCTCCTGGCCGCTCCTGGAGCATGCCCCCAGACTCCCTGATACAGCTGGCTTCTTGACAAAATGCAGCAGGGTTGCAGTAGTAATGATGGTACTTACTGGGGTTTTTTTGTTTGTGTTTGTTTTGTTTGTGGTGGGTTTTTTTTGGTTTTGTTTTTTTTTTTGAGGGGGGTGTTGTGTGTATTCCACAACAAATTAACATAGCAAAGACAGAAATAATCCCAAGAAAACTCAGTGTGTGCCCCAGCCCTGAGAATAACCTAAACATTAGATTATGATCTAAGGAATCTTGAATTTGTTTGTGCTCAAGGGCACTGTTTCAGCAGAAGGGTCGAGACTGCCTTTTCTAAAATAACCATCAGCCTGATGGTCAGAGTCCTCCCTGGGGTGAGAGGAGTTGTGAGTTGGGGCCTTTCAGGGCAGGAGAGATGAATCCCATGATTGTGTGTGTGCTCTAATCACAGAGTTGTTATACAGAGGGAGATGGGAAGCCAGCTTCTCCTCCAGCTATGTTTTAATAAAACATAAGTTTTGAAGGAAAGATCACAGGAACCTATTTTCATAAAAAGAATCAGGGTGTAGATATTGAGTGGATGGAAGCATCTCTCAGACAGCCTTGAGTAGAGCCCTGTCTTTAGAGGTAACCCTCAGGTAGAGCCCTGGCTTTAGAGGGAGGCTGGCTTTTAGATTTGGGACAAACCTCATTTTTTCCCTGGTTAATTCCAGTCAGCTTATGTTGAGGTCAAGGCACGTTGTGCTGGCTGTTTTCCAGGCTGCCCTGGTGTCTTTCCACGTACACCACAGGAAAGTCATGCTTTTAAAATGTGATTCTGGATACATGGTAGGGGACCACGGGCCGAAAAATTTGATGTTGGAGCACCAAAGGTTTCGGAGTGCCACAATCCTTTATAGAATTAGGCCATAAGCCATATAGATCAGTATCTGCTTATTCATAACAGTTGTTTTCATATTAACACCAATACTTAGTATCTACTGGTAACTTTTCTCTCAGTAGAGTTTCTGGTCCATTTTTATTTTGTATCACAAAGGACAGCACAGGAAACTGTTGGATTGCATACTATTTATAAAGAAAATTCTCACTGTAAATGTTTCCCATTAGAAGCTGTAATGGCTAGCATGGCTAGACACTCATATTGGTTTGCGTCCTGTGGGATACAAGGTTAGAATTATATTTTTATGGAATTTAAATAAATTAAAATGAAAATACATACAAAAATTTTGACCTTTTTGAGGAAAAGTGTAATGATATTCAAAGATTCTTATTTTTCCTTTTAAAATAATTTTGTTTTACCTACCTGCAAGCTTCCAAAATTAGGAGACAATATATTCCTGCAAAAAAAAAGGTAACAACGTGACAGCAGTCCAGTGCACAGATTTCCCCTGCCACTGTGTAACTGACTGCTTTTGCCACTTATAGGATGTATGGGCACAGTCCAGACAGTCTGTCCCATGCATGTTTCCTTCCCCAAACCTGCTTGATGCAACTGAAGAGGAGGTTACAAAGCTGCCCTGGAACCCTTCCACTTGTGATCTGCATCCTACAATATGGAATATTCTAAGTATCACGGGCTTTCCCTAGCTAACAAGCTGGTTATTCTGGCTATGCATGAAGATACAGATTTGGGTCTTAATTAACATCTGTAGTTTAATCAAACCATTTATGATCCTGAGAAATCTGAACTGTAGACTTTCTGGTTTTTCGGATGACAGAAAAATACCATAAACAAAAAGGAACTAAAATAATGGTTTGGTACATAAAACATTTACACCAGCTATGGCTGTGGTAATTTTTGGAAACCTGGGAATTCTGAAGATCATATTTTTCAGTGTCTGATGAAGATTTTAACAATAACAGACATGAGAATAATACATTAGGGGCCTCACAAAAGTTTTTGGTGTTGAAGTTTAAACAGTATTCTATTTAATTTTACAGGGGTTAACTCTCCTGCAGTGACAGTGCTGTAAATCTCCAGCTAGGACCAATTTTATTATAAAAGAAGTTGGTCCAAGAGAGAAAATCTGGAATAAATTGCCATGAAAGTGGATTGGCCTGTTTAGTCTGGTGACCTAGTGAAACAGTGCTGGACTTTATAATCTCCAATGCAGACAGGTCTTCATTGTTCAAGGAAGCAGGAAGTGTAAAGAGGGCTGTAATTGCAGATTCTTTAATAAGAAATATAATTGTTGCTTTCTCCAAACAGATCTCAGACAGATTTTAATAGTGTGCACACATTGAAAAGCCTCTGAAACACACCCTTCTACCCTAATTTGTTCATATACATTGATATATTCTAATGTATTTACACCCTCTATAAATGTAGTCCACGTAGAGCATTTCTGATGTGTAGGTTTCCTTACTCTATTTTTCCTTCTAGATTGACTATAATGTAGAGAAATATAATGGAGCAAGATTCAGTAAGGGAAAAAAGGTCCAGTAGATGTGTTTATTTTGATACTTTGAAGTTTCTGTCTTAAAATAAGGGCTTATTATTGTAATGATTATAGTAGTCAGTCTTTACTGCAATGTCAGGGCCATGCCATCTTTCATTGAAATACGTGCAGTTCTGTGTCCAGCTCTGGAGGCCTCAGCACAGGAAAGACACGGACCTGTTGGAGCAGGTGTAGAGGAGGGTCACAAAAATGATCAGGGGGCTGGAGCACCTTTCCTCTGAGGACAGGCTGAGAGTTGGGGTTGTTCAGCCTGGAGAAGAGAAGGCTCTGGGGAGACCAGACTTCTGCCAGTACTTACAGGGGGCCTACGGGAAAGATGGGAGCAGTCTTTTTAGCAGGGCCTGCCGCTATAGGACAAGGCGTAATGGGTTTAAACTAAAAGAAGGCAGATTTAGACTAGATATAAGGAAGAAATGTTTTACAATGAGGGTGGTGAAACACTGCAACGGGCTGCCCAGAGAGATGGTAGAAGCCCCATCCCTGGAAACATTCAAGGCCAGGTTGGACGGGGCTCTGAGCAACCTGATCCAGCTAAAGATGTCCCTGCTCCCTGCAGGGGGGTTGGACTAGATGAGCTTTAAAGGCTCCTTCCAACCCAAACTATTCTATGATTCTATGAAATAGTTGCAGTGTGCAACACGTTTTGTTTTTTTTTTAAAAAAAAAAACAACCCACAACAAAAACCAGTATTGTATTTCATTTCAGGAAACTTCAAATTAGGTAAGTACATTTGTGAAGTAGCATAATTTTCTTTGCTGAACCCAAGTATCCTGTATTATACTAATATAAATATAAATCTTGGTCAATATGAGGAAAACTGGTGTGCAAAGCCTATTGTAATTACTGAATATGACATTCAGCAAAAACAGATGTGAGCTTCTCCTAACACAGCTTTATATTTGGTGTCTGAAATTCAGTTTTTCTTATTTCTTCATGTTCTATACTCTTGTCCTAGTCCTTACAACACAAATGGTCTTCTTAACTGGCATTAGTTGTATGGCTTCCTATGAACCATGGTAACTGAGGCTTGAGATTTATGAACAATTGTTTAGTTTTCATCAACCTCCCTCAGTCTGTACATCTAAGCAAAATCATGCCATATGTTGGAAACGAGTTCAGCAGTGACTGTCCTTCAGCAGCTCTGCTAAATTTGTATTGTTCTGCAGCGCCATGGACAGCTTTCTTCAGGACATTTGAGTCACAGATATATGTTAAATTATTTTGATTTCCATCGACATTTTTATTTTAAAAGCCTTGAATTCTTCTTTCTGTGAAATGTGAAGTTAGGAAAACATTAACTTTTCATTCCAGGAGACTCAAGCCTTTCGTTTATTTATAGAAAAGATACACCATGGATAGTGGACTTGTAAGATTCTCCATGATGACCTGACTCTAGAATAATTAGCTCAAAAATGTCAAAGGTTTCAAGCTGTGTACCCATAAAGCTCATGTATTTTTTTGTTTTACTACAAAACAAACAAACAAACAAGCTGCATTCTCTTGTAAATTTGACATTGGCTTTAGAATATAAATGGTCATCTGTTAGTAACTGGTGTGAGTTCACCAACTCCTTTTATATCTTCCACTAATCGGTTACCCCCTGATAAAGGCTTCACTTGCTCAGGTGACCTATTAGTCCCTGAGGGGTATTAAATATCCTCTATCTGATCAAGGAAGAGCAAGACAGTCTGCAGTATCTACTGATGATGTTTATACAACTGGGATTTAGAAAGAGATTTTATGAAAAAGGATATCCGCAGAAAGAAGAAGAGGACCACTACTGTTTGTCATAGTTCATACTATTGGTCTTTTTAAAACCACATGTTGAAGTAAATTGTATCTGTGCAAGCAGGAAAACGAAATCGTGGTTTGCTACTGCTTGGCAATATTCATGCAGTGAGTCAAGTCAACAATACTGAGGTTGAGAAGAACACAAACCAAGGAGGTTGCCCATGCAAATGATACATCCTGGTTGCTTCCTCATGAACTCTTCCATGAAATCTTGCTGCACCCATCTGATTGCATATGTTAATCCTGGCTTCTTAATTGACTCATAACAGATTTATCTGGATTTCCAACTTCCTCTTCTCTTTAGAATGTTAATTAAAAGAAAAACGATTACACTTAAGATATTCATGACAATAACAGAGTTTTCTGCTAGAGGTTCAGAGCCAAATGTTGCTTTTCTTTATATGGGACTATTTAAAATCAATGAGCTTGAGTCTATTTTGCACTAGGAACCTTTTGATAACCACATAGTAAAAAACGGCCTTAGCAGGAACGTAAGACAGTTCATACAGTATATTTTCTGAATTTTACCTCATACAGTAAAATTGAGAAAAAAGCCCCCAGCTTTTAGAATAAAATATATATAACAAGTCAAAAGCCAGTTTGTTTGAATGAAAATGAGCCCAGAAGTGCTTATGCAGACTCACATGTTCTCCCTCTCTTCCCCTAAGTCAGTCACTATTAGGCCTGCAGAAGTAGGAAAGGGAGGGCTTCGATATTCTCTGTATGGAATATGGAGATTTTGAGTCATGTCCCTAGCATAAACAGATAATTGTTATTTCTCAAGCCAGATGCAGAGCTTGTTTATTTTTACTCAGGATTCAGGAACTCTTTAAATAATAGTTATGTTTTTTTATCATATGGACAAAATTAGATTTAATTAAAGAAGGAGAAGTAGAATGAAAATGCTCTTTCTTCTACCTTCTTTTAAAAACTTCATTCTTATTGTGTTCTTCTACAGGGCTTTTCTTAATGTGTGTTTGTTTTTGTTTTTGTTTTTGTTTCTCCTTAGTGAGGCACTTTGTAGTCATACTCTTGCTTGGTACCCCACCAGATTGTTGTTGGTGATTTGGGTTTTTTTTTATATTCAGTAGATTAAATCATACTATCCTATTTGGGATCTTCCCACCATTACAGCTTTTGCCACCCATAACCTTATTTTATGATCAAAGGGGAAATAAAGGGAAAGCAGTAATGTTAATAGGCTTTCCCATGCAGTCTCTCTGGGAATGGTCTTTTTATAAGTGTCTTGAACTTGACCTCTTCAGAAGGCCCAAAGGTCCAACACACATTTTTAAAGTTGCATTTAAATTTTAATATTTTTATTCTGTGAAGCCATTTAAAACCTGGCCCTCAAAACACAAGGCATAAATCTTTCAGGACAGTCATACAGTCAAATTGATGTGTGCGGAAGAGAAGTTCCGGAAAACCCCTAAAGCTCTGTTGCTTTGCTTTTCATGTTGTTTTATAGATATGTTCCCTACAACACTAGCAAATAATCAAACAAAATCCAGCGAATAATATTGTGATTTCATCACTCTGGCATTCGAACTTGCAAATACAATTTAGCAATGAATTAGGAGAGGAAAAGTTTTGCATTGCCCCACCCTCATTATAAAAATGTTCTTCAGAGCCAAACATTTGAGGCATTAGAAAGATTTACAGTAATAATATAAGTAGCTATAATGAACTTGGGAACAAGGGAGTCTTGTAAGAGATTCTCAGAATGCGAGAGAGGTTTTGTAAGCAATTCTATCAACCCTAAATAAATATTTAGGAAGATTGTCTTCTCTTAGTGAGTCTGTATAATAATTGTAGTGCTAATAGGAAGTATATGATTTGGATATGAGAAGATACATATCTCTGAGTCCATACAACTTGTTTGTGTGGGTGAATCTGGTTCTCATTAAAGGTACTGGTTTGACTGTCCTGATTGCTGCAGTCTTCTTTCCATGAAAATAAGTCAGCTTTGTCACCAGCTGTGCAAGGTTTCCAGCCATCCCTCAGTTCATCTGAGGGCAATCTCTTCTGTCTGGAATCTCTTTTTTTTTGGGATGGTCAGCAAGGCAGCCAGATGTGACAGGTCAATTGGTACTATACTTGGAAAGGAAAAGAGCACATGTTAAGTGGTTGAACTTGACCTGTAGGTAGGTGTCACACCATTGCCCACCACTATAATGTCAGCGTGCACTCCCCAAGCTTGGTAACACACACAATTCTAGTGTCACATTCCTTTCTTTACTTGTGCAACTTTACTAGCTCCAATTCCTAAATTCAAATCTCTGACCATACCAGTAAAGAGAGAAAACTGGGCAACAGGGAAAGGTGAGGCATGAGGGAGGAAGAGTCTGCCCTGACACCCGCACTCAGTGTCCTGCTGCAAAGGGAGCAGCTGGGATGGAGCATGACCTCTTGTTCCCAACACTTGCCCTGGCTCCCTGTGTGCAAGGCTGAGCTGAGGATGTGGGCACAGAAACAGGGAATCCCATTGAAATTGCTGGAAAAAAACCTCTCATTAACTTAATGAGATTTGGAACATTACAAGGGAACTCCAGCTGGAACCAGATCTGAACCCGAGTGCGAAACATTCCTGAATATACCACCACAAACTTGTTTCAAGGAGAATATGTGCTCAGACATACAAATGGCTAGATTCTGATCTCGGTAACACCAGCGTGAGTCTCTTGACTCATATGAACTGCACTCAGAGGACTAGCCCTGAAGACTATAAAATGAAGATGCACACATGCCACAGGAGACTGCGAAAGGAGGGTGGAGCTATGAAGGATTAGCCACACCTTAGTGGAATACCTTAAGACAGGTAGACCTGGCAGCAGTTGGCTGAGACAGGACTTTCATCCTGCATAATCACTACTTTCCATAATTAAGTGCAGAGTCTGACTGGGTTCACACTTCATTGTGCTGTAGTCTAGCTATGCTCAGATCCTCAATACCAGGCCTCTTGCCCAGCTCTCTAACAAACACACTTTGCTTTAATTTCTTTAAGATAAGTAGCTGAGCTGCCATGAATGTTGGGCTTCTTGGGGGGAAGAGGACTGCCTTGTGAATATCAAAAAGATAGATGAAAGAGAGAAGAAACAGATTCTCCCTATGGCATAATGCGATAAGGCAGCTGGCTGGGCTCAAAATAGGCAGAGGAAGTGCTGAATGACCCAAGTGATGACAGGTTCGGTGGCATTCTCCTGCATGTATAGAAGACACTTGTTTTGTCCATATGTCTCCATACTGTAGCTGAGAAACTATTGTAGTGTTCTCCTGGAGTGATATTCAGATCGTGGGTTTAGTCTGAAGGGGAAAGCCACCAGCCTGTTTCCATCTAGTTTATAAACTTTTGAAAAATATCAGTAGAATAAAGATCTCTATCTTAACTAGTCTGTATTCTTTTCCATCTGTGGAAGTACCTAAATCTCTTTCACTTTGATCGAAGATAATGTGAATTTTCTTGGAATAAGAATTGGCCCTTGATAGAGCTTTGACTTGTCACCTATTTAAGAGTGTTTTCATTATTAACTGATTACTTACGCATCATTGCCAAATTTAACTTTTCTTTATTAAGTAATTTAATACTCAGAGCTCACAGAAAACTTAACATGTCATCCATCTCTTTCATTTTAACTGATTTAAAGCAAACTCCATTTCTAAAAGTAGTTCCTTTTTTTTTTCACATTGCACATCCGAACTTGCAGTAAGAGAGACTAATACAAAACAAATAAAAGCTTTCTTTTTGGAAACTTTTGAACAAGTTAAAACACATCCAGAAGTCTATTCGCAGTAATTGATACTAATTAAAATGCTGAAGTTGCATTAACAAGAAATGAAAAGGAGTATTTTGGGTCTTATCTTTTGCAATGTGAATGTTTTTCATGCTCAGCTTTTCATAAATGCGGAAATATTACACCTTGTATTATTTCTGTGGAAAATGCTATTGCTGTTTGGCATTTTATGGGGTGTGGTTTATAATTTTATTAACACCATCTGTTGTTTAAAAGATAATATAGAATGTTTAAAAATTACCAAAAATGCTGGTGTACACAGAATCAGGAGCAACATTTGCAGTTTGCTCTTTGCCTGGCAATTTATCTGCACATAAAGCTGATTCATATTGAAGCCAGTTGAATTTAACTCCTTATGGTTCATGTGGTGCTTTAAATATCTCCACTGGACTATGCATTAAACACTATTAGTATCACGAAAACATTCTGTATCTGAAACAGGCTCTGCTGCCAGATCTCCTTAAAAATGCTAAAGGGCAAGGAGGGAAATGAAAGACCATATTATGAAAGGACTAAGGACCCTGAAGATCACCTTCAAACAGAATTACATGTCTTTAAAAGGGGAAGGCGGGTCAGCAAGATGAATGAGGAATGGATTTGTTTGCGTGATGTTTCTGCTAGAAACGCTTAGATACATCTAAAGGCAAAAAAGAGTTTTTAATTACTGAATAAACCTTTTTTCCTGAAGCTGAATGGAAACAGCATCATGGGCAGGTGGTTTTACACATTTCACTCCACCCACAGCCTGAGAGAAGAGCCACTTAAAATACAAAGGCAGGAGAGGTCATAAATACAGGAGGTAAGGGATGCTTGAATGAACTTGGAGAAAGATCAGTGATAAAAGACCAGGAATGATGCCTGTGGTTGGCCTGCGTCTTGGCCAGGTGGAGAGCTATTTCAGCTTTTCTTAACAGGCAAACCATCATGGCCTTCTCTGATCTTTGTCTATTACCTAACTGCTTAAAATAAATAGCCACTTGCATTTAGGGAGAAAAGAGAGACAAAATACTATTAGATAAGAATTTGCCAGTCACGATTTGACTCTTCTGTATTTATGGGGCAGAGACAACTGCTCTCTTTTGCTAGAGATGTATAGAAAAGGAGATACTTTCCAGCACGATCACACAAAGTAAAATCCATAGCACCTTGGCTTCCAGCTACAGATTTCCCATCTGAAGAATATGCTGAGAAGGACAAGTCTCCTGTTACCAAGGAACAGAAAAGCCATGTCAAGGAAAGGCCCATCAGCCTGTTACTGGCTGCCATCAAAATATTTTGGACTGAGAAAAACTGCACTTCAAACTAACAAGAATCCAGGTGACAAGAAATGTTCCAGCTATTCTCATACAGTATTCATTTTCTGGGGTAAAAATCCCAAACCCCAAACAAACAGACAAAAACTCCTGCATGGGTGTATACACTTTATCTTGGAATTAGGATGATTTTTATTCTAGAATAATTATTCCACTCACAATGCAGAGTAATTATTACCAAATAAAGTCTTTTTTTTTATTGCAATGAAGTGTCCACAGGGAGCTATCACAGAGTAGTTATCCCAGAATTGCTATGCTGCTTAACTTCCCCCATGTAGACAAGCCTTAAGAAACATATCCAAAAGAAGATGAAGAAGAAAAAAAAAAGTGTCTGTGCATGTGTTACAGCATAAAGTGTGAGTGCTAAAAGTTATACATTGTAATGTAGATGCTGTAAACCACACATTTATCCCAGGAAAGTACACTGTATTAGCAGCAGAAAAGGCTTTTTTGGAAACGTGTAACAAGAATTCATGCTTTTTCTTCTAATTTAAATGTTACTTTCAAATATTTCAAATTGAGCTTTTGTCTTTATTCAATGCAGATACACTGTTTACTAAACAATTTTTTGGTATTCCCTCTCTGGATCTGCTGGGAAGCTGTGATTAATAGCCATATTCTGTCTTTTGGAATACAGTAGCCCTGGTACACTGCTGGGTCATAACTCCTTAAATGAGCTGAAATACTCAACCTTTGGCACGTGCCTCATCAACAAATTAAACTCAAGGGTAAGAATGAGGAATATTTTATTAGCTGAGCTGGTACACCTGCTATTATATTAATACTTCGCTGAGATGCATCGTGCAGTCCACCCTCTCTCTTGCTTCAGGCTGAGTGATGTATAGCTGTAACTGTATTCATTATATTTAAGTCATATTTTCATGCTCTTGGAAGTTGTAAAAAAATCCCACAAAAACAATGTGTAAGTCGCAAGGCTCCTGGAGTTTGTGGTCCTGGGCAGGAGTTTGACTATCTTGGCACTTTATGTCACTCTCAAGGCTTCCTCAACTATGGTCAACCCTGACAGGATCATCTCCTCTGACTCCTGTCTGTCATATCCTTGTGAGAGCGGTAGCCTTACGGTATCCCTGGAGTGTCCCAACCTCATCCCTGGGGCATACTGTGTGACATGGCGTTGGAATTGTTCCCACTCCCACAGTCACTGTGGTATCCCTGGCAAAGCCCTTCTAATGCTTGGTCCCACGTGTGGGTCTCACCAATATGCATACGTGTTGCAGTATGCAGCCACTCGCGTGGCTGGAGAAGGCAGGGAGGAGGAACAAAATGTTCAAGAATGAGGTAGAAACTGCTAGTTCTGTTGGGAGCATCAAAACAGACTGACCAGGCACTGTACCTACCAGACAAGGCCCCTTGACAAGCACCGCTGTTAACTCCACGCCTGATGTGCAGCGGCTGGCTGGTGAGAGCTGCCACCTCCAAGCCCAGATCCAATGTTTCTCAGCTGCTCGGGGTATGTATCACAAGCCAAACGATGCTGCAGCGACTTCCCAGGCAAGGAATGACTGACACTGTGCCTGTAATTTTGGGATCGATGGAGGAGCACCACTATGTTTTGTTTTGCTTTTGCTTTTTTTGCTTGGAGCAGGCAGGTCACCCATCCCAGAGCAAAGGCTGTTGGGCAGTGTCTTCTGGAAGGTCACCAAGTAGCCCTCCTCAGATCACAGCAGAGCAGCTTGTTGTTTGCAAACCCACCAGCCTTCCAAATCCGAGCAACTGCGGGGGGAGAGGGAGCTCTGTAAGGTCTCTGCCAAGCCTTGCCGTGACCTTAGGTGCTGCCTCAGTGGACACGGCTCCGGCAAGGGGAGAGCCATGTGCAGTGCCATCTGGGCTCACGCTGGCGAGGTGACCCTCCCTCTGGCGCTCCGGCTGGGGACACCTGTGCCTCTGTCTGCCTCCAGAGCCCCAGCCCCTGCTCCTTCTCAGGTCTTGTGCTGGGAACCACTCAGGCACCTTCCTCCATCTCTCCTCTTTGCGGACAACGGTGACGAGACACTCTCTGTCCACCCCAGCTAGTCCAGGGCTCAGCAACATGCACAGTCAGGATGTGGATCTCCATGGTCCCTGTACCAGGACAACAGAGATGTCTGTGCAGCCTCCTGGGACCCTTGCTCACCCCTGCAGCCACACAGCGGGTGTAGGCACCACCGGGGACTGGCTTGTCTCCTGCCACCACAGGCTCTTACAGCTCTCCACAGCTGCCCCAGAAAACAGGGCGCGAGGGGGGAATTTTGCCTTAATGTGCCTTTGATTTCAGTGAGTTTGAGAGGACACCCACAGCGAGTAGGAAAAAATAATATTCTAAGAACCAGTATTGAGAAGAGTCTCTCAAATCCTGTAGGGATAATTTCCTCAATATATGAACACTCTTCCTAATTTCTTGTCTGAGGAAATATGGGGAAAAAAAAAACCACACCAAAAAACAGGGTTGGGAGGGGTTGTTTGTTTTCATGAGTCTTCTAGCTCTTGTGTTTTCAACTTGCTCAGCAGGACTGCCAGACCTTTCCCTTCATGTTCTGATACTTCTTCTTTGTGATCTGGATGCAAACAGTAATTGCAGAAACATTTGAATTTTTTAAAAACATGTTACTGATTTTTTTTTTAAGAATTGTCAGTAATGTTTGGGCTCAAATTTGAGAGCTGGCTGATGAATCCCATGCTGGAGTGATATTATTCCTATTTTTTTGGCACCAGATGCTTGTTCCTGTTGCTTTCAACTATTTTCAGTCAGGAAAATAAAATATTTGTGCTGATTCTGATAATCAGCCTGTTCTTGCACACTTTCTTAACTGCCATGTTGCTAAGGATAATCTTGTTACCCTTTCAAACACCATGAGAGGATGTCAGAGTTTATGCCTTTGCATAAATGGGGCAGTCTGTCCACAAACCATGGAGGTATTCCTATATTGCCTTGCACTTAGTTTGTGTTTTTCATAGTTTTTCTCACTGCAATCCTGATCGTTAACACTAGGAAAATGAGCTATGGTACTATTCAGGCTAATTACGTGGTTTAACACATTTTAAGTAAGACTAGTGCTGTTTAAAACCATGTCAGCAGGTTGCACGCTCATGGGAATATAACTCACCTTTTTTACTCTGTAACACTTGTATTACTGTCCACTCCAACCCCTCTCTGTCGTGTCCTATATACCTCGCCTTATTGTGAGGAGCCTGCCCTCAGTCCATCAGCTGTTGTGACTGTAATAGTAAGAATGTTAATTATTTAGCCATGATTTCCCTTGCCTTGTCTTCCCTTAACTTTAGGGTTTCTCTGCCATATCTTCCCAAATCTAAAACCTGGGGGGGGAAAAAAATAAATTCTTTTCTTGGCTTTAAATATTGTTTCTTTTTGTTCTGATATAGGTAAGGGAAGTATAAAATTTTGACACCTGAAAAGTCTGGGTAGTGCCCAGACCTGCTGTAGTTTTACCTTGCATGACTGAGGGAAAGGTCTTTTCCTGCCAGCATATTCCCTGCATTTCTGTAGGGGGCTCATTTTGTGAATACAACTTCTGTTGGAGTTCATGTCCCCAACATTCATTCGCAGAGATGTGCAAAGCAATCAGCCTGACATCTCTGGCTCTCCAGTTGCATTGAGGGGATTTGGGTTGGTGTATATGGAATGATCTTGGCCTCCTGAAGAGCAGTATATGAGACTGAGATGACATCAGTTGTTTGGTTTTTTTCTTTCAGAGAACCTTGTTGGTGTATCCTGTTTTGATCTGAGATGAGACAGGTTAAGAGAAGTCTGCCTTCATTTTTAAAGTGGGAAAAGACTGGAGTGAAATAGGTGGGCAGGAATCCCATGGTGATTGGCCTCATGCTGTTCATGTCATTTCTTAAGTTCTCCTTGTCACTTCATTAAAAAAAAAACCCACAAAAAACAACCTTAATTAAATTCCAATGTTTTTCCAAAACAGTGTGTGGCCATGTAAATCTACTGGCCCAATGACAGTTACACAGGCTGCCTATGTAATATAGTTCTGTGGAGACACCACAGTCATCATGGACTGTCAGCCACAGTGCTAAAAATGGGATTAACCCTGGCATGGCATCTCGTGTACAATAAAGTATATTTGTTTTGGTGGAATGTCCATGACCCCCTTGATGTTTCACCTCCTGATACCAAGGTGTATCAGAGTATAAAAATAAGTTTCTTCTGTGCACTGGATATAAACAGAATCGATTTAAATGTGTCATTTTGCTCTCACAGACCAAACAAAAAGTCCCTTAAGGTTTAGGTTTATCAAGTGTGTGAACTTTACCCAAGACCTATGGTGCTGACATCTCTGTATGATTCATAAAGAAACGTTCTGTTTACACATCAGCATGAGCCCCAAGAAGTAGAGTTTAGACACGGCTTGAAATATAGGCCAGAAATGGAATGTAATAATGAAAAGCTTTTGATTTTCCCATAAAAGTAGCAGATACAAGGTCAGCAAGTGAAACATGAATATGCATATTACTATCGGTGCTTCAGTCAGGCTCCCAGTCCAAAACTTTTGTTCAGAGGCTTGTGACTCATCTCTCAATATTTACCAAGGTGGCAAAACTGGCACCAGGGACCTTGTACTTAAAAGTGGAGTTTTTTCTGAGTAAACATTTTATCAGAATAGGTGTTCCATCTCGAAGTTTTGTGAAATGATGTAGGAAATTTCTACTCTGAGGTGGAGAATCCTAATGCAGAACATCCATAAGACTGCAAACAACAAATGCAGAAATGGACAGTTTTGCATTTATTTTTTTTTTTTTTTAAACTAAACTTGAGTCAAAGAGATTTCAAAGAAAATAACCAGCTTTCAAATACTTAGAAATAATTAAAGAATAATTCTACTGTCTTTTCAGGAAAAAATATGTGTGTTACAATAAATCTCATAAACAGTATTTCACTTGGAAACACACTTGAAAGACCTGCACATTCTCAGAAGTGTAGTCACATTAGAAGTAGTTCATCAGAATGGTTCTAACTTTTTGAAGCGTGTTAAGTCTGCAGGATCTATTCATGTGAGGTAAAATTGCAGACTGAAAAACTTGTAGATGTCTGATAGTACAGAAGTTACCGTTGTTATAAATCAGTCTCTTCTGTGATTAAATGATAGGGTGGAGAAGGGTGAGGGTAAAGCCAGTAACTATCTTTCCTCTCCATCTAATTTGAGGGAGCATTAAAAGATGAATGAGAAAAGGATTTTCATAATTTCAACAGCAGCTCCACGGCTCTCTGAGTGTAGCTCCTTTTTTTTTTTTTTTTTTTTTTTAAATTTCTGGTGAAGTGGACCTCCATTGATATAAAGCAATGTGTAAGATACTGCTTTTTCGGAGGCAGTGTGCTCCTAGACCAAAGAAGCAGGATTTCCAATCTGCATCAGACACTATTTGGAAACAAAATCCTGTCTCTCTCTGCTCTGCCTCCCATATGTCGGCTGCTCATGTTGTAGGACACTAATGAACACTAATGGACCTTAATGATAGGGAAGTTCTGCTCAAACCAAAGGTATACACAGGGCAGCACCACTTCTCTCCACAGCAGGACAATAATCAGAATTGATGTGCAAATGGTCACTGGCAGATGCTTGTTAAAGATTGATGACTTTTCCTTTTTTTTTTTTTTTTTTTTACCTTTTTTCATGTTTTTTATTCCTTTATATTTTTTTTTTTGTCAGTCTTTGGTGGCTTTCAAATTTAGATGACAAAATGTACATAGGAAATGAATCTTTTAATTGTAGGGCTACACGTCCACGATCCTTACTTTTAAAGAACAGCACATGGCCAACGTCTCCAAATATCTAAACAATCTTCTTTAGGTGTCTCTTTTTGGGAAGCTGCAAGAGCGTTATCTGATTTATCATGATCTGTGGAATTGTACCCAGGAACTGCCTAAACTTTTAATTTCTTTCTTTCTCCACTACTGTATATTTATTATTTAACTGCTGTGGAGCATTTGGTCAAATAGTAAGATTGTGTTTACATTCCAGCAGTGATATGTGGCCTCCGTCAAGGATCAGGGCTGGATGATGTTTTTTATTTGTGCTTTTGTTTTGTTTGTTTGTTTTGGGTTTTAATTCTGTTTAATTTTTGTTAAATTAACAGCAAAAAGATTATTCTGACCCAGCAAGTTTATAATCGAAGTCTACAACAGGATACAACAAGGGGCTGAGGCAGATGAATAGGCAGTAAACATGTCAAAAGGAAGAGGAGGAGGAGGAGGAGGACGAGGAGGAGGAAAGCATATTTTTTCCATAAGAAATAATAATTTCCACTCATTACCTGTTTGGTCACTGTTTCTTCTGGGATAAAGATTCCAGGAAAGATTATTTGCGAGTGAATGAGTCCTCCATCCTGCAAATACCTGTACAGGTGACTAAATCCACACATTTGCTTTAGAGGATTGAGGGTCCAGGGTTTTACACGTTTGTAACTTCAGCATCATGTTTGATTCTGTTTTTTGATTACCTTCTTGTCTAGTGTCATAGTGACAAAATGGCAATCAGGCGCTTCTGCTTTTATATTTACAGTAACTTTGAGTGATCATATGGGGACTCACACAGGAAAGCATAACTTACTTTGAACCTCCTACCCTTTCCTCATGTATGGCTTAAAATAAGTAGGCACAGTTATCAAACTCTTGTCAGGACTTGTAACTTGTCTGCAATAACAAGGTTAACCAGCAATAGCAGTCTATGCTCTGTGGTTGCATGCCAGTAAAACACTGACAAATTGAAAACTGTAATGAGAATAAACACAGTATGAATATACCAAGCACGCTGACACTTTTACATTAGAAACTGCGGTCATGGTAAGTTGCCTTGTCCTAACCAACCCCTGCCTTTTGAAATAGGGCCCCATTTTAAACTTATCATGTGTTCTAAAACAGTGGTAATAAACGTGTCCCGTGTGCCATAACCCTAGGTTTTCAAGACGTGGTTTAAAATGATTTGTCTGCTTGGTGTATTCCTACTTCCTCCAGTAAACAAGACTGAAAGTTAATAACAAGAATGGTTTCATAAATGAAAACATAAATTGTCACGGAGCTGAATAGAGTTATAATTTATAGGCAATCAGAATCTCCAAGCAATAATTGTTCTATTATTTTTGTTTGGGTTTCTTTTAGTATTTTTATTCTTTTTCCTGCCGATATGATTTGGCATGTGTTGATTAATAAAACATTTGCTGAAAATCATTTACCAGCAATGAATTCTTCTAAAATGAGCTCAGTGATGTTCTGCAAATCACGCAGAGGATTCTACAGACAGAAGAGTGTGACTTCCTGGTTTTGTATATAGCGCATATACACACAGTAAGGATGCGAAAGGATGGGTTACTACAGCAGGGCTGCGAGCTATAGGTCTAAATTTGGCTCTTTGCATGTAAAACTGGAGTGAATGGTGTTGTTTGATTCCCCTCTGCTACACGTATTGTTCCAGAGTGCAGTCACAGGCAGTCGGTGCGGTGGGCAGCCCTGGCACGGAGAAGCACAGCTCTCAGCAAGCAGGTGTGTCGCAGTCAGGAGCAAGCTACATTGGCAGTGCTGTGCGGGGAAGTTTGTGCAGTGACTGCCAGGACTGGCTGGAGCAGTCATTATCTTTCCGCTTTGCGTAAGCCTTCTCAACGTCTGTTTAATTTTCCTCTCCTTCCTACCCCTCCAACAGGTGAGGTTTGGCCGGTACCCGCAGGGGATATGTCACACAGGAAAGGGATGGCAGGGTAGGAAGGAAACTTTGGACCCCAGGATAATTCAGGTAACCCACGGTGATGCTGCCAGTGGCTGGAAAGTAAGTGCTTTTGAGTCTCCAAAGCTACTAGTGTTGTGGAGGATCTGCTCCCAGCCGAGCCCTGGCATCCATGCAGGACCTGACAGGCTGCCTTGTGGGTGTCCCAGGCATCCCGAGAACTACGGCACTAGCCTTTGTTGTCACTCAGATTTGGGGAGCAGGATGTCAAAAAGGCAAAGGAAGGAGGTGGGGCCATAGACCTATTATCCCTCCTTATCAGCCTGTGGAGCAGGGCCAGTACCTGAGGGAACAACATGGAGCATGATTGCTCACCTCCCATGGAGAGAAGGTGCATGCCTTGAGCCTGTAGCTGGGTGGTTTTACTATCCTGCCAAAAATTCAGAAATTTCCCTCTTTGTATCAGGATGAAACAAGTGTTCTAAGGCGACTCTAGAGAAGCCAGTAACCTAGAGGTTATTAGGACACTCACATGGAAGACTCATGCTGCAAGCCTTGATTTTGCTTCATTCAAATCAGACATTTGAACCCGCTAGAGGCCATGTACGACAGATGTCCCCTTTTCCTAGCAGTTTTTCAATGGTGGGATTTTCCCCACCTCTCTGCACAAATCTTTCCTCCACCCTGTGTGAATTGTTTAGGCAATCAGAGAGGGGCCAAGCAGAAGAGGCGAGAGATACCAGCCTGGATTAAGAAGCCTGAAGCTGCAGGCTTCAGCATTAGGCAAAGTTTTGTCATTGCCTCACTTTAATAAAGTTCCCTTCTAGGGAAGGACAGGTGATAGCAGAGGGAAAAGTACCACACCATTCCCCAACAGTAGACTCAATCCCATCTTAGTTTTGATGGCAGGGGTGACAGGTCATTGACACTGAGGGGATGATGTGTATTTGCAGAGGTGAATGGGCCAGGCCACCTGCCTCTATAAATACTTCGAGGGCTGAAATCCTGTTGTCTAACTTCAACACCCTGAACTAATCGATACAGGTGCCTACGACTTCCTGTGGGCTATACAGAGAAATCAGGCTCTCAGATCAGTTGCCCGAATGTAGGAGTCTAGTACCCTTTGAGATACCCTAGTTTCACCTGCCTGGCCTGCAGCTTCTGCAGCAGAAAGGCACAGATCTGCTATAGTGCCTGTGTTATAGCTGTCAGCCTTGGGCTGATATCTTGGCTACCCTAAATTATTCCAAACACCTGATGCTTAATTCTGAACAAAATAATTGAATCCTGGCCTCCAATTTTTCATTACCTTGAATTGCAACTGGTCTAGATGCCTGGAGTAAAGCATGCCTATACAGGTGGCATGACAATCTCCTCTCTCCCCAGGATCTGAGCAGATCAGCTGGGAGCCCTAACCTTGCAGTCCTGGCACCCTTGGGAAGAGCACAACTTTGGTTTGGAAAGCTCCTGCAGGAGCTTACATCAACGCTGGGCTCTGCTGGCAGAGGTCAGATGGCAGGACTTATACCATGTTTCCATCTAATCTCTTCTCACTTTCCTGTTTTATTTTATCATCTCTCCCTGGTGATTGATGACTAGCCTCATCTGTGATTCTGGGCCGAAGCTTACATTAACACAATTTCTTGGATCACCTTCAGATTTGGCTCCTTCAATAGAAATACAATTTTTGCTTCTTTTCCAATCAACAGACTTAAATGCTTTCCATTTCAATAATTTGCAGATTCAGATGGCATTGAACTGGCTTTTGGAAAATACTAAATAAAGCAGATAAAAGGTATTGAAATAACAGTATTAATTTACTCATTTTGCCTTTCCGAGCTGTTAAATATAGAAACAATGCTCTAGAATAATTTTCTTTTGAGTAAGCTGAGGTTTGAGCTTTTACCCCAGGAACAACTTTCCTAAGAAGGCTGAATTGTTTTAACTACAAGTTCTGTCAGGTCATCTGCCACACTGATGTGTTTGGCACTGCCTCCATTTATCCTGTACCAAGGGCTAAACTGTAGCAAATATTTTATCACCTGATGACCCCTCCCCAGTTGAGAAGGGGAATCAGGAAAAGGAGAGGCAATCCAAAAGTTGAAGCAAGGACACATTTAATGAAACAGAGAAACAAATAAAGTACACAAAGTTATACCCAGTCTAGAACATCTGGCCCTCACAGTCCTCAGGAGCAGGAGAAACTCAAGCAGAACCCCCAGCCAGCAACCCCAGCCAGAACTCACCTTCCTCAGCAAACCTTCCCCCTTTACAATGACCATGACATGATGGTGTGGGCTACCCCTGTAGCTCACTCAGGTCAGCTGCCCTGGCGGACTCAAAACCGCTAATGGCCTGCCTGGCATGGCTGGGCTGGGGTTCTGTCCCAGCCAAACCAGGAGAGACACACATGTAATCCCTGTTGCAGCTAAAGAAAACTTTTTTGGTGATTCTCTGCTTTTCTATAGCATTGCCTTTGGTGAATCTTAGCAGCCAAGCTAAGGGCAAAACTGTGCTGCAGACAGCAGCATTGCAATAACGCAGATCTTCATGGAGGTTAATATGCTCTGCCAAATAGACTTTGGCTGAACTAGCCAATAGCCACTGTCCCCTGTTCAATTTTATGTGATTTATTCCAAAACCAACTGTCAGTCACAGTAGGGGCTGTGTTACCAAACTATCAGTACACTGTCAAGCAAAAAAATGTTTCAGGTGCATTGCAAAGTGGTACCCACTCAGTGCTTTGCTATAATTATATGGATGTAACTAACGAGGGAAAAGGTGTTGTAAATCTTCTTTTTCATCCAGTCTTTCACTGTCCTCTTGTCCTTCTCCAAACTCTAATAACAACCACAAGAGGTCTGCAACCCCGATTAAAATAACAGGTGTTAAAATTCAACAGTTAAAAAAAAATTAAGTCCAACAGTAAACTGAAATGAAAATTGAGCCCATGTAAACTGTCCTTTTATTTCATGTTTTCTTCTCAACATTTCAGATTATATCAGCGTTTTGTAAAGATTTTTGATATGAATGTGGGAAAGAAATACTGCCAAGGTATCTGCCACATGGAGCTTAGTGAAAGCACGTGCGTATTCATGTCAGAAGGAGAAATATACTATCTGGCACCAAGGCAAAGAGTTTGCAGAAGATACAAGTGCTCTAATCTCAGTTCAAAATTTTATTTGGTTTAAATATTATTTTGTTCGTGCTAGATTAGGTCTTAGAAGTTAAGGCTGAGAACAAGACCTTAATGAATATGTGAAGAGTAAAATTATGCTCCAAAGAAAAAGTTAGTATTAAAGCTCAGCAATAAACGATTTTCAAATGGCACAGACATTTTCAAGAGTTTTATTTCTGTTCCAGACAAGGATGAACAGTCATAAACACTGAAGCATCTTAGTTACTACATTGCATTGTAGATAAGCTCTTCTCTGCTCCTCTTTTGCTTTAAGCTCTGGTAGACTTATAAAATTTCCTGCAATCTAGAAGCATTCTGTAAATTTGGGTTTATTTTCTATCTTGAAAGATATAGATCATCTTTTTACTCTTCTTCTAAAATCTCTCTAGAAAATTGTGGAGCTGCTCCCACCACTAATTTTCTGTAGCCAAAGAAGCCCAGCTACCTACCGTGTGGGAGGAGAGGCTCTAAATGTAAACAGGCTAGTACAACACCATGCCATCTGATAGTGATGAAGCCGAAAGAAAGATGGTTGGAACTGTGCCGGTGAAAGGCTGCTTCAACGCAAGCACAGGAGAGAAAGTTGTCCAAGTAAGTAAGTGAAATGGAGAAGCAGATGAGAAAATGATGCTGAAGCTTCCTCAGCTGCAGGAATCAAAATGAAATTTCCTTGAATAAGTGTTTTCTAACTGTGCTCTCTAATGCAGGAAACTACGCTAGACTGAAAGCAGAAAGTTGCAATATTTGGGTTAAGGGCCAAAACCCCCTCTGAGACTACACTTTCTATCAGGGCACTGATAAAGGCAAACTCTTAATGATTTTTTCTGCCAACATCTGAGTGCCTTGTCTTTCACAGACAACTCTTCAAGAAAGTGTTTTTAGCATAAACAGCCTAATACGCATTTTGTAAAAGTAGCAGAATTACAATACAGCACACGTTATACAAATAATTTAGAAACAAAAATGCCACCGCCTTTTTACTGAAGGAGCCATCCCATGACCTTCCATCTCTTCTCTTTTGCATGTCATTGAGCACTGGCTTTTAAAGTTATCCCTGCAAAGCATTTAGACAGACATTGATTATTAGGTAATCTGATTATTCTCTTGTTCCCTGCTTCACTTGTATGAAATGCACACTTTTTCATTACTATTACCAAGCAGTTTTTTTCAAGAATCTACTTAAACTGGGTAGAGAAGCAGCAATAATATATAAGTGGGATAAATTCATCTTTCAAAAACTTACACTTGGTCTTGCATGTTTTCTTGCTATTAAAGTTAACTCTCACTCTCTCTTTTTTCAGATAAGCAGTCTTGCATTTTTAGGTATCCTGCTGACACAGTTGTAAGTTTAAGGGTGTCAATTTTTACTTCTCACTCAAAATTAAATTCATTTATTCTCCATGAACTTGAAATCATCTTCATAATGTTTAGACCCTTCTGGCTGTAAAAAAAAATCTATGAATTGAAAAAGGCATGAGGCACCACTTCATAATGCTTAACGGGATTGTTTTTCTGATAAGACAATTAATCATTTTTGCCTTATTTATTTTAAATAAAATAAGAGTTAAAATTGGTCTCCAAGAGCTCTGCAAGAGTAATACTTCAGTCGTATGACAGTCAGAAAGGTTATTTTTGCTTAGATTATTTCAGGGCTTTGGTTTATTTCACAGCCCAACATCTAGTTGTGTCGGCACGACCAGGGGGAGGCAAACTGTGAAGTGCGGAGTGGGAAGGAGGAAATAGAAAGTTTCTTCACTGTCAACTCCTCGTATCTTTTAATGTCAACTTGCACCCCTCCTTAATATTTTTACACCAAACTCCTTCTATTCTAAACCAAGGGTCCCTTTTCATAAAGTGACCAGTTGGATTAACCAGGGAGGGCATATTACAGACTGGGCTCTACTTTCTTTAACCTTTTTGCAGTCAGGATGCTATCTCTACCACAAGTGATACGTGCTTTTCACAGCTCTCCCCACACATCCCCAAGGTCAGATAAAGTTTTTCTCTGGTTACTGGGAATGAATCACAAGTAGCCAGTTCATCACGCTGTAACTCAATTTTTCTCTATAACTTTTAGCCATAAGAATGAGAAGGAAAGAAAAGCCTTCGCTTTTCTGTTGCTTTGCAATGTGGTTCTCGCAAAAGCATAGTTTAATCTGAGTTGTCAGGTATTGGTCACCAAGACTAATTTTGATGTGGCCTCAGGGTTTCCACCTCTCAAAGGTACTGATTTAATCACTATTTGCCCTTCACAGACATTTGGAGGAGAAATTTTACAGTAAAACTCGTAAGAATGGCTTAACCAACAACATGTACGGCAACAGTGATGAGCATCACAGAACAAGCCACCTGTCCAACAGTAGAAAATATCTGCTTATGGATCCTGTTTTTTGCACAATGGCACAAACAGCTGGCTGTTACACTGCTTGTTTTTCCTGGCAGGTTGTCTTTTAAATGACATGACTTTAGGTACCTGAAGTACTTTTACTGTTTATGGGAAGCACGGGACAGAAAGGAATTTTCAGAAAGGAAGAGCACAAAATTTATTCCTTGTAGAAGAAATAATAAACTTGTTGGCAAGTTTAAAGATCCTGTAGGATGGCTGTAAATTAAGCTGCAAAACACTGGAGAAACTTTATCAATTGCTGATGACACTTGAAAATTCTTGCAGCAAATAAGGATTCACAGGAAGATGATGCTGTCTGTGCTTCTCTGTGAAAAGAACGTGCAAATATGCATAGTTCATTACTTTTAAAAGACAGACTATGTTAATGTTGACAACTAAATAGCTCCTCACAAATATGCAAGCATTCAGACATTTACTTAGCTTTCAGCAAGTATTTCTGAGTCTATAGTTTTTCAGCTTCTTTAAATCAACAGAGAGCCTAACATATATTTTTTGGAAAAACCAAGGACTTCCTTGTGTTGTACCACTACCACACTTTTCATTTTAAACCAAACAACAATTAGGCTCAACTATATTTCTTTACTGTTTGTATTACCTCCATTTTGTTTGATTCCTTCCTTATGTAAGTGGAAATGAATGTTGATCATTAAATGTTGCAACGGTATTACTGGCCACTGCAATGCTGAGAAATGCTGGTCTACATCACCTAATCATCTTCCAAACCTAATGGTTGTGATTCACCACGAAAATTATTCAAAGAGAGTTTTCCCATAATAACTTTCACAAGCTAGCAGCATTATCACAACAGCAACAAAACCAGCTAGATCTGTTCTGGTTGCTATTGCTATAGTATACGCATATGATACATACAGATACACTGTCTGATATTTCCAGCATAGTGTAATATAAGTGGCTCAACCGGATTCATGTTCTGTGGCAAGTGAAGTACATCGCACTAAATGATCTGCATTCACTGCCAACTGACAGCACAGGGATGTGGGCATGTGGCATATCATGGAAAGAATATTCACTTCCTACATTCCCAAAAGACAGTGGAAAAGAAATGCAATGAACCTTAGTTCCTCAATGCATAGCAAAGGCCTTTGGTAATGTGAGCTTAACACCACCAACACCAGCCCAAGTACTACAGGAGAGAGGTAGAGATGAGGCCGTAGATTCAGCCTGGTGAAGGTACGACCAGACTGTGACTGAGCTGTTCCCGAGAGTGCATCACTTCTCTTCCTCATAAAATTAACAAGCTCTCCTCTGATGCATGCTGTCGCACGCAGCATTTTGATTCCTTGCAGACTAAGATTATACCATGTGTCTTTTCTAGTGGTTCTAGTTCTTCAGCAACTATAACTGAAATTTTATCCTGAACACATATGTATAGAAATGTGGTTTTAAGGATTTTACAGCATGTATCTATAAAAGTTTAATTTGCTATATTAAGGTTACAGTACTAACGACCATTCCTGTTTTTCATTGGCCTCTTTTATTCTGATATGTCTAAAACTACAGTTTGATCCACAGTTTACTGAGGTCAGTAAGGGTCTTCCTTTGGCATCAGAAGGCTTTTGATCAGTAGGGCCAGTTCCTCAAGATGATCCTTTGAATTTATCAGTGTGTGGTTCACATCGGTAGCGCTCAGTAAACAAGGTGAGTTTACTGGGTCAGGGACAGCCTATTGCAAGTTCGTAACTGTTCTTAACTGCACAGTGGAGACCTTGCTCAGATCATGGCTCTACGAATACAACAAATAATAAGTGAAATTCAAACTCTGAAACTATGCAGTAAATTTCTGTTCCAGAGAACTAAGAGAATCCAGCTCGAATGGATTCTCAAGTACTGAGGTGACCAACATTTCTAAAATACACCAGCATGCAAGCTTTTCTGAGTAAGCTATGAACTTCCACGCTATTGCAGAATGACTGTCAGTTCCTGTCTCATAAAATCTAAATGTAACTTTTTTCAAAGACATACTCAAAGTACATCACCAAGAATAAGTCATTTCAAGAATTACCGTCAATGAACTCATTTGAACCCAGCCCAGCTGCTGCCTGCAGCTTCAAACAGATGCACCACTTATTCCAGTCACTCTCCTGTTCCTTGTTGTCCATCACACCTCTCTGGAAAATGGGGAGAGTAACTGTTGCAGCTACAGAGAAGTCCACAGAAAGGTTGACACCAAAGATGTGTTTTCCCTTTCTTAATGTGCTAATTTTCTTTTCACTTTTACAAACAGTGGTGGGTATATGCTTTGGCAGGCAGTGCTTCTGTCTTGATTTTAGATCACCTATGGTTAAGGGGTATGGATATTACAATGGAATAGTAGTAGTTTGGGCTTGTTTATTTACAACAGCTCTTTTTCTTTTGGACTTTTTTTATTAAATGACAATCTCTCTGCTCACAGACAAGTTGTAGTAAATTTCAATAGGAAAATAACTTTCTGTCAGTAGTTTTTTGTATGCCTTCACTTTTAAAAAAAAGTGTTATGGAAAGAGCTGAAAACCCCATCACTGCTTGCAAAGGAAAGAAACTGTAATTGATTCCTACAATAGCATAACAATTCTTCAATATTTGTACTACTCATTAGGAGTTCTAGTGTAACAACAGCACATCCCATGAATCACACCACAATGCTGCCAAAGCTTCTTATAGTAAAATAGACTAAGGGTGGAGGAGTCATGTAAAGGGACAAGGATGTAACTAACTCACATATTAGTCAATGATTGTGAATCAAAATTGTTCTGTGTAATTAAGTGAGTCTGAAGGTGTTTAAGTACACTAAAAGAACACCAAGAACCAGTGTAAAATACTTTTGGGCTAAAGAAAGAATAAATCACACCAACTTACCCCAGAATTCAACCCAACCACTGTTTAAGGTACAGTACTGTGTAAATCCATAAAGCCAGCTACGACAGGCTCCCAGTTTGTTGAATGTTTTAATTAAGGGGATTCTGTTAAGGTATTTCTCACTATCAGGAGAATATTGTATACGAAACAACTAGAAATAGGTGAACGCATTTTACCTCGTTACAAGCCCATTCAAAGACCATTTCTAATCATGAAATATTAGCTTCTTGTTCTTTTCAGAAGATGATCACATAGAATAATATTTAATGATAAAATAAGGGAAAGAAAGCAGCATGGGAAAACAAATATGAACACAGTGTGGAGAATGGATTAGATAATACAGACAGAGGATCTGAAAGGAATACTAGTAATACCTTCAACCCATGGTTCAAAAAAAATATCTGGCATGTTAGGTAGCTGTGTGTATTTTCCTACCTGCTAAGTTACAGTAAAGTCCTAATTCTTACTCGGAAAAAAAAAAAAAAATTACATCAAATAAATGTCTGCAAAGTCAAGCTAGCTCTGCAAAACCTGTGGACCATACGAGTAACGTAAGACATCCACAGACATGGAGTTTGCTCAAGACTAATGATAATCCCTTGTGAAATGCAAACCGAAATTTGTTTGCCTACCAAAACAAGGCCTTTTTCTTATCCCCCTTCCCATTCACAGACGCAGGCATGTGTTGTCTTGTTACTGTAGTTTGTGAATGTTGGCCTTTATTTCTGTGAAATTAGTGTTACCAGCTTCATTTGACAAAATGTAAAATTATATGTAAAGCTGTCAGACTTGGAAAAAGTAATAGAAATTAAAAGGAGATAAACATAGCTTTATGAAACTTCATTCTCTTAAATAGTTCTTTTACTCTAAAAGGGCTACATAATTAAACCAAGCCATATGTGTGTCTTTTTTTTCTTTAGTATGTATTCCTGAAACTGGACAAGTGCTAATAGCACCACTCAGTAGAATGACATCTATCATCCAGAAAGTTCTCATTATAGCTTACTTTATCAGTTCAACGATGAAAAAAAAAATCAGCTATAAATCAGAATCTCCAATTAATGTTTTAGCTGAATTCAAAATAATATTGTAAGGTCTGATCATAAAAGTGTGAGATTAGGCAAAAGCCAGCCACACTGGGTGTCACTTCTCCTTTACCTGGAAACCTACACGATGAAATATACTGTTCCCACATAGCACAGGACAGGTGGAGTTTGAAAAATACATCCCACAGCGTATAAATCACATGATATAAAGTAAACACTCCATAGGTTATGGGGTTTAGTATTCTGGAATCAAGATTTCTTATGCCAATTGGTAGCTTTTTATGTTCTTCATTGGTCTTTTAATAACAAGCTATTTGATCTTTCTATCTAATTGCTCTCATGTTAATAATTATGCAGGGTTAGGAAAGCTCTAATTCTTAACTGTGCATATGGGAGGATGTATAGTTATGACATCCCTCTAAAATCTTCGTGAGAAAGACGTGACCCAGGGCAGTGAGGAAACTCACTTGGAAGAGCTGATGAGCTGGGCACAGTGCCATGCTGACGTAGCTGCCCTGTGCCAGCTTGCTGTGCCGGCCTGGGTGGTCGTCATCCCTCAGAGCCAGAAATCCTCCCCAGAACCTCTTGCCTGAGGGTGGCAGGAGAATTCCTAGCTCCAGTGCTTTTATGGCCTCCATTTTAACTATGTCAGAATGTGTCACATTCTTGTGTCACAGTCTTTTGGTTACTTGCTCTCTCAGGCAAGGAAGCTGCTTTTTGCAGGTGGTAGGCTGAGGCTCTGCAGGGCTTGCAGGTTTCCCTGAGAGTCACCAAGCAAGGACTTGAAGCCCACGTCTCTGCATCACACACAGGAATGACAGCAATACTTTTCCTATTTACTGTGACTCTGACAGTTAACAATGGTGGAGACTAGTAGACATTTTGTCTCTGGAAAGCTGGCTGAAGACTGCTGTATTTCTGCTTATTCCAAGAGCTCCATGAGGCAATGCGATGGATACAAATGTTTTGTGGACAATCACTTCTTTTTGCTTTCAAAGCATTTCTTCAGGCTGGGCTGGGCTGCTTCAGTTGCTGCTTTACTAAGCAGCTCCACAAACACTTGCACAAGCACAATGGAAGGGCAGAGACTGATAGGGTCTTTAAACCATCTGCAGCATGGAGGAGGTAGGAACATGTTAGACTTGCTTTTATGTTGGAATAACAAGATCCTCTTGTTCTTGCGTAGCCACAATGGCTGTTGCATAGGGCAAGTTGGAAGTGGAGGGTGAAGGCAAAACTTAATTTCTTTGCCTTCTCCCTGCTTGCATGGGAAACCAAAGTTCCTGGCAGGCAGCTTCTGCTCCCCCCTTGCTCCCATGTCTAGTGGCATGGATGTACACCAGGGAGGCAGGGACTGTTTCATTTCCCACTAGACATAATTAAAATCTTGTCCACTGTGTGGAAGACCATGTCCATTTTGGCTGATTATGGAAGGAAGGATCTAAGGAGGAAGGAGGAAGAAGAGGCCAAGGTGGACATAAATGTCAAAATAGTGGGTAATCTGCTGCTTCAGTCATGGTCCTGTTTGAAGACATGGGGTCTGGGGGACTCCTGTGTTAGCTGTGCAGTGTGTAGGGAGCCATCTTTTACACCCTGATGCTGGAAAAACAGGTCTGGCGGGGTACCGGACTGCAATGCTCTGGAAAAGCACGGCTCATGATTTTCCCATTTTCCTTATGCTTTTCGATTCACTACGTGAAGAACGTGGCTGCAAGCACTCAGGTGCACTTGGGAGCGGGTTGGTTTCTGTTTCCTTTCACACGCTGCTCTGGGGTTTGCACGCTGGCCCCCACTGCAAGCAGAGACAAACAGCAAGGGGGGAGGCTCCAAGTGCTTCTCTTCCTGCGACGTTCCTCTCAGCCCCTCCATGCACTCACTACTTGTTACTGGTAAAAACAAAACAAAAAACCAAAAAAAACCCAACAACAAAAAACCCCAAAGTCAAGCCCTTTCGGCAGATTAAACTCTTTTTGACTGAGCCCTTCTTGAGGTGTTATTTCCCCTTACAGTTAATATTTGTCAGCATAATTGCTACTAACTTTCCATGCAAAATACACTACCTTTTTCATACCCTTGTATTATTCAGCATGAAGCATATTTCACTTAACAAATACCTTTTCCTTTCCTCTGAATTGTCTTTTCTAAGCCAAGGCCAACCCTTCCCTTGCCCCCCAACACAAAGGCAAAGGGGAGTGTTGCCCTTGCTCCCGCAGCCCGCAGCTGGGACGGCCACAGATGCTCAGCCCTGCAGCGGGGGGCCTGCCGTGGGCAGCTCAGAGGAAGGGATGGTGCAAGGATGGGGCTAGCGAGAGCTCTGTCCTCTCCGGCTGGGAGTGACAGTGCCCTAACAGGAGCCAAGCACTTTACCTGAGGACAACTATTATCTTTTCCCACCCAAGTAAAAGCTTTTGCTGCTGCACCGCTCTGCCTTCCCTTCGGTGTTTCAGCTAGAAAAGCTCACGCCAACTTGCACCAACACTGCTGTCGCCTCTGGCTCTTGCCAAAATCACGGTTCACATCTGAGGGCGGCGTGCGCCGGGGGGATGGCCGGGGGAGCACCGAGCGGGTACGCGGGTACGTGTGGGCGCAGGAAAGCCAAACCGTGGGTGGATTATCACGTCTCCTCGGGACGGCGAGGCGCGGGGCGGGGGGGGGGGCAGGCGGAGAGCAGGGGCTGCGGGAGCGCGCCGGGGCCCGCGGCGCCCGCCGGGCCCCGCCGCTTGCCGTTCCGGTGGCGGACCACGAGATGGCTCCGTGAGGGGCGACCCGGCGCCCGCGGAAGGCCCGGGGGCCGCGCCGGGTGAGGAAACGAATCCGTGTTTCTTGTTCTGTCACATTTTAAAGGCGCTTGCTCACCGCCGGGTCTGCCGGAGGACAGGCACACCCCTCCGGCAGGCCTGAAGGCTGGGCTCGGGAAAGAAACAGGCGGCCCGAGCTGCCCTGGGAAGATGGAGGCCTGGGATCGGAGCGAGCGGCGCCTGGTGCCGGGCGGTCAGCGGGGCCGCGGGCCTCCCCTCGGCCGTGCCTCGGGCGCTGAAGCGGGCACCTGGTTTTCCGCGGGGAGTGTGCTGGCAGCCCGGTTTGAAAAATAAATGGCTGTCGGTGGGAAGCGGGCGGGGTGACCAAGTAGGTAAAGGTGAGAGACATTGCAAAGACTTTCAGGGCTTTAAAAGTTGGAATGGATTTTTTTTTCCCCCTTGCTCCTTTGAGGTAGGCTATTGCTATGAAGAAAATTCTGCTCACATTACAAAAGGGGGATGTCAGGGGGTTTGACTGTCATTGAGGTTGAAATGAACTTTGTCACCCTGTTTAAATATTTAAGTCTCCTGACACAGGCAAATACATCACGAAGTGCTAAAAAAATATATTTAAAAATACAGCTGCCTTTGAGATTAAGCATTCCTATTCCCACTGTATCAGTTCACTTTGCTCAAGCAACCCTGAAGTATAGAGTAAGTATGGCAAGAAGCTGTGGACCAGAGAAGCAGCTCCATTATCAGAGTCTGACTATTTGTGCATTTGAAGTAGTAACACTTTGTTTTAGGCTAATGGTTTCAGCCACTCTGTTGATTTAACTGATTTCCAAGAGGTTAAACATCATACTGATATGCATGTGTGTCAGGGTTTTTTTTATGCATCCAGTCATACTAATGTCCTATTCCCTTAAATAGCTCTATTTTTATTATAGTTTCATACCATTTTGCATACTGGTGATATTTAGGGGATTTTTTGGACTTTCTCTTAGAAGTCTTACCTTCCCTGCACAAATACAGGATTTCCACTGCCACGTTGCTACTTTGGTTGTATTGAAAGTGCTAATTTAACTTAAAAGTCAGAAAACGGTCTTCAAAACCCACTTTGTAACACATCCCTGCTTTGGGTGTAACATTAAGGAAGGTACTGGGTGCACTTAAAAGATCATTTATTTTTTAGATTGATTTTGGCAAAATCATTGTTTGGAGAAATAGTGGTAACGTGGTTCAGGGCAGAAACCAGTTTTGCATTGGTATATTTTGTCTGAGGTGATCTCAAAGGGCAATAGCCTGCTGGGCAACTGTGAGGGTGGAAGGCTGCAGCTGGAGGCACTTGTGCGAGTGGGAGCCCTCAGTCATAATTTAAAGTCTTATCGCAAGAACAAACTGTACACACCATATTGACAGCAAAGACAGACTTTCCACTTAGGTTCACCCCTTCCTGTGGAGGTGGAGGGACTCATGATCATCACACTGTTTTCTTCTTTTGTGGGCCTCACAAACTACTCTCTGTGAGGCTGGAACTGGGGGCTGGAGTGGAAAAGGCTACAAAGAGCTGACGGAGACCTCACCTCACATACATTGGTGGAAATCATACCATAAAGGTAACGCAGACCACCATGAACAGCAAACCTCCATTTTCCTGATGCTTTCTGACCTCATACAGATTTGGTTGTGGTGGGCTTAATTGGTAACACAGCTTCCAGCCTCTAAATGCATGAAGGATGCTAGAGAGTCCCACAGCTGATAAGAAGTGAGTCACTTACACATCCTTACAGATTGCTTTGTACAATTCTTGAAGGCAGAAAATATATGAGACAGTTTTTTCACAAACATTTCAAATAAATCCTCCCATATCCGAAGAAGAACACCACTCAGGTTGTGTTTCTGTCCTTACAGCAATAGAGCTATGGGGGCCCGATTCTGAAAAGTGCAGAGCACATGCAGCACCTGCCAAGATAAACGGAGGCTGGAGATTCTCCAGGGTATAGAAAAAATAATCACTCCGGTTTTCCTACTGCAGTTCTTTTTTGAGTCTGTGACTACATAAACCATGCATCACATATTGACATTTATGTCCTTCAGCTGTATGACATCACTTGTCACTTAATGTAAATTTGTTCAAGCTATACAAAAGCCAAAACAGATCCTGTGTCTGAAATCTGAGCTCCTAGTTACGAAGGAACATACTCTTACTGACTGACTCATAATTTTTTTGCTCTTATGTTCAAGCTAGTGAAAAATGAATATGAAACGAGGAATTAAGACACAAGTTAAAACCTGCATAAGATGTTTTAAGCAAACTGTGCAAACTGTGCAAATGTATGTCCAGATCACACCTGCTTTCAGTCACAGAAGTAGTCAATGTATAAATAAGCACTTTCAATGAACACAGTGGGATGGGGATTCATTCAGTGTGACACTGATGTGTTTGACCTGTGGTTGGCCTATAGGTATGTGCCCATGTGTGGGCAGCGTGGACACTGTCTGCATGACAAAGTGTACACATGACAAATATATTGGGCCAGGGGTTTAAGCAATCTAACAATTGGCTATCTTTGCTAAAACTTTATCCTTTGTGAATAAAGCAACTCATGTTTTTAGTCTGCCCCTTACACTTGCAAAGATACCTATTTGTCCATCTGTCTTCTGGCTCGCTGGTTGTGGAGTGTTGCTTTAGGGATATGTAGTGGGATGTATGTTGTGGGATATGTGGTGGGATATATGTTGTGTTTGAGGGGATGAGTCTGTGGTCCTACTGCATACCGGACGTGAATTCCTTTCTAGCTATGCACACCAGCTGCTGGACAAGTTCTGTCTCCTGCACTAACATGTTTCTGCACTGAGAGACATTTTGTTCACATCTGGAGAGTAGCTGATGCAAAGTGTCATGAGGACAAAGCAATCCCACACATAATTCAGACTAGTCATAGATGCGGATTTGAAAACATAGGCTAAAGTCTTGGATATGACCTTGTCTTCAGCAGGAAACCATTGGAGGAAATGAAGTGATGGTATGACATCTTTCCAGCAGAGAGGCTGCTCTGATCTAAATCAACTTTCTTGAGATTAGCTGTTTCAAGCCTGGATACTTGAATGGTATTTGTGAATTTTAGCCACCAAATATACATGGATTACCGTGAATAGGAATGCATCCCCTATCCACAGAGGGAAGAGAGCATTTTTTTGAAAACAAGGATGAGTAGTGTGCAAGGAGAGAGGTCTTCGAAGGAAGCCTGAGACTGCGACCATCTGGAGTGATCTGAGAGATGTTCTGGGAAAGGGAGATGCTGTTGTGTGGGTGATGTTGATGTCTTCAAGATCCTCTGATGAGGAATGCAGTATGTGATCACATCTATGTCTCTGCATGGATGATCTGATTAAAAACATGGGAAACATTTGGGAGAGGACAGATGTGAGGAGCTCGGTAAAGAAGATAGCAGGAAAAGAACTAGGAAAATATGACAAGAAGTCTTCAAATAGGAAAAGAGTAAAGGTATAAAAGAAGTAAAAGTTAGGTCAAATAATTTTGAGTCATGCATGGTTGGTTTGTTTTCGTGTTTTTGTTGGAACAAAACGTTGAAAAGTAGAAATCCCATGCTGAGCTCAGGAATCTTTATATATGACATCTGCAAACTGGGAAGGTGTTTTCAAGTCCCAGCTTTGCAACATCACTGTGATATAGGCACAGATATCATGAAAACTGATTTTATTTTCAGCTTTGGTCACTGATGTAGGTGGGAGTGATTGTATGTCCACATCTGAGTGTTTGTGTGGTGAGTATATAAGTAGAATAGCGTATAGTCAATTTACCTCAAGTTTTCATAAAAGGTGTGTCACCTAGCTTTGCACAGCAAACGCACATGTGAACAGGGTTAAAAGTGGACATAAAACTCTTCAGTAATTTTATTTCATTGTTATTTGAATGTGTGTACTGAAACAGCATACAGTATGTATTGAACATCGGATATGTAGGGGTTTTTTATGACACATCTTGCTGTAGTTTTGTTGCAGAAACCACAACTATGGATTTCACAACTTTCGTCCATGAGTCCAGTTTCTTGATTAAAAGAATTCACACTATCATACATTTTATATTTTTGATTTTAAGAAGGAAAAGGGAAAAGATTTGACAATACAGTCTAAAGAATCTATTTGGGTTAAATCACAGACCTAGAGTATTTGAACGAATGTTTGCACACTACTGGGAACACATTGCCTCCTTTTAGATAACAGTGTTTTTATCCTCAAAAACAAATTATGAGGGTGGGTCTTGGGTATGTTGATATGGAACAGAGTATCAGATAGCTATTCCCCTTCTGATTTGATTCTGAGATGGGGGAAACTCAGTCAGTTTATTCAGTCAGTGATCAGGTGGATGTGTGAGATTTTTGGGGATGAACAGGGTGAGCAGATGTGCATATCTATATCTATATACAGAGTGCCTGAGCAAGTTCTAAAAGTCCAAGACACCATTCTTACAGGAAAAAAAAAAAAAAAAGTTCGTAAGAAAACCCAGCAGCAGTGGAATCTGTTTGGTCTCAGGAGAACTCACTAAAGAGCACAGGACTGGCGTTGTCTACAAATCTCAGTTGGGAGTTTATCAGGGGGAGAGTCTGGTGGGGGGGAATGCGTTTCACATAATGGACATGGGAGATCCTGCGCTGCTCCATGACCTTGGTACCTTGGTGGCTTCAGTTGGTCCTGAGAGCCCTGCATTGGTAGTAATTTTGTCTTCCACCAGTAGGAGACTGGTTTCCGTAACTATAGAATCATAGAATCACTATGTTCCTTTTCTAAAGAAAACTGATTGTGGGCTTTATAAAGCTTTGTAGTTGATAGCTGGAATAACTAGCTGTAACTGATAGCCAGAATACCTCATATCTCTTTATACAGGAGAAGTGCATGAAAGTGAGGGAAATACCCCTATTAACTTTGTCTACATGCTGTTTTCTGATGAACACCGTGTTTTACCAGAAAAATCACAAAGGAAAAACATATGGGGCTTTCACACAATGAAGCTGTATTTGTATTTGGGTAAGGAAAGACAGAAAACTTTCAGAAGTAGCAGAAGTAGTTGGACTTGCTCAAGTCACGGTTATTGCAAGCATAGATGAGATGTGGGGTTCAGCACTTACTGCAGTCAGTGTGAGCAAATCCCATGGTGCAGGGGATAAGACAAGAAGTAGGTAGGCCCGTAGACGTAGCCTGAAGAAGCTCATGTCCTAGTTCAGCATGTTCCAGCCTTAGCAGCTTCAGGGGCAGGATCCCACTTCAGGGGCAGGATTCACGTGTCGAAGGTCGGTATTTCTGCTGAATTTCTGGGTGCTGGGTGAGCAGATGGTCTGTGTCCTGCTTTCCCAGCTTCCTTCCTGCCCTGTCCCACGTACAGCAGGCTGTGGCAAGGTTACTCTCCCTTTCTTCTTTGCTAAAACATGGAAGCAGCTCCACCTCTGCCACCTCTTTCCTCCTCCACCTGTTCTGCCTGTGAGCTGTTGGAAGCGTTGCTGCCTGTCTTCCTCCCTCCCTCAAATATGACAGCAGGTTTTAGGGGTTGTGTGTGGGCAGGGGTGTGCATCCTTCTTTCCTCCTCCTTCACCCCCATATCCTTGCAATAATGCAGACGTCTGGTGATCCAAGTCAGCCATGCCTTTCTACACCCGAAACTGCTCCCATTCTCACTGCAGAAAAGTCAGGCTGACAAATGAGAGTTGGGTGCCTCTTGTAGACCACCTCTTGGGTCAGCCTAATCACATGGACATGATACTTACTAAACATACGAGAGACAGGAATTTGCTAGGAACCCACAGTGAGGTATTTAGATACATGCTCTGCTCTCAGGATGAGAGTATTTCCTACTAGGTTTTATAAGATCATCCCTTTTCTTAAAGCTAAGTATATGCTTCTGAGCAGTGTCCAGCCTCTACGTGTGTGAGAGTTCAAATGTGAGAGGTGTGTCATCTGTAGCAATAAGAGGGGAGGATGTTTCTGGTGAAAATATGGTTACTCTTTAGTATTGACTGTACCTGTTGAATCCAGATTTGGGGTGGTCAGTTTGTCATGCTATGTTGTCTGCCTCTCTTGGCCAGGCTTTTTGCTTTGATCACAAAGCTTAAAAAAATATGAGAAATATTAATTCATTTTTGCATTCACTTTCCAAGGAGATAAGATACAGTCTTTTTTAATTTGTTGGAAGCTTTACCTAAATAAAAGGACATCAAAGGGCATATTTGTTCTATTGAATATTTAGTTTTGTTATATGCTTTATAGCTTTGTCTGCTATTCAAAGACCTAAGCAACTTTACTGGGATCAATAAGAAGCACTGATCCATCCCTCAACCTTCCCCAGACTTCTCCCTCGTGGTGGCTCCAGAGCTTTAACACTCCAGGTGAAGTGTGTCTGGCTCCAGGTAGAGTCTGTCAATATTTTTCATCTGATACAGTGTAAGTATTTTTCATATAGAAGAAAAAGGCATGTTCAGCAGTACCAAACAACTCAGAATTTGATTTCATTGTATCAAGTTACTTGTCGAAACCAACCAAGCAAAATGTAACTTTCCTTAAACTCCTGAAAATAAATTGGAAAACATAGTTTTATTTTTTTTTATTGCAATACTTTAAAATAAGTAGTATAATTTTCTGGTTTGAAAACACTACACATGCTCAATTTTCCTTGAAATGTATTTTAAAAAAAGTGAAGAAACTCTCAAAATCACAATGAAATGTCTGTTTCAGGTCAAGTTAAATATTTCATGCAGTTAAAAAAGTTGTTATAAAACCTTAGATTTGCTCAACATTTTTCATTTTGTCTGAATGTCCTGTGAATGGAAGCACCAACACAGCTTTAGTTTCTGACTCTTTAATTTAACTCTATTCCTGGAAAAAAGGCTGATTTTCGGTCACTTGTAAGTAGGGTCCTACAGCCAATACTAGTGCTTGTTTTCCAGGAATTTGAACAGACAGGTACATCTTTTTAAGGGACACAGAGCAGATTAAGCATACAGAAGGCAGAGTGCAGATGGCGTGTAAACCAGGATTCCTTCAGTTTAGACAAGTGAAAAGATAGAGAGTCATTCAGAACAGAGAAATACCTTCCACTATTCCCTGTCTTGATTGCTTCTACACTTCTGAGTATTTGGGATTCAGACAGAATTTTGTTGTGGACACCTCTTTTTATTTGGATCCTCCTACAATTTCCAGCGCCATCTAGCTTTTGCCTTTCCTGATCAACTCCAGATCAAGGTGGCTTCAGGATGTTCATTGCTCTGCAATCAAGACTGAGAAAAAGAAACTTATTGTTCCATTATTCAGATGTCCATACTGATCTTACCAGTAAAGAACAAATACTCAGGATCATTCTTTTTCAAATTAGCCTGGAAAACAGAGACACACGCTACACCACAAAGCCATCTGTAGATCATAGCGTCTGAAAAGATCAATCTCGAATTTGCAAATGGTGTGATGGGTTAATCTTGGCTAACAGCCGAATGCCCACCCCGCTGCACACCGCCTCTTCAGCAGTACAGGGGGAGAAAATAAGAAAAAAACAAGAATGAGAAAACTTGTGGGTTGAGGTAAGGACAGGAAGATCACTTACCAATTACCATCGCTGGCAAAACAGACGACTTGGGAAAATTAATTTATTGCCAGTTTAAATAGATTTGGGTAGTGAGAAAGAAGAATACAAACATTAAACCACCACCTTTCCTTCCACCTTTCCCAGGCTCAACTTTACTCCTTCGTTCCTGACTCACTGCCCCACTGAGTGTTGCAGGAAGGATGGGGAGTGCAGGTTATGGTCAATGCATAGCAATTTCTCTCTGCTGCTCCTTCCTCATACTTTTCCTTTGCTCCAAGGTGGGTCCTCTCCATGGGCTGAAATCCTTCAGGAAGAAACCTGTTCCAGTGTGGGCGCTCCATGGGCTTAAGTTCCTTCCAGAATATCCATCTGGTCTGGTGTGTCCTCTCCTTGGGCTGCTGGAGAATATCTGCTCTGGTGTCTGAAGAACCTCTTCCTTCTCCTCCTCTGACTTTGGTGTTTTCTCAATTGTTTCTCATTCTTTGTTTTCCCTCTCCTCCTCTACCTGTCCAGTCTTTTCTATCCTTTCCTAAATATGTTTTCACAGAGGCATCACAGACTCCCCTGATGGGCGTAGTTGTGTCCTGTGCTGTGTCCTCTGGGGAGCTCGCTGGAGCTGGCTGTGTCCAGCATGGGGCAGCCCCTAGTCTCTTCTCATGGGAGTCTTCCCTACAGCCCTCCTGACACCAAAACCTTGCCAAACACAACCAATACAATGTTTGTAGGGTTTGGACTAGATGATCTCCAGAGGTCCCTTTCAACCCTACCATTCTGTGATTCTGTACATATGTGGGTTCACCAAATTATCCTTTCCTGTTCCTTTTTTTTTTCTCAGGAAGCTATAGAGACACTGCAGTGAAGACTGGTAGAGCTTGTGATGGCTCCAGCAACATACAGAGGGAGAAGCAGCAAGAGAGGCATTTGTTGTACATGCCTGAGGCTTAAAAGGCAGCTCTCCAGATCTAGGAATGTTATAAAATACCAAAATTGGCTCATACTGAAAAATGCTTGTTCACTAATGGCAGTAACAACTGTGTCACGTGTTCCTACAGAGATGCCCAAGGACGCTCACCTGTAGTGTATTAAAACGGAAGAGACCAGAAATGTATTAGTGCTGGACAGATAAAGTATTGAAGTAGTTATAACTAGACGAACTGTAGAGATAATAATCTGATATGTATGCATGCACTGTATATTTTATACTAGAGTTGCAGCATAAATGACGACATTAAATCCTGTTATTTTCCTAATCCAGTAAGCAGTTAATCTCATTGCAAGTGTTGGAAATAATTATTCATTTATACACTTGGTTTTGCCACACATTTGATGTCAACAAGGAGTGTGCCTTTGACTAATCAGTTAAAACAGCTGGCAGATAAAGTAGTGAATGAGAATCAAGAATGTGCTGTTCCTACGAAGCAGAGTGTTGGTGTTTTTTCTTTAATCTGAGATGTTACTGATTCTACAAAGAAATGTTGTATTATACACAAAGAAAAACTTTTGTAGGACAGGCTCTACTCTGCGTTAACAGCCACCAGGACAAGGTTGAAAAGTAAAAAGCTTCATAGTTCTCAAGCTGCCTCAGTGTGCTCCCTCATTGCATTTTTGAGCTCTGAATAGGTGGAAGGACTCCACTCTTTTTCAACACACTTCTCTTACCTCTGAAATGTCTGCCATACCTAGTTGGGTGAAGAAGGCTGTGTAAAAGTCAGATATATGAGTTTTGCTGGTTGACAATTCCCTTCTAAAAGAGGAAACTCATGAATAGCATTGCAAGGAGAGTCTTGTTCTTTTGTGCTCCTGCATGAGCTTGTATTGGGTTTGCGTGCAAGGTTTTGGTAGCGGGGGACTACAGGGCTGGCTTCTGTGAGAAGCTTCTAGAAGCTTCTCCTGTGTCCAACAGAACCAATGCCAGCTGGCTCCAGGATGGACCTGCTGCTGGCCAAGGCTGAGCCCATCAGCAATGGTGGTAGCGCCTCTGTGTAACATAGTTGAGAAGGGAAAAAACCTGCTGTGCAACAGCAGCCAGAGAAGAGAAGACTGAAAATATGTGAGAGAAACAACCCTGCAGACACTAAGGTCAGTGAAGAAGTGGGGGAGGAGGTGCTGCAGGTGGCAGAGCAGAGATTCCTCTGCAGCCTGTGGTGCTGACCATGGTGAAGCAGGCTGTCCCCCTGCAGCCCATGGCGGCTAACGGTGGAGCAGATACCTGCCTGCAGCTCATGGGGGACCCCACACTGGAGCAGGTAGATGCCCAAAGGAGGTTGTGATGCCATGGGAAGCCTGCACTGGAGCAGGCTTCTGGCAGGATTTGTGACCCTGTGGGGGACCCATGTTGGAGCAGTCTGTTCCTGAAGGACTTCACCCTGTGGAAGGGATCCAGCTGGAGCAGTTTGCGAAGAACTGTAGCCTGTGGGAAGGACTCACGTTGGAGAGGTTCATGGAGGACTGTCTTCCATGAGAGGGACCCAATGTTGGAGCAGGGAGTGGGAAGTCCTCCCCCTGTGGAGGAGCAGTGAAGACAACATGTGATGAACTGACCACAACCTCCATTCCCTGTCCCCCTGTGCTGCTCGAGGTGGGAGGAGGTAGAGAAATTTGGAATAAAGTTAAGTCTGGGAAGAAGGAAGGGGTGAGGGGAAGGTGTTTTTAAGATTTGGTTTTATTTCTCGTTACCCTACTCTGATTTATTTGATTGGTAATAAATTAAACTAATTTCCCCAAGTCGAGTCTGGTTTGCCCATGACAGTAACTGGTGAGTGATTTCCCTGTTCTTATCTTGATGCATGAGACGTTCGATAGATTTTCTCTCCCCTGTCCAGTTGAGGAGGGAGAGTTATCACAGCAGCTTTAGTGGGCACCTGGTGTCCAGCCAGTGTCAACCCACCACAGAGCTGTAGCAGATAGAACAAATCTATTCTTGTCACCATGGAACTGTTTGATGGTCAGATATTTGTACGTTTATTCAGCTCAATTCTGTCATACTCTTCCTCACCCCTCTTGAGAAACACTTCACTCCCCTCTGTAGACGCAATTCATGTGCATGCTGGGACTTACCTTGGGCTTACTGTTCCACCCCAGCAGTGTTGTAGGACACTGGGGTGGAAGTGGGTACCATGGAGAAGGGTGAGATCCCCCAGCTTGGGGCCATACTGCTACAGACCAACATGGTGCCACTTGTGGGAAGGGTCATGGCAGTCACACCTTGGATGAGGACAGTGAGGCAGACACAAAATGAATGTGGATTTTTTTGTCCCAATTTGCCACACTTCTGCATGTGTTTATTACAGCTGTACGTGCAATTATTTGTCACCGAAGAAAAGTACTATCCTTTGTCAGAAGAAGAGGAAAAAAAAGATGATGCTTTTGCTGTCACAGCTGTGGTCTGAAACATAATGCAAGTATTAAAGCATCAGGTAAGAAAGGAAACATTTCAAAGGTTAAGGAATACTTCAGAGTAGATAAACTTGAAGTTATTTTTAACACAGGTGTTTCTGTAATGGTGCTATACTGCATGAGGAAACTTCACAGTTCTCCATGACACTCATACTATGTGTTACGCCTTTGCAGAATGATGGCTCAGTAACTTTGGCTGTAATGTAAAAAAATTAGGAGCACTTGCAAAAACTAATCCTGCTAAAGATATTTCCCCTTTCACAGTCTGTGCTTTTCACATCAGTCTTTATTTCTGTATTTTTGTTTCCAACCTGTCTTATAAAAGGGTTAAAATGTATTTGAAATTTGGAGAGGCTACCTGCTACTTCTCAAGTAACTGCACCAATAATGTTAAGTATAGGAAATCAAGGGGATACACCCATTGAAAATAATGTGTCGCAAAGTATGTTCATTAAGATAAAATAGCTGCAAGGCTTCCTACAGTCAGTCCATCAGTTCCATCATATATAACCATCCTGGTTTGGCTGGGACAGAATCCCAGCCCAGCCATGCCAGGCAGGCCGTTAACAGTTTCAAGCCAGCCAGGGCAGCTGACCCGAGTTAGCTACAGGTGTAGCCCAGACCATCATGTCATGGTCATCGTAAAGGGGGAAGGTTTGCTGAGGAAGGGGTGCTCCTGCTCCCGCTCCTGTTCTCCTGTCAATTGTGCATGTTTGTTTGCTGGGTATGACTTTGTATATCTTTGTTGGTATTGGTGCTATTTCATTAAATCTGTTTTCACTTCAACCCATGGATCTCTTCTCCTTTTCCTGTTTCCCCCTTCCTGACTGGTGAGGAGTCATCAGGTGATGTTAAACAGACAATAACCAAGAAATGTAGGGAAATATCCAAACCTTACCTAGTATCTAGAAATGTTACATTAATGGCTATGTTAGAAATGCCGTTGATAGAAAGACACTCTCTTGGCTTTCAAGCTCAATAATGACAGTAGAATAGGAACAATAATGAGAAAAGTTAATGAGAATTTCAGGAAATATTGGTGGTGTTCTTACACCTTTGAGTAGGAAAGTTGTTCTCATTGGGAGAGTCTTTAGATTACCCCATCATCTTCAGATAAAATGTTTGTAGAGTGAATGCTGGGCAAAATTACAGATTGGCTTCCAATAGCCCCTGTCTTTTTTCCTTCTGCCTTTTGTAGCAAGGCATTGGAAAAAGGAAAAACATGTGTGACCCTTCCTGTGATTTATAATGTGTTGCAGACATGCTTCTTAAGGATCAGTGGTGTGACAGTATCACAGCTGCTGGATGCATAATCAAGGGTGTATCTCCATCAAAGGCTGATTGCACTGAAATCTAGGGAAATGCTTTGCTGACTCACATATGCTCCATGTACACAAATTATCCATTGCCAGAATGCAATGGTGTGACAGAAGAATATTGAAGTGACACTGAAAACAGACCCTGGTCAGTCCTTAATATTGTGAAATCTTGAAAAACTTATTTGTAGTTTTTATATACATAACTGGCTTGTTTTCAGCCAGAATAAGCAAATAGAGGACCAGTCTTGGGTCAATGAGATAATTACTCCAACCTCCTGGCAAATTCAGCTGAATTATATTATTCATAATGTGATCTCTGAGTATTTGCTCCTATTTTAGGATACTTAAATGGCAATTTAAAATAAGATGGAGATTTAGAGACTTATGGGCAACTATCATGTATAATCTGGCACCATTTTAGGTCATATTTCTGAAGGGTCATTCTCCTGTATATGCGTATTTATATCTGGAAAGGTGGAAGACTTGTTTTTGCACCTTAAATTCTGTTACGGGTGCAAATCTATAGATTGCATCAATCAGGACTTGTCAGTGTAAGTTACACAATTAGAGAAGTCAGTTATTAAATATGTGTATCCTTGTGCAAGTCTAAGAATCAGGAAGCAGATTATGAAAGCCTAAATTGCATGTGTGGGTAAAACGCCCTTGACATTAGCCTGTTCAAAGTGATTCCTCTCAGCGGCTCAACCAAGGCTGTTAGAGGGACTAGGTGTCAGAGCCAGTATTAAAATGGAAAATGGAGAAAGTATTTGATCGATTGATTAATCTATTGAACAATATTGACTCATGTTAATAAGGTTAGTATCCTATGTTTGGGCTTAGAAAACCAAGTTTGTATTTCCAGCCCTTCCCTTCACCTCCTGCATGACCTTGAACGTAGCATTGCCCAGTGCTTGTGTTTTCCCATTAAAAATGACAGTAATATTTCCTCAGCTTTGTAAAACTCCTTGAAAGCAGTTAATAAAAAGCATTTCACAGGAGTTGGGTATTATTCTTACTACTGATCTATTATTGTGGCAAGTCTTGTAGGTTATGAGAAAAGAAACTTCCTCTGCCAGCATGCTGCCAGGAGGGAACTTGTAACTGCTGTAGCTACAGATAATCTGTAGCTGCAGAATGGTTTGAGGTCAGATCAGCAATAGCTATAGATTTTCACAAGTCTTAAAAGCTGCTTCTGGGTGACAGTAGCAGGAAAGACCACGAATATAACAAGGAAAAAAAAAATTGTGACAAACTTGCCTTGTAATTGGTTTGCATCAGTCAGAATATCTGTGAAATACAAAGGTCAAGCAACTTATTTAAAAAAACCCTATGTGAATCTAAGATTAGCCTTGACATTTTCAAAACTTCAGAATATTAGGGGAAGGGATGCAGCCCTGAGGATTGTGGTCCCTTAGGCTGACTGGAGGAGAGATTATATTAAACATTTTGAGACCTGAATGATCCATTCTGTATTAGAGAAGATTTACAAGATCCTCCGAGTACACTTGAAACATCTGACTGAGAGAGTCTGTGGACTTTCTGCTTTCTTGGTAGGGATTCTCAAGGGCGCTATTAAGGAATCAACTATTGTGATTGATGGAAAAATAAAGAAATTGAAGAAGAAATGAAGACAAACTGTAATGTGGACTTTTTCCTGCAGTCCCATGATATCTTCAACATTAAGTGATTTTGGCAGATAATTTCTACTATGAAGCATGTGGATAGCCAGAAGGCTATTAAGAGAGAATGATGCTATAATATAAGCATGGAGGATTCTTATAAAGTGTATCTTTCTCTCATTCAAAGTACATGATGAAAAATGATGTGTCCGGAGTGCTAACAAATTATAACAAAGTATAAATTCTCCCTATATATACATAATACTAAACCGCCTTTATTGTCATAAGCCACCATTCTTCCCCCACACCCCTGCTATGCATTTCCTATTTATAAAAATAATTTCAACTGTATCTTTTAGCTAATCATGGCCATGATCAATCCATACACAGGCTGACAATATGCCTGAGGTGATAATATGTCTGGTCAGTTTGACCAGTTTGTGGTAGATGTAAAATGCTTGAATGGGAATGCAGAATTCTGATGGAGTGAGACCCCATGTTCTCTTTGCACAGATGAAAATGATCTCATCATGTGCAAGATGATAGGGGATAAGGCTCTTCCTTTCTTCCCGGTACAAATCAAATACGTGTGACGTAATGAATATACGCATGCAGCTAGGTGAATTCTCTTTCTCCCGCCCATGTATACAGCTTACAGAGTCATCTTATTATTTTGTCTTTCCCTGTTTTATGAATTATTAATGAATAGATTTTTTGTTAATTCATAATTGTGTGTGATTCATTAAATGTTTCTGAAGAATGAGCCTTTGAATTACTACAGTGCTGTGCTCACTGTGGTGTTACCGGTCACCTCAGCAGCATGGTGTTGCTCCCAGTCCCTGCCTGAACAATTGCGAGCATAAAGTAAATATAAAGCTTCTATTTCTATCATAAGAAAATTTTTGTGTGCCCAAAGCATCTGTTTTTTTTCCATGCTACCTTAGGTTTAATAGAAGGCCTTCCTCCTTGTTAACTCTGTCAAGTTTCTAGGCTTTGACTATGATCGTTATGAGAATATATCACACCCAAGAGCATGTTCATTTTCCACTTTTTCATTTTGCCCAGGGAAAGAATACAAGAGCAGTTTCAGAGCTAGATGATGCAGACTGGCATTCAAAATGCCATTTTGCTAGTGCTTATTTTAAACCTTGTTCTTCCTGGGCCAAATCGGACAGACTTCAGTCTGTAACCAGTTCCTTTCAAGGTGTATCTGCTTGCTTCTGTGCCAGTGCTCTGGACACGAGGATTATGTGGTACTAGCTGCAGTAATGTCAATACTGGTGCCAATATTTTTATCTGCATTAAAGCCAATTCTTTGGCCTTGTATTTAAAAAGCAGAAACCAAACCTCAGTTCTTCCTCATGGCAGAGATGATGTCAGGCACAGTACAGAAATATTTTGAATGCCATTTAATGAGTTTATTGGCACATATTTTTTAAATCACTTTTATAGAACATATAGAGAAGAAATACATGTATCAACACTAGCGAACAAATACCTAATGCATGCTTATTTGGAAGTCCTAAATAGGGATAGTTGTGGATGGTAAATAAAGGCATGTCTAAGACCCTGTAGTTGCAGGTGAAGGAGGGATCTGGCTAAAGCCGAGTGAGTATTTCAGTGTTCCCTTTGTTTAAATCAACCTTGTCTGCTCTATTTTGTGTATCTAGATTTCCAGTAAACTTCAGACACAATGAACAGGAGTACAAGTCTCAGGGAGAAATGGAAAAGATTTATTCTGTTTGCTTTCACAGAAGGAAGATGTTAGTGTACACAGAGTTGGGATAGGTTCCTATCGGGACAGAACAAAACTGGCTTTTCAGCTAGTGCCTTACCATGGCAATCTGCTTCAAAGGAACAACTGTCATTTTTGATAAGGATAGTGAGAATTACTGTTGTCTGGAGAGATCACTATGCCTCTGGGTTGTATAGTATATTACAACAGAAGGATTTATTCTTTAAGAGATGAATAATTATTCCACTACAGCGTTTTGTTGCTGGTTTAGAAAAGACATAGTTTGTACCCTGCATGATTATAATGTAGCTCTTTAGCTCATGCTCTCAAATATAAACTTGTGATATGTTTGTTTGTTTGTTTGTTTGGTTTGGTTTTTTAGCAGGGAGTCAAGCAGAAAAAGTAGCCAGTTAGTGGAAACCTTCATAGGGCAAGTGGATCTGGGGAGCGTGTGTGCATGCCTCATGCCTCCCTGCAGCCAAGATCTAAAGCAGAAGCTCACAGTCTCGCAGAAGCAATGCAACCAAGTGAGTTATTATGGAGAGTTTCTCTGTGGCTGAGCCAGTAAGAGCTGGGTGCTAAACTTGTTTCCGCTTGAAGTTGCTCTTTACATACTTGTTAAGGCAGAATGTTCTACCTTTTCACCTCTGCAATACTGGGTGTGAAACATGAGCCTCTAGGTGTTTCCTGGCTGGCAAGAATTCAATGGTAATAAAATTACTAGTAGAATAAATGTTTCAGAGGCAGTTATCCTCTCTCACCTGTTTGTAATTTTTTATTAATTATTACAAATGTGTTTAAGTACACTACCTGATTTTAATCTGCTGTATTCCCAGGATTTACATATAAAGGTCTTTTTCCCACAGAATAATGAATAATCACATATGTCAGGGTGTGGTGTTAAAATACTGAAGCTTGGTGATACACCTACTAGCAATTGTTCATTTTGTAAAAGGCTAGGTTCTGTAAGTAGTTTGCTTTTTATGGCCCTAGTCCAAAATTCTGTTGAAATCAGACTCTTATTGAGTTAAAAAGCTACAGATCTGGTCCCAAATGTTCTTTTATGGGAAGTGTTTGTAGTGCCATTGTTAACAATATATGCAGCACTGGGTGTGTGGATTGTATAAGTAGAAATTTTACTTTTCCCAAAACTCTTGCTCACTTTTATGCATTCTTTGCTCAAGCAAACAGCAGGTGGCTTACATGAATAGTGGGGTTAATGAGACTACTTAAGTGCGCAACTCTTTATCAGAGCAAGAGTGAAAAAAAAAAAATCACAAACTGGTCCTCAGTATCAGAGAATTTAGGACTTGCCAGATAGAACTGAGAAACATAAAGGATTAATATTATTATATATTGAAAGAAAAGCCGACTAGCATAGTGGTGGCAGGGGGAGGAGGGGTTGTTTTTCCAAGAGCAGCAGAGCTAATGAGATCTAATGCTTTTGTTTCTTAATCCCCAAACTGAATTAATCTCTTTCCCTTCCCATGTGACATCAGCTCCTAGGTGCAGGGAAGCCGCAGGGCAAGGTGCATGCTGCCTGGCCAGCCAAATGGAGGGTGAGGGAGCTGAACTGTGCTTCCCCTTAGTAGAGACACTAACCTTGTCCCTGCTCTCCTTCCACTTTTGGTTCTCATGTGTTGTATAGAAACATAGTTATCTTCGGCGTATCAATTTGGATTGAAATAGGACCATGAGCTCGGAAGTTATTTGGGAGGAGGGGAGGAAGGGTAATACCATTGTGTAGACTCCCTTTCCTAAACAAAAGAAAATGGTGCACCCTGAACTCTGCTTGGACAGGGCTGAACTTAACTTGCAGTTCCTCATTTGGATCCCATAACAACATGGCCCTCATGAGGTTTTGTACACTTTACTTTCACAATAACTTACCTCAAAAATAGTAAGCCCTAATAAGATGATAAACTATTTGTATTAGAATCATAGAATCATAGAATGTATTGGGTTGGAAGGGACCTCTAAAGGCCATCTAGTCCAACCCCTCTACAATAAAAATAGGATAGGAAGCAATAAAATTAGGAAGTGAATCACGTGGATAATATTTGTGATTTCTCATTATGCCATCTTTGTGCTAATTAACGTGTTACCTTTGACTGCTGCCAAGCTGGAAGGATGAAAACAGAGTGTTTTATGTGGTGTTGTGTTTTGTTCTGCGCTTAACTTTTTCTCTTCCATTTCTAAATTACTGATTTGACAAAACACAAACAACAAAAATACCAACGTATTACAAGAAGTAAATTTTAAACTGACTCTATAGTATTTGTGAAGGAAACAGTTTGTAACTAACCAAAGTCTTGACAAACTTTGAAAAGACTGAATTTTGGATGTTGATGGATCTTAAACTGCAGCTACACAGCTGGGTTCCAGTGTTATCTGGGCAAGCGTCAGATAGGGTTTTGCAGCATAATGCTACTCAAAAAATACCTAACACTCTTGTCTAGCAGACAAGATTTATAAATATGAACAGTTAGTGTTTGAAAGTTAAGGAAGTCACAAAGACTCAGCAACAAAGCAATCCAACAGAGGAATCTTCTTCCCACTTTCAAACTCAAAAAGTGATTTCTCTGAAGCAAAAATGACATCAAATGCTTTTTTAGATAAAAGATACTACAAATAAGAGAGATCCTCCAGGAGAGGCTTTAAAGTGTCTTTCAAAATTAGCAAGCACAAAAAGCCCATAGGTCAAGAATCAAATCCTCTCCTATAATCCGTATTCACTCAGATAGCGTTTCAAACTCAAGCTCCTGGAACTGACCTTCAAAAAGGCATTTCTTGATGAAATGTGTGTTACGCTATTGTCGCTATTCATCCACCTCTAAACACCTGACATCAGCCAAAGTTCAAAGGAATCAAACAATGAGCTGACCCCTTGAGGAAAAAAAAGTAACAGCAGCACCAGGACTGGTCTGAATGCTGGAAAATGGACAGTAGTATGTGAAGCAAAGGGTATTGTGGGGTCAGTGATCTTGACAATTACCAAGTTTGAAATACATTGTATTATAAAAGTTACTTATTGTGCGTATTGTGTATATAAATACAACATTTTCTTGCTGATGAGCCTTGCAGGTTGCTTGGAATTAACTAATAAGAATTAGTAGAAATTGTATCCATAACAGTGCCTCCTCCAATTTTGTGCTTGAAAACAATTTCAATGATTTATGAAGTGGAAATGTACAATAAAGGTAACTTGTAAAAATTACTGACTCGTAGACGTGAACAGAGACCAAGAGTGATTTCTGAATTTTATTTCTTGTATCCTTGTCATATGCATTGATATTTCTTCTTACTGCAGAAGGTCCTGATCCACAGCAATAAAAGCCGTAAGTGACCTGAGTCTGGGGAAGTTCTGACACAATTCTCTGGAAATCCCATGGGCTTTCTACTTTCTATTAACAATGATGACAGCTCTGATCTTCTCCACAGTATCATATTTAAGTATTCAGTGGCTATTAATAAAATCTTGATGGGATTCTAGTCACATGTATACAGAGTTTGAAAGCTTTGGGTTAATAAGGATTAAGATGTCAAAAGTTGGGAGAGAAACTGAAAACAAAGAAAATTTATCATGGATGCGATTTTATTTTCTCTGCAACTAAAACCCGTAGTAGAGTTATTGAGAAATCAGATTCATGAACACATAAAGAATCCCAGATGACCTGAAGGGCAGAAATCAGGCTTTACTTGCTGAGAAGTTAAGAAGGGATAATTCTGAGCTCCTGGCTGGTCAGGCTCTGGAGCATTTAGCCTTAGGAAAACCAGTCAGTCAAGACCAGAGTGATGTGTGGTATGTGCAGCTCTTGAAATGGGGACAGAGATTGCAATTTATCTCATTGACTTTTAAGCTACAGTAACTTGGGAAGGCTCAGGAATCTCACTTTACTACCATTGCAGCCATGAATTATGTTAGATTTAGAAGATGTTTGTGATACTTGTGGGCCTGTAAACCTATGGATTTATGGATCTAGAAGAAAGGGTCCTGTCTTGAGTAAGGGCCCTTTTATGCCCTACCACAGTGAACTGACTTCTGTACTGAAAATTTACTTGCTAGCACGAAGCTGGTGGATGTCTCCTGCATTGGCTGCCCTCCACTTCCCAATAGAAAGATTGCACTGGGGATAATAGAGATGTGTTAAGATGGTGGGACATGGTCAGCTTATTGGGGTGCTATGGCAGAGCAGAGCTTTGCTGGCAGAGACCTTGGTAAGCATCTGTGTAAGGAGCCAAATTAAAACGGCTGGTTGGCTGCTCTCAGCCTTGACCATTTTGAGGTCAATGGGTCCAAAGACTGGAGGCTCAACTGTTCACGCAGTCTCACCCTTAACAAGCAGATCTTGAGCTACAGAAAAGAATGTAGCTTGGAATATTAAAATACGTTGCTGGCTGCCAATTCCTTCTTCCTCTAATGGTACAGGAGGTGTTCTAGACAGGAATATCTAGAAAACCCTTGAGACAAGCCCTTTAAAATCATCAGGCATTAAGGTTAATCTTCCTTTTTCCTCTCTCTGAAAAGTTGTTCATAACCTGTGGAAATTTGATGAGGTTTGTGGGCATGACCCTGGTTTGTTAATAAGCTTGTCGTTTTTAGGTTTTCATGAAAATCTGGTGCTTAGTTATATTTCTCAAGAGGGATTTAAAGGACAATTTTTTTCAGTGATACAAGTGGTATTTTGGTGCTTCTATTCCCCACTGAGTAATACATCTAGATTCCCTATCATTTATTAGAAAATTAATGACTCCAAAGTATCAGAGTCATAAATGTCAAAATAGATAAAGTTAACTGGAGAATAATCACTTTTATGGACATCAGCTATCTTCAGCTGTAGAATGTGCACTAATGTAATCCCATGAAGTGTGGATTAGGTGATTTGACTCAAACCAATCAGTGAAAATAAAAAGGAATGTATATATACAAAAAGATAGCCAGAACTGGAGTTTTGAATACAGATTTAAATGCAGAGTAAAGCTGCTTCATTCAACAAAGTTGCTGAAGACTCATTTGGGTGTAAGTTGAATCGGAGTCTGGCTCTAAGAGTGACTTAACCATGACTCAACATGCTGAATTGTCGCTCCAAATAGTAGCTATCAAAGGCATCTCGCCTTTGCGTAAATGACTAATATAATTAGCTTATAACATCACCATAGGCATTGGCAAAAGTAATCATCATTACTATCCATTGTATTCACAACATCTGAACCATTCATATGGAAGCCTGTGAAACAGAAACTTCTATCCATCTCAGGAGAACTTTGTTTTCACCCTCTACACATTTTCTGCAGGGGCCTGTTTTCCATGCCTCCCCATCCTCCTGCCCATTCTTAAACTGCTTACAAAATGTAATTAGCATTGTTCCTGCTGGCTTCGTCTTTTTTTTTTTAAAGACTGAAGCGGAGATGGGAAAAAAGTGTTTTTACAATAAAAACAAATACAAAAGTCCTTTGTACACAAAACCTTGTCCTACTCGGTTAGCTCAATTAAACATTTGCAGAAATAGTCTCACAAAGTCGATCCTATTTTGCTGCTAGTTTCATTCATACAATTCTGAAGTTATACAAGTGTAACCAAGGTCAGAATTTAGTCCATTGTGTGCTTAAAAAGAAAGTACTGGGAGAATTTCTTGTTTCACTTTTCTAACAAACGGATGTGCTTCCATAGCCATGAAAATAAGAACATGACTTGAATGGCTTACCATCACTATGATACTAAGACAACTAATCTAAGACTGAATGCTGCTCTTTTTTTCAAGAAAAATGAACATAATGATTAACGATATCATGGCAGCACAATTATTTTGCTATGTAGCACTTTCTTTATATTATTAGAAGCTTGTCTTATTTGCTTATATACTCTCTTCTCTAAATAAAGATCTCTTGCTGTGAACTTTGCCTTTTCTGAACATGCTTAGCTGTGGTATTAAGAAGGGGTTTAATCCTTTTAGACAAAGAGACTCCTCTTTGTAGGACACTAAAATGTTTAAGCCACATCTGATTTAAGACTAGATTGCTCAGCACCTTGTAGGATTAAGCACAGTCACACCTTCCTGTTTCTGGTTTTAATGATATGTAGTGTAATAACTCCAGTAATAGCTGAAATAGTGCTTCTTCAAATATCCAGGTAGGAATTCAGGTCTATCAACTCTACCAGTGTTGGCAGTAGAGCTGTTGTCTTTCTGTGGTTATCTACTGCCTAGTGCTCTGGGTGGTGATCTTTCACTTTCCTGGGGCTTGGTTCAGGTTGTGGGCTCACAGAAAACTAGCTATGTCTTTGCATAGATCACAAACAGTAGATGTGATGAACTGACTCATTGATCAGTCTTTGTGTGTGCAGTAAGCTGGGCGTGTTTGGGATGTGCTGGGATAGCAATGTCTGCACAGTGTTGTCTGAGATATCCCGTGTTAGATTTCCTGCGCACGCACACAGGTAAACTGCATGTGTGAAGCACGTCCAGGTTTTCTCCTCTCGGACCTGTTTTTATAGCTGTGTAAGCTTCTGTCTACTTTGGGCCCTTTTTCTAATATAAGGTCCGTCTCCCTTCCCTCCTCTTTCACATCTCTTTGGGCCTTTCAGGAGAGGAAGATGTGATGGATTTCTATGGGACAAGAGACCCCTTGCAGACTAGTCCCTTTCCCTATTGATTAATCACCCACTGTAAACTCTTGAGAGAAAGCTGCATGTAGCTTCCTGTCTTTCAGTAGTTTCCATAAGTCAGAAATGTAAGCTTTATTTTTTTTGAGGTCAGGAGTTGTCCTTCTTTCCATTATTTATAGTACATGTGTTTTGATTAGACAAACAGCCACTGAGGTGATACTTCTTTTATTAATAACGCAACTTATTGGTTTGTTTATAATCTGGTATGATTTTTTTTTTTTTAAGGTCAAGTAAAAAAGACAAAAAAAGTTTTGAAAAGTTGTGGAAAGTTCAGAGAAATTACAAACAGGTAGATGCCCAATGAAAAGTTCATTTCTACAGAGCTATGGAGAAACCTCCATTCCTCCCTCCAACCTGCTCATTCTCAAACACCCACACTTTTAAAAGTGGGTACTTTAAGCTGTGTTCCTAGGTTATAGTCACTTAAAATAAACACCTTACTTCCAGACTTGCAAAATATTCGCTATCTGCAATTTGAATAATTCTGAAAAGAGCTTAACAGTCCTTTAAACACCTTAAAAACACGAGGATTTTAAAAAGTGCATTTTTCTCTATAAACACAATTGAAGCTTTAGGATGCAGATCTATACTTCTGTATATATATATATATATATATATATATATATATATATAGTATATATTCCTATACTTTTGGTTTTGGCTTTGCATCCTTGTTTCCTTTAAATAATAAAATATTAAATAAAATATTATTTAATTATTTGTCATGCAGCCTAGTCCGTGACTGTGCTCTGATGGAGGTAAGCCAGCAAAACCGAGACTGAAGGATCCCACCAGTTCTCGTCTTGCTTGGTGCTCTGGCCAGCACATCCCTCTGTCCCAAGACACTCAGCTGTCCAAGCAGGCTGATGACAAGCAGCTGAACTTAAAGCAATCTGAGCTAATGTCCTTGAGAGATTGGTTTAGCTCTCAGTTTGAGTCAGGACATGGTAGTTGAGATCGATATGTGTAGAACAGATGCATTTTTTAATCTTCTTTTTTTCTTGAGCTGAATATTTGAATGCAAAATCTGATCCTACATATGAGCTCAACTGTGGAAGTGTAATGCAATGGCATTTAAAAATAGCGACCGCCAAGAAGCAAATTAACACAGAGGGAAACCGTTTGGAGGTGTTTGGTGATGCTTTCCACCAGGCAGGATATGCACAGTTTTATATACAGTAGGTTAGCATTTCCAAAGGGCAGAGAGAGATGAAGGATAAAGGATAATCTTTTGTAGCTTCAAGGCATGTGAGCTTTATGGGTGCTCATTTGCAGTTGGAGAGCCCAAGCAGTGCTATCTTTCAGTCAAGTCTTACTTTACTCAAGAGTTTTCTTTAAAGTGTCATGGCAGAAAATTGACAACATTAAGAACATACCTATTTATGTGCTTCTTTTTAAAGAAGTAAATTAAAATCCCATTCCATATCAAGCTTTTTGCAACACCATACACTCTTTATGGCTCTGACAAACAATGCAGAGATTTGAAACCTGCCCAAAACATGTTTAAGAGCTGTACTGCTGTAGATTAATGCATTTGTAACATTTTTTACTTAGATTTATCTCTGCTCATATGGAGTGATGTATTTTTCCCCAAGAACAATACAGATAAAAGCTAAAGATTACAGTTTGTGTTAGAGTGGGTAAGCACAGATAAGGGTATTTCTCTTTGTGGAAGATGAAACAAGCACAAGAGGAGCCTAAGAACAACAAAGACACTCTTTCACAGCAGGAGATATATTTGATGACCTACAGTAAATATTATAAATGCCTGAAAGTGCTTTTATATACAAGTGTTGCTTTGTAGTAGGGACTTTGTAGTATGTATTTTCTATTCCCTTCCAACACAAATAAATACCAGGCTAGAGGAGAGTTATATAACCACAAGATTAGGAAGATGATGCAAATGTAGCATTGTCATTAGTTACTGTCAAAGACATCAGTTGTCTAGCAAAGGGACACAAACTCCTCATTGATTTGTTTGCTACACTTACGTTCAGGACTAATGTAAGCAACTGTAATAGGTAGGTTGATTTGGGCTACAAATGTTAACTACTGAGTATACGTTACAGTGGAATACAATATCATGGGGCAACGCAGTACGGCAAAACCCTCCTGGTTAAAAAACAAATGGGTGCTCAAAAGTAAAGTGGGGGCCCGAGCTGCAGAATGAGCTTCTAGCTGTGGTGTCATGCAGGAATTTAAGACTAGGAGATCCTACCAATAATTCAGAAAACTGTTGCTGGTATTGAAATCTATTTTAGGGACCACGTTGAAGACATTTCACCTTTGGCTTGAACAAGAGGCAGTAAAACCCAGCAGTATCATTTGGGAGCTCTTGGAGAGCTTATGAGCATCTTCCTCAGTGATGTAGGGTAGGCTTCCAGATGCTTCTTTGCATTGTGGGATATTGTGGCTTAATGAAAAGGAGACAGAAAGGAGCCTCTTAATACCTCCACCTGTAGGACATCCTATATCTCTGTTCAAAAGCAACCTTAATTCTGAATTCACTGAAGTGGCACTGCTCACTGGTAAGATACTTCCAGCAATCTAGAAACAGGGAGCATGGCAATGTGTGCAGACTCATGAGGAGCTGAAGGGCTGGATGGATCAGAGCCCTAATAAAAAGAAAGAAGAGTGCTTAAGCATTGGAGGCACTGTATTTTTAGGATTCCCAGCTCTGATAGCCAGAAACTCGTTATCAGGGCTCCAACCTGGTAGCTCTATATACATGTTGAAATCCCAGCAAATGAGCCCACTGGGGAATTTGGTCCTTTCTGTTTGCACGTATATTTTTAAATGAAATCACCTATGACCTTTCTTCCTGCATTTCAGTCTTTGCTGCTGTGCTCATCATATCGAGACATGCTGCAGAGATAAGGGACGTTGTGTTCAGTGTCTCAATACCTTCTCCCCTTGGCACCTGCGAAAAAGTTGGGGCTCAGCTTTTTTTCAGGCTCATAGGAGATGACAGGGTTAGAAATAGGTTACAAACTGAGAAGAGGACAGGGTGAAACTGAAAGGAGTTGTGAATAAATGACCAGCACTTGAAGCCATTGGAGTTGTGGTTCCTTTCAATAGCCCATCCTGCCCCTCTGCCTTCTGAAGCAGTAGCAGCGTGTTACATGTAGCTTTTTTCTTTCCCTCCTCAAAACAGGAGGTGAACCCCCCCCCAGGGCAGACTTTATTGATTATAGTGCTAAAAGGCAGCAGCCTGCCGGGGTGAGTACAGCTGTGAACAAGTGGGGAAGTGGCCGGAGGACTTTCCTCAGTGGGGGGAAACAGAACTGAGGTCTCGTCAGGAATTTCAGATGTCTCCACGGAACGTGTCGCTCCGGTAAGCCAGACCCTCTGGTGAGGGACCTTCACAGAAGTCTGTAAGAAACACACTGTGAGATTTTATAATGTAGGTGTGATCACATGTTGGCCGTGAATATAACAAAGATGTCACAAATTAGTCTGCTGCTTAGTTTTGTCTTCTAAAGCATTGTATCGGAGAACAGAATATAACATTAGACATGTGGGAAGCATTAAAAGAAATGTAAGTAGATCTAAATTATAGTTTAACTGTCCCTTTATTTTAATGATTGGCTTTATTCACGGTATAAGAATAACCATGGCTTTTCCTGGTAGTCTGAAAAAAGCTTGCAATTTATTTTCTAAATTTTAATGAAAGCCAAATGGTCACCAGCCAAAATTCTTCATATTAATAATATTTAGTTTCTGTTTTAAAATATGTATTCCTTTTTGAACTAGATCTGATCAATGCACACACTGTTTTTTGCCAAAGATTTTTAAAAACATTTAGCTTAAAATTGTCCAGATTTTTGATCAAATAATTTGGAAAAATGTATCTGGTTTGTTCTCACATCGGGAAGGCTTTTCTCTGTTTTCTCACTTCTCTGCTTTTCCTGTCCTTTTGACGAATCCTGACTCGAGCGCTCCATTTAAAGGCTGTGAGCATCGCAGAGCACGGGAAGCCTTCTGGGCCTGCTGATATGCGGCAGAGTGCACGACCCTGCGACTGCTCCCTTCTCCACCCGCCCACTGTGCAGCACAGCCTCCTGGACTTCTCCTGAGAAGTGTTGAGGCCCTGCCAGTTCTAGTCTGGGAGCTGGGTCTGTTTAGTACCTCTGAATACTAACTAGGTTGTTTTTACCCAACAGTAATATGTGACAAATTAAACAATATAAATTTTATCTTGATCTTAATTAAGGCAACAGCAATATTCCCATTAACTTCAGTGGGACCAGGATTATATCAAATATTATTTAAACATTTATAATAGCATTAGATAATGGGTTTAGAATAATTAAGAGTCTATTGAAGAAATTTAGCTTGATGGTGGAAAGGCAAATTATGTCAAATGAACGGGAACTGTCATTTATGGAGGCCTATTGAGATAGTCTTGTTTATTGAGGGAAGAAAACGAAGCTCATAGGATTTTTTCAGGGGCAGAGTCTGAAGGTCTTTTTAGGACTGAGAAAGAGGAGTGGGAATATTAAACAGATGTGTGAGGTGGGAACAGTGTTTTTCGCCATCACATAGGCTCAGCAGTCAAGAGTATCCAAAAATTAATTTTCGATTGGTAAAATGAGATCCTAGATTCAGTGTAGGCAGTTTCAATTAGGTCTATGCAGATACACAAAATTAATGGGTCAAATAAGTAATTAATGGTGTTAATATATCAATCTCTTTTCTAATAACAGTGTCTGAAGTGAGTCAGGGGAAAAAAAATCTAATAATTAATTTGAAAACTGCTAGGATGCTTCAATTGATTTGGAGCTAGGAAAAAAAAAGTGAATAATTAGTAAGGATCAAAAAACAATATCACTTTTAGTTCTCCAAATGGAGAGGAAAATTAAGCAGAGATTGAAATATCATTTTTTATCCTTGTAAGAAGGTTGGGAATGTCAACTCTAGTAGAAGCCTATTCCTTATTTTAAAAGAGCTGTACGTGCCCTGTCCTTCCTCACTTCACTCATGTGCACAGCCCTTATTCCTGTGGAAGATTATGTCAACTCTGTAAGGAGACAAGTGGCTGTGTGTTTGTGTGTCCTAGGTTTTCTCCTCAACCCAGAACTTTAACATTTTAAGCAGCACTTTTCTCAGTTTGCTGCTATGATAAAATAATGATGAAGGAATATAAAAGCCATAAATGTCATCCTTTTTTAAAAAAAAGAGTGCGCATTTCAACATAAAATGAAGGTATTAGTCAAAGTGATCTCTGCTAGACTGCTCACTGGACAGGAGGTAAAAGAGAGGGGGCATTGCATGAATGAGTCTGTTACTCATAAAAATAGGTTGTATGTGAGTTCTTTAATTTTTAGAGGAAATGGTTGAGATTTGTGTGTTCATTTTTTTGAGTAAAATGCATTTGATGAATACACTGGCAGAAAGGAGTTGTCATTGTTATTTGGGCATAATACAGACAACTAATGATCCCCCAGAACAATTGACAGAGCTAGACCTGCTTTAGCTGATACCCTAAATCTCTGAATGAAAGGCAGCGTTAAGAGTACTTAAAATGAAAGGAAAATCAGAACAAATGCAAGCTAACTCAATGTTTTTGAACACGTGGTTCTTAAGCAGAATATGGACAACTCTATTATGTACCATTACTTCAAAACTGTAGCATGAAAGCTGCCTCTTGGGAAGCTGAGATGTAGGTATTAGTGTAGAAATACTAAATAATTAGGAAGCATTAGAAGAGTGGAACGTTACTGATCAGATGACTGAGAATTCGGACTGTGGTTGTTCAACATACTTCAGGGGATCCAAGCAACCCCCAAAAGCTTTTCAACTAAGAAACACTCTTTCCTTGCATTAGAAGCGGCTGTTCTCTCTTCATTTTACCATGAGTTAAGCTTACTCACCACACTTCTCTTTCTGTTTTAATGAAACATGCACCAGTGTTGGTGTTTGTGTTCTTTGCTGTATCAAAGTTTTCCTCATGTTTATTCCAGGCCACTATTGCTGAGCCTGATGTGACAAGCATGCTGGTTGCAAAGCTACGGTGTACGTAGAAGAGCAATTTTACTTGAACAAGAAGTTGTTGCTAGGTAGGCATTTTATCAGCACTCATGAAGAGTAGCAACTTGCTGCAGTCTGCAATTTTTTCATCTTTAAGGTACACCTAAAACTAGATCCCTGAACTATGGACCAATAAGTTGGAAAACACATTTGGACTTCCTTAGAAGAAATGAACTAAGCAAGCAGAGAAAAAAAAAAAAAAAAAAGGAAAGAACAATATTTCAAATAGTGTATGGTAGTATGCTGTTTAATAATTTGTCGGTTTTGTACCATATATTTCCCAAATAGATTCCTTGTTCTTTTTGTTCTGTATGTGTATATGACTTAAAAAAAAATATACAAATACCTGCCAAGACCAGACAATATTCTTGCAGAATCCTCCTTGCAGCGATGCTGGTTTGTGTTCCCTTGCAGTCCTATGCATAGCAAATAGTGAAGAGTTTTCACTTTGTGTTGTAATGACACCAATTGATGCTGATACACAAACAGAGATGCTTTATCATGACAAAGCACTTCACAAGCTGCATTTCTAGCTGTTAAAACACCAGGGAAAATATCAATATCAAGAGAAAAAATTATTTTCAGGCCTCAAAGAGGATGCTATAAATGATACAGAGGAAAAAGTCTAAAAACTTAAAAAAAAAACCCAAAGCAAAAGAGTTTAGAGCTTGCTTTGTTTGCAGTTCAGTGAGTTGGTTCTTTTAATGGTTCACTAAATTGTATCAAGTAAATACACAGCTTCCACTACAGTACTCAAAAGTACACACTAAACTTATTTTGACAGCTTTGCCACCCATGCTGAGATGTAGCATGCCACAGCTATTTGGGTAGAAGCTGGCCCATTTAATAAGACTGCATCTGACATAGCCCATATCAGAGTCCGTGAGTGCTCTGTCACCACCCTTGGGCAGTACAGGGTTTCATGGGCACATTCACTGGCAGTCTCTGCAGCATGTGTCTTCTTTGGGTGACTGAGTTGCAATGGGACATCTGAAAGTCCAAAAAGTACTCCCATTTTTGGCACAATGCAGAGACCCTTTATGGTCCACTATGGAGATGATAAAATGGACAATAGACAAAAGGTTACTTACCACCTGCAATGTGTAAAATTGAAAGAAGACAGAAATGCCCTGTGGGAACAGAAGTGGTCCATGTAGGCCAGGACTCCATTTCCAGCAGTGGCAGGAGATGTTGCGCAGAGAAGCACATGAGCCTGGACTCTCTCCGCAGTCTGTCGTATTCCCAAGTGATTGTGATCATTGGATTAGGGACTTTAGGGGATACATCCCTGGTTGATCCATTTTTGTATCTGCTGAAGGATCTGTTACCTGTGAATTTGCATGCCACTGATAAAATCTGCCTCCTGTAACAGCAGGTTCCAGGAGTTCACCACTGCCTGTATAAGAAAGTACTTAAAACACCTGTTTTAAGCCGATTTCCTGCTGTTTTCACTATGTGCTCACTGGTTCAATATTGCAGGCCTTGGTGTGGGGCAATTCTGTGCTAACCTTCATCATTTTGTGAGTCTCAGTAATATCCCTTTTTAGCCGTTCATTCAAACTGGAGTCCCAACCCTTTCTCTTTTCTTTGTAAAGTTACCAGTACACCCCCTCAATCACTTTAGTTGCTCTTCTCTGTGGGTTTTTTTTTTCTAATTCTAGGATGTCTCCTTCTCTATTCTGTCTTAAGATGCATAGACCAGAACTGCAAACAAAATACGGGTGGAGCAAAATGTTCCTAGTGGCAAAATGATTCTCTTTTTTTCGCTGTGTCTATCTTTCCTAATGACATCAAACATTTTGTGGCTGGTGTTGCAAACTTAACTCAGAATTTCAAAGAGCTGTTACTGATGACTTCAGTAATGTTTCCATGAATGGAATCTATCTGTTCTACATACAGCATCAGGTAAGTATTTTTCCCTTGATACATTGCTTCACAGTGATCCACATGGAAACTCACCTGACCCTCAGTGTCGTGCACACTCACTCAGTATGGCTTTTGGAGTTCCTTACTATCAGCGTGGCATTTGACTACCTCAAAAATGCCTTGGTATTATCCACACACTGCATTCTCCAGATCATTGACAAAGATGGTGATTAATACTGGTTCTGAGACTGATCTCTAAGGGTTCCTGAGATTTATACTGATGTGTCTTGCACATGTTTAGCAATGTGTTTTATGACAAATCATTTTTATTTATAATGTTTTATTCAATGTTATGTGTATTTAAGGTGCAATTTCATGGGTCTTTCAGACTTCAAATTCTTCTGCTTTCATTTCCTTTCATAATATTTATAAATATTTTGGCTTACTGGTTAATCTCATGGAAGCACACCACTGTCTCCTGTGAAAGGCTATCCACTTCTCTAGGTCCCAGTGCTAGCAAACAGACTAAGGACAGACGTAAAATTTGCAAACAAAATTTGACTTTTGTACAAACTGAAAATGCCAAGCATCTGTCTCCCTCTGTCTCGGCCTGTTCATTGTGTGACATTCCCCTATCCTGGCAACAGAATTAATATCAGAAAGACTTATTTGATAGTGTCCCTTTTGCCTGGAGTTAGCAGAGCACCTTTCCAGTTTGCACTTGTTGACTGTCATTTATTCTGCAATTGTATCAGATGTGCTTTTGGACTCGTTCTTCCTTGGAAAGTGTCAATCTGTGAATGACATTTCCAGAGCATACCTCAATCGAGTGATTTATTGAGGCAATATATCATCCAAGGAAGGTCCTTTAACCATGTTTTTGCTCACTAGATGATACCATCCAAAGAGAAGGAAATCTGAGTCACTGTTTAGTTGTGTAATAAAAGGTATGTCAGGAAGCAAGACGCTCTTGAAACACTAAGCATGTTTGCCTCCAGGTATACTGGCATCCTTGCGCCTTCTTTCACAAGCATGATAGTGTGCTGAATAGGCCTCCCTACCTGGTCGGTAAGGTCTTGGTCTCCTTGACAACTAAACTTTTCAAAGATTACATGAAAAATGTTTTCTTTAGCCCTCGAGCTGTTTTAATGCTTTAAAATGTCAGAGAAAAGATCCTTTAGTCCCAAGAGTAAGGAAGAGGTGGTAATGGAGAGGGAACAGAATATTTAAAAACATGTTTACAGAGTAATTCAGCACCATGGGACATCCCGGTAGGAATGCCCTCAAAAACGGAGGATCTGAATTTAAGCTTACTAATAAAAATATATTGCTTCAGAATAGGTTAGGCTTTTGGTGGCAAAATGAAACATTTCACCTCTAATTTACCTCCCTGAATTCAGCTAAGGTTGGTAACAGGAATGCCGTTTTAATATGCTTTTTGGCTGCTACTCCATGATAAAATTCACAAGGAGTGACTGTCAGTTTTGTCCTCTTCTTGGCATTTTTTGTTAGAAACATGGGGTTGTGTTAGCTGGGAGTCAGAACCACTGTTTGGGTCAGGGTTGAGGGTGCGTTTGCCTCCATGGTGTACTAATTTAGGTATTGCTGAAACAATGGGTTATTTGTAATAACCACCAGTCTCTGTGTTCCATGATAAGCTAAATAGCCACGTGCTTGCTGTTCTGTGTGAGCATTCGCATATAGGGACAGCTCTGCATGTGAGAGTGGGCCTTTTCCTTCAGACCATTTTCTCATTTTGGACCCCAAATAAGACATTGACAAGGATGTAGGAGAGAGGAGGAAAGAGTAAAACATCAGTGGAAATGGAGTCACCAAGCTGTTTAGGAAGTGGACCCAGACAGGGGTAGTCCCTGGCCCAAACTGGCACTGTGGATCAGGCTCTTCTGATGGGTAGTGAAGCCTGCAGCATTCCCCAGGAAGCATGCTCTTCCCAAAGGGTGACATGGAAAGAAGGGGCATAGCTTGTTTCCATGGCTCAGACACAGAGGAGATGAAAATGCAGCAAGTCAAAAAAGGATGCCACACTGAGGGACCAATAGGGACCACAGCTTTGGGCTTCTGTTCCAGCAGGGCTTGCACGCTGTCAAGGGAAGCTGGTGATAGCCTCTGTTTTGTAAGTGGCTGCCAGCACCTCAAATGGCCTTCACCTGAACCTGTATTTACAGAGATAATGGAGGAGGAGGTGGTGAGGAAAACAGCTGAAGGGAAATTTTTGCCTGGGGTTCCATATTTGCAGACTTATTGGCTATAATCAACAGACAGGCCATCTGTGGGAACAGTAACCTCATCTCACTGTTCCTTTTTCATACTGACTTGTCTTCTGGTTTATCTCAGATTATCATTATAACTTTGTATCTTAATTTTTGCTAGTCTTCAAATGCCGGGAGTTCTGAAATAAATGGAGTTCTTTGTAGCTTTTTCAGATTAAGGGCCACAGTCTGGGACCAGGGATCTAGAAATAGGAAGGCAGGCAATGGACATAAGGTACATGAATGATTGTGAATTTGCTCATCTTCAGCATACCATCTCTTTTGTTTGTTTGTTTTTGTTGTTTAAATTTATCTGCTTTCCTCAGTTAAAGTTTGTCTTGTTCTGCCTATGTGATGCAAGCTGGTGTAATTTCATTAGCAGTTGTCAGTTGTCTGAAAGAGGACTACCATAATTTGACTGGTACATTGACTCCCTAACTTGCCCAACTGCTATGATTCAGATTAATGGAGTACCACCAACCAGGTAAACAGTGAACCTTTGTAGATCCTATTGCACAAGATCTGTAATTGACTGATGGCAACTGTCTACATCTAGCCTGTCCCAGGGCTAAACTATAACAGTTGCTCTGTCACCCGATGACCCCTCACCAGCCACGGAGGGCAACTGAGAAAAGGAGAGGAGACCCATGGGTTGAAGTGAAAACAGATTTAATGAAACAACACAATACCAACAAAGGTGTACAAAGTTATACTCAGCCGAATGAATACGCAGCACTCACAACTGACAGGAGAGCAGTCCTCAGGAGCAGGGAGAAGCTAGAGGAAGAGCAGGAGTGACACCACAGTAGGAACCAAACAGGAGCTCCCCTTCTTCAGAAACCTCCCCCCTTTTATAATGACCTGGCTGAACTGAAACTGCTCACAACCTGCCTAGCATGGCTGGGCTGTGATTCTATCCCGGCCAAACTAGGACAGCAACTACTTCTGAGAGAAAAGGTTGATTTTCAGTCAAGGTACCCTTTGCTGATGATACTTTGTTTCAAAACCTTACTCTGTCCAGGCATCTAGACTTCGTTGATGGCAAACCTCAACATATCCAGGAACTTTATGAATCTAGATTGAATTCTGGATTTCACTTGTCTAAACTATGCTATCCTGTTTTTTAGCTCAAGTGTGGCAATAGAGTCAACTGATAGCTCTCCAATCTGCTCATGCCTCTTTATGTTGAGACCTGTATTTCGTGACTCATTATTCAAAGCCATAGTAAATCACTTCAGTTTGAATTGATACATTCTGTGTCTTGCCCCATCGTGCCCAGCAATACTGGGTTCATCCACTGGTCTTTCCACAGAATCTGGTTCAATTCAGGATGCTGCTGTTGAGTATGTTTTGACCATCATATTGGAGAGACTTAGACTCCCTCATAGCAAGACACAACAAACTGGAAGTTTTCTGTGATCACTGGTGCCCCATATTGGAACCACAAGCTGATAACAGACTTACTGCCTGTGAGATACTGGAGTGTCTGTACCTTTGATAGGAGAGTGCAGATACCATATTCCACCTGTTAACCTCTGGTCTGAAGCAGTGATTCCTTTGGCTCTAGAAATATTTGCTGTCTGACCCAGAAGCTGGGGATGGATGGGACTACCTCAGTTAAAGGATTCCCAAGGAATTCCCACCATTTGATGCCTTTGTCAAATAAAGTTCTGGCCTCTTGCAGCTTTGTGTAGATGACTGAGCCCTGCTATAACCATAGCTGAGTGCTAGTAGCCTCTGCATCTTATTAATAAACTATTTAAAGCTCTTGAACAAACATGTCTTTTCAAGGAGCATAAACTCATCCGACAGGGCGCTGAGAGCATATCTCTTTCTGCAGTTGGTACAGGTAAATCCTGTCCTATTCCTTGCCTTTCTAATGCTCTAGCAACATTCCAGCATTTTATTTACAACATTGAGTGGAAGATGTTAGACTAGGATGTAGCAGCATGTCTGGATGACACCCACATTTATTTTGGGAGCCCAGGAACAACACAGTTGGCATGTTCAACTTGTCCTCGAATGCCTCCACCATAATAACCTGTTTGCCAAGCTGGAAAAATGCAAATGTGATCAGACGGTTGCGGAATTTGTGGGCTATGAAATTACCCTTGGGGATGAACTGGGGAAGGTTCTTCATGAGATTGCTGCTGTGGTTGGCTGGGCTTCCCTGGGGGATATGTGGAGGACATTGCGTCTGTGGTTCAGAGTCCTTTGACAAATTTCATGCACATTTACCCAAAATACAGAGATCTCAAGGCTATGAAGCAGAGCCTGTATAGCAGTCTTATTAGTACTTCTGTTTAGGACGAAGCACATTTTTTGTTTAGATAATCTCAAAACTCAAACTCATAAAGAACCAAACTTAATGGATTTTGTTGATCATGGAAACATGTGCTTTTTCAGTGTTTTCCAGCTCTTCCTCTATAGAAGATCATGACAAAAACTGTGGTGGGGTTTCTAGAGGAAAAATAGAAATTGATATGTAGTAGTAGCAGAGATACTCTTGTCCAATATGCTCTCCTTGATGAGGAGATACAGAGTCTCAGCTTTGGCATTCTGGAGCATTGCATAAAAATGTCTATAATATCTGAATGGTCAGACTGTTCAGTACCTGGGAGACTCTGGGACAAGCAAGGGGTAGGGGGAGAATTAAACATTATCTTTCTTTATATTTTTTGTGTTTCCACTCTTACTCCACCATTCGCTCTGTAGAATGTTTCCTCCACTTCATATTTCATTTGAAGTCCTGTGTGGCTCCGGGAGAGATGAGTAGACACACATGTTACCAGTGTCTTGTCTTATCAGCAGCACTTCATTGAAAAACCTTGCCATTCACCATTTTCTAGGACATCACATCTCTCATAAGCCCCCAGCATCTATACTCCTCTGCAAGGATTTTCCACCTGTCCAGGAATCATCAGACTGTGCAACTGTGAGCATGGGAAGATAAACCTTTTTTTTTTATTTTTTTTAAATTTTTTATTTTGGTAGCTTTGATATTCTGAGTGGGAGAAGGTTGAGGACCCCTGAAGGAGGGGAAGTGTCACTCTGAATATGGCTGTATTAGGAGTTGCTCATGTTTCACATCAATTTACATCTGGTTAAAAGTCCTCTGAAAGGGTTATGGGGTTTATCTGATAGAGACAGAGGGTAAAAGTCTTCTATGTCTGAATTGCTGATTGATTGCATACGGTAGTACAACAAATAATTCTTATTATGACTCATAATTCACCTATGGGGTTTCCCGTGAGGCTTGACAATAGATTTATGTGGGTTGCTTGGCTTTCCTTTTTACCTCTGGTTAGGAAGAGGACAAAAAATTTCCCATCTATATTATTGTTTTCACAGAGATATTTCTTATATAAAACTACTATTAAAAACATGTTTCCAGTTTATAAAAACTGTCTGTTTTATATTGCTGTGACATGGAAAGCTATTACCCCTGTTCTGTGTATCCATCTTTCTCAATACATGCTATGCGGCCAGGGACCCTGCCCCAGCTACAGAAAACCTGTAAAACAAGGCATATTACTGCTTATCTACAAGCACTTCGTGTCACAAAGAAATTCTCTGTCTGATTAGCACCCAAGTATTAACTCCTTCACTGCTGCTGGCACTAGAAGCGGAGCTGGCTGTAGCAATTAAGTAATTTCATGACTCTGGCATTTTGCACCTCAATAAAGGCATTGTTCTCCTTGGAATTGTCTTTCTTATTAATTTGCTTGATACACCTTAAGCTTTTCATTAGCTCAAGCATCTTCGTTGTCTTTTGGTGAAGTGATAATAAAATTACAGATGAAATGGTAGCAAAATGACTCAGCTAAAATGTGATTATTGTTTCTTCTGTACATTTAATCAATAACATTTATCTCTGAAATGCAGTCATATAATGGACTCTATTAGTAACTAGTGGATGGGCATAGCTCCTTTTAATGTCAATGGGTGATCTAAGAGGTGTCAAAGGAAGAATAATACCCACCAAAGATGACATCAAAAGCCTGGGAATATACTAGTGTTCCTCTCTTTTAGTCGGTCTTTTTTCTAATTACCTCACTGATCGTTCACTGTAGATTAGATTATATCTTGTTGCCTTGTTGGAGGTACATTGAAGCTGCAATACAAAAAAAATCTCCAGGAGACATTTCCTCCCAGTCCTCACTTTCACTGGGAAAATGGATAGTGTTGTATATTTCTCTTCTGCTGCTGGACAGTCTTCCTAAACAGCCTCTAGGAATAGCCAGCCTACTTTGCCTTATTTTTAAATTTTATTTTAAGGACAAAAGCTGAAGGAAAGTGTAACTTCTCTTTACACAATCTATGCACTAGGAGGAAGAAGAAATGGAGAGGTCTCTTCCTAATCCCCCTCCCTTATAAACAAATTGTCATGGTGAAGTTTCGAGGTAGCATCAGGCTTGCTCTAAATAAGGGCTGGCTTGGCATTCTGAGCTGTGCTTGTTTCAGAGCCGGAAGGATGAATCAACAACGCAGGTGTAAGAACAACCTACATCACTGAAAAAGTGGACTCTCTCCTCTTCTGTCCCTCTATCCCCCACCTTAATGTCTTCTGAACAGCAAGGAATTGATACTTGGTGTAAGTGTGCTCCACAGCTCATTCTTCCACTACTTTTGTGGCTCTGTCTGGTTTTGAAACTCGTCTTGAGGGTATGAAAATAAAAAAATCTCTTCCACTAAATTCTACTGAAGGCTTAAAGCAATACGCTGGAGATTTGACATGTTTGCCTGAGAGTAAGGTTTTGATTAAAACGCAAGGATTCCTTAACTAAAGTCCACAGGATCCCAAGCAGTTGGTTACTAATAGAAATGTTTTACTGTTTGGGGTTAAAGTGATCATAGGGGATTCAGCCATTGTGAGGATTGCCTCTTTTGTTCATGTGTCTCAACAGACTCTGAGAAGGTGTTAACTGCTGGAAGAGATCCTTATCTTGTGTCAGAATTCTCCATAAAAGACAGCCCACAAAATTTCCTGAGGCTTTTTTATGTTAATAAAGCCTGCAAGTTTTCAAAGGGAAGGTGAAATGGAAAAGGTAATTACTGTTGAAATTTAACGACTACAGAGAGAGATCTGTGGTCCCACCCCTGGCAGGTGCATGCTCTGTCCACATGAAATTACCAGCTTCTGTCTTCACAGGTCTGCTGAGTCAAAAGACTGTTTCTGAACCTAATTGCAAAAAATGCTCAAACTTGCCTGTGAAGTCGTTGCACCTACCTATAATAAACAGAAAGGCAATTAACCTTTCACAGTTTAAGCATCTTTCCCTTCTTGGTCTGAGAGTATCCCACCAAATGCTTCCTGTTCCCATTAAACAGCAAGAGGCACCTAGGCATAACAAGGTAGTGCTGGTGTAGTGAGTGAGGGGTTTTCTTGTTCCAGGTCACGTAGTGAGGCAGTGGCTCAAACTTGGGGTTGGACTCTAGTCCCTCAACCTTTACCTCCTTGCCATAAACAGTAGACAGTGGATAAATGTCTCCAAATGAATGTAAAGGGAAACAAAGTCAGGCAGTTTATTGTCTCTGCTCACGAATGTCTGTATAGCTCACAAACTTCATAACTGGAGGGTGGCCAGTGAAGATATTTTTACCATAAGGTGGCTATTAAGGTAACGAGAGTATTACTATTTTCTCCTGAAATTTACCTGTAAATCACCCCTTCCCTTCACCCTGTAAGTCAGCTGCACTGTGGGTACGTGTGGATAACATGAAGATTTTACATGAGCATCCCTCCTCCCACTCTATCTGCCCTGCCTCTGATCCTTTCACAGCCTGCTTCTTCTCCAACATTATGTGCCCTGTCATGGTCCCCCAACTGTTTCCTCTCTGCTAGTTGCCTCCTTGCCTGCGCTTTCTGATAGCTGTTCCCTCTGTGACCCCAGTCATGCGCCTGTCTCTGACTACCTGTTGCCTCTGCCTCTATTTTTTTCAAGTCTTCAAATAAAACTTGTTTCTAGCCCTAATCATACTATAAAACAAGTCCTGAGATAATTGACTCTTTCACTAGGATACAGAACATTTCAGTGCTTGGTGAGTTCCTGAAAATATTGTGAATACTTGCATAGTGTATGTGTCTGTTGGAGAGAGATTTGTTGAAGGGGAAATGAGCATTTTCTCCATCTTAAAAAAGTTCTTGTGCAACCTTCATTCTAATGTCCATTAGCTTCAATGGACACCGCATAAACCAATGGCAATAGATAATGAAGTCATGCCTTAGTTTTGGACTGACAAAGATAACTGTGATCACTTCCCTTGCTTGTGGCAGAGGTCAGAGCTGTGAAGAAGTATCCCATGGAGTGATGCGGAGGGAAAAGAGGACAGAGGAAACCTGTGATGTCTCCTGATTGCTGATGAATCCTTTTACAGCAAGTCACACCTCTGTAGGTCAGGGTGAGCAGCCCTGGGGGAGGAGACACAAGCTATGTCCACAGGGCAATGAAGAGGTTAAAGTGGTTCTTCAAGCTCAGGGTGTGACCCATGAGGTGTCATATTAACACATCTGATACCTGTACATTAGTATGAGCAGAACAAGTCAAAACCTGCTTTAGAGAAATCAAATTAAGCAGTAGAAGGAAACAGTCATTCTAATAAGAAGCTTCTATATAAAAAATTCTTGATACTTCATTATCTATTTATTCCTTTCAGTCACTCAATGTTATTTTATCCTTCATAATTAAAAAGGAGACAAAATCAAGTCTTTAAAAATGATCTGATGCCATGATTTTGTGTAAACAATATTGGAGGAATGTAGGACTGGCTGTCTATGTTCCCAGTCTGTGATAATATATTAGCTTTCTCTTTATTAAACTCAAAATATTTTTATCCTGTCTTAGAGATGCCTGTTAATAGTCATGGAGTGATATAACAGTGGCTTTGGTACGGTAAGTAACAAGCTTGTGTGCGTATCTGGAAATGGTTCAGAACCATGTTAAAAATAATATATTGAAATAACACAAAAGGCCACCATTTCATCAAAACCCTTCCCATCGTGAGTGGTGTGTTACTGGGCATATAGTCCCAGTGACTTAAGCGGCGCAAGAAAAAAGACTCAGAAGGAAAATAGAGCCCTCAGGAGAGAAAATCTTGTTTTCCACTGCCTTTACAATCTGTGGTCATCCCCACTACTGCACAGGCAGTGTACTCAGCTCAGGGCCTGGATGCTGACTGTATGTAATCATTTTCCAAGGGAATAATGCTTAGCAGACTTGGAAAGCAGGGGAAGGTTAGGCCTGAAGATTTTATGAAGATCCCATGTAGCTTCCACTGAACCTGTCCCGCGCTTGTTGGAGCTGTAGCTGCAGGCTAAATGGTGAGCTGGACTCTGAAGAGGTACACAGGGACAGGCAGCAGCAAGAGAGGATGACTGAGGAGAGACTGTGAAGTTTCTCTGAACTGGGGTAATTATGAAGCTACATCAGTTTGCCGTAGCTGCAAGTCTGACCCAGGTGACTAGAAATGCAAATCGGACATGGGGACCCAAACTTACCATACTCATCTTCATGCAGGAAGGAGCACCTAGCAGTGGACGGGATGCAAAAGTCCTCGAAGCTGGTGTGAATCCTGCTGTCGCTCTGCTGCCTTCTCAGTGATGCTGCAGCAAAGGCACAGGGTACTTGGCCTTACATTGCTCCATCTGATTTGTTCAGGAACAAGATTGTTCTATTTTGCAAAGTTAATATTCATCAAATGTTAATGAAAATACATAACAAATAATTATGACAAACATACCATCTGATTAAGATGAAAGAGGATGACAATTCTTGTGAATTTTTAATCTGAAAAAATAAAGAACATTACATTAATAAGACTTAATTATATCATTAAATATTTAAATTTACTTTCCTTAGTAGATTTTATTTTTATTTAACATATTTTGTGTTTAAATATTGCTAACATTTTTATGAGATTTGTTCGTAAAACACATCAACAGATAGGGTTTTGTGAGGCAAGAGGCATTTTAACATCATGTATTCATTATATTGATCACAATTTCAATTTTGTTTGTCTTTAAAAAAAGCTAATAGAATCCTTTTACGGTTTATTATAATTCACAGTATCTCCATCTATAGATAAATATTTAATAGCATTACTAATGCATCATGCACAGAATATTTATTAATTAGAAAATATGAATTACTACTTGTACATTTCAATAATTTGCATTTAAAATTAATGCTACATTTTTCCAGGAAACCATGTTTAAATTTAAGAATCTGACTTCAGCTGACCGACGCCAAGGAATTAAAAGTGCATACTGCAAACTTAACTGTCACCCCACAACATTGTGACCGACGAATGAAAGGGACTCTGAACAAGAGAGGATGCCACATGACAGACACTAACACATACCCTGCAATGCTTGAGCGTAGTCTGACTTCAGAGAAAAGGAGCTACAAAGGCAAAATTTCAGCACTCCCTGGCTTTCCTTGATAAAGCCAAACAGCAGTTTTATTTGGTAGTTTCGACAATGTGGTTCTGCCACGTAGTCCTGGGGATAAAACTCACTTGTGTATCATTGTGTATTGAGCAGCCTTAGGGAGCAGATGCTGCTCAGCTTTCCTGGGCAGGAGAGACAGCTGGGGGAGGGAGGGCTGGGGGGCAGAGGTTGGACCAGGGGACAGGAAGGGGAGCAGGGCTGGGTGCTGAAGAGTAGTTTTGCTGGCACTCCAAGAAGCCAATGATAAGGATTCAAATTGGGTTTCTCCCATCTTGTCACTCTCTGTGAAGTTATGCAAGGTATCATGAGACTTGTTCCTCCAAGATGCTTGTTTAATATGTAAGTAAGGTATTTAGGTCAGGTGTTAGACTGTGACTTTACCTTCACTTCGAAAGTGCAGTATCTGCCAAAGCTCCCTTTTCTGTGAAACCAGACATTTTTTTTCAAACTAAACTACTGTTTTTCTTTTTGTGGATTTATTCTTTTCAACTGAAGTTTCCAGAAAGTCAGCAACTTCCTGACTTGTTAATTTTAGAAAAAAAAAATCTACTTTTTTTCTAAAAGAAGAAATTTGTGGCACCAAGAATAACTTCTCAGTAAGGTCTGTTAAATACAAATAACCTTCCTGGAACTGTTTTTGTGAGGCAGACATAGACATGACAGACCAACCAAAAACCATCCTTTGAGGTATCAATCTGTTAGGTTAATCTGCAATGTAAGTATGCATTTTACTGTGTTGTTAAGTAATAACAGATATGAAGTTGTTGTTTAAGGGATGGGTTGAGTATTTTTAACCTCAGAGGTGGCATAGTAAATGAAAAGGTTAGAAGCAATACCAATGCATCACAGTATAGACCATCTTTCACCAAAAGATTTTAAAGTGCTTAAAAGTTTGCACTTTTAGAGTATTTACAGCCTTTACCTATCAAACACTGGACTGTATTTTCTGATAAAGCTACTAACAGGTCCATGTGTGTAAAAAAAAAAATATTTTTTTTTGCTTTTGCCATGTGTTTATGGAATATTATTGAATACAGACTACCACAAATAGCTGTATCACTACATCAAGCTATTTGCAGTTACCACAGCTATAACACAATTTATAAGTATGTGTGTATGTTGCTCTGTGCATGTGTGTGTGTGTGTGTGCATACACACACACAGAGATACACCACAGTACTATAATCTGTGTGTGCATTTGTAGTTTTATACAGTCATGTACGTGAAAATGTACTGATAAAATTTTGTGGTAATGATTCTGCATATGGTGGTCAACATACCACTCCCTCCCATAATTTCTTAATTACAGTAATAAAAGAAAAACAGGCTTACACAGCCAGGAAACAAAAAAGAAAAACCTCAGGTTGGTTATCACTTCACTTTTGTAGTGACTATATGTTCACACATACAAGCACACACATGCAGTTTCTGATAAAATGAGTTGTTTCTCAAAAGACAAAGAGAGAAAAAAGAGAGGCCTGGTGAAACCCTCAAGTTGCTCTTGAAATTACACCTATACCTGTTGTCGTTTTCAGGAAATCCACTTTGTTTAGTTGATAAACTTGTTTTGACTTTTCAGTGGAAACAGTTTGCTGGCACTGCTTCCTTAACTGTAGGCCAAATTCTGACCTCGGTTTCATGTAACTCCCACTACAGTCAATATAGGTTGGCTGTGTAAGGCAGGATAGAGCTTTTCTGTTTACAATTATAAGAGCACTGAAAGGTATTCTGTTGTTATTACTGCATCTGAAGGCATCTATTTTAGGCAGCATTCAGACCACAGATACGGTTAGCCTAAAATTCTCAGAAATATTGAATTGCAAAAACAGAAGAGGAGGAATCAACAAAAGGGATTTAATTTTAACTGAATACACTGTATGGCATTTTGATTTTATACTGATTTGCCAAAGTATTGACATGTAATGATTTTGGTGTAAATCACATGCTTTGATGTGCAGAAAAGTTGTGGAGCATTTTATATGAAGTAATAATATTAAGTAGTTCTATTGAGCTAATTACCAGTTAATCTGACATTTAATGAAATAAGTAACACTAAATGTGACGTGAGGGCAGCTTTTATGGACTTAAATTTTAATCAATTATATGGGAGTCAAAGGTGTCATTTTTGCTGATGGTGGTGAACAGAGAATGATGGCATTTGCTAAAGAGTTTCTTGTCTTCATTATTCTAGGTTGTATGATTGCTCCTAGGCAAACTGGGGAGAGCTGCCTGTGTTCTTAATGATAAGAAGAAGCTATGAGATTGATAAAAAATAGATCTATGTTGGGTTTTATTGCAACTACTTGCTATTGCTAAGTATACGCCTATTTTACAAGGTCCTGATTTGCAGCCCTACAACAGGTGCTGCAGTTTGGCTTTACATTGACCTGGGGTTCAGACTCATACTTGATGCTGAATTCATCATCTGTTCCCAGAATCTATTTTTGCCTCTCAGTCTGATTTGAGTCAGGAGAGAGGTAAAAGTTCCCCAGGCAATTCAGGTAGAGATTTAGGGCTGGTTTGCCTTGAAGGCAATATGGATGCAGCTGACACAAGCTGCTTGACTCTGCAAATGCAATCCAAAGGCAGTATGGATCTATGACTCTTATTAGGTCCACTTGATTTTGCTCCAGGAGTAAAATAGTTTCCTTAAGGCCCAGCTGATCCATGCAAGACTTCCTTTCTGTCCTTTCTTCTTGAAAATAGTTGGTATTTTTGTGCATTATGTTATTTGTAGAATGTGGTTCCAATGCCCCATCTTTGGCTCTTGTCATTACTCAGAGATTCCCTGGTCGATGTTTATGTACCCTGAGTATAAAATCAGAATGGCATGACTTAAATTTGTAACTCAATGCTCATAGTTAGTATAGTACAGAAACATAAATACTCCACACGTAAGAGTAAATACTTGTGCCAGAGTCAAAGTCATGCTGTTCCGTTATCATGTTCCATATTCACAAGTTGATGGAATTCATCCCAGTTATTCACATTAGATCCAGCATTGCTGTATAATGGGAGATGAAATGGGAGAATAAAATCAGAATAAAATTTTCAATGGGAAAAAAAGGAATAGAATTTTTTTTTTGTGAAAAGAAGGATTGATTTTTAGTTAGTGTTATGTTACAGATCACTGGCACAGCAGTGTGGAGAAGCTTGTATGAAAACTGTCTGCACAGGCCCAACCCAACTCACTGCTAAAAGTTATTCATTATTTTAGAATTTTTTAGAAAGAAAATGAATAACTTGCTCAGACATATCCTTCCTGATGTTTTTGGAACATTCTGTACCACAGATGTGGCCAGGAACAAACTATGAGTTACATCATTTAGGACTATTCCCAGATCAGGTTGGATTGGGCTCTAAATGACATGAATTCCTTCAGCAAGAATTCTAAGGCTTGGTCAGACCAGAAGGACATACATTAATAATAGTGATAATCCCCTTTTTGCAGCCAGTTTGTAAATCTGGGTCCAGTGTTACCAGGCCAATAGTACTGTTGTGAATGAAGCTATTGTGCTGAATTTGGTCATGTAGCATGCCATTCTTGTGCCATGCCATTTCTCCAGTAGAATCTAGCAGCTGCCAGGCAAGAGGAGATTGTGTCTGTAGAGGATGAGATGCCAACTCTCACTGACACTGGTTTAGAGATTGTGATAAAAGAGAAGGAAAAAATACCAACTGAGCACATGGGTTAATGGCTGCTATTTTAGTCCCTTGGGGCCATTGCCAGCTGCCGTTAAGTCAAAGTAACCCTCAGGCTCTACTTGGTTTCATGATGAATAATTTAGGTTTTCCTGGTGCAGAGCCAGGTTGCATTGGCTTTGTATGACAGATTCTACAGATCTCCACTGTGAGCACAGGAGTGTAAATATATGGTGGTACATACTGGTGCAATGGATCAACCTACTGTGTCCTCCAACAGCAACAGCAATAATCTTTATGAACCAGAGATTCTGCACATCCTTAAAGATGTCTTCCTTCCAATGTGGATACTCTTCAGTTTTGTGGAACCACTTACTTATTGCTACTCAAAATCTTCTTTGGTATCCATTTATTTTAAGGAGTTAACTATGGGACTGGATATTTTCTACCCACTGAAAAAGTAGTTCATATCTGAATAAATAACTGAAAATGGCTTCTCACTGTTCAGGAAGTACAATCAATTTGAAATTAGGATTATGGAAACATCTGTGAAAATTCAAGTGTCATCTCAATTTGGGCTCATTCAGATCCTGTATTTTTTCTACTTCCCAAGCAGTGCGTTTAAAATCTAATCCTAATTAACACACATAGTTTAATTATAGCCAACAAAATATTCTCCTAAAATTGTGTGTGCTGGTTGGGGGGTCGGGCAGGGAGGGAGGAGGCGAGGGGGAAACTAAACAAATGTTCACTGATTGTAAAAATTCTTGTTTCGTTAATAATATAAATCTTTAAAGATGTTAAACATACACTGAAGTTTGCCTCTCGTGAATCAAAGTGGCATAAAAAGCACGAAGCAGGCACAGCACTCATGCTCCCTCTTTCTCCTTGCTCATTTCTTGGCAGTTTGAAAATAACAAAGAAACTCTGCACTGGGATTTAAGATTTTCCTTTTCAAATGGATTTCCCCATAACTTACCACATAAAATATAGAATGCTGCTGCAGGTAGAAACAAATAAAACATGGATATCATGGACAGGTCTTGGGAAGATTTTGAAATTTGTGTAAAGCACCGGAAAAGCCAGGGTAGTTGGCTGCTACGGACTTCGTTGTGTGTCAGCAGAACTCTTTGGCACTACTGGGTAGTTTGGAAGTCTTATAAGATTGTCAGAACTTCTGACTTTTGTTTTAGCACAACAGGTATTGAAAAAACCCATCATTTTAGGGTGTTTCAGGAGGTTTTCATTCCTGGATCAGACCTCAGAGTGCAAAGTATCCCAATTCAAGGATACTGTAGACCTTTATTGGCACCTGGTTATTAACTTTCTCTAGGCTATCTCATTCCTGCTTTGGTCTGCTTTTGTTTGAGGCTCTGTTAATGTTTCTGGTCATGCAGGGTTCTCCATGTCAGATCAAGCCTATAAGCATCTCAGTATTTTGATGACAAATGTCCTCAAACTTTGATCAGAGGAGCAACACTTCTTATGCATTTCTAGAGTCTTGCTGTTTTGTCATCTGCACATATCTTTCTATTGCATATTCGGAGTGACAAGTTTTCTTTCATGAAGTTGTTCTAGCAGTCATGTAATAATAAAAGTTGATGGATCTAGATTTCTTCTAACTGATGTCTTTCCAAGAGGTGTCAAGATCAGCATTTTCCCTGTCCTTGCAGTAAACTAAAATAGAATTAAACAGCCTTGGCTTGACAAGGTCAGTTATTTTTTCACTTCATAGAATGAAAAAGGAGATTAAAATAGAAAATGATCATCTTTTGAATATTTCCCATTCTATCAAACATGACAATGGAAGCAATAAGTAACCAAGATTTTCCTCCTTTTTGGATCAGATTTATTTCTGCTTTCAGCAGGAAAAGGTTAATTTGAGGGTCAGCTCCGGTTGATATGAATTTTCAATTTTTTTTCTTTCAGAGTGATTTAGGAGATTAGGAAACATAATGTCTCTGGAAATGAGTTAAGCTCGGCTCTATATCCCATCAGTAAGACTAAGAACATAATGTAGCCCAAATTTGGACCAGAATATTAAAATAGGAAAGTGTTATTGCAGAAACGGACCTTTTCCTCATCTGTTTCCCATATGTGCCTTTGCACTGTATCCACTGACTTGATTGAAAGTAAGTTTTCCTACTCTGTTGCGAGCTCTGCTGAGGCAGTGGCAGCTGTAGAAGACTGAGCTGAGATCTCTTTCACATCATGTCCCACATCCCATTGTCAGAGCAGTTCTAACAGCAGACGCTTTATTGCCAGTGCTGATGGAAGAGGCAGCAAGAACAGTTTGATTTTCAGATCCCAAATGGATTTTAAAATATATATAGTGACTAAAATCACCTTTTGATTTCTGAGCTGAGCATGTGTGTTCCTGAAGTCACTTAGGCAGAACAAATACAAAGGTTAACTTATCAGATGTAGGCTTTGATTTTGAAGAATTTTTTTACTATGCTTGCATGCATAGAACTTTCTTAATTTGGGGGTCAAGCATCATAAGTTTTTATCCTAAGTGAGTATTTTAACATGCATCCAAAGAGCAGGTAATACAGTAGCAGTGATAGTTTGCTTTCCTTCTCTTTCTGTCCCTACAGTGAATTATAACAGACTCTGAGAATCGAGTCAAGGCTGACATTTTCAGACATCATGGTGATAGACTCAGGAAAGGAACATGGATACAAAGCTAAGGCTTATTTAATTGCTCATAGCAATGGGATGTGACTAAAGGACATGGGACTATGAACACAACCTTAGCCTTGCTATTCTATGATCAGAATCATTAAGGGGGCTGTGTGGCAACTACGGCTTTCTCAAAAGAAAGCCATGGTGCTTCATGAACTTGTTGGGTCTTAAACTGACCCTTAGCCTTTTTACCTAGATATTTCTGAGCTTTTCTCAGTAACTCTTCAGAGAAAGAATAAAGTTGTAATTATTCTTATCTCTCAGCCATAAATGTGATATTATATGCTCCCCTCCCCAAGAATGACATGGTCTAAAATTGAGCATGAAATCTATTCTGTAGCAAAGCTGTGGAAAACCAACAAAAAATAATAAAATAAATGACACAGCTACACACATGAGCAGTTAAAATCATGTGAGACTTATGTATTCAGAACTGCAAATGCTTTTTAAACATACTAAAACATAAGTGGGTTAAATTTATCACCTTCCATTTTAATTTAAAAGATGTAGGAGAACATGTAGCTGAGGATTTTCTAAAAGAAGTAATGATTTGAGCATGTTGGGGGTGGTGGTGGAATTGCTTGTAGTTTTATTCATTTAGGCATATCTTATCACTCCTCCTTTTCTTCCTTCTTGGAGGGCAATGAGAGAACCCAGATGCCAAGCTGTGGAACATGTTCTTCTGACACTAGCATCTGGCTCCTTGGCAGAATCCTCCAACTGTCATGCTGACAGCTTTCCTGTTGTGTCCTCGTGTATTTTTATATAAGAAAATTGCAGATGGGTTCTCTTCTCAAACTAATACGCTATTCTGTTGACCCTTATCATGCAGAAATGTGTTGGTTTTATCTGTTTGTGAATGAGACCTTGGCCAAATATACTTCAAAAAGGATACTTCTCTGTTCATCTCTGAATTTGTCTGCAAGCTGTCTGGGAAGATGCCAGAATCCTATTACACACCCTTTTTGTGCCTTTAAGCAGTAAGTCCTTCATTCTCTCTGCTGTACAAATAGATTGCACTTTTTGCAGCAAGCACACTTGTAAAATACAAGCATATTTATTTAATAGTTTCAGTGAAAAAAAAAAGAAAAAAATTCTCCCTTGAAATGGGGAGAAATGTGGTTTGGTTTGCTATGTGTTTTTTTCTTACTGGAGGTTTTTGTTTGCCTGTTTGGGTTGGTTTTTTTTTTTGTTGTTGGTTTTTTTTTACATTTGACATTACCTAGTATGCTGCTGTCTTGAAAGATTTCCACCCCCCCCCGACTCCAAGTTTTGCCAGAGACCTCCTATCCAGAAAGCTTTGTAATGTTACAAAAGTAGCACAGTGAATTCATTAAAAAATTAAAAAAAAAAAAAAAAGCGCAAAGATTTCACTTATTACCATCCACCAAAACCTCCTGGTATTTTCTAAATGGAATTTTCATAGTCCTGCATTGCATTTAGGCACATGCCTAATTTATGTGGCTCATCATGAGCAGTCCCAGTGACTTTACAGTGAAGCACAGTTGTGCTTCAATTTAAGGCTGTGCTCAGAGGGAGCCTGATGAGTTCTTGACAAAACCTGTATCCTCAGGATGACAATAGACAATACTAAAAGTTCCCATGTCACTTCCTCTTGCTCTCCTTCCCCATACAGGTCTCTTGCTATGGATTTTATATATTTGTCTCTTCCAAAAAAAATCCTAAGACACGCTCCTTTCTTCTCCCCCCTGGATCTCAGGTCTCCTTTAAGTTCATAACTTTGCTAGCATGAATAGGATCAAACACAGATAAGAAAATATTGCAAACACACAAACTGAAAATTATCTGGGGCCCTGCTCAGTAGAGACTGCAGCTCCATGGTTGCTGTCCGTGGGGGCTCTTCAGGGCTCTTGAATGTTGGCACCTATTGAAAATATTTAACCACGATTGGTGGGCCCACTCAGACTTTGACCTTCCACCCCATCTCTGCCCCCTCCTCGGCTCAAATAGCAGAACTGCAGGTCCAAATGACTCCCTGATGTTGATATGGAAGATCTCCAGCTCTGATGAAGCCAGGTGGATTCTACTGAGCATGCTCTCTGTGTCCACACGAGGGGAACATCCTCAGAGTTTCACTGCTGTATGCTTCTCCTAATTTATTCTCCTAGCAACACATATTAAGACTTGATTGACATAGGTTTCTTGTTTGGTGCTTTTTGCAATAAATAAAGCCACAGTGAGTAATTTTATTGTTCTCCCACCTCGGTTGTTCAGTTTGTGTAGCTATTCCAAGAAGAAAAAAAACTCGAGTCAGCATTAAAGGAAGAAGAGGTAAGTTTCTACAGGTTTCTTATTCCTATTATCACAAAAGAGAATCTTTATAAATTTCCAACAAACGCAAGTACACAGAAGCAAACAGGTATGTGCATGACTATTATGTTAACTGATACATTGTCCCATATCATTTTCTCATCTCAAACTTTGTCATAAATGAAATAAATGACATTAGAACTATTCCGGAAAGATCATAAATATCAAGAATGAATTTCTGCATTAAGCATTAACTTTGATGGGGCTGGGATTTCACTCCAGTTTCCCAGCCATACAGTGCAAGTTATTTCCTGCTGATTTCTTGTTTCTGTTTCAAACATTCTGATTCACCATTGGGTTAATCATCTACTAAATACTGTCTCCAGGTGGTTTGGGTTTGCTGTTGTTATCTCCATGGCCTTAAGGGACTATACCTTCCAAAGAATTGAGGGGAGCCTAGGTGCTGATATTATGCAAGAAATAAAGACAGAAAGAAAATACATCAGCAACTGTATCAGCATGCTTTCGTTTATACCACATTCTGATTTGAAAATACGTGCTTTTTGAAGCACTTAGCATACGCCCTGAAGTCTCAAGTTGCTCCAGATTGCGTAAGCAGGTAAAAATGATATTTGTTAAAGAGGGGCAGATAATCAAGAAAAAAAATGTACCTTGAACATTTATGGGTGGGGTACAATTAAGAGAAACTTAGTAGGTTAAGGTTTATATTGCGTATTTAGGTGACTGCTGTTCTGCCCAGTGCACACCTTTATCCCATATTCACATCAAATTTGAATGAGAATTATCATACATATGGTGCTTTTAGGAATGAACTTTGGTTCTTACTTCAGCCATGGGATCCTGCAGGCAAACAACTTACTCTTCATTATCTTCTTCCTATAAAAGAGTAATAGTATTTTCTTTTGTAACAGAGGAATTCAAGAGGTAGATTTGTTTTATTGTGAGATGCTTAACTGCTACAAAAATAAAGGTTGTAATAAAAGCTTGGGATTTTAGAAAAGCAAGTTTGGGATACATAGGAAGGTTAGTTAATAGATTGAGGAGTTGGGTTCAGGGCTTGAGAATTTGAAAACTGAGGATCAAGTGGAAAAACTGGAGAGAAGAGTACAGAATTCTTGGGATGAACAGAGTTTACCATTTGTAAACTCTTTACACTTTAAGATGTTTGTTTGTCTTCAAAATATCAGCCTGTATAGAAATGAAATTAAATTGTTCTCAAGTCCGTCTGAATTAGCACAGAAAGTAAATGGATGAAGTTTTTTAATCATATAAACAAAAACTTGGAGGAACTGGTTATTCTATACACTGACGGTGGGGTGTCAAGGAAGGAGATAAGGCTAACCAAAGGCTGGATCAAGTATTGAATAAATATTTTGTATCACTTGTCAGTAAAGGTGATGACTAAAGAGGATAATGATAGATCGCTTCTCTTCTCCGTGCCTATCCACCACAACTGTCCTTTCTTTTCAAACTCAGTCACAGGTTCAAGCTGTTGCCCTACCTTGATATTTGTCATTTGATGGTTCCTCTAAGGCCATGCAGATCAGGAGATGTTCTGTCATTTGTATTTTTTCATGTTTGTAGTCTCTGTATTACAATAGTCCCAGTTCTGGAGGTTAAATTTTTTCTTGCCTTCTTGCCTTCTTAAGTGATGGTTCTAAGGTTTTCGAGTTTCCCAATCTCTCTGAGTGCAAGAGTAGCATAAAGATTAGTGACATGAAATTTTTTCATTACTCTAATAAATGTAAGAAACTCAGTGATACATTCCAAAAGCCTTCTGAAGTTGAAAAGTTTCCAGAGCTGCATGGTTGTTTTGAATAATTTCAGTCTACAACAACAAAAGGTATCTAAAGAAAATGAGGCTAGAGCAATAGAAGTTATATCCAAGCAAAAGGAAATATTAGATTTCTATACTTCAGAATCAGAGAATTTGGAAAAAATCCAGATAAAACTGAAAGCACCTACAAGCCTAGTACCAAGAATTTTTTAGTATGCATATTTACCAGTCCTATGCGAAGATTGAGAACAGCCAATATAGTATCTATACCAAAAAAAAAGAAGCAAAAATGTGATCCAGGCAACTACAGACTTGTAAACAGGATTTCAGCAGTATAGTCTTAGAACAGATTTTAAAGGAAAGAACATGAAGAGAAATTGAATACAGGTCAATTACAATATTGGTTTACAAAGGTAGATCATCTTAGATAAACCCAGTGTCTTTTTTTAATTAGGTAAGAGATTTCTTTGGCAATGACTATGGATTGAACTTTATTCTTGAAGATAGCAAATATTTTTACAGAACTGTCAGAAGAATAAGGAACTGCCAAAAGTTTCATGGTTGCTCTTGGGAATGATCCCATTTAACGTATTGGTTAGTGATACAGGTGATATAGGAGTAAGAAGTACATGTGCATTTGAGAGATGTACAGATAACATAAAATGGGGAAGCATCACCTTACCAAAGGATTGGATCATCAGGCAAGGAGAACCAGATGATTTTGTGATGCGAGTGATGAGATAAGATTAAATTTAACAGCACAGAATGCAAAGCCAGGGACTTAAGGACCAGTAACTAGATTTTTTTTTCTGGAATACAATATATGTTTATCAGCTGAAGGTAGTGGAAAAGAAATATGGACATACTACTTTTCCTGGATGATGACTATCAGTTGCCATGCAGAGCAACTTTGAAAGTGTATTGTAATTGTAAAGTCTATTATAATTGTAAGATACACTATCATCTAAGGCATTTTCATGTTATTTCATTGTTCAAAGCATTGGCAAGGTCTCATTTAATTTGTATAAAGTTCTGGTCACCTGTGTTCATGAAAGATGACCTTAAAATGGAAGCAGAGGAAGACTACTAGTGTGTTTATAAGAATGGAGAATTAGTCTCATGAAGAGAGATTAAATGAGATGGTTTGTTAAGCCTAGACAAACAAAGGTGAAAGGGGGACAGGGTGATTCTTCAGAAATATATTCAGGAGGAAGTGTTAAAGACAAAGAAGAGCTGCTTAACTGAAAAGGTAATAGTTGCATAAGAGCAATGGTTCTGAAATTATTCTTGAGTAAATACAGAGTGGATATTAGCAGAAGGTTTCTCACTATTCTTGGACTTATTTTTTTCCATAGAATAGCAATGTAAAAAACCAAAATTGCTTGAATGTGATAACTTATGGAAGAGTTTGTGTGCTTAAACAGGTGAATTTCTGGAACAGGGAAACTGCAATACAAGTTTTTGTATATCCAGTGTGGTGGTATAACCGAGGGAGAACGATGTAAGACTGAACTGTAGTTTGTGTGCATCCTCCTCATATTGCAGACGTACCATATTTTGGAGTTTCTACTAGTTTCTCAAAGGGATAAGGAAGCAAGTTCCTCCCTTCCTAGACTGAACTTGTCCCCTTTCCCTCCTCCCCAGCACAGTCAGGTTGGCAGGAATATGTAGCCTTTCGCCTTTCTCTGAAGTTTGGGTACGATTTGCTTGCTAGGATCACCAGAGTGATTTATTAAACCTCAGTAGTCTGCTGTTGGAGAGAGTTTGTCCTGTCTTTTTCTTGCAGGACTTCACACTTCTGTAGACTGGTGGTTGGTTACAAGTTTGTTAGAGCATTCAAGGAACTTTTTGGTGGCTTACAGAGCCTGGTGACATGTGACACAGAGGTTATGTGAAATCTTCCAAATGAAGCCTTAACTTTGTGGTTGTGTCTGACAGTACTGGATTTTTATGAACTGGTGGTGTTTCAGGTTTCATGTGGCTGAGAATGTCTTAGTGTTGCGATGCTGCAATTGGGCTGGTACTGGTAGTGACCTGCTGTGTTGAAGTTTTCTTCAGAACTTTTATATCAACATATCAACAATACACAGTTGCTTCTCTGGACAGATTCAAAACAGCTACAATAATATAGGACCTGTACTTCTGGAAAGAAAAAAAAGAGGCTTTACAAAGTGTTTGTTAATTTATTATAAGCTTTTTGCTTCCACTTTAAAGTGAAATTGTACGACGTCTTTATCTCTTTTTTTTTTTTTTCTTTTGGTAGTGAAAACCAAAACTAAACTGATTGGGGTTTCACACATGTTGGAAAAACCACTAAAGATATATGCAAATTTTTCATGGTATTTTTTTTCTGTCTCTGATTTCCAACATAATTTTTACCCGAAGACAGTTAGACTTTCACAACTCAGAACTGGCCATTCTCAGAGTGAATCATTTCTAAGTTAGTGGTTTTACATTGGATCTGAGAAGATCTAAGTTTCAAACTGAATTTTGGCTTCTCACAGACTCAAAAGGAGATTGGTGAACTGAGAAGCAAATCTGCTACACAGATTCACTCATCCACATGTAGACTGAAACCAGTGCGTTTTGCGTATCAGTGGTATGAACTCATTATGATCTGTGTGGTCATATTTAGCAGAAATGTTTGAAATCTCTTATTTAAATTGTAAAATGACATAATGTTAACAAATATGGAGATTTTAGATGGACTGAGGCTCCATCCAGTTGCAACAATATGGAATGAATTCTTCATACCAATACGATTTTGGTAAAGAAGGCACAATTCATTTCTTGTCCCTTGCCACTATCACCCTGCCTCATAAATGCAATATCTATGTCTTGTAAGTTACTTGCCTAATGAAGCCCATTGGATACTTACAACTCTTACTGACTTCGGTAGTTCTCTTAAGTGTTCCAGTATAGCTGTCTTCAAGTCTTGCACAATTTGAATATTTTACTGGTTCTAGGTACTGAAGGTTAGGTTTCTTATCTGTTGGGGTTTTTTAATATATCAAGCACACTAGATGCAGATAAAACATTTTTAAAACCCTAGAAACCCCATTTGATATGTCAAATTAAACTATAATAGCACTGCATTTTACATATATATGTATGTGCGGGTGTGTGCCCAGCTGTGGGCATGACTAGAGGTAAGGAAACAAGACAGAAATCTTGTAAATAAGAAGTCAGTAATGACAAGTCAAATTGTCGTGCAAGAAGAGGCTAATGAAACCAGTTGTGTTTAGATGTAAAGATTTTTTTTTTTTTTCCAGAAAAAAAAAACTTCTAAGATTCACTAAATTTAACCTCCTTGTATCAATAATCCTGTACCCTCTTCAAAACTTTACAAGTGTCTTAGCCTGAGTCTATACCCTAGTAATATGTTACTGGGGTGAATTATCTTCTCTTCATTTTTGATGGTGTATACATGCTAGAGACCACTGTGGTAAAGATGAAAATTGAATTAATTTTAAGTTTTCCTGATATATGAAATATTTACCAGTAGAAAAATCTCTCAAGAAAGGGTTACATACCCAAATGCTGTAAAAAGTTTGGCTAAAGAAGCCACAAATGCACATTATTAATTATTAAAATGTATATACTATATTATATAGTTTAAGTACTATTTTTGCTTGAATAATAAAGTACTGGTTTGATTTAAAGAACTCCAGTCTGTTCTCTGAGTTTTGAGTTAGAGCAGACTGCATGAGCTTGTTTGTGAATGTAATTGAGAGTAACTTCAAAACAGACATAGACTTGAGATCCTTAAAACCTAAAACTCAGGTAATTCCCAACCCTGAAAGTGCCTGGATTTACTAGGCACCTAGCTTTGAGCTGCTGAATTTGTAATTGGACCTAAATTTTATGCCAGGAGTAAGTGTGTAAATGCACCTTGCTTAGATCTTTATCTTCAGAAGGGTCAGGAAACCAGGCCACATAGAACTACCTGGAGTTTGGGTGGTGCAGCCCAAATCCTTCTTTCTGTCAGCATTTGTTTCAGCAGCTCTGTGCTTGGCTTGTTGGCTTCTGTGAATCCTATTCACAGGTGCCAAATTCACTCTATGCAAGAAAGACAAGCCAGGCTGCATAACTTTGTAACACAGTGTTTAAAAGTTGGGTATTGGAGTATTCGCAAAATTCAGCATTTGTCAAATCACTTTGCAAATCTAACCCCAGCTCTATATGAATTTGCCTGACAATATTCCCTTTTATTGCAGTGCTAAAAAAATCAGTGCATATAGTCCTCTGGACCAAATCGCTGCTAGGTATTGAAACCAGTGGGTTTCATGAAGTCACAAATCAGTAATTCTAGGCTAGCCATTTTATGAGGAGTGAAAATGAACGCTTTTTAGTAATTGCAGGACACTACACTGACCTCAGTGAAAGTGTTAATCAGCAATGTGATGGATACTTAACATTAGAACTAATTAATTGTTTGGTAGCTCAGATAAGCAATGCAGAATGAGAGACGACACGATTTTACTAACAGATTTCCGCTCCAAGACATTGTCAGGAACAAGAGTTAAGCAGATACAGCAACACACAGCCAGCTAGCCTCCACACAGCACCATCTAGGCAGTTCCTAAGGTAAGTCACATTGTGTCCGTGTGAGTTTATGTAGAACGAACATATTTTTCCTTGACATACTTGTGTAGATGATTTTTAAACCTTAGGTTGCCCCCTGATTTCCCTTATCCCACTTTGCCCGCAAGTCTGTTTCTGTAGAATTCTTCATACCCAAAACAGTGACAGAGTAGGAGCAACCACAGTAATGCACAAGCTGAGCCAGAATGAATAAACGGTAGGGGTACTGCAAAGGGCATTGAGGAAAGTAGAGCTGTGGAGTCTTAAGTTCAGTGGTAAAGTGGCCAGACTTGCTGCTCACAACTGAGAGCATGCCTTGGAGAGAAGTACTCTTGAGCGTGGCATAGCTCTAGTTCAACAGAAGGGATTTAGGGACTCAGCAATATGCTTCTGTTCATATTAATTTGGATTTAAGCTCATAAGTTCATCTTTCCTGGCTATTTGTAGTTAGAATTTGGCTCACCCGCTAGACTGCTTCTCCAGATGGGGGATATCAGCTGTGGTATAGGACTGGCTTTGGTTTGAACCTTGCCATGAAGGAAGAATTTATTTGACAGGAAGAAGGTCAGGCATGAGTTTGCTCCCCCATCAGTTTACTAAGTTATGTGAACTCAGTCACTTGAAGCTTGTGCTCAGAAAAGGGTATATAAGTTGTACACGTTCATGGGATCCAAAACCTGAGTGTATACACCACAGATGGGCATTCCTCCAAGACAGGGAGTTGGTTAGGTTTTGATATTCAAGTGATAATAGCTGAATCACTGTATCAGACAACCAAACATTTTTCTTGGAGGGTTTGGCAGAAAAGAGGATGTTACTGTTAATCCGTAAGCCGGCTGTTGAAGTTTTAGAGGCTGTTGTGGAAAGGCAGATAGAAAGCATGAATCATGCAGTAAGAAAAATCAGAATAGATTTATGATCATGAAGAGGTCTGACAGTGGCTTTGCTTAGAAAATGAGAGAGTAGAGAATGTAGTTGCGTTCTGTGGGACTTAATTTGGCTTGAGGTCCCAGTATACGCCATGGAATAATAAAGGGGACTTTATTGCTTGACCTGATTTAACAACAAGGTTGCTGTCCAAAGGGCTGTTTGCTGCCCGCCCCACCCACACGCTCACTTTACTTTCCTTGCCTCAACTATAGCAACTGCGCAGCTGAAGAGTGAGTCACATCAGTAAACTAACTGTAATTTCTTTTTATGTGTTAGTTTTCTGTCAGACCAGTGAACTGAACTGAATCAGCACTGAATACAAGTGAAATATCAGTGAAGAATGCTTTGGCAAGGGGGAGGAGAGAGGGAGCAACATGAAGTTAAATTGAGTTTAAGTGCTGAGATGAAACTACATCCTTAGATCCATGGAATCAACAGGATCAGATCAGTGCTGGTTAAAAGCCACATAGCTTCACTGTTTTTAATAGATCTACTCGAGTTTACATCTGTTGATCTAGATTGGTTCAGAGGTGCAAATTCACAAGCTGGTAACAACTAGTTTCTCTTCCTGTTTTCTTCCTGGTTTTCGGCAGAGAGTTCTGATTCATCTACTCTTTAGGAAAATCTTTTTAGAAAAAAATGAAAAATCTGCTATAAATCCATAAAAACCATCTTGAGGTCAAGCAAAACAATATCTTGCTAGTTAATTGTATGGGGCTATTTTGAAATTGTCTCCAGCCAAAGACAGTTCTAAGAATCTGGACTTTGTGTACATAAGTGTTTATGCATATACATCTATGTATATGCACTTGTGTTGGAAAATATATTGTATATTAGCAACCCAGTGATTTTTTCACTAGTCTTACAGTAAAATATTTCCCAGAAAAGAAAATGAAGGGAGAGTTCCATTATAGAAAGCGAGAAAGATATAATTGCAAATGCTTAGAAAGCTACAGGCAATAATTTATTTTTTTTTTTTTACTAATGAAAGCCACAGACATTATCTACTCTTGTTGTTTTTGAGGACTCTAATGACTATCACAAGACCTTATGGTTTGTGAGTACTGAAGATGCAGAAATAGGTAGAATAGGTAGGTATTTCCTTTCTGGGTCAAGAGAAGGAGCATCTCCAACCTTGGCATGTTCACTAGAATGTAGGGACCCATTGAATGTAGGGTTCAGCTATGTTAATCACTGCTACTTTTATCAGACAGCTTTATTAAGATCAGTGGGTTTTGTTACCAAATTAAAGGGACCTAGAGCGAACTTCTGAGCAGTTATTAACACAAGTCCACATTTGCTGGAACTACTGGGTACCTTCACGTGCACTGCAATAGCTGGGAGTTACACAATATCTATATCATTTTTCACAGCTTTGTCATTAGCTGGTAATGATTTGATTATTTTGCAGATGAATCACAGTATAAATCTCTTTCACAAACACTACCTCCAAGTATTAATCAAAACCATTAAGGCAAAGCAGTCAGTGCAAATTAAAAAATTTGCATGTCTAAATTAAAAATTACAGTAATACATCATAAATAAATCTTTTAAATTCTCTATGGTCTGTATGAGCATCCCCTTTTTGTGCCTGTAATGAGCCCATGAATACAGCTCCTTTTCCCCCCCATCTTTTTAATCAGGCTGTAATCAAATTTTATAGGTAAAATTCAGGTCTTTCACTTTGAAGTCTATGTTGGATCTTATTTGAGAAATAAATTATTTTTCTTTCTTCATCTTTCTGAAACCCAGCAAGAGTGAAAGACATAGACTCAAAGACAAGTGTGAAAGACATGAGTTCAAACCCATCACATATAATTTGCAGTGTCTTTGGCTATAGCAAAGTAAATATTTGCAAAGGGTGATATATCTTATGCAAATAACTTTGAACTACAAGGAAAATGACTGAGTTGTGTTTTAGGTATTATTTCATTTTAGAACTATTAACACTTTATTTCCAGCATGGAAAAGATTAGAGGAACTCTCATTAATATAAACCACTACTGAGATTTATAACACACTCTTCTTCAGTATAAATAAATTCAGAAATGTTAACGAACACCTCAGCAACCTTGCATTTTTCAGCTAATTACTGTCCTTCACTTGGAAAGCAATATTCAGGGTACAGAAGTTTTGCTGGCCAGTTGCTGCCATTCTATTTACAAGTTGAAGTTGGCCTATAATAGGAATATTTTTCATCCCCTTTACCTAACCTCTGGCAAAGGACATTTGGTGAAGAAGTTTCTTGCAAAGCAGCAAATACAGATTTCAAACTGTTTGCCAGTTGAAACTCTTCCTAACAGTGACCTGCCCTGCACGAAGTTTGCTATGACCAGTTCCAGTATCAGCTGTTGGTTTTTTCTGTGATCTTTTGGCTTCACTGTCTCACAGCAGTCTGATGGCTGAACAACTGGCTCCAAAAAGGGACCTTTGTACTAACTCTGCAATGACACTGAGAAGGAACCCTAGGATCCAGAAACCTTTCCCCTCCAGTGCTTTCCTTTCAAAGTCACTGATTTTTCTTTTTATTGAGGGTGCATTGTAAAAAATTACACATACAATAGTAATCCTAGGGGGAAAAATAAATAATTAAAAGATGAGTAAAACTAATAAAAAATTGCTTCTTGAATCTGATTGGATTTATACATGAACTATACAAACCATAAAAAGAAAAAACCAAAACCAAACCTTGCATTTATTGCGTTCCCTTGCCAATAATTCTGCATGTGAGGAGACAGGGGCTTAGTTGATTTCTTAATTGCTTGCTCTGCTGTTTGGGTGGCTGAGGACACAAAGACCTTTACGATAATTAGTAGCCTACCTTTCAGAGGTAATTGCACACATACCTAAGAATGTACTTCAAGACAAGTCTGAATATCTGCTCTAGCCAGTTTCTTTGTGGTTGCTTTAAATGGTTCATTTGTCATTTCTTTTGTTGCATTCCACTCTACATGCATACAGAGTTCAACATTCAAATTAAGAGGGAACCCTGAAGTTTGCAGATGGAATTGCATTTCAGAAGGTTTTGTTTCATGGATGTTTTGATTTAGCCTTCCAGTCCACAGATAAAGATAGTTCCTAACTGTTAAATTCTGTTTAGATTTAGGAACTGAAAATCAAGATCCAATATTTTGGGCTAGTGCTTTAAGATCTAGTGACACTGATGTACCACTTCGCTGTTAGATAATAATTAGTGGTTTGTGATTTGGCAATTCCATAATGCTTTCCATTTATACATTCAAAACTGCTTTCCAAAGCATTACATTTCAGACAATGTTGTCCAAATACAGTAATTAGTTTACCTGTTTTACACAGGAAATTCAAACATGAGAACTGTTGACAACTTGTGCCTCAGCATATGAAGTCCATTAGAAGATCTGGGCTTAGGATCTGATGGTGCTTATTGATCATTTGGGCAAAACAAAACAAACAACTTGCCAAACAATGCTATGAATCCACAAGATATGAGAGAAAACACTCAGATTTGCAACTAAATGTTACTGAAACAAGAATGAGAGAAATCTTTTTAATTTAAAAAATTTCATTGAATCTATCGCTTCAATTAAATTTAATAAGGATCATTCAGGTTTTTGTTGGTGGAGGATCAAATCCTGCCATTTCATAGCTGCAATTGAAATGTCACTAGCAACTTATTCCACTTCTATTTAGATTTCTTTGGATTGATTCAAGATTGTAGCAAAAGAACATTAGAGCTTAGAAAATGTCACTTTCAAGATTATTTTTTTTCATGAAGGCTCAAAGAAAGAGAGCTTCCAACTTTTCCATTGTGAGATGGAACAGGACTTGTATTGGGGAGGTATACAAAGCAAAATATCTTTTGCCCCTTCAAAACCCATGAAAGTATATACTACCACAGCAGTGGTGACCTCACATTCCCACACCAAGATCACAGAGGAAGGAACTTGCTGTGCAGCTGACCTAATATTCAAAATGTTACCAACACAGGATTGTCTGACATTTCTTTCTTATAAGGGTATTTAGGCAGACGAAGGTCTCCAGCAGTGCTAAAATGGTATTGCAGACAATAGAATTTGACAGACGTGGCCCCCTCCCCTCATATTTGCATAACTTTTCCCTTCTATAAGATTCTGCTTCTGCTTTCTCATTGCTTTTTTCCATAGTGGAGGCTTGATGTAAAGCCACTGCATGAGAAACAACAGTTTTTTCTATTTAGAAAGTTTCCTAGAAAGCAAATTCTATTTAAAGCATTTTAATTCAAAAAACTGTTGTTGCTTTAGTACAACTGGAGTTATTCTGTTCTTAAAAATCTGTGCTGCAAATTTTTCTCTCTAATCAATGCATGTGTGTAGTAATAATCATGTGTTATGAACAAATACACTGTTCTTAGCATCAGGTTTAGACTCACGCATTTATTTAGTTCAGAGGTTTCAAGAACGTAAGCCTCTCGTTGCCTACAGATCTAAGAGCTTCAGGATTGCCTTCAGTGCTCTACAGGTAGGCGCAGTCTATCTACTTAATCATATATATTGGATTTGTTTCTTTAAACAGGGAAGGTGAGAAAACCATCCCTGTCTCAGTGCCTTGTGGTTCTTCTTTGCCACTAACCTGTCAGAGTGGGCAATGACTTTATAGGTGGCTTAATGTGTCAGTTCTTCAAGTGGAGAGAAGGGCTGCATGCCAAGGGGCTAAGGAGTGGCTGGTTGTTTTATTTATAACCTAGAATCTTCACCTTATAGTCTGACCTTTCCAGGTTTTACATATGAAATTATAAACTTTGTTCACAGTGTTCAGACAGGTTTGTACTGCTAGAAATTGTAAATATTTTATTCTTAATGAAAATTTAGGATCTTTTAGGAAATACAGTACCACTTCTGGTTAAAGGAAGGAATAAATTTACTCAGATATAACCTGGCACAATAGAGTGAGTTCAGGATTTGTAAAAGTATTTAAGCATTATTTGATGTATCTAGATTGAGGAGCAGCTGAGTTCCCTGTTGCCTAGTCTACTGTCCAGATTGGCGTCCTGGCAAGATTGCCATGCTGCAACTCACTTGCCATCCTACACATTCAGATCTCCTTCCTGTGCAATTCCAAGGGTACAGTAGCATGCCCACAGCTAGGATTTGAAAAGTGTTACTGAATTCACAGGCATAGCAAAAAGGCCAGATGATATTGAAAACCAAGAGCATAGATACCCCTAAACCATTAGTACCTTCTAGTCAACAAATTTTTTTGAATGAACGTTTTAGTGGTTAGGTGGGAGAATTACTTTTATTTAACTCTTTAATAAATAGTATTTTAATCAATGCCTGCACTAAGCAGCAGGGAGGTATTTTCTAAAAAATCTGCTGAAATAGAAAGGCAGTGAGGATTCTCAAGCCAACCTGGTGATGCATGTTGATGTTTTGTTTTTAACTATCCAATAAGATTGCTCAGATTAACAGGTCACTCAGACTTTTCCAGGCTCTCTTCATACTGGTGGGACAGTCAAATGCACCAGATAGGCTTTTTAAGTAACTGCACAGATAAAGTCTGGACAGTTTTACTATATATGACTTGCCAGCTCAAGCGGAGAGACTGACAGTGTGGAAACAGCTTGTCAGAGCTCAGGTCATGGTTAAAAACTGCTAATGTTAATGCTGACAGCCTGTAAAGTCCCCGCTATCCATGATACCTTTAGTCAAGTTATAAAACACTCTAGACGACAATATCTATTTCCTTCTTGTTCACTATTTTATATTTAACTAATTTTGTGAATATTTCTTGCTTTAATCTGTGTTATTCAAGCTGAAGCCTGTCAGTTGTACCCAGCACTGCAGCACTCAGCTCCTTTGTAAAGAGGAAGATGTGCTTGCAGATATAGCCAAGAATGGCTATTGCCTGTGTAACGTCCTGCTCCATGATGCTCCCTGGGCTGGATAAGAATGCTCTTTCATTTAGCTGAGGTTTGCTACAGATGAGGTCACAGAGAGGGGCAGGCAGGTGATGAGATCAGTGGACACTAGGAAATAAGCATCATTGCTCCAATTCTGGTGAGAAATAATGAAACAGCAAGGGCTGTCTTGTCTTCCTGCTGAGCTTCTTTTCACATAAAGTCCACAGAAGGTAGTTGCACTCAGAGACCTGGGTGCTGAGGGCAAATCTGTTATGCAGGGTAGTCCCTCCTTGCTGTGAATCATGCATAAATTCCGGCACTCTGTGAAACAAAACTTAAACTGTCTTGTTATCCTTTAATCTGGGATCAAGCCTTTGCTTTCTCTGTGTACTTATCTAATGCACTCTATTATCACTAAGTAGTCCCTTGCCACTAGAGAACCAATATGGCCACTCCTGCCATATGTCAGATCTAAAAGCTGTATATTAGAAAAAGCTGTCACAGGTAAGAGCAGTGGAAAAGATGCAACCTGATGATACACTAGGCACAGATTTAGCTGGGTAATTAAGGAAGACTGAGAACCTTTTTTTGTTATTTTTTCTACCATAATTTGAGAAGTTGCTTGCAAATTCATTGAATGTACTCTTGGCCAAGGAGAAGAAAATACAGCATGGAAGCAAAGTTTCTCAGTATAGAAATCATACGGACTAAAAAATAGCAGCTTACAAGTAAGAACACAGGTAGAAATAGAATACAATAGAAATACAATTTAAAACAACGGAAATAAAAGAATCGGGGCATGGATTTCAAGTCCAAGAATCTGCCCCCAAATTATTCTGAGGTTTTCCCTGCTAAGCCAAATGCAGTAGTGCAAGTACTATGGAAATAAAAAACTCACAAGGTTACTCCATGCTATCAAAGACATGTCACTGTTAAAAAACTGTGTATGTAAGAGTACAGGTGGAGTTTAGATCATTTAAATCTGAGCTGAACCTTTTCCTGAAACAGAGCATACTAAAAAGAACAGAGTTGTTCCTTTGAAAAGATCACAGAATTCCAGGATGGTTGAGGTTGGAAGAGACTTCTACAGGTCACTTAGCCCAGCCTCTCCTGCTCAAAGCAGTCAAATTGACCTGTTAATAGCTGTCAAAAGAACTGTATCATAACTACTGGGTGAGTAGTATGTAGAGAGATGGTCTAAAATATCATTGGTTGGTATATTCAGTTTAAAAAGCTCTTTGAAAATGTGTTACATGGCCAACTGGTTCACCAGGGTGCATAGATTTCAGGACAAAGGAACTCATTCCCCAAAATAAATTTCCCCAATTAGGATACTTTGTCAGCTGTAGCCGTCAATGAAAACAAACTAGAACTTACTGCACTGCTCTTCTTGAAGCCTTACACCAGTATCTTCTGCAGCAGTCAGCTTCAATTTGGCCTTACAGAATAATTATGAGACACTTGTTTTCATTATGTCTGTTTAAAAAAGTTAGTTGGCTAGAAATTCTCTATGCTAGAAAATGTCTGGTTTTTCTTTAGCCCTTTGTCCTTGTTTTCCGTTGTAGGTAAGCATAAGGCATATGTTTATGGCATAGAAAAGGTGATACTGAAGTAATTGCTTACACATGACAAGTTAAATGTTAATTATTAGAGCATTGTTCCATGTCGACTTTCTCATCTGAGTAAATGACATACAAATTACTGAAGCTTGACAAGTAGCTTCCTATTTCGGCAAACTTTTAAAACTGTTTTAGTTTCAGAATACTTGATGTCACATAGATGTTAGAATTTGAAAAGTCTTTTTTTTCCTTTTTGATTTTGTCATCGTGCCTTGCTACTCTTTTTTAACAGTCTGACATGGTCTGTGTTATTCTAGATAGTGCTCATTTTTCACAATGACTTCTAGTGTCTTTCTAATTCTTTTCTTGAAAAGTTTGTAGTCCTCCTCTTCCCAACTCTGAAACTTAAATAGATTTCATAAGATGCAACACAACTCTTAGTACGTTAACAGCAAAAGATATTGCTAGGAATCTGACATGTAATGTAAACAGGAATGAATCTTGTATGAGCCTTGAAAAGTTTGCTCTTTGATGAAATATAGTTTGTAGTATGTTCTCTCATCATAACTAGATGCAACATTTGGACTGAAGGAGTCCTAACATTGTGAAGTAGGTTTTTTTGTTTAAGTTTCTTTTTTTTTTTTTTAATTGACAAGGCCGCTGCAGCATCAACCTTGTTTCTTGATGTAACAAATATCTCCTTTATAGTATGAAAGTGTAGCACATGTAGCACCACTTCCTTGGCTGAAGCACGCTAATTCTGTTCCCTTGTAGTGGAGCTACACTGATTTATACCGGCTGAAAACTTGGCCCACCTTGTATATCACTTCTTTGCATAACCAGACAAGGGGCCTTTAACCTTATGTGGGTAACACTCCTACTCGTTTCAATGTGAGCTTTGAGTAATCCTGACTGCAGGATTTTGCCTTCAGGTGGCAAAACCAATGGGATGCAAGTAGCTGAGATAGTTAAGAAGAGGAGTAACATGTTGCCTATGAGGTGAAATGCTATGGCACTAGGAGAAAATAGAAGGAAGATTTCCTGTGATCATTTCCGTGGATAGCCATGAAGAAGCTTTACATGAAAACAAAAGTGTGTCTGGTATAAGATAACATTCTCTTCTGGGACAATTGTATACACTTATGTGCACTACTAGAGAATTATCACAGTAAGCACAAATAAGCTTGTCAAAGTTTGTGGTATCTGACAAGATAAAAGGAACAGTCAAAGTAACAATATGTGTAGGGCCAAATGTTCATGCAATTTTTGTTTCTAATTTGATTCTATAAGACAGAATCTGGCACTGTGAGAAAGTTACTTGCTAAAGAGAAATGACATGCTTCCTATGGAAGGTCTGCATGATATCCTTACTATTTTACTCTATGCTTGCCAGGAAGGCTTTTTTGAAAAACTGTTTCAGTAGGTTCCATATAGTAAAGTCTGTTGCTCTGTATTTAGATCACATTTGGATTGTGGTTATGCTTTTTCTTTCTTTTTCTTCTCTCTCTCTTTTTTTTTTTTTTTTTTCCCTTTCTATTTTTCCCCCTTTTTTTCTTTTTCTTTTCTTTTCTTTGTTTTCTTCTTCTTTCCTTTTCTTCTGTGGATTCTCAGCTGTAGGTGACATTATTGTGATGGCTGCATTTCAAAGACCTCACCTGCTCTGTCATCTCTGAATTTATGTTACACTTCATGGTATCAGCTCTAACGATCTTATTCTCTCGCTCTCTTTCCTTTGCACCTCTACTCACTTCCTGACACTTGACACAATAAAACACTTTTTCATTTAGAAACTCTATTTAACCCCTTTTCACCAACTCAAAAAAGAAAGAAAAATAAATCAGCGGGACACTACAACTTTGAGGATTCAAGGTTTTTTTTTTTTATTGAAAATAAATATATTTACACACTTTCTATGAAGACCGGCTAAGTATAAACAAGAGAGCTACTTGTACATATTTCTATTTAAAAATTTGTAAACAAAATGTGGGCTCCTTTAACTTAGTTTTTCCATCAGTGTTTTATAATCAGGCTTCATTTCCTGGCAGTTAAGACAATAAAAGAAAACAGCCACAGTGCTGAAGACAAAATTAACTCTTTCATGCAGATCCTTTCAGCCAATAAAAAACTTCGTTTATGACTTGGCACATTTTCTTATATGTTATGGCTTCATTTGCGTATACACTAAATGGTTTTGTAGGGAAAAAGCTAATTTAAAGAGGCTTTGCCTCCTTTATCTACATCTTAAAAACAGATAAACATAACTTATTAATCAGAAATTCTAACGAATAAGTGAGCAGTGTATTTAAAAAATATGAATGTTTTTTCAACATGTAACCGGTATCTGTAAGAAAAATATATATGTAAAAGCTTGGTAATAACCATCCGCAGAAGTCGCATAAAATAAAATCCTTACTTATTCATTTCATTTCCTTTTTGCTGAAGATATCGTTAGCAGGCAAAGTTGTCATTCTTTTAAAGTAGTTAAAAATTCTAAGTACTTAGTGAATATTTTGAATGATTAATATTTATCCTATTCGTTATTCATGTGCTGTTCACTTTAGCTATTTGTGGTTCTTTATTGGTAGAAGAGCAAGAACACTGAAGTGAATTCACATAAATATGTATTTTTGAATAGCAAAAGATTATTCAGTAAAGATTCAAGAGTGTTGGGGTTTTGTTCTTTTTTTTTGAGGGTGGTTTATGTTCTTATTGTACTCAATCTATACTATTTTCTATTTCTTGAATCCACTCATTTTTGTATTTCTGACTGAGAAACGACCATAAATATAGCGGTCGAAGTTAAATACAGACTTTGCAAATATGGGTACAAAGAGATATGTAAAATGCTGTGTCTTCAGTGAACAGATGGACCAAGAAGTTGTTGTGAATCTGGCTAGGAACTATGGTGAATGATATTTCATTAGCCCATATCAGTTACAGATCTGTTGAACAAAAGAAGACTCCAGACATTTTCTGAATTACTCTCTTATATAGGTCAAATCACAGTTGTAAGAGCAAATGTTCACAAACAGCCACTGATCTGGGTGTCCCAGATTTTAAATGCCCAGTTGGAAGCATTTTGGATTTGGTGGACTTGCAGAGTATTTTTTTCTGAGACCCAAGGGTATCTCAAAATTTAGCTTCAGAATACAAAACATTAGGTAGGAACAGCCGTTTTTTAAAAGTCATGTATCTCCATCATATAGTTTCTCTATCATATGGACATTATGTCCTCAGGAAAGGTAATTCCTTATTGTGCCAGAGAAAGACTCAGGACACACGGCTGTAAGCGATTGTTTGCTCTGCCACAGACCTCTCTGTGACCTTAGACAGTTCACTTAACATGCCTTTGGCACCATTCCTCGCCTATACAATAATAACAGCTAGCTCTGTATTGTGCAAAATAAGTGTGTTAGTGCTTCACATCAGTCAATTCCATTTTGAGGAAAAAAAAACCCAGTCAGATACAAGAGCTATGCATATCTATAATCTAGGGCAATATGGCCTGAATCTTGAGTGCTACTGTGATACAAGTAATTAACATTTTCTTCCTGGAATGAAGGCTGTCAACACATTTTTTAATAGATTCCATGAATTAAGTCATGGTTTCAAACAATTTGGTCTGAAGTTGTGCATTAAAACTGTGGTGAGCCATTAAAAAGATGACTTACCAACTGTCAAAAGCAAAATAAGAATTAAGAAGGTGAAGAGAGAGAGTGTTGTGTGACAGCCACCATAGATTTTCCAGACTGAATGCTCAGATGTCTCTTCACACAGGGGTCTGCTGGAAACCTTCAATGCAGGTACAGAAGTCACACCTGTGTCTGTAGCAAGAAACCTTAATTTCCCTGTCAGTCTTGTCTTACCACCTATGTAAAAGATTCAAGCAAAAGAGTCAGCCTGATGTTAATGCTAATTGCAATTTTGCTATACTCATTGCAAATAACAGTATTGAAATGATATCTTTTTGAAAAATGTAATGCATTAAACCTGAAGTCTTTTGGTGATCAAAACTCTCTTGGTGTTAACTTCCTCTTAGGTAAACAAACTCCACTTTCAACTGTAATCTGAAATGTATCGCCTTCTAATTTTTAGTAGAATTAACTCCCACTGCCTGTTCAGTGATTCATAAATGTTGATGTATGAAGCCGTCAGACTGTAGGTATTGGAGGGTGAGGTAAAGGCATATATTGTCCCTCATGTGGAACGAGGGAATTTCTCACTGCTGCTTTTTGGAGCTTGGTACAGTCTGCTGGGAGCACTACCGTAGCTCCAACAAGTAAGTAGATATTCTTGTGTGAAAATCAATAATGCCTCACATGGGTGTTAACAACGCTTGTTAAGTAGGGGATGTACTTAGCTATCACTACTAAATGCTACTGAAGGAAACCCTCACTTTTCAAAGATACAGGAAATCAGTCTTTTGAAGTGATCATTTCCTTTAACTCTTTTGGTGACTCCTGTTCATCTTTGCCCCCTACTCTGCTGGTAAGTAAGTGACAGGACACCAAGTAGCCTTTTAACATGAGGTGTGGAAGGCTGAATTTAATTCAAAAGGTTATTTTTTTGTTGCAGTAAATAGCCTGTCTGAACTAGATACAAGCTTCTGATGTAATGCTGTTTGTCTTCAAGTACCTTCAACAGAGCAAATCTGCTTTTGTTTTGACATTTTGCTGTCAAATTTCCCGAATGCATAATTACAGATATATTATAGAAATACGAGTGCTACAGTCAGGTCTGCTTCCCAGTCATAGATAGATAATTCCATGAATAACAAATCCATTATCACCCTTGCTACTGACAGCAACAATAACAAAATCATTGTATCAACAAAGGAAACAAATGATGCTAACACGTACAAAGGGAATATTGTATTGACCCAGTATACAGGTAGCCAGACAGACAAATATACTCTTCTACATATACTACTTTTTAATTTTTGCAGTGAAACAGGGAATTACTCTCTAGCAAGGATGAAAGCCACAGACTTTCCTACTTGTTTTTACAAAAAAATCTATGTCTCGGGTTCTCAATGAGAACAAAACAGAATAATTAAGTCCTGGTTTGTAAGGTCCACTGTACACTTTATATTTGTGGCAAGTTAGCTTGAGTCCTCTTGTGTTAAAGTGCTTTCTCTTCACATTGAATGCTTATTTGCTGCAAATCTTAGGGCATTTTAGTGCAAGATACTAAACCAGGTTTGCAAATAGGTTTACTGAGATGTGGGCTAGACTAACCTTCTGCAAAGTACAAAGGGTTATGTACTCGTCATAGAACAACTAATAGGTGTCTAAGTCCTCCCAGTTTATTTCACATGACTTTGTTGGGTACTGGGGTTAGGTCTTTGCTTACCTGAGTTCCTTGTACTGCTCTGAGAATGTTCTAACCCATCTAACAAGTCACTGTGCTTAAATGCTAGAGCTGAGCCAGGGGCTCCTTACATGATTCCAGCATAGGGTGTTCTCCCAGCTGTACTATGCTTGTACAATGGTCATGCCTGAAATTGTATCATGGTGCCATATGTAAATCCTATACCAGGTCATTCTCCAGAAAGCAAAACAGTTCCAGCTGGGCTATAATAAGCCAAGTAAAACATCTAGGGGAAATGCTTAGCAGATGCTTATTTATTGCTCCAATCTATGCAAAAACAATTCTCCTTTGGTCCTATCACAGTAATTAAAAGAAAAGCAAATTCATGTCATAACAGAAAAATACTTCTTTTCCACTTCTAGCTTCGGTATCTTTCTTCTATTCCTAAATCTTTAAAATACACTATTTATATTCCACAGCATCTTGGGATGTAAAGACCTTCTTTATTCCTGTGCAGATAACAGATTGAAATCAAATCAAGAGGAGATACTTGTGTATATTTAAATTGTGAAAGTCCTTGTCACAGAACACGGTGGATGTTAAAATATTACATGAATTAAGAAGGCAACTGGACAAATGCATGAAATAGGGCTGCATTGAAGTTCTTCTAGCATTAAGACATTTGAGAGCTGTGAGGGGAAATAGTGCTGAAGTTTTGTTTTGTTCATATACTCTTTCTAGAATATCTGCATCCAGACTTGTCAGAAACAGGGTGTTTGCCCTGATACAGATGGTCTTATGTTATTACCTGTGCAAGAGTCCAGCAAAGGCTTCATGAATGAAGGTTACAAGAGATAATTTGGAGCTTCAGGATAACTATGGGAAAGAACAATGCCTCGGTGTTACTGCCATCACAGCAGAAAATCCATTTCTCAAATAAAATAAAAAAAAAATTGCCTTATAGAGATCCTCTATCTAGAACCTCCACAAGAATAGTAACCTAGTACTGATTAATCCGGCCTTGCAGTACCATGGATTATCATCTTTATGTATCTGTGAATTACAAGGAATGGAAGTTGAAAAGAAAAAGTCTGTACAGCATAATTATATAATGCTAACTGTACAAACACTCTCATAACTACCTATGTGTGGACCTACATCTGTGTCTCTGCTGTGTTTTATGATGTAGGAGGATAGTATCTTCTTCAGAACTGTGCTCATTGTCACTAACAAAATGTGGTGATTTATCTGCCTGCACTAAACTAAGCACTAGACTAGCTACTGATAAGTAGCAAAATATTTTTTTGAGAGTTTTCCATGTGATTCTTCATGCAGAGAGTAGCTCATATGCAGATTTCTGTTGCTACCACTCCAAGAGGAACTCAACACAGTTCTAGGAAATTGACTTTTGACATTCTGAAGATCTGATACTGATTACCTGCAGCACTAGTCAGATTTTGCTGGCTGAGTCTGAAACCAATATAGCATGCAGTACATTTACTTGAAGAAAATATGTAGGAGGAAGAACGATGTATTTTCAGTGATCTTGTAAACCCTCAGTGCCCTGAGGTACAGGCCATCGTTTGACTACAGATTTGCTGATGGCAATTTGTTTATATTTCGTTCAGGGAGACTGCAGCATTCACTGGTGTACTCTCTATGCTACTTAGCAGCTCTTTGAAAATAGTGCTAACACAGATGAAGTAAAAAGAGTCATGGAAAATATCTGTCTTGATCCTAAGCCACACAATTGCATTACTTTGTGAAAGGTATTCAGAGTACAGTACACAGCTCCCAGGGTCCATGGAGCAGCAGGGAGCACAGCAGCAGAGCAGGGGGCACCTTGGAGTACCCAACACCAGTGCGCAGGACCTATTAAAAATTATTGCTGTGCTCTGGCTGAGATTATAAGCAGTAACATTGCTGTAAGTGAAACACTATAGCACAGTGAACCTACATAACCTACTGGGAGTGTCATGAGAAGACATGACCAATCTCAATTTTTTATACTAATGCAGCAAATCCTGTTATGTATTATCTCCATATCATTTGGCACGCATTGCTCATGGAAAGGATCTCTTCTCAAAGAGACGTGAGGGAACACTGACTCCTTTTGGTTGCTGGAAATAAAAGACGTAGACCGGATCTGTGACCTATAGTAGCGTGTTCCTCAGCGACATACAAGCAGTCATCCCTGCAGAATCGTAACAATGAATGAGTCCAATGTCTGTACATCTTTCCCAGTAAAATAAGTGCCGTTTTCTTAAACCAGGGAAAGTTCTACTTAAGAAATCATACTTTGTTGTACTTTAGTGAGATAGTATCGCCTGTAAACTTAAGCATGGGTATACAGTCCATGACAGATCTGTGTGTACGTATGTACTATATGTGCGTGCCAGTTGTAAACATCTGTCTAAATGAGTGTGTTGACAATGAATTACTCGAGTAGACTTGACTTTTTTTTTTTTTCTTTTAGTGTGAATTAACAGCTTCTTGACTTGTTACTACATCAACTGCTAATTAGTTCCTGAGTGTAGTTCAAGGTGTTGGCATTCATTACAAAGCTTTCTGCGGTGGTTTGGATCTTTATCTGCCTCGAAGGCAGGATCTTCAGGCAAAAAAGTTCTTCAGTTTATACAAAGCAGATGAGAGCAGGGAAAGTAAAGGTAGGCTGTAAGGTCAGAAATTGGGGTTAAAGACAGCGCATCATCTAGGTTTGGCTCCAGTAATGTAAGGAGTGCTTTGTTTTAAGTTAGGATGATGACTTTAACCATCAGGACTAAAGGCAAGATGAATAGTTAGAATAAAGATAGGGAAATCAGAACTGGGAACTTCAGGAGATTACTGAACTCCAGCCAAGAGAAGCACGTAGTGTCTATCCCTTGATTCTGGGGAAAAAAAAAAAAAAAAAAAAAAAATACAATTGTAGGTGTGATAACAAAGACCCTTAGTAAATAATACCAAGCTAGTGGTAGTAAGTTGAAAGGACAACATGCGATGCTTATACTTAGGAATAGTGAAAAAGCTGATCCAGGGAAATAAATAAATCTGTAGGATTTTCCTTAATCATATTAATGAATGCAGATTATAATTTGAAAGAGAAGATAAATACATGGAAGCCAAAGGAAAACATGATATAAGGCATCATCATCTTTCATGCTGGATAAGAATACCTGGTTTTTATTGGATAACGGACTTCTAACAAGAAGATGCAGCATAATATATCTCTTCTGAAATTTTCCAACTAATTCCACATTTGAACACTTAAAGTAATTCAATTTTGGGAAGTCTTTAACACTTAGCTCCCAATGAGATTTTAAACCCTTGATTTTATTTAAATCAGTTAATAAAATAAGTTTGTTTCAGAAACAGATGATTAAGCATATATTTTGGAAGCAAAACTCAACCTATTTTTCCTAACCTACTACTTAATTTACTATCAATGTGTTAAATCCACCTATAAACAGATATGAAGACTCAGACAATTCACACATAAAATATTGGGCTATGCTGTCTTTACCAAAAAAAGATGTGGCAGCAATAACTTTGTTACCTCACAGCAAAACTCTAGAAGAGGGAAGATATTTGTTTCTGGAGTATCCAGCTGAGAGAACCACTAGGTAGAGAGAAAAAAGTGTTGGGTTCATCTAGCTGTTTTAAGACAGGAACAGCCTAGCGTCTCATGTGCTTTCAGAGCAAAAGAGCTATAAAAGCCTTGCCTGAACTAGCTATAGTTTGTCTCCATCTTTTTTCTTTCTCATCACTTTCAGGAAAGCAAATGTTTCTTTAGATATCCTGATCATAAGCCAAGAGAAACCAATTCTTCTGCTCATTTCCTATTTACATTTTCCTTCTCTAGGCTTGTTCTGCCTACTGCTAGAAAAGCCTTCCTTTTAGGGTTTTATTAGTGATTGCATTTCTTTAATTTGCAGAAAGGCTATACTACATTTTATTTAGTATGCTGCCAGATTTATTTGGCAGGTTTTATTTTTCATAAGTTGCTCATTTGCAAGAGTTCAGCCTGTACAGAAGCATTGATGGCTACTGTATCCATGTTAATACGCTACACTAGAGAAAACTATCTTTCTCTATAGAAGGTTGGAAAAACAGTGGCATGGTGTCACAGCTGGAGTGGTTGACAGCATAAGAATTTTTGCATGGAGCAGTGTGGAATTGTCCATGTGCCACACTTTCCTTACTGTAGGAATATATAGATGATGGGTGCTTCCTTTCACTTGTAGTGGTAGAAAAGTGTTGACATCTATTTTCAAGCCTGGCATAACTTTTCATAGGAGTGTTTCATGGAGCTCCCGGTGGAAAGCTGCTCTTTGCTACTCTTCAAAATCTTTTTCTTTTCCATTTTTATATTTTTCAAGTATAAAAATAGCAAGTCCCAGGTCTGAATTTTGTTGGTGGTGCTAGGTGCTCTACAGATGACTATAGGCTATTCATCAAAAGCAGTGAAGGACAAATGAGACTGGATAAAGGGGACTTCTACCCATTTTTTTTGAGGTAGTGAGATTTAGCCACAAAGTATTAAGATTTTAATCTATGTGTGAAACTAAGAGACTAATGTTAATCCCAGATATAATGTCTGACCCATGCATTTCCCTTTAAACACAAACAGGACTGCTTCATCTTGAAATCAGAAATATTCTGATTTTAATTAATTCATTATTCTGTGAATGACTAATGATGTAAATATATGTTTTGCAAGCATATACACCATACTACGTTACATATGTAAAGTTTTCAGTGGGTAAAGGAATAAGGAAACTTCATATACTGTTCTATAGACCCGCTACTTTGCTTTTTACACACCAAGGAAAGAGAAGATATTTTCTCTTTGTGTAAGCACAGTGTCTGTGTGTACACACAAAAAATGAACACCTCCAGATTGCTGGTCTTAATACGTTGATATCTGTGTTTGCCTCTGTATTGCCTTGTAAGATCACCTCACACGCAGCCCGTGGATGCCAAGCTGCCTGGCTGCCCACCTCCCCTTGGTCTAGGGTGTCCTTCCCCACAGTCTCAGGTGGGGGGGAAGGAGGGACTTGTTCAGAGCTGTGTGGCTTCTCCACAGCACCGTCCTCACCCTTTCGCTGGCCAGACACTTGTCTGAGGCTGCTGTCAGCTGCCCTGCAGACTCCATGCCCTGTTACTGCGTGGCCCAGTACCCCTGAAAGCATACAACACCACATAAAAATGCCTACATTGGAAATTCATTCGGCTGTTGGTATTGCCACCCTACATACTGGGCAGAAGGGCCTCCAACCACACTGCCGGTAATCTCTCCTGAGAGTCCATGGGGACAGTCTACGAGTGTGACTGACCACAGCCAGAGCCAGGAGGTGACCCCTGTGCAGACAGACCTGCACGGTGTGGCGGCTTCCATCCCCTTTCCTTCAGCTTCAAGGGGTGGTGGACTCTCCTTGCCCTGCTCGCCCTCGCCTGCCCCCTGCCCTGCGTTGCCAGATGACCCTGTTCTGCCTAGTAACACCTCCCCTGGTGCATGGTCTGCCACCAGCCAAGGAGACATCTCTGCTCAGCAGCGCCAAGACCCTCCCTGGGCTGGTGGCCATTTTGTCTTTTGATGGTGGCTGACCACAGGCCTGTGGGGTGAGGGATGAGCCTGGGCCTGGCACCCAGCCTTTCCCAAAACCCAGCAGAGGCCTGCTCAGGTGCATCACTTCTGAACTGGTAAGAGGCCTGCATGCAGCCTGCATCCAAAAACTGGGACATGCTAAGACAGAAGAGCATTTCTTTATGGATGGGATATAGTGCTGTATGGTCCCTGCTCATCACCTTGTCCCATATCATCCAACCCACTTCCTTATTCTTCCCTCTTTTACAGCTCTGAGTTGACATGCTGGCACAATTTCCCACAACCTGCAGCTTATCTCCTGACTTGGTGTTCTTGCAGGTACCTTGCCTCAAATTCACGCTTTTTTCCTCCACAGCAAAGTTCTATGAGGTTTTTTCCTCTTTCCCAGCTCTGCTGAGGATTCTTGTGGGCTCTGCTATTCTAAGGCCAACCTGCAAATCTTTCTTCAAGAGGGTGTTCAGGTAGCGAGTGATGGAGGGTGACTGTGGGATATGTTAGTTGTCCCATCTCCAGTGGGAAAGGCCATCATGTTCCATCAAGGATTCAGGCAGGCTAAGCCTGTGAGGCAAGTACTTGTTATGCTGTTTTATTGTATGCTGCCAGATACAGGTATAAACAGCTCTTTGTAAAGTGGAGAAGGCTAATAGCCTAGGGGTCTGGATTCATGTTCTCTCCCTCCTTCCCACATTTTCCTGATAATCAGAAGAGCTGGTAGATAATGGTGAGAGGCAGACAGAACTCCTTACGGCAAACAGCCGGAGGGATCACAAGTGGGGTACAACTCAAGGGCTACCTGAGATTTCTCAGGGGTGCTAGAAAGGCTTGAATAATCAGCATGTCTGAAACAACTCGTGCCTAGGTCAAGCAGCATAGGTACAAACAGGGTCCCTACACCTTGAGGCACTTTCACTTCACTTATGTCTAAGGATGATCATGCTCTCAAGAGAAAGCTGACAGAACTGTGTAGACAGGTCTTATAAATACACTCAGTGGATGTGTTACACTTATGCTCTGTGCAGCTGGTATTGAATGCATTTGACTTGTCCTTATAGATTTACTTTCTTATTACTTCAGTGATCAGGACAAAACTTACAAATGTGCGTATGAGTAAACAGCATCCAAACAGATATGGGAAAGTCTTTTAGAGGTACAAATGGTACTTTCTAGGTGTTCTGTCAAATTTGTAGTTTTTTCACCAAGTCACAGTACTACTAAATCAGTATCAATGTTGCTTCCTCCTGTCTCACTGCTACCAAGACATGTCATAAGAATATACATGAGACTTACCATTAGGTCCAGGTATCCTTTTCTGTTTCTATAGCCATTTTATTTTTTTCTTTAATTCACTACAAATCATAATCAGTCACAGAATATTTATGCAGCAATGAATAAAAAGGTATGTTCAGTAGTTCATACTGATTCATGCATGATAGGATCCATTTGTTTCATGCTCTAAAAATTCCATATTAATAACTAAAAACTGTTTCCATTTTTAGATTTTTTTTTAGTTACATAACAGACATTTTCTCTCTTTAAATATTGTTTGAAATCTACCTTCTTTTACTGATGCCAATCAAACTCTCTTTCTTTACAGAAGCAAAACAACTGCAGCTGGAAAATTGTTTCATCGAAAGTAATTAAGGTAACATGTTGATATAAAGGCAGAAAACTCTAAATGTGAAACTGAATGGGTAACAATATGAGTAAAATACAGCTATCCACCATTCTGTTCAATGTATAGTAACCTTTTAAAAGTCAAGGTTAACTGTAAGTCATAATGAGTTTCTAGTGCTCAGTAAACCTAGAAGACTTTGTAGTTTTCTGAGCTTGCATAAGAATAGGAAAGTTGGAGCAACTCAAAGCAAGCATAAAATGTTTTTCATGGACTGGGTTTCTGTGAAGATTACTTTAATGTCCTGCCTTCATTTAGGCTGCAAATAAAAGGCAAGAAACTATTAGTACAGAGGTAAACAATGAATAATAAGGCAAACAAGGAAAAAAAATAGGTTTCTAACAGGATTCAGATTAACTTTACTGCATGTTCCCATTTTATGATGTATCCTTCTATTCTATTTTATCCCCACTGGAAGGAAATAAAACCCAGACAATTTCTGCTAAACTACCATGTATTGCCAAGCGCAAATGTTCAAAATGACAAATCAGGCTTTTAAATAATGACATTGGCTAAAAAATGGCATAATTTTTAAAAGCATGTTTGTGTATAAATGTACTTGTGTATTCTTTTAGACTCACCTTGCAGTGTTTGAGATTTTATAATTTCCAAGCTCTTTTTCCTCTTTTCATTATTTTTTTTCCTTCACAAAACAAGAGGACTAAATATTGTGAAACTTATAATAAAATCACAAATATTGGTAATGTCACATCTTCCCCAGGCCCCAGTTAATAAAACGCAAACGAGTGATAATATGAAATAAACTCCCAGGACAACAGCAAACCTTGTTTTTCTGCTGTGTTACCACATGGGGTAAATAGTGGGTGGGCACGTAGGAGGGTGCACAATAGAGTACAAAATAATCACAAACTCATTTCATATGAGCAAAAAAAGCACCTAAACTGATTTGTATTTAGTGAACTTTGAACAATGAATACGGCCTAAGTAGTAGAGCAGCACTGGTGATAATTCTTGCCTACTGCCACACATATTGCAGGATAAATAGAAAAATAGTCTCAGAGACCAATTTATTTATTGTCCATCAGCAAAGGCAGGGAACTTAAGGAGCTTATGGGAGTTCCATCAAAGGGGAGAAGGGTGAAGCTGACCAAGGGTTTTTTTTCCCCTCCAAATCAAAGGATTAATAGGTATGTTTTATTCTGAACATTCAAGTTTGTCCCTAGGTACCTGTAAAAAATCTATGATCTCTAGTTAAAATCAATGGCAAACTTACAGCCATAGGCATGAGAGTATAAACAGCTTACTCTTTCAGCCTAGAAGTAGTCTAAAAACTTATATAAAAAAGAAAGTCTATTCCCTTTCCCATCAAAATTACATGGTCTTAGTATAGTAGATTCACAAAAAGCCAAATCTGAGCAGTCTTTGGGCAGTGTAGAAGTTTCTGTAGATTTTCCCAAACCTGTGTTGGCTTGTGCAGAACGACTTTACTGCTGAACAACAGGCATGTGAAATGAAATCAGTCATTGCTGTTGCCTGTAGCCATGTGTTTGGATATGCTGTAATGCCTTCTAGCATGATAGAAAATATCACAGAACTTTAGAAGTAATGGTTACACCTGATTAAACTCTTAAAAATCTCGAGTTAACATCTCTTTTTATAGCATTAAATTGACTTATCTGTTGACTTAGGGAGTGTTGAAAATCCTACTAAAATTTTGTTGTACTTAAGGTATAGAGGCATCTAGAATGGCATAGTGAATTATGAAGAGCATAGAGACATAAGATTTCTCATTAAAAAGCCTTTACCACAATTAGATGGATCTCAGAAGCATTCTTTCTATCTGTATTGCTGTTCCAATGCCATTTTTACTATTCAAATGTTTTGAGAATCGATTTTAGTTTTTATTACCTTTTCACTGTCATTTCTTCTGGGCTGAGGGACTACTGAGGGAGAGTAGGAGCAGACAGCAATAGGACAAGACTATCTCAGCATGAAAGGCTACTGGGTTCTCCAGAAACAATCTTTGCTATTTCCACTGTCCACAGTTCACTTTCAAAGGGGAAGGAGACCCTTCTTCCTTTTCCTCAGAAATTTATCAGGAGAACTTAGTCCCCTTGGTAATGTTTTGACTGGGTGGGAAAACCTTAAAGAAAGCAGAAATGGTCCGGTGAAAATAAGCTATGAAGAGATTTTTGCTGGGCAGCAATTTACTTGGTATTAGGAGGTGATATACTTCATACAATCAATTATTGGGGAAAATGAAAGACAGATTCTATAGCCTTGTGTGCACATCTGTCCAGTCAAATGTCATGTACGGGTGCTTTTTCTATTCCTGATTTAGTGTTAAGTTTTTCTCAGAATTTTTATGAAGATTTTGTGGAAAGACTTATCTTGTCTCAAAAAATTTTGAAAACTTGAATATTTATGAAAAACTAAATTCTATTTTCTGAGTAGTCCTACTGACCATTTTTATGATGGCTACATATGTTTCCTCAGGCTTTTCAGGTAATCATTCCAGCCAGAAAAGTGTTTGATAACAGAGGGAATCTGCTTTTATTTATTTGCTTGTTAGTGCATTTGGGTTTTAGTCTGGTCCCACAGATTTGAATTATCTTTTGCACAAGGCAGTCAAGATTCACCTTGTTAACATGGCCTAGAGTCTCAACAACAAAGCCAGACTTACATATTTCCCACAATCCATCCTCAGTTTCAGGTTAAAATCCACAAATCATCTTTTAATATTGCCCAAAATACAGGAGATAACATGTATAAAATAATTCATTTCAGATATTTTAATTTACTTGTTTTTCAGTGTTAAGTCATGGATACCTGCTTATTTGCACACATATAGACAAACATCTACACCCTAAAGTAGGCAGATGTAAAGATCTGATTTGCATGCATATTTCATATATTTGCAAGAATGTATGAGGCATTCATGTCTAAAATAGAAAATCTGGCTTAAGTATTTTTCCAGTCTGAGAAAATTTTATTTATTTATTTATTTCTCAGATAGTTAGTGTAAAATCTTACAATGACTGTTGGCTTAGCTGTCATTGATTTAGCTTAGGAAATATTTGGTTAGAAGACATCAGTTAAGAAGGATACATACTCCCAAAATCTCCCTTGAAGGTAATAAAATGCTTGGATGGCCAACTGCAGGTGAATAACAGTACTTTTTCAGTGTGTATTAAGATAGTCTTTTTTACTTGTGGAAGATCAAACATGTCCAGCTAAACCTAAAGGGAAGAGAAGTAATCGTAAGGGAATTTGGTAATGGAAGCAAAAAGCTAAGTGGTAAAGGATTGTGGAGGCATTGTTAAATAACATCTGAAGTGTGGAGCAGAAGGCTGCTAACATTTGGATCAAGGTAACTTTCCAGTGGAAACTGTCCCTCTGCTATGTACTGAAAGCAATATAGGTATGATAAACCTTTCATGTGGCCAAATTGAAGGTTAACTGTCAAAATGTAACCTCATACAAACTATTAGACTTGAGCACTTTTACAAAACATTTACTTGAAAAATGTTTATAATCACTTAAAAATAAATGAAAATATGACCCTTCAGAAACAGATATTTATTAGGACCTTTTACTAGGGAGAATGTTGCATATATTTGGGAAATAAGCTGCTTTTGTTGTTGAATGTAGAGATATAGGGAATAAAAAAGACTGCTTGATGACTTGTTCCCAAACAGTAGTTTGAAGTAATTCCTAAAGTTAGTTTACTTGATTTTGTTGTTTCTATTAAACTGCAAGTTTATTTTAAGACACTTTCCTCTGAAGTTATTGAAGCATATCTTTGACCTTTACTCAAAGCTAGTGGATGTTTGTCTTGTAGTTGCAGGTGTCTAAATGTGTTATGTTTGTCTTTAATGAAATTTAGTTGTTGGTGAAAAGCTGTCTTTATTGACAGGGACATTGTTTCACTTTAGATTTGGATTTCTCAGTGTTTTCTTTCCAAGCGCACAGTAGCTTAATTTGTACAAAATATAAATAGTAAGCCCAGTTGCACGAATTCAAAAACATGTATTTGCTGTCTATTATTAGTATGTTTCCTTTCTGTTAACACAGGAAATCTCACACAAACAAGTGCACTGATAACTGTGATAAACAAGTTGTTGTAGTGCTTATTTTTTTACTGCTTGCAGGCTTGAGATCTGAAAAATATATCTCTACTAAAATGAAAAAAAAGAGAAGAAATGTAGAAATGGCATGTTTTACCTAAATGACAACAACAAAAAAATGCACTTCATCCCTGTATGTTGAGAACTAAACTCCTAAAACAGTAAGTGGTGTCATTTTTGGTACTGGAACTTGAGTTAATAGAAACAGGAGTCAGCCCCAAGCCTCGGTTTTTTGGATTCGGACTTCAGATACTTTTTAAGCAAAAATACTCATGTGCAATACACTGAGTTTGTAGCAACTGACCATCAGCTGCGAAAGCTGGAATTTCCCACACTCTCCTACACAGTTTGTGGGTACTTTTAGTCATAAATTTGTTGAGATTCATTCCAAGAAAAAAATAATGGGAATTGCCTTCGCAGTTGTAACAGTTATATGAAGTGCACCTGCAAACATTCGACACCTATGGCACACTTCATGCCTTGCTACTTTTTGACTGTTGCCTCCAAGTTTGCCTCCCCACAAGGACAGTGTGAGAGACTTTCATTTTCTCATACTTTCTGATGTTGGTTAATTATTATGTTCATATCAGCTGTTCTTTTCTTTTAGCTGGGAGAATCTCGATCTAGAAGACATGAACTTAAATACGTGAGGTATTCCTCAGTTTTTGCCCTTATTTTGTATTTCCTACCATTTTCAAGTATTTAGGAGTGTAATAAAAGCTATTATGGAAGTTCTTGAATATGCCAAGATGAAGAGTGATGCTACAAGAAGCTTCTCCTCAGCCTCCCTGCCCCCTCCCTGTATTTCAGAAGGTATTTAACGACCATTAAAGTAAGAGGAAGTATCATCAAATTTTAGATCCCTGTAGTGAGTAAATTAGGGATAGCATCAAGAAGATTATCAGTCTACCCTTAAGCAGAAAGTTCTGTGAAGCACAGAATAAAAATATAGGTCAGATGGTGCAGAAAAGATAAGGGACATTAGCTAAAGAGTTCAATTTGTAGGAAATTTTTTGACCAACTTTTTTTTACCAAAAGGTGACGATTCATGAAAGCACACTACAAAACAGTTTGCTTAGACACTTTCCTGATTCAAAATTTAATATTTACATTTAAAAAACACAATGTTTTTAAGGAGATTGAGATAAAATTATGCTTTAGAATAAAAATAGTACCTTCTCTGTTAACTTTTTTTTTTTTAAATGAGAAGGCTAAGCAAAATATTTTGACTCAGATGAAATGTTTTTGGTGTCTCAGATCGTGAAAACATCAATGAATAAACTTTTTTTTGTCCTGGTTTACGATAGGAACATGTCTCAAAATTAGAAAAATTCTGTAAGTTAGGTGTGCCTGTTTCTTTGCAAAACCCTGTAAAAAATATACATCCCACTCTAAAAAGACCTCATTTTTATAGCTGGGACAAACTGAGCTCATGTGTTAAGAAAGTTTGTGAACATCTCTCTAAATTTCAGAATGTCTTTATAATATTTATAAGAAACAGCCCTTCTTAGCTGCGTGTTCTTAAAACACTTCAACAGGTTCCCATCTCATGATCACTGGAAAAACATTGCTCCCTCTCACATGCGTTCAAGTATTGAGTTAGAAATTCTCTTTGATAATGCCAGCCTCCTCTTTACATCTTTCTGCTGTCTCTCATTTTTCAATTGTAATAACCAGATGCCTGGCTTGGTCAGGACAGTCCAAAAATATTCTTTATGCCACAGCATCTCAAATATTTTCTTTGAATCACTATTTCATATTAAATTTTCAGAGAGGACATGGGATTTTTCCTGAATTTAAATCTTCATTAGAGTTACAAAAACTTAGCACAGCAAAAAGTGAGATAGGACCTTAGAACACTGCAATATTACCCAATGTGTAAGGCTACAGCAGAATTATGATGGAAGCTTACCCTCTGATTCCTGACCTCTTTTACAAGATATGTGTTAAGAGATAGACCTGAACCCACTGAACTTGAAGTTTAAACTGAGGGCAAAAAAGGAAGATAGGCAGTAAGATAAAGGAAGATTTTTTCTATTTTACATCTTACAAGCTGAGTCATAGAAAGATTAAATAACTTGCCCAAGGTTATAAGGATGCATAGAGCCTTACCCTAAGCTGATCAACACTCAGTTTATTGTTTTACCCTTTTGTAATACTCAGTATTAATCTAGTACGAAGGAAGACTTTTTCCACATCTGAAAAAAAATTCCTTTCACTGGATGTTTCTGGGCTACTTTTTTAAAAAAATGGATTTAGTGTGACCCCTTGAGAAACCCTGGAAGCCTAGATCTCATCTAATAAACTGGTGTCTGACAGAAGAAGCACCTGCTCGTACAAAAGACCCAGAACCTGACAAAAGCAGAATATAAACCTTAATAAGAGCACTTCCACGGCTTTTACCAGTATATTACGTCTAAGTGGAAAGATCTAGAAACTTATACTTACGTTTTTGAATCCCCCTTACATCCATAGATGTTGTAGACAAGTTCAGTTAATACGATTATACTGTGACCTTTGGCTGCTGGTGGCTTAGCAAATGGAGCATGAAGCAAATGGAGCTCTGGGAGACAGCACATGGTGAGTCTATGGAGATAACTGTGCTTGTGATGCAGAGAAAGCTGTCTGGGGAGCATGTGAGAGAAGAAAGGATTTCTATGTTGTTTGGTGGAAGAAAGTCTAGTTTGGTGTCTAATATATACGAAAATACAAAATATATGCATTATATATCTGCACCAAATATGGGGACCCAGGAAATAGGGCAAGAGAATCGGATGTAGGCTATATCAGTTTTGATTTCTGTTACTTGTGCCAATGCCGTATCAGTTCTCTTAACCTGTTTATGCTAACAAAGTACAACCTGGAAATAATGAAATAATTAAAAAAATTTACTACCTGTATGAAAAAATCACAGTCCTATTGCATAATTTTGGATCTCTGTGCAGTAACGAGCCAAATATGTTTTACAGAGTATGGTAAGATGCCCATGGCTCAAATGGTAGTTCATGTCAGTCACACAGTTACAAAATGCTGTTGGATATGTGAACTTTTCACCTAAAAGCCTCTTTTCCAAGTTTTGTGTGCATTGTTTCCTGTTCTTCCTGAGACACTCCTTCTGGTGCCCTAGTTAGCTTGCCAGAGCTTGCAAAGAGCAAGGATGTGGGAATAATGAATTATTCTATTCATTTATTATTCTTGATGAATAGTAAACTATTCTAATAACATTTACTATTCTATTCATTTATTACTGGAGAATAATTAGCAGGGAATGTCTTCTAAGAAGTTTTTCCAAAATTAGACTTTAATGGCTTTACTGTGTTTATCTTCACCTGTATGAAAATATCTTTGTAGCTCTCCCCATTTAACTGTTCCCACCTCCTCCCCCACTCAGACATGTATCTGTTTCCCAAAGCTACTCTATTGTTAAAAAATGTTAATCTCCTCCTCTCCCAAAGACTTAGCCTCTTCCTTCACATAGCTGAACTGCCATTTCGGTTTGAAACCCTTCTTCTAGTCAGATGCATCTTGTCTGTGCTAATGAGATGTGTGTGTGAGTGGGGGAAAGAGCTGAATGAAGATCAAAGAATAGGTGTGTCTTTATGAGAGTAGAGGTTATAGGTAAATGAAAGGAGGTGATTATGGAAAGATACATATATGAGTAAGGGCGAGATGCAATGTCTGCACAGGTGGTATATCCAGCTGAGATTTTAAATAGGGCTACAAAAGGACTCTCAATTTGCCTCCATGCAGAGGACTCTTGCTGTCTTGACTTTGACCAGTATTTATTTGGGGCTGCAGTGTTTGCCATTACTAGATTTCACTCTGTCTTTTGAATTCTATGCTTCCTTTCTTCATCTCTCCTGGTATTTTAGGTCCCTCAATTTGAAGAGAAAGATGTACCCATGGTAAATCTCCAGATGGCCTTTCTCCTTGTCAAGGCAGGACAAGCTGAACCATGTTGTTGTTTTGCTTTAGAGCTGCTGCAGAGGAGGGCTGCTTTTTTGCATACTGCTACCTATCCAGACTGAATATTCCTCTATCTATAAATCATTGCATATGTGACTGAATTCTACACTCGTGCAGAATCAAAATCAAAAATAGCTTTGTTTCCTTTCTTTTGTGGAAAGAAGGAACTTTCCCTCCCTCTCTTCTTTGTAGAACAAGTATAGCTTCTATGAAAGACCTAACATATACAATTCACTGTGAATATCACACCAAATAATACATGTGAAAACTCAATGTTACCTTACATCTAGTCTGCCTTCTTTTCTAAAGTCTTTTCACTTAACAGTGTAATTATTATTGATGTAAGTAGTGTAGATGAGACTTGACTGCCTAGTGAATGACCACTTGCATATTTAAATTGGACGCATGCTGGGATCCCACTCACTTCCCAGACTGGTACAAGAACATCCATTACTCTTTTTAATTCTGGGTCTCTAAGGTATAACTTACAGCAGCAGCTAGAATTATGCTTCCTTGTGATGTTGAAATTTGGAGTCCAGGTGGACTAAGCCCATAAGAGCTACCACAGTAGCTTATACTGGCTCCATCTAATCTGGTTTCTGACAGGGACCAGCAGAAAGTACCCAGGGATATAGATGAGAAACCAGTCAAGATACAGAATGTTTATTTCCCTGATCTATCTTCCCAGGCAAACAATAGCTTAATTAACCATCAAATATTGAATTGTTACATTCACTATCTGAACAGTCCTGTAGGTTCACTGTTAAGCACTCAAACAGCTTTAAAAATCTTCACCCAGGTCTTGCCCTAAGAAGATCATGAAGTTTCATCTCTTTTGGTTTTGCTGAGATTCCTGGATTTTTCTCAGGTTCCTCTTAAGAAGAATGGTTTGCCTCTTGTGATTCTGTAGAAGTATGTGTCTGATTCAGTCTAGAGGGAAAAAACAGACTTACTGAAACTCAGGACAGCATTAGTGTTCATGAATGTCAACAAGAGAAAAAAATTCTTACAAAAAAGACAAATTTGAAGAATCATATTTGTGGCCGACGTCTGGTCTGTTTCTTTTCAACAGTGCTGTAGAAGCACTATATAATGAAAAATAGGTAGCTTAAAATTAATAATGCTATTTTTCCTAAGCAAAAGCTATTTTCCTAAGGGATCCCAGATTCCCCACATGAGAGCACTTTGACTCATTCACTTATTGGAACCATAGAGATAACAAAATGAAAATATTAAGAAAAAATAAAAATCTCCTGGGATAATACTTATTTTACTTTTTCGGCAAAGATTGCTTTAGGAATGATATCTGCCATACCTAGGATAGAATGTGTAACATGAAACACAAGGGGAAGAACACTATCTGCATTGGCAGATCTTGTCAGTGGGAGAATTTCTCTGCCTCAGTACTTACATTGCAAAACTTACTTGTTTGCACGTACATCCTCTACATTTTAAGAGTTGCTTTAGGCTGTAAAGAGAGAAAAATAAGTTAGCAAGTCAAAGGTTGTAATGCTTCCGACCGTTTGTCTGGGCAGGTTGATAAAGACGGTGAGAGATGTATAGATTTGATTTGTTTGGCATGTAAAATGGTCTTGAGATGATAAGTAAAGGAATCCTTTATGCAGTCCTGTCACTGTCAAACAGAACCAGTTGGGGCAGGGTGAGTGTCTTTTTTGACATTCAAAAGAAAAAAAAAAAAAAGAGATTGAAAATAGATTGCACTTATCTAATATCACTAATGAAACCACAGTGATGTCAGTTCTGATCAAGCTATAATCAGAGTTGCTGATTGTGTGATAACAGGCTTCCTTTTTACGTGTTTTCTACATGTTTGCAGTGGAAAAGGCCGTAAATGATTAACTGTGGGTGAGTGGAAATAGTGAAGAAAAAAATAACTTTGCCACAACAACAACAAACGAGAGGAGAGGACTTCAGAGTGAATGCAGAGGGGAGGAGGAGGAGAAGAAGAGAATTCTGAGTATTATTAAATATGTGAAAGAAGACTCATTTACTTTATAAGAAGTAGATCACTCACACAGACACATTCACAACTTTGTGGTCATTGAAATTTGCGTAAGTGCTATTAATCAGCTCACCACAGATTATCATAACGATTTCTTTGGAAATGACACTTGAATTTACACCTAGTGTTAAAAGGGAAAGCAGTAAAAACATGACTTGAACAATAAGAAAAACCACAAGTTTGCTTAAATCCCTTTGGATCGGATTCTACTGCCTTTACTGAATGAGTAGAAACTTACTCAATAACAAGTCCTTCCTGAAGTGGGTGGGGTCAGAAGAGCAAGTGTTCAATGATAATAAAACCAACAAAATATCTTCCTGAAACCTACTTTACACTCTCAGGATTTTGTAAAAAGTAGTTGCACGATACCCTGTCTGCCAGGCACAGAATAAAGGATTCCCCAGGGGCAGATTTACTTAGGGTGGATAAGCCAGTCACAGCCCCTCCCATTAGCACCACTGGTGTAGTTCATGCACCATGTCACCTGGCTTGATTGCAACTACCTTTCTGTCTCACAGCTCTGTTTCACAGTTTGGCTGGATCTGTTCCTGCCACTGCAATGAAGGTGGTAGATGAGTAACAAACAATGAACCTGGAATCAAAATACAGTTTTTACAAAACATGCTCAGTTATAGCAGAAGAAAGTATAAGCGGAATGTCTGCTTATAAGTAACTATAACTGGTGAATACTGTTGGTAAGGTAGTTGATAATTGACTCTATCAGCCTTTCTCTAGCTGGACCACACTATTGCTTGGAAAAAGAGAAAATTACCTCAGCAGACTAGTTCGTATACATGCTTAACCAGCTAACCACTGATCTCAGACTCTTTAAAAGAAAATATAGTCATTATTTTATGTATAAAAGAATAATAACCATTCCCTCTTCTAGTACAGGTAGATTCTTGTGGTCAACAAGTGTTCTGAAGGAGGAAAGTGGGAAGTTGTTGCTAGCAATCGATTTTACCTTTCTGCTGCTTCTCCTCTAAATTTTTGTTTCATTCTTCCTTCTTCTCATGGCTGGCAGAGAGGTCAACACATGTATAGAACAGACATAATGTTATCAGTATTATTTTTATAACAGAGTACCTCTTTCCTAGTTGGTGTGGAGGTCTTCACAGGATTATTCCTGGATACATTTCGGCAGCTAAGAAACAGAAGTAGTATTTGTCCAGAAGTAGATGAAAGGATAGTTTTTGACCTGTTATTATTACTGTGCATTATCTGGTTAACATGGTTATGCAACATTGTTTGGATAGCATTCCTTTAAATGGAGAAGATATTTTGTCCTTATGGCTCCAAGTCTGACTGATAACGATACTATCTACCAAAATCTGCTGAATCAACTAAAGTATGTATGAGCTGTATCATCAGCGGGAGCGGATGGATGGTTGCATGTGAGGTAACAGTTGTTACAGTCGAGGGGTAGATCTGTACCCAGTTCCCCCAGTGCTCTCTGTAATTTAATTCAGTCTTGTATTTTTTTACATCCCCTAGAAGCCATCAATTAGACGTTAACTACAGAAATGTGGTTTGTTTTCAAATGGGAGCAAACTTTTCTTATGACTCCCCACGGCTGAGTTGCAAAGAAATAACGGGCACTGAAATGTTCACACTCCCTTTGCTTCTCTGCAGCTATTGAGCCAGCTGAGGTGTCTGTAAGTCAGTGAAATGAGACAGTCATGGTCATCTCCAGAATGAAAACATTTTCATTGTAGATCACAATTAAGGAGAAGACAGGGACTGTAAACTTTATACTTTGAGAGGAATACGTATGTGTGCATGTGTATATACCACTGTATATGTATATATACATGTATAAACAGTTTTATATTAATAAATTTTTAAAGTTCTTTTATTAGCATTGTTTTAAAAAAGTAAGATTTCTAAAAATGGAAAATTCTGGGTATTCCTTTTTACATTGTGCACCAGAACAGTGGGATAACCGATTCTTTAAAGTAGATAATTTTTGAGATACGAACTGATGCCTCAGGTTAAATACAAGACATATCTGTGAAATCCTTTTAGATGTCATCTTTTAGAATTAAAGGCTGAAAAGTATGAAGTGCTTTCTGTTGGCCAGTGTTTTGTAACTTTTTCATATCAAAAACTGTGATGGATGTTATAATATCAGCTTACCATCCAGGAATAATTTCTTCCCTGAACAACTGAAACACAAACAAAAGCAGAACTTCACTGATTGATTTTTCATTTAAAGAATAATATCAAAGCCTAAATGTAAGATATTTTAGTGAACTTATACTATTAAATCAAAAGAATGGACATCTCACATACTTTTTTTTCCCCCAAAGGAAGGGATAGTAATATTTTAAAGCGATTAAGAATTGAGTAGCAGTGAACTTTTCACTAAACATTCAAACATGATAAAGGAACCCTGCAGTTGTTAAAAAAGCCTAGCTTAATATGACAGGCATTGTTACATCTTTATAGACTTGTATATTTAGTATAGATATAAGAAGTATGCTAGCACTAATTTTTTCTGATTTTAATGATGAGTACTTTCCAGCCCAGCCCACATGATATCTTGATTACTTTAATTAATATTGGCAATTATTATTGTTCTCCTGTGTTTGGAGTGATATTGTTCAACAAACCCGTTAGGATGAATGTGTCATGTACAGAATGGAAAGATAGACAGCTCCTGTCTCGCTTGTGGGATCCTTCATCTAAGGTCACCTTTTCTCTCTTTTTACGGTACTTTGAGTTGTTATTAAGGAAAGGGAACTTACGTGAAAAAACTTGTTGATTTCTCCTGTTATGTGAAAGAGAAGATTTTAGGCCCAGCTGTATCCAATTTCCAGGTGATAAAAGAAGCTGTGGAGATGCACTGATACGATGAGGGAAAAGTGACGAACAAATGATTGGCAGATGAAAACTGGTTTAGGGATAATCTGACCCCAGGCTAGGCCGGGAAGCACAATATTAATTAAATGAGAAATTTTGGATTAGGAAGAAATGGAAACTCAGCACTTTCTCATGCTTCTCAGAATATGGAGAAGAATGTGTTAGCTGCTCTGAAGTTGCCCAGAGAAGGTAAAGGATGTTAGTAGAGAGTTGGAGATCCTTGGAGACTTTGCTGCCACTGAGAGGCAGGAATAGGCAGGTGCAACTGCACGTGTTTCAGGGGGCTTTCCATACAGGGATATCTGATTTATCCTGGTCATTAGGTATCTAATTTGATACAGCACAGTATCTTATTTCTGAGACATAACAGGTCACTAGGCAGGGAAATTTGAAAAATGTCTTAGAAAGTCCCATGATTTGGGAAATTTGGGTTCTTTTTTTAGACTGGCTGGCTGGCCGGGCCCAAAGAGCTGTGGTGAATGGAGTTCAATCCAGTTGATATCTTTTATCAATGATCTGGATGAAGGGCTCGAGTGCACCTCAGTAGGTTTGCAGACAGCATCAAGCTGGGTGGGAGTGTTGGTCTGCTCGAGGGTAGAAAGTCTCTGTAGAGGCATCTGGACAGGCTGGATCGATGGGCTGAGGCCAGTTGTACGTGTTTCAAAAAAGGCCAAGGGCCAGGTCCTGCACTTGGACCTCAACAGCCTCATGCAGTGCTACAGCCTTGGGGAAGAGTGGTTGGAAAGCTGCCTGGCAGACAAGGACCTGGGGTGTTGGTTGGGAGCCAGATGAATATGAGCCAGCAGTGTGCCCAGGTCACCAAGAAGGCCACTAGCATCCTGGCTTGTATCAGTAATAGTGTGGTTAGCAGGAGTAGAGAAGTGATTGTCCCCATGTAGTCGGCATTGGTGAGGCTGCACCTTGAATACTGTGTTCAGTTTTGGGCCCCTCACTCCAAGACAGACATTGAGGTGCTGGAGCATGTCCAGAGAAGGACAACAAAGCTGGTGAAGGGTCTAGAGCACAAGTCTTATGAGGAGCGGCTGAGGGAACTGGGGTTGTTTAGCCTGGAGAAAAGGAGGCTGAGGGGACACCTTATCACTCTCTACAACTACCTGAAAGGAGGCTGCAGCGAGGTGGGTATTGGTCTCTTCTCCCAAGTGACAAGCGATAGGAAAAAACGTGTCGGTGTAGTGCTTGTAGACATGGTTTAGTGGGCATGGTGGTATCAGGTCAACGGTTGGACTTGATGATCTTAGAGTTCTATTCCAATCTAATGATTTCATGATTCTGAGTTGTGCCAGGGGAGGTTTAGATTGGACATTAGTAGATTTCTTCACCAAAAGGATTGGTATGCATTGGAACAGGCTGCTCAGAGAAGTGGTTAAGTCACCATCCCTGGAAGTATTTAAAATGTGGATGTGGTGCTTAGAGACATGCTTTAGTGGTGGACTTGGCAGTGCTAGGTTGGCGGTTGGACTCAATGATCTTAAAGGTCTTTTCCAACCTGAAAGATTCTACGATTCCATGATTCCGTAGAATCATACCGAAAGAAGGTAGATTTAGATTAGATTTAAGGAAGAAGTTCTTTCCTGTGAGGGTGTTGAGACCCTGGAACAGGTTACCCAGAGAAGCTGTGGCTGCCCCCTCCCTGGCAGTGTTCAAGGCCAGATTGGATGGGGCTTTGAATAACCTGATCTTGTGGAAGATGTCCCTGCCCATGGCAGGAGGTTGGAACTAGATGGCCTTTAAGGTCCCTTCCAACCTAAACCATTCTGTGATTCTATGATTATTGAGAAATAGCGAAAAAGTTACAGAAAAAAGGTTGTTTTCAATTTGTTTAACTTTACTAATATTACAATATAATATGTAAAGGTAAAAGTATTCCCATGTACAAAAAAAATCAGTCTTCTATTTTAAAAAAATCCAGATTTTTACTGAAAAAAAAATTGTCATTGATTTATGTATTTGAGATTCTTTATTAAACTCTGTCTTTAGCTAGTTTGTCACTAGTGAAAATATCGCTTACCTCTTGTAGGTTTTTCAGTATATTGTGTTAGTAACTATTCTTTTAAACCTAAGAATCACTTTCAGCTATAGCTTTTAAGCAGACTTTTTGTGTATTTTGAAGGTCCACATTTCCCTGCTTTTCTGCCAGGTATTCTTGATAGTTCTGGGTTAGGGTTTTTTGGTGGCTTTTTTTTCCCCCCTTTTTTTTTTTTTAATCAGTTCTTCTTTTATTCTTTATGTATTACGATCCTTATTAAAACACATATTGACATTAATATAGAGGCTATCCGGGGCATTGAAAACAATATTCTAGTGTAAAATTCATTAACATTTTCAGAAAAAGTTATATTGGTAATGCTTTTTGTTTACGACTATTTTCTGTTTCAGTATACTCTGTAAGCAAGAGAATTCTCTCTTCATTTAGATATCTCTTTGTAATCATAATGGAGATTTGTTCCTCGAATATATGCTTCATATTTTATTTATAGTGAATCCTAATAACAGCAGAACAATTCCCTCTGGGTTTCCATATTTCTACCATTATGATTGAGCCAGATATGTTAATCGGTACAAAATCAAGTGGTTTGCCTGGGTTTTACAAAGGCTTTCCCCTATTATTAGGTACTTAGAACACATGAAGTTGCATTTTTCAGGCTATATAGGAAAGTTTTTAATTAAGTGATAGGTCAAGAAAACAAGTTTGTTTGGTGAATTAATAATCTAGAGGAATTTCTATTTTTAGATTTCTTGTCAAGATGAAGAGAATTTTTTCTTCCTAGTTCTAAAGCTCATCCTTTCAGAGATGCCTTTTCAGTTATTCTTTTGTTCCATTCTCACTGGAAAGCACATTGGTTTATGAGCATCTTGAATCTGACAAGATGTCTGTTTTCATAAAATCTGTATTTGTAGTTCATTGTCATATCGTCAGGGTTAAAATATACATTGAGATGCTGGAGTTTTATGGGATGAACATTCTGATCTTTTTGATTAGTTCTACTTTTACAGCAAGCTAATAAAGTTATACCTCATAAAACATCTATGGTGAAGGCATATATTAATATCCTACTTCTTTTGCCTTAGTCATATGGCAACTAAAAGGCATGACAAAGATCATACAGATAGTATTGATGGAGTTAGTCTGCTGTTGTCAAACCAAACTTCCTAGCAGTAATAGTAGGATCAATTAAAAACTGGTGTTTTAGCTCCTCCTTCTCTTGAGAGAAAAATAATTAAAATACACTATCAGATTTTGAAGTAAAACAGTAAGAAAAAATGATTACTAAAATATTGAAAAACAATGACTGTCATTCAAGAACAATTCTGTTAAAAGGCTTTTACATATCTCACACAAATTTTGGAAGCTGAGTAAAACGCTGGCAGGATGCTGGGCCCAGAAAATGGTGATCGATGGAGTTAAATCCAGCTGGCAGCCGGTCACAAGTGGTGCTTCCCAGGAGTCAGTACTAGGGTCACTTCTGTTCAACATCTTTATCAATGATCTTGATGAAGGGATAGAATGCACCCTTAGTAAGTTTGCAGACGACACCAAGTTAGGTGGGAGTGTTGATCTGCTTGAGGGTAGGGAGGCTCTGCAGAGGGACTTGGACAGGCTGGATCAATAGGCTGAGGTCAGCTGTGTGAGCTTCAACAAGTGAAGTGCTGGGTCCTGCACTTGCGCCATAACAACCCCATGCAATGCTACAGGCTTGGGGAAGAGTGGTTGGAAAGCTGCCTGACAGAAAACATCCTGGGGGTACTGATTGACGGACGTCTGAATATGAGTCAGCAGTGTACCCAGGTGGCCAAAAAAGCCAATGCCATCCTGGCTTGCATTAGGAATAGTGTAGCCATCAGGGGTAGGGAGGTGATCGTCCCTCTGTATTTGGCATTGGTGAGGCCACACCTCAAGTACTGTGTTCAGTTTTGGGCACCTTAACACAAGAAAGACATTGAGGTGCTGGAAAGAATGCAAAGAAGGGCAATAAAGATGGTGAAAGGCCTAGAGAAGAAGTCTTATTGAAGAGGGGCTGAGGGAACTGGGACTATTTAGTCTTAAGAAAAGGAGGCTGAGGGAAGACCTAGTTGCTCTCTACAACTACCTGAGAGGACATTGTAGAGAGGTAGGTGCTAGTCTCTTCTCACAGGTAATTAATGATAGAACAAGAGGAAATGAACTCAAACTGTATAGGCTTGACATTAGGAAAAATTTTTTCACTGAAAGTGTTGTCAGGCATTGGAATAGGCTTCCCAGAGAGGTGGTTGAGTCACCGTCCCTTAATGTGTTTAAAGATCATTAGATGTGGTGCTTGGAGATACGGTTTATGGGTGTACTTGGTAAAGTAGGGTTGATGTTGGACTTGATGATCTCAAAGGTCTTTTCCAACCTGAATGATTCTATGATTCTATGAAAAGGATTGTTTATTGTAGATAAAGGCCACAAAAAGTAAGAATGAAGAAGCAGGGATGATTCTAAGCTTACCTTAGTTTATTAATTCTTGCTGACTACCAAGACATCAGAAAGTTATTTCAGGTTTATGTTGATGCAAGCTATCCACCCATTATAGTGGGTAAAAATAAATTAAGATGTGTCTTACACATCATTCTTATTCACTGCTGATGCTGTTCTTATAGGAGAAATCAGGAGAATAGCAACAGATATGGGCACTAGGTTGTGGAGGTATGTGTTAAACTCTGATGCCTCTTATATACAGGAAAATAAGATGGATCAATATTAGGCTGAAAGATTTTGCAGAAAATAAGCTAATGGAATTATCTAAATGCCCAATATTATTTTTAAAATGGTTAAAGGCATGAAGTGGAACATTAGTCCTAAAATTACATTTACAGCTGTGTTGGCAATACTAAGATAAGAAACTTTTCCCTTTGCAATGTCCCCTGAGAACTGTTTGCTACTGTAGGCATCGGCCTTTCTGCCGCCACAAGATGTGATCTGATGTGGCTGGGGAACCTAATTTGAAGGACACTCCACAGCCAATGCAGAAAGTTTGATAATATTTATGGACATCCCCACTGCAAATGTTCTGTGTGGTAGTCTTACGCATGTGCAGAGCAACTCTACAGTGTATGCCCGGTGAGGCTGACGTGCACACAAGCAGAAAATCTACCTGGATGTGTAGGTAGTGTACAATACCAGTCATCACCTCCCAGGTACACTAGCTTTCCCTGTCAGAGAGAGGAGCTACAAGGACATTTGGTAGCATCACGTTTCATTTCAATTTTATTTGTAATACCATTTATGATGATATTAGCAGTGATTCCACATGAATCAGATTCTAACTGTCTTACGGGGCAAACTATTACAGTCTCAGCATTTGCCACATCATGATCCTTCCTGCACTCAGGAGATAGTCAGTTAATGCAATCACAGCTGAGCGGCAAGTGTTGGACGTTAGATATCTATTGCAGTCTCAGTGAGACACATTGTGCCATGAATGTTAAGACCCACACCCTCCGACAAGGAAACACCACGGACTCCAGTGAAGCTGTGTCAGCTTATAACAGCTGAGAACCTAACTCAAGATTTTACAAATCTTGACTACTTATTTGAAATACAGGCCATTCACCTGACATATGGAACAAATGTTTGCACAAAACGCTACCTTTAAGTGCGTGTGCAGGAAGTAAGACTTCTTTCTCAAAAAGAGTACTTCATTCTGCTGCTTTGTCTGCTAGTGCCTTTAACTTGAATTTTTGTTGATTCCTTATCTCTTCTTTGCTCCACATTACTTACTTTGAACGTCTGATGGATCCTGGCAGTTTTAATTCTAGTTTACTACTTAAGGACAACAGACATTTTTTTAAGAAATCCTTAATCTCACAGGAAAAGTATTTATCAAAAATTTGCTTTTTCATAAATGTGTTTCTATTTGGAGATTAATAAAACATATCAGTATCTTATTCTTTCCTCCTAAACATTGGAAAAATAAGGTAGGGCAGGATAAGCAAAAAGTTATTCTCATTTGTTAAGTAGGAAATTTCAAATGGAAGGCAATTTGAATCAAAGGACTGTATAGACAGTAAAGTACCCTAGTCAGTGGTCAACAACTGGCTTGGGGCATGGCACCCAAGTTGCAAACAATGGTTTTGCTTGTAGGTTCATCAATATTTTGCCAGAGTTTATTTTCACCTTTAAGACTACTTATGCTGTTGAGGTCATTTGAACTGACTGTGTTATCCATGACCACTCTGAGCAAATTCGTGATGCTGTTCTGAATAAGATGATATCCTTGTTTTGCTCTTGCTTTGACCTAAACCCAGTGCTGCACTTACAGAGTAAATCCATGTTCAGATGTGTAGTCTGGGCGTCAGAAAGGAATGTGAGTCTCCTTTCTGCAGGGTTAGAATCCAGTTTTTGAAATGCGTCTCTTAAAAGAAAAAGAACTGGGTAAGAGTAATTTGGATCAGCCAGCTATATTTTGAATTGCATCTTTGGAGATTTTCTGAGATTGTTTGTTTCAACAACGAGTCTCTGAGTATGACAAAAGACAGGAAATTATTTTAAGTGAAAAGAATACCTACTTACACATTTCATTTTTTAAATTTTAACCCAATAATGAGGGTAATGTATATTTGTAAAATCTTGGTTTATATTGGTCATTGTAGAAATTGTTTGCTGTCTCTTACATAGAGTTTTGAACACTTTAATTAAATGTGTAATATGCTTGCAATGCTATAGTGTTATTTTTCGGTAGTATTTACAACTCACCTGCATGTCTCAAAATGGATGTTTTATTGTCCAAATCTTCCTTTGTTAAACATTGCCTATGGAATGTCTTGTCACTGAACAATCTAAACACTGTGTGGCTTACTATTTCCATAACATCTGTCTTTTCTACTATAGAACAGATTAACAATTATGTCTTTAAAAAAATGGAAGACAAAAACATGCAGCTTAGACAGCAGTAGCTAGCTGTGCTACATGTATGTCAGAGGAAAAGGTCTCTCCCACAGCGCAGCTGGTAGGGTTCACACTTTCCCTTATTGTACAAGAGAACGCTATATTATTTCTATTACAAAATGATTGTCTGAGCGGGGAAAAAAAAGAGATAGCAGACTCTCCCACCCTCCTCTTTCCATGCTTGCAAGGCTTTTCAATTGTGTTAAGCATTATAGCAGAAAGATTTTTTAAATTAGTGTTTTGTTTTAGCAGTGGTTGCTGATGTGTACATGTAATACAGTTATAATCAAATCCCAAATGCTGAAGACCTTTCAGCAGTATCTTAGGCAGCACTGTGCAATGCTTATTCCACTTGAAGTGGCCACTAGGGAGGTACAATTAGCTGTTCCCATGGAGAAGTTTGTTATACTAATAAATAATAAGTAGTGTAGGTAGAGATGGAATCAATTAAAGATATTTTTGACCATCTAATGGTTTATGGGAATACTAAATAATTGACAACGAGTTTTGACTATGTGTTCCATAAGCATGTTTTATTGTAACTAAAGTGTGACCACAGAACAAGGAATGCCTATGTGTTGATGATCATAAAGGTTAACTTATACCACTTTCTTCAATATCACTGCTCGTAATGTTCACCATTAACCCTTTCTAAAGAGTTAAAATGTAGACATAAATACATACCTACTCCATGCTGAAGCTGCTGCAGCAAAGCTCATTTTCCTTATATTTTTAAAAAACTAAAAAGATACTTGAAATGTTAGGAAAGCAAGTAGTTATTGCTATCTCTATTTTCACATGTTTGCTCGAAGAAGTCAGAATTCATTTTGTTATTTAAGACTGATTTGACAAACTTATTCAAACCGTAGCTTATTCAATTTTAATTGTCCGAAGTGAAAATATTGACATAGATTCAAACGAAAACCAGCTCTAGCCATCCCTTGGGGGTGGGAAAGGATTTGTTCAGTAGTATTTGCTGAAGGCAGACTGCAGCAAGTATAAGATCAGATTCAGCAGCCCTTTAAGTCTGATTTGTTCCACTCCAACAAGATCTAATTTTTTGAGATTTCCCTACTATTAGAGAATTCTTGTATGACCTGAACACTGGCATAGCTGTTATACCACCTTTTAACTCTTCTTCTGTGTGGAGAATTTAACAGATATAGATCATTTGATCATGGGCATAGATGTTTGAAGTCAGAAAGCAGATTAAGTTTTAGGACTGAAGCTAAAATGTAAATATGCACTACACAAAAAACATAGTTCCTATTATACCTCAGTACTCCTCAGGATCTGCTGAAGAGCCAAAGTAGTGTGGTAGTTGGCAATCATCCTCATTTTTTCAATTAGGATGATGATGATGATGATAATAATATCTTAGAATATGATGGTAGTAAAAGTGGAATGTCTGTTGTTATGATCTACCAGGACATAAATGACATTCAATGACTGATAATGACTTGGATGAAACAATGTTTTCAATATTAATAGAAGAAATACTACCTGTGTTCATTTTGTGAACAAATGTATCCACTAATGAACAATATTTTTGCACTTAGAAAGGACTTTTAGAGACTTGTTATTATTAGCAAAGTTTCAATGAAGTAACAAAAGGATACAACTTTGAATCCTTTATTTGTCCGATATAAAGCAAGTGTTATGCACATGCCGTTCCCCCAGTGAAACCTAGAAGAGTTTAGGCTGCTCAAAGTTAACATTAATTTTGAAGAAAAAACATTGAATTCTTTCAAAGAGAGAACTACACAAGTAGAATAAGAATACCTTACTCTTTATCTTCAATCTCCTGAGAAGTTTTCGAAAAATTTTCAGAAACTGCAAGCCATACACTAAGATTCTATGTAAAATAATGTTATCAGTTGAATCTCTGGTGCTTTTAGGAGACACGGGTGCATGGAATCATTTGCCATCCAAAAAGACTGTAGCTGTGTGTCACTGAAACACTACACTTGAACTTTGGAAAGCTGGATTATATGCTCAGGTAGAAAAGAGAGGGACAAAGAGTGTTTTGTAGCCTGTCTCATTCCTACCACCCTGTCTTTTTTTCCAGCCTTGTGTTTTATTCTTCCATTGGCTTCTTGTTGCTGCGAGTCATGGTTTATTTGTTCAGTGAATCTCAGTATTCTTTCCTTAACACCTGCTTCCATAAAATGGAATTGATTTTGGTAACAGCATTAAAAAAATCTTTGCTCTCTATTCTGCTTTAAATCGTGGATGTTCTAGACCTCCTCAGTTGAGACATTGCTAGAAGACTATACGTCTGCACACCTGTACAAATTTCTTTACTCTCCTTCTGAAACAGCTACATTAATTTAGTTGAAAACTTTTTCTCTATATGTTCTTTTAGACTTTTAACAGTAACGATAATCCCTCTCTTGACAGCATGGCAAGTAACCAGTGGCTATTAGTATTCTAGTTCAGATTAGGAAAGCACTGCTGCAATAAATCTCCTGGTTGTCTAACTTAATTTGCTTTGTTTCACACTGCTAAGTGGCCCAGAGCATATAAACCTGTTCCTTTTGGGTAGAACCTAAGTGGAAGATAATCGCTAGGAGCACGCCCATTACACTTCAGCTGTTAATAGTTGTTCAGCACATGGGACCAGACTACAGCTATTCCAAAAGCCCCTCTGAAATTAATGTGATGTGGATGCCAGGTCCTCAGCACCAACAGTACGTGGTTGAGCATCATTGTTCCGGTTGACCATACCACTGAATATTATTGATATGACTACGTTTCTATACTGCCACTAAGCTGCAGCAAATTGGACATTAACCCATGGATTTCAAGAATAGAGCTGACCAAAAGGTTGTTACCTTTAATTTCATGAGAAAATCTGTGGCTTTTGACAAATGGGAGAGAGGAATTCTGTGCATGAGCCTGTGGCAAATAATTGAGATGTTCATCTGTGTTATGTACAACTTCATCTTACTTTCAATGCTCCTATTGGAATAAGGGAGATATTTTTGAGAAGAGTTGTGAGAAATAAAGACAACTGAGCTTTTAATGTTGCAGGATTTGTCATAGCTTCTAGACTTGCTGTGGACTCCTGAGCTCATGAGCTTATGGTGACTACAGTGTGTTACAGGAGTTGTCTGCAAGAGCTAACAACATTAAATCCTATGTGGCTTTGTAATTCATGTTATATTGACTCATGGAAACATGATGGGTAATATGTACTGCTTTAGAAAATCATCCCCAACCTGATCACACACGCCATTTCTTGATGAGAGCTTGATTTTGACAGTTTTGGAAAAATACTACTCTTTCTATTTGACTTTTGCTCCCTTTTCTCTTATGCCATGAAATAAATCAGTGTTTTACAGAAAAGAAAAAGGTAAAGTTTCTGCCACATGCTCAGAAGCATGCTGATCTGTGTGCTTGTCCCTCCTTATGTCTCTAATCGCAAGCCCTACCCTCTCATATCAGTTAACTTCCAGTACACCGGTACTTGTTAACTTCCGGTACTGTACTACCAGTATGACCTCTTTAGTCATGGATAGTTTGAGTTCTGGTTCCCTAAAGCTGACTCGAGCCTCTGTGAATATAGAACTCTGGAATTTCAGCCCAGTCACCTAGAAAAGCCCTTCTTGTTATTGATTCTTCAGGTTTCTAGCTGGTTTTTGACTTCTGTTAAACCTCCTCTGGCTGAGCCATTTTCCTCCAACCATAAAAGGATCAGGTAGATTCATTGCATAAGAGTAAAATGTGCTTTTATTTCTCTTATCTTCAGTCTTGGTTATTTACTCTGGCTTGGTATCCTGCTTCAGAAAACATTCTTGCAATTCTCCAGAACTTAGCTTATAAGTTAACTCAGAATTTACACATGGCAAATCTAACAAAAAGGGGCATAATATTCCAGTGTTCTAGACATTAGACACCCAAGTGTGTAGGATAGTTGATGCATCACTTACAACTTATCTTCAGAATAAAAGTGCCAGTCTTTGGTTAGTTTCTCTCTTTTGAGAGAATGACTAGCCTGCATGTTTCCCTAGAGCCAAGGGGAGAATCAGAGATAATGCTGATGCTATTTGACACAACTGATAAAACTGTGTTGAGTACCTGGAGGCAGAGGGTTCAGAGCTTGTCGGTGAATCATCTCAAGATTCTTCATGGTTGTACCCAATGGAAAATCTATTTTTCCACTATTCATTTAAAAAAATTGTTTAGATTCATCAATTTTTAAACTCATGTTTTCAGTAAACATTAGAATTATTGAATTTATGGATGGGAATATTTGTGGAAAAACATTTTGAAGGAGTATTGAGGGAAGTCAAATTTTGAACTGATATGTGTGGGTTTTCTTACACAATATAGTTCCAAACACTCATTTGGGATATACAAATAAAGGTATTTGGTAGTGTTCAGCTGAGCAAAAAAACCCCAAGTATTTGTATTTATAAAACTTACACTCAAAAACATGAGCAAGTGGGAGTAGGAAATGTGACTCCATTAGTACGGAACTCATGTAGATTAATGGATTTACAAAAATCTCTCATTTTTGAGGAGTTGTTAATCATGGAAAGATGTTAAAGTACTGAAACAGTTATCTAGTGCATTATTATATAAATATATCTACCAATTTATACTTAAAATCAAAACCACCTCTATCCAAGTAGAGTATTTAGAGCATTAATCGCAGAGTCGCAGAATGGTGGGGGTTGGAAGGGACCTCTGGAGATCATGTAGTCCAACCCCCCTGCTAAAGCAGGTTCACCTACAGCACGTTATGCAGGATTGCAAGCAGGAGGGTTTTGAGTATCTCCAGGGAAGGAGACTCCACAACCTCCCTGGGCAGCCTGTTCCAGTGCACTGTCACCCTTAATGTAAAGAAGTTTTTCCTCAAGTTCAGTAATAGCTACAATCCAGAAAAATGTATGGTTGAGAAAAACCCAGAGGATGGATTTGGGTTTGGATGGAGCTAATCTGTTAAATTGACGAATTGCAAAGTTGCAATCAGTAGAAGTTTAAGACTACCTGGACCTCGAGCTGCAACTTCCCTTCCAAGAAAAATACTGTGTCTCCATCTGCTGGTCAGCGGTATAACCCTCTGTCTTCCAGGAGCTGGGGCATAGTAACTAAAGCCCAGAAGGCTTTTTGTTCTCTCTTTTGTCGTCAGTGGGTAATTAATTTGAAAAATCTCATTCCCGATACTAAAAGGACTTTGAAAATGACAGTAACCAAAGGGACATACTCCATGGTTTACAACATAAATAAAATCTTTGATTCAGCTATTTTAAAATCTGGTTTGTTAGCATCCCCATTTTCCTTTCAAAATGGATTAGATTTATACCATTGGGAACAAACAATGAAAGTCACCAGTTCAATTCAAATTTGGAGAAAATGGCAACATTTCATTTCAGTAAAATCATTAAGAAAGGAAAGCATTCAAAAAATGAGAGCGGTAATCAACAATTCAGAAAGATTAAGCAAACCCAATGTTTATTCAAAATGTGATCATTTTAATAGAGTGATTTGTGCAGATTAAGGTATTAAGTAGAGCTATTAATAAGAAAAGATGTGTAAATATATTTTGTCCATAGCATAAGATCATTCTGAGATGCAGCTGGGAGTCTTTCACCTGAAAAAGAGTTCTGTTTGTGCTTGGATTCGTTCAGGTCATCAGAAGCAAAAAGTATAAAATTTAGGTATGTTTAAATAGATTTCCTCTGTCAAGGGCAGAATATGTGGTGTCGGAGATAACCCATTCATCTTAACGGGAATAGTTAAGATGCTTTTCAGAGAAGAAGATTTAAATTGAAAATCCTGCTCCATATCTTTGATTCTGAATGGGAATTCAGATCTAGATCTTCTGTATCTTGGAGAATTTTCAGACCTGCTTTACAACAGTTACAGAGTTAATCTGGTCTAATCAATATTTCTTTCTGAAAACTAACAGAACAACTTCTTCGAGGAGTTTTTATCCCTGCAGTTAGTTATCCAGGCTGCTTGGGGATAAGGTAGACTAATGCACTAGTCTCTGCTTGATATAAAACAGATCAAACTTCCATGTGCATCCCTTCAATCACAGCTCTCAGTCATAACTTGGCTGCTTTCTGGTCACTCTTGTTTGCATAAAAGAGTTTCAGAAAAATTCCCTTTTACCCCTTTTTTGTTTGCTCTGGAATACAAAATCCAAACTAACAGAATATCTCATAACATGAAATTCTGGTTGTCACTGCTATTTATCAGCCAGAAGATTTCACTCATTCATAAGTTCTCTCTTGAATATCAATCAAAAAAAAACCAGAGAAAGGTTGGAATATAATCACTGTTTTTCATATGTATGAAAAATATGTTAACTAGAAGTTAATATTAGAGATTATAGGCACTGTAATCCCTGTGCTCTAGTGAAAGAGAATGACTTAGTGATTTCACTGAGATTAAAACCTATCTTCATTCTCATTTTTCATTTAGATTTATGATTTGCCCTTGTGCCAGGGCCTTGATGTCAGAATCAGCTTTTGGATCAAATCTTCAGCTGGCATAAGCAATGTAGCTCCATATCATTTTACATTTATTGCAAGAAAACAACTTATGGCAATAAGAGTGTTGTAAGATACAGTAAAAATCAAAAGCTGTCATGAAAGTTTGCTGAATAATTTTCAGTGCAAAGCTTGGCTGAAGCAGTAATGAACTAAAATGTCCCACTTACAGCTACTGCAGTTTTAAACAATGAAAGTTACTGTAGTTTTTCATAGCAGTGAAATTGTGATATGAAGCAGATAGGTCTATAGTGCCACTGCTAACACTGATTTCAACTCTGTCACAGTTGTGCAGAACTAGCAAAATGACAAATTTATGTATCAATACAGTAGGATACCTAAAGTGAAGTTAACGGTACTTTGACTAAATTGTATGTTACAATATAATTTTTTATATTAAATACGTAATTGAGGTGCTTTCTGTACTGTTTATCACTGCAATGAAAAGGTAGTCAGAATGAACTTCTCTAGGCTGTTAAACTGCCTCTTACTAGCATTGAAAGTATATTTGCAGCACATTATCTTAGGCTATTTTTTTTAATAAGGAAATTGCCATCAAAGCATAGTTAATCTGAGCTGAATGAGATTATAATTGGGGTCCTTATGAATGGGGATTTAAAATTATTCTGTATTGTCATAGAGTGACAATACATTATTACGATATTAAAAGTAGTTGGCAGCAGTATCGTAAGAGTACATTTCATATTAACACTTTCTGCAAAGTTAACATTGTTTCTTTTTTTGTATGTATGTCTGTCTTGTATCTTCTGTCATAATAAACTGCAGAAATATCAGTGCATTAAAGGTTTTTTCAGCTTTAAAAATGCATCACAGATTAAGATATAGCTTAAAAAAGGAGTCTATCCAAACCCTTTTGATGTCAATAGAAAGACTGTGACTTCAATGAGCTTTGGATGGGGCCCACAATGTGCTTGTTGCAAAGTAACAGCTGTGCAGGCCTTTGTTTGCAGGAGAATCAGAAGTCTTACATTTGATGGTTGGGATACAGTGAAAAGCGAAAAAGAAGAAAGATGGAGGCAAAATAATACATAGCATTTAAAAATGGAAATGAATTCTGTTTGTCTTAATTAGGAGATGCATCATAAGCCTTTGGCTTTCATTATTCAACTGAAAACATGTAAACAAAAAGCATCTGAAGAGGTCAGGGTGTTTCTGTGAAGTTTTTGCAGAAGGGTACATGAGCACCGTCTTGCAACCAAAAGGGAGTAACGTCTTCACAGCTCTTTGATATACAAATGAAGAAGAATGACAGATCTAGTTGATTTTTTTTTTCTATAACATGTACATTTGGGGGGGTGTTTTTTACTTATATTTTACAGCAGAAGGAGGTACCAATGACTCAGAACTCTGTTTCTTGGGGGGTGAAATGCAAGTGCTTTTTCATGTCATGTATGGTTGCGTAGTTGGTAACCTTTAGAAGTAGTTAACATGGCAAACATTGGCATAATGCAGTCAATTCTATGCACAGTGAATAGAAATAAATGTGAGAAATCAACATTGTGAAATAAAATCTAGTTGAATAGCTAAATAGATTTACCAGCTGATGCTAACCAAAATCTTGTATGTGTGTGTGTATATATATATATATATATATATATACACACACTTCTAAAAAATATAGTATAACTACATAAAGGTCATCTACCTCCTGGCTGTCATTTACTGTAGTGTTTCCTTAGGTATGCTTGTTAATAACAGTACACTACATGTATTTCAACTTTTGTATTGTAATAACTGTCTCAATTATTTCTGTTTCATTCTATACACAAGACACTGCTGAGGCAGCAGCAGCAGTGGCAAATGCAGCGGTTCAGCTGTTATTTGGCTTGTTGGTGTACATTTCAGTTGAATGAAATTAAGAAGGAAAGGTAGAGGCAGAAAGGAAGAAAGGTTGAGGCATTGGGATGACTGCCCTGCTATCAGAGCGAAACATCATATAATGCCTTAATAAGGATCAAGATCTATCAAATATATTTTTGCCATTGTTGCTTTAACTGAATAGTGGTTCCAGATGCTTCTTGCTGTAACCCTGCAAAATGTCTTTTAATTACCAAAATAATTTTACTCCTGGCCAAAATATACCAGTTTATTCTACTGACAGCATCAATTTTAACATTCACCCTTAGTATTTACCACTGTTGATGGCAGCATATACCCTGTTTCAGCCTTTGTTCTCTTAGGATAAGCAAAGAAACCCTTTTCAGCATTCTCAACATATTTCTCACTCATTACATAGCTGTTTTCTATATCTTTTGTGGTTTGAGTTTCTTCTTCATCTTAGTGGGTATAGTTGTTTATGGTATTCCAGGTAAGGTCTTACTGATATATAATCACTTCCTTGTCAGTTCTGGAAATACCTTGACTGTAACACCTCCACTTTACATTTATCTTTTCTTCGCTGCGTCACAATGGTTGTATATAAACTCCAGGACACTTGTGCCCTGCAGCACACCACATGGTGGTACTGGCCTTGTAATTCTGACTGACTACTCGACGAGACTACACTGATGCTTAGCATATCTGAGGACTGAGGACAACTGTTGCTACCCTGTTATCAACCCCTCAGAAATTGCATTTACAGAGAAATGCTTCTAGCCCTTAGGGCTGTAAAGAAAATCTTCCAAATGGTAGCCGAATCTAGACCTGGGTAAGGCCAAGGATGCTGCAGACACGAGCGTAGAACAACTGTGGATGTTCCTGTCCTCTTAATTTTTATTAACTGTGACAGCAAAGATTAAATGTCTTGATGGGCTCAAGCAAAAATACATTGATAATTGACTAGTCAATCTGTAAAAGAAGTGAAACTAGGAAATACTTGGCTTCTACAGAGTCCTTGAGGTTTTGTCCACTGAAATTTTACAAACCCAAAAGAAAATATTGCCAGTACTCCTGGTTTCACTGATCAAATATTAGTATTTTGGTGGGGTCTCATACATAATGGCTTTAAGCTTCTTTATGATGGTATTTAAACTTTTTGAAAAACTTAGAGTTTTTTGGGTTGAACTGAATTATGGAAAATTCTTGCATCTCTATTCTTTACTGTGTACTCCCAACATCTTGTTGAGTATTGCTATTCAAACAAACATATAATCCCCAAAGAATATATTAGAAGAGGTGTATACTTATCAGAAGCACAGAAGTAGTTTGTCTGGGTACATCAACAATACAAATTTAAGAAAGATTGTACTGTGCAGAGCATGTGATCATTAAAAACACTTTGACACTTAGGATTTTTGGCTCGTGTCTGTATTAGACAGCACTATTTCTTCATTCATTACCTGGGCTGGAAAGGGAATATTAGCTTTCTCTACAATTGCTACGATGCTTCCTTAGGACTGGGAAACAAATCGTATGCTACGGCTTGCATTTCCCCACTTGTGGGCTGATTGCTTCTACTCCTTTGTGACTGCAGCAGCAGAGGCGAAGGTATAATGCTGTCTCTTCTTCATGTGACATTTAAAAATATTATTTTTATGACAAGATTTTATTTTTTTCTTTTCCTCTCAGCTTTGGATGGCTAAAGATGTCAAAGGCAGGAATACTTCAAGAGTTTTATTCGTTTCATGTTACAAATAACTTACTATAAGTAGGTGCTGTAGTAATGTGCTTCTAAGCTTTTTAATGTATTATCAATGCCAGCATAACTCTTGGATAACTTCTCTGCAGCTAAGACTTGAAATAACGAGCTGCTTAGAGCATTAAATCAGGGCAAAAAAGTATTGGAAATTCCATTGTGAATATTGTGCTTGTGGAACAGACTTGGCTCCCTGTAATTTAGTAAGAGTACCAGATAGTTTCTTTGATCTTAGTGTTTAAATGTCTCTAAAGAAAACTTTGTTTAGGTTGGTTTTTTTTCATTTACACTTGAAGTCATTGTCTTTGTTTTCCTGTTAAATATTCCATAGAAAATAATGTGGTTTGGATCAGGCATGTGTGCATCTCTTTGGCCTTGCATTATTTATTAATAGAATCCTTTTACTTATTTTTTACTTTCTAAACAAGGAAAAAAGTGCTTTTTCCTGTGAGACATATTCTCCAAGTGGATTAATATTGTTCATTGCTTATGTTTAGTGACGATACAGATATGTATGTAAGCATCAAATCACCTAAGTTCAGTGAGACTTTAGGACATTCATAAGTATTAAGTCCCAATCCACAAAGAAATTTAGAAAATGGAATAAAATTGCGGCATCCAGAAGCAAAATTCAATGTAATTTTTTACAGCAGATGGCGTTTTAGTTGACCCAGAAGTGGGATTACAATAGCCTGCACACCAAAGTGCTGTCAGCTAAGCCAGTGTGGAAGGAATGCTCAAGGGAACAAGTACACCTGGAACAACATCATACTTGGAGAAACCCCTCCCTGCTCTGCTGTGGTGTGTAGCTATGTAAGTTCAGGGTTTGCAGCCATCTCTCATGGACTTAAATGCCAATGATGTGCCCTGTGATTTCACTATGGCTCCGTGTCTTTTCAAACAATTGCAATGTTAGTTACTCACATTTTGTATAGTAGTCTCGGGACTGGAACTGTTGCCTGGGAACAAGGACAAATACGTTTTAGGTGTAGATGAAGAAACTACAGATTACTTTTCTGGATTACTGCTAAAATAACATTTAAGACACACAGCAAGTTCACTTGACCTCATGTGGTTCAATTATTAGAGGCTTCCAGCTGACACAGCTAAAGCTTGGTTAAAAATCTTGCCCAGTATCAGCTTTTTTGGTAACTTGGAAGAGGAGAGACACGCACAATGCTTAAAGGCACAATGGGCATATATATTATAGAAGTAAACAAGTGTCCGCACACTGTCGAACATGATTACACTGATGATTTTTTTTAGTACTTGAGACTCTCACACTTCTCTGTGTGTTTACAACAAGGAATAGCCATTTTGTTTGGAGATTTGAAATGTTTTCCTTTACACAGAATCATAGAATCACAGAATGGTTTGGGTTGGAAGGGACCTCAAAGATCATCGAGTTCCAACCCCCATGCCATGGCAAGGACACCTCCCACTAGACCATTTTGCTCAAGGGTCTATCCAGCCTTGTCTTGAACACTTCCAGGGATGGAGTATCTACAACTTCTTAGGCAACCTGTTCCAGTGTCTCACCACCCTCAGGGTGAAGAACTTCTTCCTTGTATCTAGTCTAAACCTCGTCTCTCCCAGCTTGCAACTGTTACCCCTCATCCTATTACTTCAGGCCATTGTAAACAGTCCCTCCCCAGCCTTCTTGTAGGCTTCCCTACTGGAAGACCACTATAAGGTCTCCCTGGAGCCTTCTCTTTTCCAGTCTGAATAAGCCCAACTCTCTCAGCCTGTCCTTGTAGGAAAGGTATTCCAGCTCTCTGACCATCTTGGTAGCCTTCCTCTGGACTTGCTCCAGCAACACCATGTCTTTTTTTGTGTTGGGGACTCCAGAGCTGGATGCAGTATTCCAGGTGGGTTCTCATGAGGTTCAGAGTAGGGGGGCAGAATCACCTCCCTCGACCTGCTGGCCACACTGCTTTTGATGCAGGCCAGGATACAGTTGACTTTCTGGGCTTCTTCAGGAACTAAAACTTTTGGTTTCTTGTTGCTTTCGTCACTTGATTGTCGATAGTTGCTTGACAATTCTGGGCAAATGCCGAGCTTTGAAAGGTGACCACTGCAATTCTACTATCAGAGACTGCTGCTGTCTACTAGAGAATTCATAGGAATTCTATTTGCTGGGCAGATTTTCAGGGTTAATTGCATTTGTGCCTCAATCTTACAGTTCATACTTGAGGAAACCAAACAGAAATGATGTGTTTAAATAGAAATGCCAACCCAATGTTTGACTTGGAAGCATCCTGATACAAAATATCTCAGACCAACAGGCTGCTTCCTAAAACAATTTCTGCTTTGCCTTCCGGAATACAAGAACTCATACAGGAATCCTGCAGGCACATCAGAAGTTGAGGTGATGTTATATCAAAATAACTGAAGGAAGTAGACTGAAAATGGAAGCGTATTGCCTTGGTAGATTTTATAGAAAACAAGGATACACAGAATGTTTTTCTATATTGTCATTGATGGAAGGTGAATACAGAGAGAAATGTTATATACATACTTACATACAACAATAAGGAGACAATTTACAAGTGTTATTTTGAATTGTATGGATTAATAAGTCTGATAATTTTTCTGATGATCCTTAAATACAGAACCAGTCTGGGTTTTCATCACTGCTGAGATCAGACTGCTGCAACATTTGAGTGACTATATACTAATTGTCTCTCTAGTGTCTTACCTGTTCTTGAGCTGGTGATGCTGCTCTTTTTTTTTCTTTCATTGTACCTCACTTTTCTGTCTTTGAGGATGTATAAGTTGAAGTGAAAATAGAGGGATAAATTTCTTTTTCCTTCATTGCTTACTATGTAAACAAGGTTTTTTTCAAAGTAATAATTAGTAAATGTGCTATAAAATGTTTAAAATATTATTTTTACCCACCAAATTTACCAAATAAATGCTGTTTCGTACAGTTATCAGTTTCATCATCAGGAGTTACCTAGAGCAAAAGAGGGATGCCAGGATGTACGGAAATTGTGTTAAATATCTTGGAACATAACAGAAAATTATGTTTTTCCAAGGATATCTTGGGTTTTGTCGAATTTCAACTCAGAAATGAAGTTTTTGGACACTACTGACTGTATTCAGTGTCTAAGAACTGTGCTACAAGTAGCACAGAAACAAAGCAGTGGCTTTTGATCAATCTGACTTAATTTACAGCAAGCATTCTTGACAGCAAACAAGCTACAGCACAACCAAGATTCCTTATATCATGTTGTACCTTCTATCAAACTTTGGCTCCTTTTTCAATCTATGTGATTATACCTAAGTTCAGGATAAAACTGCACTGTATTCACACTAGATAAACAGCAGTAATAAAGATTCAGGGATAGGATTACTTTTAGTATTTTCTGCTAAGCTCCAGGACTGCTCCATAATTTCAGCTATATATTCTTGTTAGTTAATTAGTTCATCAGCTTCCTTACAGTTACAATCACTTCTCTGCAAGATTCTGTTCAGCTTTTTTCGTGACCAGATACATGGAGCCATGTCAAAAATCAGAGATATTTAACATTTAATATTGCCAGCAAAAATTATTTTAAAAATAATTTTCCAAATTCCTTAAGAAGCCATATAATTTCTAGGTGATGAAAAGTTTGTTTAATTTTGAAGATTTTAGTTCTAATAAACTCACTACTTCGATGGAAATACTCCACCAAGATTCTCAAATAAGCCATTTCTTTCTATACAAATAGCTGAATGTGCAGATGCTAATAAAGAGGGAAATCCCAGCTTTTTCCTGTGCATATTAAAGTAATGAATTAAAAAGATATCTCAAACTTTCATTTGTATGATCTGTTTCACTGAGTTGTGATATTAATGCTGCAGTTCAGATTCCTTCTCTTCCAGGAGGGGGAGAACTCTTGTAGTAAGAAAAACATTCCTGCAAAGCCTAGTTTTCCCTTGTCTATTTTCTTTATTAAGTTTATTCTCAAGCACAATCTGAGTAAGTTTTCTAACTGACAGGACAGAATGAAAGTATGAACATTGCTGAACATAGAAAGTAGTGTAAAGGATGCAAACCTTTGACATTTTCCTTGATTCTGGAAAGAACTGAAATTAATTGTGAAGGGCAAAAAAAATTGACTCTTTTTTCCATACACATAGTAGAACACTTTTTTTCCTGTGTATTTGTAGTACTAACTATTTGGATCAATGGATTGCTAATTAGAAACTGACTTTGGAAGGCTGGAGCACGCTTCTCAATGATTCATGTGTTTGCATTGATTTTTGCATAAAAGCAAAATCTAGCTGTACTATTTAGCACTTAGAAATTGGTCCTCAATGAACTATTTGGAGCTTAATAGACTTGATAATACTTGGAAGCTTATTATTGTGTTTTTATCATTATTTCTTGGATTAAACTATATACATACACACATATGTATATATACACAACATTCACACTCACATACGGAGTTGTATTAAGCCAAAAGGCAAGGTAGGCAGCAGCTTATGGCAGCAGACTGTATGCTTCATCTGTGCCAAAGATGGGGCCTGGCTTTCTATGCTGAACAGCAGGTCTTTGTTTCCTGCTTTATACAGCCGTCTTCCTCTCCTGCTGTTGCTAACACTGAGTGAAGTAACAGGATGTAACCTAGGGATTTGCAGCTTCTTAAAGAAATGATAGTCACTTTTCTGGCTGTCTTTCCTTCAGGAAAGTGTAGGTGCACAACCCTCTCTGGCACCTATCCTTTTCAATGTTCTGCTGCTGCTTATTGCAGTAGAAGCAGGCCTTGCCTCTGTGGGAGGACAGGATACTGCAGGCCTTCCTATCAGGGAAAGGGTAGTAGATGAAGACAGGTCCATGGGTGGCAAGCAAAGGGTGGCAGGTGGAAACCCTGTGCTTCAGGACAGTGAGGAAGATGAAGATTACCCATGAAAAGGGGTAAGCTCTCAGAACTGCAGGAGAGACAAAGAACTGTCACTACCCTGATCCAAATCCCCACTAAAGCCTCACTTAGCTTCCTCAGCCTTTTTAGCCTTCTCAATCGCTTTGCACCCGGAATATCGTAGGCCTTCGTTGACCTCTGAGTTGCTAGTTCCAGTCTTACTCCAGAAACCCCATTCTCTCCCCCCACAACCCATCTGTTCTGTCCGCTGAAGCCTCCACTGAATCTTTTTAGCCTCTTTCTCCCATCTGCTGTGACCCATATTGCTGCTTCCATAAAACTGATTCTGCCTACACTGCTGAGAAGCCTTCAGCTGAGTTAGCATATACAATATGGATTCTTGGTGTCATATGGCCTATATATGTATGTGTCTATAAATAGATTTATTGTCTGGGTATGCAGCCAGCAGTTCAGCCAAGGTTCCTATGAACATTCTTAACTTTTTGTCCATGAATACTTAAAATGTAAATTTAGGCACCTGCTAAAGTTCCTTGCAAAACTAGGGAACTAATATCCAGATGGCTAGTTACAGGATCTGTATCTAAGATTCAACTTCATTCTCAATCTGTGGGCATATTTAGGGGTATTGATGATAGATCTTTGCTTCCAAATCCATGTAATGAATGCTGAGAGGAAGTTTTTGCACTAAACTGCCAAGGTCACCCTGACTATTTTATCTTATCTTTATTTATCACAGTCAAGAGACTACTGGAATTTTTTTTTTTCACTCCATTTTTCAGTTCTGCTTTAAATTTTTGCAGTATGTAAATCTATTTTTCTTCATGAGGTTTTCGATTTAAAACTTTCAACTCATCTAAACTCTTTGAAAAGGATAGCAATCAGATTGACCATTTAGCAAATCTTTGAAGCAAAATGCTGATACTGTAGTGAATCCAGATTTTATTTTCAACACTAAAAATTATTTCTGCCTGTTCCTCTTGACTAGTACAGAACCTGCACTAATCCAGAACAGTATCAATTAACCACAGAGATCCAACTGTAAGAGCTACTTTAGCAGACAGGTGGAATTGGACTAATTATCATACAAGGTTATACAGAAGGAGAAAAGACCTGCAATCTCTCTAGGAGAATTACAAGCCTATGATGGCCCCCTCCCTTTGCTGCAATTATCTCTAAATCACACCTGCCAAGCTGTAGGGAAGCATTCCCATGGTTTGTGGCTGAGAAGAGTCAGGTAAACTGTTGTTTTAGTTGGATTAAAAATCCTCCATATCTCCACTTGTTTCAAAGAATGCTGAACTGTAACTGTTTCTGCAGTAGAAGAGACACCATCAGTATAAAAATCACATTAGCAATTAGCCTTTTTTTGATTCACAAGATTTAGGTTGAGATAGCATTGAAAGACTTCAGCCTCAGAACGGTTCTTACCTTCATGGCTAAACTGAGATGCCTTTCCATCCAGATTTGATAATGTAGTTCCTCTGTTGAAGGAGGAGATCAGGACCTAGAGAGAGATCTGCAGAAGCATTTGTGCTGAATGAAGAACTTGCTCAGTTTGTAAGCAAGAAGTGTGAATGAAAGAATGACATTTAAAGGCCTAAATCTTTGGAGAGACAGCCGAGTAATATATCAGAAGCAAAATGGCATCTCTTTTACTTGTGGTTCTCAGTTGTGAATCTTAAACCTAGACTGTAAGTCATCTTTTTCCTGGAGGTTATGAGAAAGCTGTCCTTTTTTTCACCTCACGAGTCTGGCATTCTAACCTGTACCTTGGAGAAGATGGATTGTAGAACCTGGGAGAAAGTTCTCCATCATCCTTGTGATGTACCCTTATCACTGTTTTGTCTATGTACTCTTGCTCACAATGGTTATGTTTACATAGATATTTTTTAAAGTAATGCAGCCAAAACTGTGGGATCAAGCATCCAAATTTTTGTGGAAGATGATTTCTGATGTTAAAAATCCAATTCTCTATGCCTGCAGTAAATTGTTGACAAGTCTTCTTGATGGTCTTTTAGAAGATGGAAAAATCAAATGTGTACAAATTATTTGAAAATAATAGAGTTTTAGAGAAAGCATTTTGCAAGATTGTTAACAGAAAATGTTTATTTTTCTTGAAAGAAAATTGTGTTAATGGCAATTGCTCTTAGTCATTGTGTCTGTCTGCCTTGGTAGATGCAAAGACAGTGAGAGGTCAGTGTTGTGTGCAAGCAGTCAAAGTCAACGCATGGGAGAAACAAAATGACAGCAGCTATTTTTGTGATAGACTTTCCATGATCATGCCATGTCCAAGGTTTGAATCTTAGCTGCAAAGTCCAGATGGTATCTTATGGAGAGACAGCACTTCGATCTTGAGCACTGGCTCAATGTTTCTAGATATCTAGAGCTAAACCTCTGGATTAAAGTCTTGAGATTCGTGTTTGTGGTCATAAAATGGTCTAAGCACATCTGGAATCTGAGAGCTGACATGTAGACATAACTACTATTTAATTATTCTAAAGAAGGATTATCAGAGGAAGAGTGAAAGACAGGAATCATTAAAGAACATTGGACTGAATTGCTCTTGGAAAAAATAGAAAGATTTAATCTCAGTTATTTTCAAGAAATTATCAAGACCCATTTTCGTTGTAACATAATTATCTTCAATACAATAATTTATTTTACAATGGTATTACACACGCTGTACTGTTCATACAGTATTAACCTAAATATAAACATTTGTGTTAATTGAATCCATGGTGCCAGCAAATTTTAAAACCAATCTTATGTTAGATGCGATCCAATAATTTCTGTTGTATTGACTGATACCTAAAAATGAATTTGATTCTAGCACTAAGCTGTTTCAGTGATTCATATCAGAAATGCTCACTAGAAGCTGAATGATGTTATTGGGAAAACTTTCTTTCTTCAGTTTTTGTGTACCAAGTTAGTTTAAATAGAAAAGAACATCTAAGTCAGAGTAGGGGCTGGTCCTATAATTTTATCATTTATAATATCCTGCACTGTTATCAGGCCTTGTATGTGATTCGGGTTTTTTTGCAGGGGTGGAATTGCTGAAAAAAGTACACTTGGAAAAGTGGCTTATAATTTAGGGTAGATGGAAGCATGCCTGGTAGTGTCATCATACCTCTTTTGGAAGCCGTCGTGAGAACGAACTATGCCCAGGGTGGTATCTGGAGCTAGGCAAAGAAGTCCATAACAGCCAAAGGTGAGAGAGCAGTTAAGCAGTGTGAACAATCAAGATTCCAGTCTTCAGTCACTCTTCCCATTTTATTTGACAGTGTAGATGTACCTAGTGAGCCTATGTCTGTGTTCCCTTGTCTTTGGCATGGGAATTAAAGACGGGAACGGTGTGATAATGGTAAAGGTGCCCTATATAGGATCAGCCACAGAACCAGCTTTCCTGTCATGCTGTTTCTCCAAGGACATATGGAAATTCAGGGCTCAGAGACTCTTCATAATCATGCCACTAGAAATAAGACTTAGGGATATGTTTACAGTGCAAATGGCAGTGCAGTAGAAAGAGAAATGATTTTGCTTTACGTGAGTTAGTTCAGGTACTCACAGCCTTGCTGCAGCAGACGGAAACCCTCTGCAAAACAACATAGTGGCAATGGGTTCCTGCAAACTTTTATGTTACTTTGAACTGTAAGACAACGTTTGGGCCAGTTCTTAATTTAATTTTTCCTACATCATTCCTCTTTCAATAAATCACAGCCTTTTACCAAAACATGTAAGGATTCTCTTTTTCCACATAGTATGGTCATAGCTGTTTTTTCAGCCAAAGGGCTGAACTAACTCGGTAATAGCCCTTCTTTAAGGGAATGTAACGGTAGGACTGAAAAACTGAACAGGGGCAAACTCATAATTCAAATACACTACCGTCTGTTCTTCCTCTGCATGCTCACTAAAATCCGTGTTTTCATCTTGAATCCATGCTTTATACACTTATCCTTCATCTCTAGTCCTCCAGGTTTTCAAAATCTTCCTACCTGTGGCTCAAAACATAATATTTACACTTTTTTATTCCTTCCAGTGTGTAAACTCTTCGTGGTGAAGCATTCAGAGTAAGACACAGCTGTATTGCTTCTTTGTGTGGATACAATCTACTTGATATATATCCTCTGAAATGTATATCTGTAGACTTATGGGAAAATTAATAAAACAGAAATTAAAACTGACAGCTTTGAAATGATATGCTACCCTTAGCATATGGACTACCTCACACGAACACTTTACAGGATTTGTATCCAGATTATGGACAGTAACTCAATGGGGGATAGCTTCTGAACTATATTCCTAAATCTCATTTGACAGGTTTTGGATGCTGTATAACTCTTACAGTATTATAATGTCACGCCAGTGATGCTAGAGTCATCATTAAGATAGTCCTTTCATTCTTAGTGCTAATTTTGTCTTATAATTGCTTTTGCAGTGAAATTTCCTATTCTTTTTCTGAGCAGACAAATGAGCTTCCTTAAAAAAAATTAAATGCTTCATTCTCCACCAAGACATGTTCTGAAGATCCAGTTTCCTCAGGAATAGGAAGCCATATCTTGAGAGAAAAAACACCACCACCAATGCTTTATGCTCTGAGCTTTTAAATACATACTGATGAGTTGTAGTATCAGCTTTCACGCCATTATAAAAAATAAGTTAGGAAGTAAAGACGTGTAAACAGCATTAATTTTATTAGGATTCTATACTAATTTTCTTCAGTATTGGCATACATCAAGAATCTTACATCTTTAAGGGAATGAGTGAAAGATTAGGACAGGCTTAATTACATAAGACAGAGAGCAGGTTCTTCTGCTGTCCTCTGTCACATCCAAATCCTAGAACAATGGTTAAAGCATTTTCTTGGAACATGGAAATGACAGCAATTTAACTTGGAATACTTTTCTACTGGTGAGCCTGGTTGGTATTTCCAGCAGCTGTTACCACTTTGCAATCCTTGCAATTTAGTGTTTTCCTCTTGGAAGTACCGGAAGTATGAGGAAAGAGATGGGGTAAATATCAAAGTTCTTCAAGTCAAAGCAGCCAAAGCCTGAAGTGAGAGTAACAGGTAACTTGAAGTGAAGGAAAGATTGCTTACTGCGGGATGAAAACACAGTCTTCCTTTCTGCATAGCTGTAATTATCTTTGTTGACTTAACCTCTCTGTTTATATTTATTCAATCTCCTTGAAATGAACAGGTATTACCACTGGTTTGATGTAAGGACAGTGGATGTATTTGAACTTTAGTAAGTGTTTCCACCTCATATATAAGAGTTCTTTGCTGATAGGAGCCTTCTTTTGTATTTACTTCTGCTCATTCTGTGAAACCCACCAAGCACGTTTGGCAGTTACTTGTGCTCCACACTTGTGCTCTAGATAGAGGTTAGGACTAGCTTTGCAGGGTATAAGCTGTGCTTTGTACTGTCTGGAATACCTTTGTTCCAGACTGTGCATCTCTGTGATTGTTAAAATATTCTAGAAACATGTTTTTTGCTTTTTTGGAGACAGATTGTTGCTTTCAAAGACTAGCAATACCCGCTTTCAAGATATATGCTTTCAAGATTATAAAATAGAGTTGGTTCTTCACTCCAGATGCAATAATTTCATAGATAGTAAATATAAATATAGCCAGACAATGTATCATTGTTTTCAATAAATATGAAGATCTTTATTGGTGGGATGTGAAATTCCAGCCATTGTGCTTCATTAAAGTCCAAACTGATTATGAAGCTCAAGGAGAAGAAAAAGCAACCTTCCTCAGGTCACATGTAGTAGCTGAAGAACCAGTTTGTGGAAACTGCCAGGAAGAGACTTGGAGGTTCTGCACAGCAATTAATATTCTAGCTCTCTGTGTATTCTCACTTTCTGTTCAGAGCCATCAGCACAAGGAGTTTCAGTGAATTTTGGCTGCCTATAATGTAGTCTATGCTAGTCCCATAGGAATTCCTGTTGATTGTACCCGTATATAGTACAACTTTTCTTCTATCCTTGTTTTATTTTCTTGTGAAAGTATATTAGAACATATGTGAAAAAAAGTGCATTTTCAAATATATGTTTCATCACAAAATAGTGAAAGTGGCATATAGGGGGTTAAGGGAATCATGAGGCAAAAAACTGCAGTGCCAGCAGAATTCCCCAAAGGGTAAACAAAACTCTTAACTGTTGCAAACAATAAATTGTCCATACCTTGTAGAAGCAGTGGATAATGAAAAGTTATAATGCCTATAGTTAGTACCCTCTTTAAAAGAATTTACGCAGGATATGAAATTAAATTCTGTGCACAGTTCTCTTAATTTGCCCTTAATTAAACAATACTCCATAAATGGTGCATTCAGTGACCAAATGTTCAGAGACAGCAAAATGGTGGGTCCCAAGCCATTAGGAATGAAATAAAGTCAGTCCCCTGAGAGCCTGCTAGAATCTGGTCTATCTAAGTGACAACTGATGGTTTAGGAAAGATAATTAACTTTGCAATTACAAAACCGCAGCTTTCACCAATGCTGTTTCTTTCAGTATTCTCTTCTAAATGTTCTACTATTTTTACAGTGAAATAAAATGTTTTTTAAAAATACTCAGTTCATAGGGATTCATTTTTCCTACACAAATATAATTTGAATATTTTATTTTAAAGATTTCAGATCAATACGTATATGTGCAATTATTTTATAAATTACAAAATGTAAATGTTACTTTTTTTTTATGACTGTCAAGATTTTTTTTTCTCTACTTTAAAGATAAAAGGGACATGCTGCATCAAACAAATTTTATTTTTTTTTCCTTTAGTAGGAAATCCTGGACCTAGCAAATCTAAATTTGGTTTGTTCTTTAGCCATGTAGATTGAAATTCTCTTCAATATAGGGAACATCAGTTCTAACCTACTAACGTAACTTCATATTGATAAAAAATACCTGTGTTGAAGGGGGATTACTAGTTGAATCCATATGTCGATACCCTTGATTATCTTTACCATAATGTCTCCTAGCATGTAAATTAATGTATTTTCATGCTGGCATATGTGTCATGAAATCACCAAATACCACAATATGCTCATACTTATATATGCAAGTACCAGTGTTTTGATATGATATATTAGGGGATTAGGAAAATGCCTAGCTTAGAGGTTATAATATTAATATTATGTTCAATTTTAGAGTTTTGTTGAGACTGTAAATGTCTGTGTACTGAACAGAGTTCCAGGTAGGTATGGATACAAGTAAGCAAGACAACAGAATCAGGACTTAAACTTCGTGAAAAATCTATTTGTGACTCTATTTGCTGTGATTTCATATATTGTAACATATCGTATAGCACTAGAACTGGCTTCAGAAAATCTTCAAAAAATATTTCAGAAAAAGCTTTAAAAGAGCAAACCGAGCTAATTTGGCATGTTACAAAGGACAAGTTCCATACATTGACGTGATAGCTGAGAGTAAAATTTAGACCCTGATGTCCTTATCATCAGCTGTGGACTGATGCTGATGCCTGATACCAGGCTCTGCTGTAGGCAATGTAGGCTCTGGCACTGTGTTTATTGGGATGTCCTGTGGAAGTCCGCTGCTTTAACCATCTCCTCATTTTGCCTGTCCTTAGGGCAAGCTGATTTATCAGTCTATGCCACCATGATACGTGATAAGGACATTTTTCTCACACTCTTTTTGTTTGAATTGGAAATTAATTGGAAACTTTCTTGCTGCATACATGTACAATCCAGAATGCAATACTCAGGTCTCAGTCACAGACTGTGGATGCTCTGTAAGAACAAATTATTTTAAATAATGTACTTTCTTTCTGGTAAAGGTGCATTTCTGTGAATTGTGCTGTATCTCCAGTTACAATGGTCACATCCGTACAACTTCACATTTGCCATTTATATGTAATTAACCTTAGAAAAGTTAAAAAGGGAAAATACTATGGTAATAGTTTGATATTTAATTACAGTACTTGTCAGTGGCATTTTTAAAGACTTTAATGACCGGCGCTGTATACTAACACGTAAATTTATAAATTGTCAGGGGGAGAGATGTTATTGCTGATAACTCATATATATTCTGTTTCCCTAACTAATCTTCCTTCATGAATATGCTTTAAAATATTCATCTGTCTTGTATGTAATTTTGTCCAACTTTGCCACTTGTGAAGTGATACACACATATGCTTTGTCACAGATAATAGTTCTATCATATCAGAGGCTTTAGGGTTTTAAGGTAGTCTGAAAACTTGTATGAAAGGAATTGCCGCGTTCAAAATGCCTGGTTGCCCTCACTGATGTTTTTACAGACCTCTGGATGTTTTGTTGATATTTACATTTAACATCTCTTTCCACTGTAATGTGGTGCAATTCTCTGCAATTGTGAGGGATTTAAAATTCCTGTTGATGAGCATCACAAAATCTGCAATGCTATTTCCCTGTTTTTCAGTGTTGATATGTCTGAAGACAATACACAGAAGTAGAGGACTATTGTAATACAGGAATCAGTAAAGATCTTTTCTTTGAAAGTTCCAGAATGTTTGCATTTTTTCTTTATTTATTCATACAAAATGCATGTAGTTACTGTCAAGCACTGTCTGTTAATTTGTATTTAGAAGTAACTTAAGAAATTACATGGTCTAAATTCATCCCAGGTTAATAAAAAGTGGAAAAAAATAATACATCTATGGGAAAATACAACTTATACATCTCGTTTCCTATAAATACAAAGAGGGATAATTATATTAATACAAAAAGAATTAACTTTAGTTCTTGTCCATTCTTTTTGTGTAAAGGCTTTAGTAGTTTTAATTCTAGATCTTAGTTTGAACTGATGCTCCATATGGATTAAAAAACAGATAGTAAGAGATGGATTCAGGTTTTCAAAATCATCAAGTGATTTGAAAGAAAAGTGCTTCACAGTGTTAAGTTCCAACAATTTGATTTGGCTGTTATTGTGGAACCCTGGTATCCAACACTGAATTTCTTCAGAGAGGAAAACTTTATCTCCACCCTCTTTTATGATGTGTGATCCAAAATGCCAATCACTGGGAATGGAATACAATTATATTCACTAATATGTCTAAAATAGAAACTCTTGCTGTCAATATATACTCATTAGTACTGAGCTGTAAATGAATTCTGGAATTGTGCTCTTATTAATTAGGTGGCAGACTAGAAAACTTCCTTGCTTCTGTTTAGCCAGATGGAGGGACAGTGGGTGTAATGACCTATGTTGGGCCTTTCCCAGGGGATTTCTTTGGTGTTTCTTGGTGTCAGTATGGGTCCCTTTTCCACTTGCCATTTAAAATAATCAGCCCCAAACTCACACGAGTGTGCACTCAAATTACATTCACAAAAAGACATGATAATTTTGTTTAGTTTTAAAATCAGTTATGCATCACTTTCTTAAAATTCCAAAAGGATACGGGCACACAGATACAAGGTGGAATAGTTTTTTTAGGAAAAGGTAAAGTCAGTCTGCTTTGTTTTCCTGTTACACTATCCTACATAGTCTGCCACATAGTCCATCAATTTACAAGGGTTTAGTTTTAAAACTCACTCTCTTTCTTGTCTTTTACTATTTTTTTTCACTAGGAATTGTTTAAAATTCTAAGAGGCTTCAGTGATTCAGAAACAGACTTTGGTGGGAGGGGAGGAGCAGGGGAAGTTGGTGACCAGCCCACATGAAAAGTCCCTAATTCTCTAATTGACCCTTTATATTCTAAACAGCCATGAAGATACTTAAATGTGTATCTTCATTGAAGGGTATGAGTAATAACATACTGAATGGAATTACTCATACTCTTTAAGTTTTGCATGAATCAAGTATCATCCTGCATAGTAGCCTACATAAGGAGATATTTCAAACAGTCAGAAGATATCATGTCTTTTTTTTTGGTTAAGATTTTTAGTAGATGCTTCAGCTTTGTCAGTGTAAGAATGATTCTTTGAAAGCTGGTAATTCATTTCAAATGAATAAGAAACAGAAAAAAACACTTTCAAAATATTACATAACTTCAAGTTGTGGGTTTTCATGGTACATTTTTATGGGTACATTTCTGTATTTGAAACAAAGTTTTAAAATCTATGGCACCTGAGTTAATTGGAAAAAGAAATTTTCTACTGACCTTATGGATGACTCAATTTTCTGCAACTAACTTTATTCTGTGTGAGCTCCCAGCTGGTGTTGGTTCTGCCAAGTAAAAGCTAATACCAAAAGAATTAGGTGAGCACTCTCATTTCCCACTGTGTTTCTTTTCAGCTCCCACTGTCCTACTTACTGCATAAACAAATATTGACAAATATTAACATCTGAAGGATCTGGGGCTGTTTAGCTTGGAGAAGAGAAGGCTGAGGGGAGACCTTATCGCTCTCTACAACTACCTGAAATGAGGCTGTAGCGAGGCGGGGATCCATCTCTTCTCCCTAGTAACAAATGATAGAACAAGGGGAAATGGCCTTCAGCTGCACCAGGGGAGGTTCAGGCTGGATATTAGGAAGAATATCTTCACTCAAAGGGTTGTCAGGCATTGGAACAGCCTGCCCAGGGAGGTGATGGAGTCACCATCCCTGAAGGTGTTTAAGAGACGGGTAGATGTTGTACTTAGGGACATGGTTCTATGATTCTGTGATTCAAAAGTTTATTATTTATATGAATATGACAAATTTCTGTCTAAATGCAGAAGAATGTGCAATTTTTGCTCTCTACAGAGAGAAAATCCTTTGTAAAAAATATCTGGATAATAACTTCAGATAATAGAAAGGCTTCAGATATTTTTTAACAAACAAATCAAGAAATATATTTAATAACTTATTCCTAGTAGATCATTCACTTGGCTTTGCATTTATAAAACTTTAAAACAGAAAATTGTGACAATGTTTTTTGGATTTTGTGAGTCTAAAATCATACATACAAGTCATATGGTAGCTGTATTGTGATACAAGACTTAAAAGTTTGCTATTATGTGGTAACATGTTTTCTCATTCTCATATCCACTATCTTCAGCTTGCAAATAAGATGTTTGATTTGATTTGATATTCTTGTGAGTGCTTGCAATCTTCGCTCTGGCCTACCCCTTTGCAAAGACATTGGCCCAATGAGTCCGTGATTTCCTTCCCCTCCTTTTGAAATAAAGGATGAAAGGCAATGTGATTAAAATCTCTTGCAGGCCTGGGGACTATATATATACATGGAAGCAGGCCGGCTCTGAGTATTTGAATCTGGAAGACAGACAGAGCGTATGACTGAAACAGTTATAAAGGTTGTATCATATGCTATAACGTATCTGATCTCTACATTATGATGGCAGTGGAATTAATTGCCCACATGTAACTGTCTGCCATAGTACCACTGCTACTGTCCGAGATAATCCCATTTTTTACTTTGTGTGCTAATGATAAAATCATTAAGAAAAAAAAAAAAAAGAATTTTATTTCAGAAGTATACAGTGTGACTCTAAGTGCAAAAAGAGAGCAGATGAGGAGTAAGCAAGATGCTATTTTGACATAATTTCCTTTCAGAAGACAGTTGTACTTCAAGCAGTTTTACAGGCATGGCTTAATGAGTGCCTGCCTGGGGCCAGCCATATCAACTTTGAAGTCCTCTGAAAGCTGAGGGAAGAGAGACTGGGTACTAGTCGTTGGACACTTTCAGAATAATGTAAAAGGGCATGACTCTCATGAGATCCATTTTTCAGTTTCCTACATAGTAGGTCACTTTTTGAGGCTGACCCTTCTATCAGACAGAAACAGTGAATGTACAAAAGCTGTCATCTATCATGTCTGCCCATCATGTTCAAAGTAGGATAAAATAAATTTTATTCTCCCTTTTTCTTTTAAGCTTTTTATTTTCCTCCTATTCTTTTACTTCTTTTTAAAGAAATATACAAAAATATGCCCTGGTGAACTGTTAAGTTCCAGGCAATATTTGCCTTTTAGTATTCTTTTCTAAGTTTTGCATATCTTACCTTTTTTTTTGGTCTTTTTTAATCAAAAAGTATTAATGAACCAATGAAAATATATGCAAGTTCCTATTTAACATTTAATCATTTTTTTTTCCAGTATTTTTAAATACTTATCCGTATAAGACTTCTATGAGGGCTTAAAGTCTTTAACAGTGTCTGAAGGACCACTTTATCAGACTTTAAATAAATAAATTAATATATTCTGCTGTGTGAAGTAGGTTCAAAATAATATCTACACAGTAGATAATGGAAACATGTTGACATTCTTAAGGTTATAAACACATTTGAAGTTATCTTAATTGTAAAATTGAAGATTGTGAAGTACAATGTCCCTGAAAATCCTAGAACAGCATCTTTCTCATTTTACTAATTGCTGCAACACTTGAGATCTCAGTATGATGTTTTTTCCACTGCACAAATGAGCAAGTGGAGGCCACAGAACCTCTTTAAAAAGGCAGATGCGTTAAATAATTAATTTATAAAGAAAATCAGTATGGGGACTAGAGTATGGATATTATGACTTATCCACATGAGGTTTTGGTAGGCTGAACTAGGGGTGCAAATTATTTTTTGTGCCAACAAGCACTTGTTTCTTGGCACAGTACGTTCCAGAGCTAGGATCCATACATCTGTGTGCTATGCTTGGTGCTGTGGAATGGCTTTGGCTGTTAAGGCTGTGTGTTCATCTTGGGCTTCTCTGTGTTTTATGCGTGCATGAGCCTTAGTTCTCTTCAGAAATCCTAAATTGTCTTTTTTCAACTGTTCTGATAAAGAATGTTTACCTTCCTTGTTCTCATTCAAAATGCTCCATTGTTTTGTTTGGGTTTTTTCCCTGTTCTTTTTCTCAAAGAAAAGGAACAAGAAAAAAGCTGCACTTTCTACAACAATGCAAGGAACTGTACCCATCACTGCCTGGTAATCATAGAATATCAGGTGTTAATTTTGCCTTGTCCAGCAACAAATAGGAAGAGGCACAACAAAAATTTTCTCATGAGGGAGTGACACTGCAATTAGGAGCTCTGAATGCAACTCCTTTTTGTTAGAAATCAGAAGTGTAGGGTTGTTCAGATCGAAGTATAGCTACTGAACACATACATTTGGCCCCCATAGCAGTGATTGTGACAAAAATTAATTCAGATTAACTACTCAGAATATTTTTGGAGGAGACAGTCCAAGTGGCAAAGTGGGTAGCATCTGAACTAATTTCAACCCTGACCCCTCTGGTGTTTGTCAAGCCCTCTGCCTATTGACATCTGCTTCTTCAGGATGGATAATCACATTTTCAGCCCCAGTGCTGGTTTCTCTTCTGCCTATTTTGAAACCTCCAGCTTGTGTAGTCATAGCAAGTTACAAGGAGTGAGGATACATCTAAGGCTGAAGATAAGATGAAGGAATAGTCATTAGAAACCATTACCTTAAATAAAATTTCTCTGAAATGAGCAGATCAGGGTCTTTATTACTGTTTCGCATGAGGACAAGCAAAAACCAAACACTCTGTCTCACCTTAAGACATATTTGGTCAGTAGGAAAACCTGCACAAGGACTGCTACAGGCTCCGTGTGACTTCTGAGGGATCTCTTCAAGAACAGATCCCTTTCTCCTGTCAAAAAATGACCACAAAGAAAATGTCTTGGAATTCCCACTTAAACTTCAACCATACCTTGTACCATTTAGACACTTAGGGATACCCAGATTCATGGACAGCTATGCAGTAAGGAGCCTGGAAAGATTACAAAGTCTTTGAAGTATCTCATTAATTTCATTCTGCAAAGCATGACGTACTTCAATTTTTGTTGCTGCTTTTACTTAAATTTCAGAATTTCTGCTGCAGAATGAGTTGGTGCAAGGGCCTCAGCAATTTGAGTAGAAAAGGTTCTTCTCTCAACCCCTCAAAAATTCCCTTAATGATGAAAGTATCATATACAGCCCAAGTACAAGAAAACACAAGTGCAGGTGGTCTTATGCTTTGTCCTTACCTATATGATGTCTCCAATGACATAGGTATTTTAAAGAAACACATACCCTAAACCACATTAGAAATGGAAAGGTTTAATTGTGCTCTGTCTTACAATTAATTGAATTATTGTTGGAAACATAGAGAACCTGATGAGAAGTGGTCTTCTCACGTGCCTATTCTTACTTCCAAATAATTTAAATGAGGGTGAGTGTGAGGAAAAATCCCAAACTCACTATTTTCAACTTTACAGTAGAAATTTAAAAATTAGGATGGAAAATGTGCATTTCTCTAGAAAACTCTTGTGTTATCTATCATGTGCACAGATAAAACTCCAGCTAGAGATGGTGATGATTCAGCCTATTGTGATTGAAATAGATAAGCTGGAAAGCTTTGTTCACAGCTGCCAGAGGGCTATCCGAAAAAATGATGATGTACAATAATAAAGAATGGAGACATCACTGTTTGAACAGAGATTGCTTAAGATTGCATTTTAGTCATTGTATTTGACAGTCCAATAGGCTCATTGAGGTAGCTTTTTTCCAATAGTAGACAGGCGAAAAATGTTTAGCTTTAGATATCCCTAGCCAGCTTTGCAAGCTTTCTCATATATAGGTAACATGGAGAGAATACATCAGAGGACCTAAGTATTTTGAATATTTTTTTTAAAGAAAATTGAGTATACTTAATTACCACAGTATTGCATGCATGAAGAAACAATTCTATTAAATGTTCTGAGAAATTTGAGAGTATTTCCAAGGTTTTTCTCTTTGAAAGAAGTTATTTTTCTAGCATAGTAATCTATGTGGAATATGGAGAAAAAGTATAAATTACAGGAGAGAAGAACTTTGAGGAGAAACCTACTGGAATGTTTCCTGTTGTGGCCTCTGTAAATAATTATTGTACTAAAAAATTTCTTGAATCTTTGAAGCCTGTATAAATGAGAACTGAATTTTTCTACTGAGGAGATCTGTGGACTCTAAAGTCTGGGATCTGTCTCCAGTATCCTCGTTTGGTTGGGCTAGAATCACAACCCAGCCATGCCAGGCAGGCCATTAGCAGTTTCAGGTCAGCCAGGGCAGCTGACCTGCATTAGCTACAGGGGCAGCCCACACCATAATGTCATGGTCATTATAGAGGGAGAAGGTTTGCTGAGGAGAAGGAGCTCCTGTAGGGTTCCTGCTGGGTTTCCTCTTGCTGCTCCTCTGGCTTCTCCTGAGGGCTGCTGTCTGGTTGATCGTGACTGGATATTCATTTGCCAGTACGTCTCTGTATATCCGTGTTGGTATTGGTGCTGTTTCATTAAAGCTGTTTCACTTCTACCCATGGGTCTTCTCCCCTTCCTGGCTGATGAGGGGTCATTAGGTGATAGAGCAACTGTTATAGTTTAGCCCTGGGTACAGGCTAAACACAGACACACCAGTATTTCTGTTGACCTGTATTCTTACCTTATGCAATGTGCTTTTAGCGCTATCTGTTTATCCACTCTATGTTTACCTATTTAGACTGTGAGTGCTTAAGATACCTGGACAAGCTCTTACTACATGTGGTTAAAGTGCCTCACTTAATGAAGCTATGATTTTTCTTGGAGTCTTCAGCTTCTAGTGTGCTACAGCTGAGTAACATTGTTTTGGTATGTAAAAATCATTATTAACATAATGGTTTATGTTTAGAGTCCCTTTCATCCAAGGATCATGAAGTACTTTACAAACATAAAATTAAGCCTCACAAAATCTCTCTATGACAGATACAGATTAAACAGGACTCACTTTATCCATAACAAAAATGTTTTCAACTTTATGAAGGACAATGGCAACAATTCAACACCATAATGTAAAACTAACAACAGCCTACAGCAGAAATGCAATGATACTGCATGTATCCAAACCATACACGTCACTGAATTTGATAGACAGGTACAAAAGGCGCAACAAAAAAATCCTATGAAAATGCTTGGAAAACACTGACTGACTATGAAAACTAATCCTCAGAGTGATGTTTTACTTTAAAGACAATGATTCCCGTGCTGTATTGCTTACTGTGCCACGCTGTTTTACTAGTTCACCACTTAGATCAATTAAACTGAGATTCACCTCTTAATGTAGAGACCTTGAACTGTAAGGCTTCAGTGATTTGTCTCGCATTTTCTTTCTCCACCTTCTGCCACTCACTTGATGTCTATACTACGTCTGGTGGCTACATCCAGATGCCTAAAATTTTTAAGGTGTTCCTTTTGCGTCACCATTATACCCATCCCCGAGACTTTAAACATCTAACATGGGCCCAGCTGTCATGTAGTGCAGATTCTGTTTTGCAGATGTCTAAATCCTACAATGATTTTGCATTTTCAGCCTTGTCCGATCAACTCACTGTGACAAGGCAGATCTGAATGTCCTGAAGTATCAGTGACATTCAATGATCTGTGTACAAGTGCAGCCTCAAATATATGTGGGCTGACTTAGTGAACAATCTCAACAAAGAAAGACAGGAGATAATGACAGAAAGATTTTTCACAGGATTTTTGAGGTAGGTTAGTATAAGGCAGTTGGCTGCATAGCTTAGAAAGGAACCGATAGTATATAGCAGGGGGACCTGGTGAGGAAAGGGACAAGGTTAGCACAGTAGTTGTTTTCTAGTGGCAAGGGGGAAGGAGAGCCAATGAAGGAAGTACAAGGAGGCAGGAAGGGGTGTGTGCAAGCTAGAGACATAACCTGGAAAAAAGCCAGTATGTTTGTTCTGAGGCATTGCCATCCCACTTGCACTTTGGAGGGGATGAATGAGTGGAGCTGGGCGGAAATATTAACCTGTCTCTTTGTACTTTATGTCGTTATACCTCACAGCTGAGGCCTGCTTTGAACACTGCAGGTTGAACATCACAACCGTGCAGACATCCCGTGACCTCTTCTTGAATATATCTGCTCCTTACCGTATTGTTAACATACAGTTTCACTTGAAGTACATGGAGATATTGCCACAGTCATCCTTGTCATGCTTTCTTTCAGCACATAGATAGATTATTGCCTGGCATTAGCAGGTTGACAAACTCCAGGATCCTGGGAATGTTGCCCTCTGTGGATACATGAAAATCTTCATTAGTTTTCCAGCAAAATGCAAGGCACTGTGAACAGAATGTAATCCAAATTCTGAATGCCATCTCTGTGACAGTAGTGTGCACATCTCAGCATCTGGTCTGTGAGAGATGTGCCAGATTCCAGGACCCAATCTGTAACGTGAATGTCTAGTCCCAATCTAACCACAGAGTCCTGTGGTTCTTTATAGGTAGCTCCTGGTAGCTGGCTGCTCACTCAATAACCATGTTCAGTAAAGCTATCTTTTGCCAAACAAACCTTTTTCCTAGCTGCCCCTCAGCATTAGGGACAAGTGCTGCTTCTGGCCTGCTCTCTCCTATTCCTCTGTACTGAGGAGTCTAAGAAAAAACAAGCCCTGTTCTTGATTTTCACTCTTTCTTCTGTTTTTCTTTTCTTCACAGGAATAATGTCTCTTCCCCTGTGCTTTCTCCTATACCTCTGGTGAGTAACTCATAGTTAAAATCCATGTTGTTCCTGCTTCATGACAGAGCAGACCTGTGGCATCTCAAAGATGAAGTGGTTTTTTCACCATTTCTGCTTGACTCTGCTATTACCTGAAGTGTGATGAGATGAGGAGGGCAGCCAGAACTGATGAAGAAAGGCCTGCAGGAGGGTTTTGAAGGTGAGGTGCACCTCTGCAAGACTGGGTCCACATCCACTGGACAACTTAGCAGCGGACAGCTTGTTGACCAGAGTAAAGAAATTACAGGTTGTCAAAGCAGGAGGCCCTCCAACAGATGGGATCATGTGAGACAGAGAATGAGGGTGAAGTAATTTGACCAGCAGGGAACCGATCCTGTAGAGCATAACTGTAGCAAGAAAAGCACTTTGTAGAAGGTTTGTAATAATAAAAACATAAAACAGGCAAAAGAATTAAATCTACCTCCTTCCTGCCTCTCAAGACTTGTCACAGTCTCCAGTGTCCAGGAACACTGCAGCGTGGGAAGCAGAGTAATCAGGGGAGCTCTGGCTGGAGCTTTAGTTACTACTCTAGTAACAGCCTTGAGAATATGAAACTCACTATGTCTCATAAGACTAATGAATTGAATGCCACAGTGTGCTCAGTGTTCATCAGCCTCTGAAATTTTTATGATAGTTGGAGAAGGACATTGAGTTGGGCTATATCACTTGGGATGTGGGCCCAGATATCTAGGGTGTATTTTACTGATTATCTGGGGGAGATAGTCATGTGTCTTGAGTAGTTACATCCTGACTATTTGTGGATGCCTAGGAAATGTTTACTGAAAATTTAATTAGAGTAACATTGCTGTCTTCTTGCCATCCTTCTTTTTTTTTTTTCCTATGGGCTCTGACTGCATAATAGTAACAATAAATGTTCTCTGGTACTGAGGGTGACTGGCATGGAAGTGCTTCAGTCATACTATTCCATGTTCTTATCCTTCAAAACAGGGTGGCTGCATGAAAACTTATACCTGGGAATAGTACCTGGCTTTTACTAACTTTCCAAACCCACCAGGGAATTTTAGCTGGATCAAAGGATGTGGTATCTTTAGGGGACAGTGCTCTCTGCATCAGCCAAGTTGTGCAGACCTGTGTCTCCCATGTGCATGATGCAAAATTTCTGTAAGATGGGGAAAACAATCAAAAATATTCAGGTGACGAAAACATTTATTTGAGATTTTAGGTACTTTTTTGAAACCTATATAGATATATAAGAGAAGCAACCTGAAAAGTAGCAGTATATTCAGCAGTCATTTTCTTCAAGATGGGATCATGTTACTGTAGTTCGGCTAAACACCATACATTCGCTGATTCACAGGTTCACATGTTCTTTAAATATAGAAGTAAATGATCTTGTATAAACAATGAGACATTAAAATCTTTTGTATGGTACTGTAGGCAAATATTATGCATTTTAAACTGAAATACAGTAAGAAGTTGCATAACTTTCAGAAGGCCATGTAGCAAGTCAGTGGCACAGCTAATTATTGGAATATTTTTCTAACTGTACTTTCTGCTGTTTCTGTAAGCTGCTGCCCATATAAACTTTTTCTTTACCATAGCACATTCAAGATTGTAGGCATAACATGTTCATTTTCTAACATATTGGCTACTATAACCAGTCTGCTAAATCTGATTTTACTTCTCTCCCATCAAACACTCATTGCAGTTCTTGTTACTGAGTCTGACACTGGGGATATCTGGCAATCAGCATACACATTCATTGGTTTGCATAAGGGGAGGAGATAGGACTGCAGAGTGGCAGCAAGTATGCAAACAACTCATTTCACATTAGTTCCCCCAGGTAAGAGGTTCTTTCAAAGGAGATCATTGAATTTACCTGTTTCATATTTCAGCCACCATTGTCTGATACCCAATTGCACATAAAGCATCTGGTGTAAGCAAAACTAATTTGGATCTTCTTTTGTAAAATGTTAGCTGGATTAAGGGATCAGGTAGCCTCTTTCCTTGCAAGAATCACTAGAGGGAACCATACTGTGGAAAAAATAAAATAATTAGGACAGCAGAAAACAGGCAGCATGCATCTCAACTGCAACTGTTCTTGTGTAAACTCAGCCTATAAAATTATATTAGTTTGCTTATCAAGCAAGCTTCTTTTCAAGTTTAATAGCTATCTACTTTAGACTGACTGTATCAGCAGCTGTGACTGTTATATTCTAGATGTTTTCTAGCTCTTATGAGCTTGAGTTCTTATCACATAGGCAAAAAAGATTAATATTCCACAGCCTGTTTAGTTTTTAAAGACATTTTTGGGGAAAAGGCAACGTAAAGTAGTACTTCATCAAATGCAGTATTTAATGCTCACATTTGTAGTAGAATAAACACTACAAAAGTTACTAAACGTAGAGCCACTTGGCCAAAGTCTTAAACACACTGCAAGGATTCCTAGGACTTACTATAATCCAGTTAATTGTTAGCCACAAGAACATGCAGAAGTGTTAGATATTTTTAAATGCATTTATACATGAGTAATCTTCAGAAAACTTAATGTCATTCTCAGCAAACAACATCTCCTTGCTTGAGTCAAAAAAATTAAATACTGTTAGAAACTATTCTAAAAGAAACAGAATACAAAAGAGAAACACCAGTTTTTATGATGCAAATACATATTATGTATGCATCTAGAACAGTCCAAACAGTGCAACAAAAGCCTAAACTCAAAAGTGAGCTAAAGAGGTACAGAGATGCAACAGAATGGTTACAGGTATAATGCAGCACTTGTTTGATGAGATACTAGGTTGAGCCCTCTTCATCTTGCAAAAGTGGCAGCTCTTGGAGAATAGTAATAGGGTTGGCATTGAAAATTTTGAACATCTAACCTGCTGATTGCGAAAAGGCAGCAATTATAAAGAAAGGATTCTCCTACTTGTTCTGTTTCTTAGACTTTTTTTTGAAGAATGCATGACTGGACATTGGGCTAAATGGACTTTTGCTCTGACCCATTGTAGCCAGATCGTTTGCTGAAGGCAGTCAGCAGATTGTTTTCTGTGATCACCAGATTCTACAGAAATCTCCTGTGAATTTTTAAAAATGAGATTAATGCTTTTGCATGTTGGTAGCTATTAACTGAAATGCCACATCACACACAGTATTTGTGTTTAGTTTGTATGCTGTTCAGGAGATTTGAGTTTTTTTCCCCACTGCGCGGTCAGAATGTACTTGGCACATTTCCAGTCTTATCTCAGTATTAACACTGAGAAAATCAAACATATAAAGAAAATAAAACTTGTTGCTTTGGAAAGACTAATGCTTATTCCTGTATATATAACTAAGGTTCATTCTAAGAAAACAACAAAATGTTTTCATCACAATCAAACAACACAGCACATAATTACTAAATTAGTTTGGAGATTTCTGAAAATTTTGGCCCATTATATCTTGGAATCCTATAGTGCTTTGCATGTCTGCAAAACGTGGTCTAAATGTCAGCAATCTTCTGACACTATCTATTCCTAGCTTCCCATATTTCTTAGTCCATTCCACAACTACTGATTCTGGGGAAAGAATAAGCAAACATTAAAGAGTCTCTCATCTATCTAAATCCTATTCATCCCAGAAATACTCAGCCTTTTCTTACTATATGGTATGCTACATTGTTTCCTTTATAGTTCTGCAGTATTGTAGTTAAACTTGTTTCAGTATTTGTCTTATAACCCTTTACACTCAATAGCTTTGTCGTTGACTTAAGATTTACCCCCACCCGGCAGCAAGACACAAAAGCAACCATTTTAAATATAATTCCTATTCTTTATTAACACAAAATAAAATTACTACTTACAGAAACAAGCTCTAACAGTATTACAACAGCCAGTTAATCTTCCTGCCCAGCCTTCAGAGCCCCCTGTAGGCTCAGTTCCCACCACTGCTCTGAACTTGGAACTAGCAAAGTCCTGACTGACTGCTGTCTTTGTTCCCTTTCCAGGAAGAATCATTCCCTGATTTTAAATGTTCTTTTAAACACTTGATTCTGGAATAAACATATTGCAGGCCTATGTGCCAACTTAGAACATTTCTTACTTAGAAGTACTCCATGGAGTTTAGAGTAAATAAATAAATAAAACAGTGGAAAAGACACTTCTGCATTTTTACTTTGATACTCAAAGAGAATAAGAAGAAAATCTAGCAAGGGAAACTCATGGGATTAGCCTGATGATAATAAAATAAAGGTATATTTCAGTACTGATATTATACTAGTCCCAGTACATTAAATGTTCAGACAACCTCTGAGGAAGAACTGTTTTTTGCATGGGTAAGTTTACTAGACCTTTCAGATCTTTTTATTAATGCTACATTTGTGTATGCCACTGGATGCAGCGGGTAGAGTGAAGAAGAAATCTGTGGGAGCATATTAATTGATTTTTATATTTGAGATTTTTCTTCAGTCATCTGAAGTGTCAAGGACCCGTTCTGAGGATGAGCAGCCTCAAAACATGGAAGCACTGAATTTAAAGAAAATGTACCCTTCAATACTGCAATAACTTCTATTTACCACAAGGTGGTACAAAACTGTAGCTGTGTGTTCAGCACCAGTAAAGGATCCAGAATCCTAGGATGAATGTCAGTCTCATGGTGATTTGCTGTTCTGTATCTCCTTATTATCCGTGTGTCTGTTCAGCAAAACTAGGTAGCTTCTTCATGGCAGAGAAGAAATTGCATGCTGTAAGGCATAGGTTTTCACATGTAACAGACAGCAGTACAGCTTTTACCTGTAGCCCTGTAAGAAGGCCCCTCTGGCAGACCACTCACAGAGAATAGCTAGAGATTTGGACGTGGTTGAGTTTACCTGGTGTAAGAAATTACTGTTGCTGAATAATGGTACTAGTCAGGGAGCTAAAATGTGAGACTTGTAAGTGTGTTGAACTTATTCCAACAGAACAGTCAGAATGCCTTTTATGTAGCTAGGGTCCTAGCAAGAGAGACTTGAAAGTAAAGGTGGTATAAAGATAACATAGCCTCTCTAAATCACCAGAAAAATCTCCCCTGAACTGGTGTATCTTGAATTTTGACTTGCTTTTTTTCCCTGTCAGAATCTGGTCCCACATCCTCTGCAGCTGCAGAAGAATTCAAACAGGCTTCTTTTTTTTTTTTTTTTTTTTTTCCATTATTTAACCTTCTGTCATATACAACAGCTGTGGATAGTTAGAGTAACACACCTGTTTTGGCCCAGATCAACCCAGTGTGTTTTTGATTCATGTCTGTTTGGACTGGTTTTAGTAAGTGTTTATGTGAGAAATGCATTTGCAGTGGAGTTAAAAGAGTAAAAGAAGAGATCAGAAGTGTGAAGATTTTGATTACAGCACAGTGTTTTGCTGAAATGGAGATTTATGTAGACTTCTGTATTTCTGCTGTTGGACCATCTTTGGTCAAGGAAAGCAGGAAAAAGTATCATAAATAAAAATTGGAAGCTGTATTTCGTAGGCTGAAAAGTAACCAGTCACAGCAGTGATGCTCCTTGCTTCCGTCATCATCATCTAGTTGGTCATAGCTCTTATTGGCTGCTTAGTCTTTTAATATTAAAGCATTTTATACTGTGGCATAGATGAGTATTAGCTGTTAGGTTGGGAACAGTTGTTTTGAAAAATACTAGGGTGGAGTCCAGCTTCAGGAACTATTCCTGGACAGAGAGATTTGTTTTTTTTAAAATAAACAGTGAACAGCCTTTGTATAGAAAAATCCTGTCAGTTGCCCATAGAAAAGGAATAAGGATTTTTTAAAAATAAAATATTAAGAAATACTAGCAAATAAATTCTGATATTTGCATACATGGATAAAAAATTGTATTGATACAATAAAGCCTTAATCTTCCGAAACAATTTTATTAAACATGCAATGCAGACCTTAATATAGGCTTTGTTAACATTCTCATTCACATTTTAGCTTCCACTAAAATTTAAAATTGGTTTACAGATCTGTCTTTCTAAAGAGAAAAAGCATCACTATACAGATGACACGGTTCAAAGGGGACAGTGACAGAGTAACCTTTCACTATTATGTTAAAATCTCTTTTTTAAAAAAAAAAAAAATCCTATTTGCATTATGACTTTCTATGTATTGTTTTAATATTACTCTTTAGCCTGTAAATTCACCCACATTTCTGGGTACTGTAGGGTACAAAATGACTGGCTACAAAATGTTTTTTCAGAGACAGAAATTTATGATGTCAGCAAAATACAGGACTTCAGGGAATGTGAAACTCATAGGCAAGCTGTCATTAAAATATTTTTAACAAACTTCATGTACCAAGGCAAGGATGTGAAGCAATAGCTGTCATTGAAGATACCTTCCATCTTATAAATCCAGGATTAAGAGTGGGAAGAAAATTGTTGTTTGGTAACAAGTGCACTGCCCCACAGTGGCTGATATATCTCTCTCACTGCTAAGCAAATGATGCTCTTTATTGTCACTTCCCTTTCCTGACTGGATGATGTTTGCACATGCCCAGAACACAAAGACATTGGTGAGCATGGTCAAAAGTACAGCCTTCACTTAAAAACACCCCCGCAAACAAACCCCAGAAATAGTAATTGGCAGTGGTTCCTCCCACCTCTTAGACAATTTTCAGGTGGATGGATTCTCATTCAAGAAATGTAGACACCTGCCTGAATCATGACATCAGGATGAGAAAATTTGTAGGACTTCAACTGCCAAGATTCTTACACCCTGCCTTAGATGTTTCCTCATTCACTGTGATCATTGCTGTAAATTTCATTCTTAGGCACTTATGTCTACTCAGCTAATGAATAAGGAATGCGAATGACTGGATTGATTCATCAATGTCAAAGGCCTTTGCCTTACCTATAAGTAAAAGTTTGAGCTATATGTTCGTTCTGAGCTTTAGTGTTTCGACAGTCCTGAAAACTTAGCTCATATAACCCAGTTTTTGCTAAAGTTTGGTTTAATGGTCCATACTTATGAAGAGCTAACGCTCCCAGAAGTGTTGTACAGTTCTTAGGAAAGAAATGCTTCCTGAGCTTTTGGCTAAAATGACCTGAATACCCCATTAAAGATAACATACAGACATCGGTCACAGAATCACAGAATGGTAGAGGTTGGAAGGGACCTCCAGAGATCATCTAGACCAACCCCTGCTAAAGCAGTTTTGCCTACAGCAGGTTGCACAGGACTGCATCCAGGCAGATTTTGAATATCTCCAGGGAGGGAGACTCCACAATCTCTCTGGGCAGCCTGTTTAGACCCCCAAAGTAAAGAATTTTCTCCTTATGTTCAGGTGGAACTTCCTGTGTTCCAGTTTGTGCCCGTTGCCCCTTGTCCTGTCACTGGGCACCACCGAAAAGAGCGTGGCCCCATCCTCTTGACACCTGCCCTTTAGAAATTCGCAAGCATTGATAAGATCCCCTCTCAGTCTTCTTCAGGCCAAACAGACAAAAGTCTCTCAGCCTTTTCCTCATAAGAGACATCCTCCAGTCCCCTCATCATCTTTGTAGCACTCCACTGGACTCTTTCCAGCAGTTCCCTGTCTCTGTTGAATTGAGGAGCCCAGAACTGGACACAGTACTCCATATGTGGCCTCGCCACAGCAGAGTAGACGGGGAGGAGAACCTCCCTCGACCTGCTGGCCACACTCTTCTTAATTCACCCCAGGATGCCATTGGCCTTCTTAGCCATTAGTACACATTGCTGGCTCATGGTCAACTTGCTGTCCACGCAGACTCCCAGGTCCCTCTCCACAGAGCTGCTCTCCAGCAGGTCAATCCCCAACCTGTACTGGTGCACAGGGTTATTCCTCACCAGGTGCAGGACCCTACACTTGCCCTTGTTGAACTTCATGAGGTTCAACTGTTCATTAGATCACACTGTACCAGTAAACAACATTTTCCACAAACATACCAGACTTATTTCTTTCTGTACCAATACTTGTATATGTTCACACCAGCACTTCTGAAGCCACATTTTGACCACAGTATGCACCCCTTACTAGGAGATTATATCTTGCCTTGCAAGATGACAGCTTTTCATTACTTTGCTTTTCAGTCATCCTTCATTCAATCACTCAAGAATACAGATTAGATCTGTTTCCCTGCTCTTGCTTTATGTTTTTAAGCAGGATGTCATTTCAAGGAAATGCCACTTCTTCAGGCTTGATATTTCTAGGAACAGTAGTTCACCATGAATATGAAGATACACAGACATGCAGGAGACAAGAAAAGAAAAAGAGGATATGAGGTAGAGCTGTGAGGAGACTTGAGAGATTACAGAACACAAATGTTTGCACTGAGGCAACATCAAATTTCCAAGGCACTGCCAAAACAGAGAAGACATTTCTCAGTAGCTGTTCAAGCTAGGCATAAACTAAATTTTTTATTCAGCCTTTCAGTTCAGATAAAGGTTCTTTACCTGAAATGCATAATGGATTTTTTGATGGCAATGTTGTAGCCATCTACATATTTGTCAGTGTTGCCTTATTGCTTCATTTTCTAAATCTATAACTAAGTTTAGAAAAGGTAAGAAGTATTGAATGTCCAATAACAACACCCTTTTCCCTAGTCACAACAAAACAAAGTAGAACCGTGAAAAAAATCTTCTAAGCAAGAATTGTAAGCTTCAGTAATACATTACTGACTATTCTTAACTGTTCCTCTTCTTGCCTTCTGTCTAATCTGGTTTTCAAATTCCAGACTGCTATGGTTTTCACTGTAGATCTTCAGGAGCTACTTCCTTTATCTTAATGACTCAAACATATGGTGTTTTTTTGTTGTTTTTTTTTTTTTTTAAATATTACCATAAGCATTATTCTAAGGCAGAAAAAAATCGTTGTAAAGTGGACTATCAGGAGTATGTGATTTTTATTTCCTGTTTCTAATGGCCTCAGTTCTTGTCAGACAAGAAAGGATTTTGTCTACATCTGGAAGTAATGGGGAAATATAAATACTCAAGTTTAATTTTATACTGCTTGTAGAATCATGTCTGCCATTGCTGACTTATTTTGTGTTGGTTTTAGTTATTCTTTACTAGTATGGCAACCCCAGAAAATGTATCTGTTCCAGGAACTGAGGTTGAAGAATCAGTAGCTGGCTCTCTTTTGTAGTCAGTAGTGACACAATGTACTACTACAAAATCTCTTTTGGCTCAAAATACTAATCTTGGGAGAAAAGGCTAAAATATGGAACTTCACTCTTAGACACCTATGTAAGCATAGAAGGTTTAGATAAAGATTCGACACATTATAAATCCCTTTGTGAATAAACTAGGTTGAAAATCTTCTAAGAAAGCATGAGTAAGCATCGTAACTAATTAATTTAAAATAATCACAGAGGTTGTGGAGGACATCTAGAGACCCTCTAGTACTAACTTCTGCTCAAAGCAGGGTCAGCTACAGGAGGCTGTTCAGCACCATGTCTAACCATGGCCTTGAATATCACCAAGGACAGAGGCTCCACAGCTCTGGACAACCTGTTCCAGTGCTTGATCACACTCACAATAAAAAAGGGGTTTTATATATTTAAATGGAATTTCCTGTATTTCAATTTATGCCTGTTGCTTCTCATTCTTTCATGGAACACTACTGAGAAGGCCACTGATGTGCCTTCATCTTCTTCATTCCCTCTCATCAGGTATTTATATGCATTGATAAGATCCTCCTGAGCTTTCTCCAGGCTAAACAATTACAGCTGTCTCAGCCTGTCCTTGTACATTGTATCTCCAGGCCCTTCAACACCTTTGTAGCCTTTCATTTGACTCTCTCCAGTATGTCCATGTCTCTCTTGCACTGAGGATCCCAGGCTTGGAGCCAGCACTACAGATATAGCCTCACTAGTGCTGTGCAGCAGGGACAGATTGCCTCCGTCAGTCTGATGGAAAACTCTTCCTCATGCAGCCCAAGATGTTGTTTGCCACATTTGCCACAGGGCACATTGCTGGCTCATGTTTAACTCATCAATCACCAGGACCCACCAGTCCTCCTTTGCAAAGCTGTGCCAGGTCACAAATGGTGTTCCCCAGGGCTCAGTACTGGGACCAGTTCTGTTTAATATCTTTATCAATGATCTGGATGAAGGGATCGAGTGCACCTCAGTAAGTTTGCAGACAGCACCAAGTTGGGTGGGAGTGTTGGTCTGCTGGAAGGTAGGAAGGCTCTGCTGAGGGACTTGGACAGGCTGGGTAGATGGGCTGAGGCCAATGCTATGAGGTTCAACAAGGCCAAGTGCCAGAACTGGTCAGGCAGTTGGACTAGGTAACTGTTGTAGGTCCTTTCCAACTGAACTATTCTATTCTATTCTATTCTATTCTATTCTATTCTATTCTATTCTATTCTATTCTATTCTATTCTATTCTATAATACTAAATCATAAACTGAGCGTGGCTTGTTATCCAGCCTAGGCAAAACTTCATGTATTCCCACCACTCTCTCATGTAAAGGGCAACTCCCCACGAACACTTCCCAAAGAGCATGTTCCACCCGCTACAGATTGACAGTTTTATGTAATACCACAGAACACCCCATTATTAATAGCAATAATAACACAAGTAGTAAAATAACTTTGCATCTAATATAGCTCTGCTGCAATAAGTGGATCTCTTCATTACTGAGAGCTGCATAGCCCAGTATTTTATTTTGGGTATGAATTTCCAATAGTCGTAACTCTTGGAAATCAAACCCGTTCCTTACAGACTAAGTTCAGGTATGGCTTCTCTTTGACATCCTCCATCTTCAAATTGCAGTTTTATAGTCTTACGCATTTTGACAGTTGCCCTATTCAAATTTGGGTACCAAGATTTTTTTCCACGGTGGGAAACATGGAGTGTTTAGATTCCTCTAAAGAGCTGAACTACCTTTTTTTCAAACTTTCTGAATCCACATATGAACAGAACTTGTGACCTAAAGGTGAATATTTCACCATGTGTTGGTTGTCTAAGACCTGACTATTGTGAAACTCTTCATCATAGCAAGACCTATAGTGCTCACAGCAGTTGCTGCTTCTACCATAATAATGGTTTCAAATTAGTTTATAGCCATTCTGCTTCACCTTATAATAGAGATTGCTCGGCAACAGGCATACTTGCTTGTCTGCAGACACAATTCTTTTAGGATTGCCATTTCTTCATATAGGAGATTGGTTTTTTGTCTGAAAGATTATCATAAGCATCTTTTGAAAATGTAGAAAGTTCATGAAAATGAGACCGGCAGTAAAAATGAGTGCTGCAGAAGTCACAAGGATATTGTTCTGCATTCTTTCTGCCTTGTGCTTGTACCTGTTTCTGTAAGAGCTTTATTTGTCTGTTGGTTGAATTTTAAGCTTATACATTGCTTTCAGTTCTAAATTAAAATTTGGATTTCTTTTTGGTTTTGTAATTTCCTGAAACTGCAATCCATTTTCAGTACAGACTATTACATATTTTAATATTCCTCAGAATAGCACTCTGGTGTCTTTTTTTGCGTCACAGACACACAACGAAAATACCACAAATGAGACATTGTTGACCAGGTTTTATGCTTCTCATTGCCATTTTGCAAAAAACCTAAATTACTCAATGTTGTCTTGGCCTTTTCCATAAATACTGACAGCCCACAATTTCCTCTTCCACTTTTTAAGTATCAGATTTTTTTTACAGTAGTCTATAAACTACATCGTTAATCAGATAGTGTAAAATCCAATTAGAGACATTAGAATCCAGAAATACAAGTGTTAAGGAATTTATTTCTTGATTGACAAGAAAGCCAAATAGACTCATCTATTTAGAATCTTAGCAACAATTAGCTGCCTTAGTTTCATTTATTGTGACATAAAAAATCTGGTTTATTGAGAGCTCTATTGAATAAGATTTCTATGATATGCACCAAGAGAAAATATCTTCAAACTAAAATGATTGTTTTGCTGTAATAAATTGAACCATATGTACACTATGTTATTCAATCCTTTTTCTTCAAGGCATAAATTGATATTAAAGAACATTTAAGTCATAACACATGGTTATCCAGGCATGAACGAGGCAATAACCCATATAAGTTGTCAAGGTGAAGCCAAAGCATTTATTAGAGGTTTGTGTTGTTTTTGAAAAGTGCACGGTTGGATAAACATGGATTAGTGCTATTATGCTGCTACGATGACTCAAGTGTGTTTTTACAGTGTCAGTAATTTTTATGTTTAAAAATCACTGGTGCAGTATATTAGCTATAATTTATGTTTATCATCTTGTGTACTCTAATAGGTTTCAACAAACCATTTAACACTTCAGCTTGTGCATATACATTACTTAATAGGTATTTATCTTAAAAAAGAGATACTTAAACGGGACTTTCAAAGCTTGCAACTGCATGCTAAGAGCAAATACTGCAGTTAGGCACATTAACTTTTTTTCCTCTGGTCTGCATTTAACTTTGAACAGTGTGACCACACAATTTCTTTGTACACTTTGTTCCCAACTGAAGCAAGAAAGATATATCATCTCTGAACCCCGTCAGTCTGAATGACATCGAAATCCCTGACATGAAGTGTCCGTCACACTTACTAAGTAGAGTAGATGTGATAAAGCCAACGCAGCTGAAAATGCCAATAACTTCCTGTCATCAGAGGTTGCCCTTTCAGCATAGCATAGGACTTTATGCTTTCCTAGTTAAAGGATATTATCAATAGTAGACTGTAATAAATATATGTCTTTCGATATTGTTTTTTAGTATCTTGGTCTACTTATTTTTAAAGTCAGTTTCCCTTTCTCATGACACTCAACACTTCATTTGGGGAGCAAGCTCATCTGTATGTAAAAGAGTTGAGGAAGGCAACATTAAAGAGAGGAGAAATGAAGTAGATGCTCCCACCCAGAGAGGGTTTTTGGGTAGCAGCGTCTGAGTTGTGCATAGTTTATGATACTATTGAATGCTTCAGACAACATGTTGCTTATTATATGGGTTGTGCCGAGGATGTGTTTCTGTTCTAGACAGTCTAGGTTTGAATTACTAGTGTTTAGTACTTTCAATGAGGAGACTGATGGCAATTTAAAAAGTTTTTTAAATGACAGTTTGGTCTTTTATTGGGGGGAGTGTTCTCCTGAAGTTTCCTTAAGCTAGCTATTAGTCAATAATTTGGAGAAAAAACCCAAACAAATATAAGTGTAATTTCTGTTTACCAATCTCATAAAATGCTTGATTCATTCACAAGTGAGGTCATTTCAGAAGAAGAAAGAGTTGATGCAGAACCCTGAGATTATGGACATGCTGATCTGGTCTGTAATAGATTTTTACAAAGAGGCTATCAATTCTCCTGACTCAGTCAAGCATATCTGTTGGCTGAGTTGGCAAACAGGGAGGATTTATTACTCACATGGGAAAAATTGACCAAGATGGACTACTTAGTATTGCAGGCTACTTTTTTGTAGCAACTTTATTCTTAAACATAATTAAAGAAATATTCCTAAACATAATTAAAGAAACACTGATACAACTTAGAGAATATTCATAAGTGCCTGAAAACAGATAACTTATTCTCTCAAATTTAATTTTTATAGTAGTACATTTACAGGTTTTAGATTTCAATCAATACCTTCAATAATTACGTATACATAGAAATGCCTTTTTTTTAATATTCACTTACCTAATAACCAACAAGCTGCACTTTACTTTTTATTACACAGGAGAAAAATATGCCATTTTCAGTGCTTTAGAGTATACACTTCCAACATATTTTGGGAAGATGTACTACTTGCTTCCATGTTGCCTTCTGCCAGGGCATCATGCAAGTTTATACTGTTGACATTTTTAGTAGTTTTGATGTTCTATGCAGTAGGTGATGCAGTGTAATCTGTGTTTGATGTGTTTCCTGGAAGCATTACTTATTCATTTTGTTACAGTACTCCCTGCAGACCATACAGGAGTGTGGTCCCATTTTACAATGTGCTATACAAAAGCGTAATGAAAGAGTGTTTCTGCCCCAGGGAATTTACAGGCTTACGTATTTAGAAATACTTGAAAGCATGAAGTTTTCCCTGATAAACAAGGACAAGGAAGTGAGAACTTAATTTTTGTGGAGATCTGTACTGTGTGTTTAGGTTTTGGTGGTTCCCAGTTTAAGAAAGAGTGATTTTATGTATCACAACTGATGTAAGGAAAAGACTGGAGCAAAACTGACATTAACAGCCTCATACTGACATGGCTTTTCACTTTTCACAGCAAAACTCTTAAAACCCTCCCATGGGGGAAAGACTGCAGTTCTCCACTAGTACTGTTGTCTCATCTGTAAGGCTTTTCAGAGCTGCTTTTAGTCCTGTGCAAAAATTCGGAGGCTTTCCTGTGAGCGTGGGGACCCAGGATGCTGCAAAGGCCAATTGCTGCCCATGGGACAGAGAGCTTCAAGACAAGGGCTGAGCTGCAACAAGGTCAGCAGGGTGGATGCATCAGTGGCCCTGGTGGGGCAGAGCTTGCTGTGATGGCAGCCAGGGTTGCTCATCACCCAGATTATCAGGCAAATTTATCAAGTCTCCTGCTATTACCAATCTTAAAACTATATAAGGTATTAGAAAATCTCTTCTTTTTTTGCCACTTTGTTGATGGTAGTGGCTGTTGCAAGTGGCTGCATTGTCAGTGTAATATTTTTTCTCACTCTGTGGTGGAGCTACTTTTGCTGGCCATGTTGGTAGCCTTCCATAGTCTTTCAGCAGTACTTCAGACTTGGGTAAGATGAATAGGTTGCTTTAAAGAGACCACATCATGGCTTCTGCTATTGTGCACCAAAGACCTCTGACGACATCATCTACTGTAGTTCCTTACATGTCTACCTCAGAAAGCACTGTCCTCTTTCTGTCCCAGTGACTGTTTAAAGGAGTCATCTGGAAGAGAACTAAAAGCTGAAAGTCTACAGAACAAAACAGATAAATGGAAAGTTGGGGAGAAATGTATGAAGGGGTAAGCAGACAAGGTTATCTTATTTTTTATTACTCACTGGAAATGCCTTTCATGTTGTCAAGACACCTCAAATGGATTTAGGTTTCAAAGAAACAGTTGAAACAAACATCTAGAGGTTCTGATTTTGGTGAGGCTGTACCTATTCAGTCATAGCTCTCCTGGATCAGGAAGGATACCAAGAAATTGGAGAGGGTCCAGCAGAGGCCTCTTAATATGGTTAGGGTTCTTGTGTATGTGACCTACTGGGAGAGGCTGGTGGAGTTGGTTTTATTTATTCTAGTGGAGTGATTGCTAGAGGGAGATCCACCTGAAGCCTACAGCTGCTTGAAGAGAATTATAAAGATTATGGAACCATTCTTGATACTGACAAATGATATAGCAAAGGAAAGAGTCATGCACTGCAGTTTGAAAGGTTCCAGCTGGACATTAGGAAAATATCAAGGTGAGTGGCATGGAACTGGAATAGTTTCCCAAAGACCATAGGACCTCCATCCTTGGAAGTTTTCAAGACTCAGCTAGACAAAGCCATGGCTGACCTGATCAAGTGCTGGCAATAATCCCGCTCTGAGTGGGACATTGTACTAAATGACATCCAGATGTTTGCAGACAGCATCTCTGTGATCTATGAGATATAATCCTCCAGATTTCAACTGGTTTTCTTTTTGGTTGTGATTTTTCACTAGAGATCCATTCTTTCCATTATAAAATTGTTTACTGTGACAAAGTGACAATACTTTGTCTAGGTTTCCTCTTGTCCAACTTTCAATTAAATCCACATGAATGTTCCTTACCTTCAAGACCTACAAAATAAGTTAAACTCTATTTGCCTTACAAACATTTTCTCCTTTCCTCGTGGGAAAAGATTGTTTCCAATTGCTAATGAAAGCCCATTTTGAGCACAAAAGAGCTAGAAGCAAAATCTTCTCTATAGAAGGCTCTCAGGTAGAAAACTCACTAGAAGTATACTGGAGGATGTTTTTTTCTGACATTTTTTTTTATGGTGGTGTGCCTGTAAAATTGGGACCTGGTGTACTTCCACAGTAAAAACTGTAGGCCTAAGTCGATAGTAGAAGTAATTTGGAAGGGCTGTTAGAACTGTTTTTACAAAACCAGTCTGAAAGGACTAGAAAGTATGGTTCTTGAGAGTGCCTGGAACTCATTTTCTTTCTCTATGCCATCTCTTTCTTTCTACAAGACTCTTACTATTTGAGAGAATTTCAAGTTGGTTTAGTTTGAGTGTTTAAAATTACGATAATCTTCTAGTGCACAGAAAGCTTGATGCTATTAAAGCTAGATGGACTGTACATGGAAGCGGGATATTCAAGAGCTTGATGTGAACCCTATTCTTAGTTAATCAAGATTAGCTTTGATGGCTTTTCATGACACTCCTGACATCATTATAAGTAGATCAGCTGTAAAATATGGGAAAGAATGTAAATATTATGTTCAGATGTTGAAATTATATTGTTTAATTGAAAAATCAAATCACAAACCGGTTTTGTCAAATGTATATATTTAGATTTTTTTTCCTGGTCAGATAGGTAGTTTACATTTTAAAAGGTTAATTAATGTTATATTCATGTGAGAAAAGGAGTTTGCCAAACTTGATCAAAGGTTTTTGATTGTTTATTCTCTGTTCTCAATGATGAAAAGGTAATGATACTCCTCCAGAAATAAAATTACTGCATATTTCTTCAGTAAGGCCCTCTTTTTCACTATTATGAAAGAAATGGAGACTATGCTGAATTTCTTTTTTATTACTTGCCATGGCAAACCTGTTCTTGCATTATGGAAGAAGAGTCAGAAGAGTTTTCTTCAGAGCAAACTGTACAGAAGAAGAAATATACGTCCATCTATTTAAATGTATACATATACTAATAATAAATGCACATGCATAAGTATATATATGAAAATAATGTGTATATAATGTACATGTAAACCTTTCAATCATTCTTTCATTTCTTACATTGTTCATCTGGTGACTACCTAAAGATAAATCTTTGGTTACGCACAGAGGTGTGGATCTAACGCTGATATTGATGGCAAGTTTCTTCTACCATATGAAATGAAGATGATATTAATAGTGAAGAGAACAGAACACTCTGTACCTTACCTGTCCTTTCTCCCCTGATAAAACTACAACTAATAGGTCTAATTTTATTGTAATTTGATTGTGGCTTTGGACCCATGGTTAATAGCTCAGTTTTGACTGGGAGCACTGCCTGTTTAAATGCACAATATGACATTACTTCTGTCCTGGAGAATTTTGTCTTCTAATTTGAGAAAAAGAAATTTTGAGGGGTAAGAGTAGCAAAAAAGAAGAAGCATTAAGGACAATAAAAGTCATAGCAACTGTATGGATAATTTCTTCCATTATTTCTGAAGGATCTTAGAGAGTTTATGAAATCTGTTATTCCTACACATGTGCCAGCATCTTAAATTACTGCAGCTGTGCTCGAATACTGCTTTATATTAATACAAAATCATTTAGCTCTAAAAAATATAATTTTGCTAAGATATTTCTTCTTTGGATAAAAACATTTGCACTTAATATATCTCATTAATCAGTTACTCGATAAAACAAAACTGTGAGTGTTCACAATAGTCACTGTCATACACTGGTTAAGCCTAAATCTGAGTTACTTCTCTAAGGCAGTAGTCTAAAAGCTGCATTACATGAACTCGCACAAGACTCAACTCTCTGTTTCTTGATACTTGTGTAAGTGTACTCCAATGTTCGTGAATATCACGAGTAATTCAACTCATAAAAGCAAATTGAGAAAAAAAAAATCCAAACTCAATGACCCAGTCTAAAGGGCTTTTCCTTTAATTGCAATTTCTTACAAAACAAAAAGTTTTTAGCCTTTCTGGTTTGGGAAGCAGTTACTTGTGTATCATGCACAAATCTCATACAGGACATTGAAAGCATGCAGAGTTTGGCCACTGTGCAAAAGAGGCATTACAAGGTACCAGGCAAGACATTTTGTCTGAATTCCAAGGTGGCAAATTTCGTTCACTGATTCACTTGTGATAACTTTGGCTTGTCATTTTGTGCTCGGAGTTTAGAATATTTTCTAAACAAATACTTAAGAGTAAACTGTACTAAGTAAGGAACTATCAGCCTTAACAGAAGCAATTCTGACAAACAATTATTTTCATTTTAGCAATGACAATTATGTAAATGTGTCTGGAACAGCAATGGGCACCTTAATTATGGCACCTAATTATACCAATTTATTTATACACCTCCTAGAACAACATTTTATTTATAACTCCCTCCCACTCATTCAAAGACAAGAAAAGTAAAGCAGAATTTCATAGATGGTTGCTTTATCATCGAAACATAAACACATGAACTATTTGAACTTGAACATTCACATGTATAGCATGTCCACATTGTGTTATGTTCTTTTTCTTTTCCAGCATTCAAAGGAAGACAACTTTTTATATCTCAGTATCTAATAGAAACACTTCTATGAAAGAGTGTTTTATTCCTGGTACAAATCTTTCAAATACGCACATATTCAGAAAATGCACCCCGAAATTACCTACATTCCCTTAGTTTTTTAAATTTTCACCATCTTCTTGCTGAAAATTATTACCACTGTGTACAAGAAACCAAGAGTTATAAAAATATTTTATGAAGTGTAAGATTCCAATTCTCTGCTTGAACAAATCTTTCAATCTTCTTTCTGGGTTATCATCACATGTTGTATGCTGAATTTTGTCCTTTTCAAGAGAAAAGTATTTCTCTACAGACAAGCAGCATAGTTCTATGTAAATGATCATGATCATGACCCCTATGTCTAGGGTAATTCATTTAATAAATAATAGAAATAATGAATCAATGATAGTGTCTCATTGCTTTTCCAATTAGACTGTACTGTCTATAAATAAAGTATTACAGAGAGAAGCTGTATGTGTCCAAATCTTTCCATCTCTAAATTACCTGAACGGCCTTGGGATGGAGCACAGAGAGCTTGTTGAACATGGAAGTTGCTGGAGAAGCAGACTTACATGTGTTTAACAAGAATATGCTCTGTTGGGGTTTTTTCCCACTGCACTCGGAGAAACAGGATTTTATAACTGCATTTTTTTAAAGCAAGGACCATTTTATCTTCACTTTATAAAGAAAACTGTTGTAATGAATACACCTGACTTAAGGGTTTCTCCACCTAGAGGACACAAACCTATGCAATCCCAAGTTCTGGCTAGCACTTGGCTAATGGGGCAGCATTGTTATGTCATTATAAAACAGCTCACAACATGTTCTGAAGAGATTGCTAATCTTCTCTTGGCATTTAATTTATTTTCTTTGAAACATTTCTTGTCCTTACATGAATTTCTTCACTGTTTTCTACCCAATGAAATGGTGATTATTTTGGGGTTTGGGTTTGCGGGTTTTTTGTTTTGGTTTTTTTTTTTTTTTAAGCTGGTTTAACTTGTGCTGTGACACTGGAAAATAGGATTTTTTAAATTTACTCATTTGTTAAAACAAACCTAATTTCTCTGTACTGGAAGAAAAATCTGAAATATAGATCTTACATTTGCCTGAATCTATTGTGTCCTACTCTCACTCATTTATATTTCCTGACAATACTCTCACAGTATGTTTTTTTAACCCTGTTTCAAGTTATTCTGTAAAAAGTCCCAACTACACTGTAATTTAAAAATTATAGTTCAGGGTGCTGCCATTATCCTCAAGATTTCTACTACAGAATGAATCACACAGCCAGAGGTTTAAATTTCAGTAATTGTGACTGGCACATCTCTTTCTAAAATTTCACTTGTACATTTACTATAATTAATGTCTTCTGGTCCCCAAACTCGATATATTTCTTTCTTTACATACAATTAAATTTATATTTTCAGAGTTCAAAATTACCTCACCAACAAGAGGACTAAAGTTGAATAAAATAGAGATTATAAAATTTTACCAGGGGGAATCAGAGGATACTAAACACAGTAAGGAAGCAGAACAAGACAGAACAAATTTGTCAAATTCTGATTCTGACAGGAAACTTTCACTTTTTTTTTTTCTTTTTTTTCTGTTTTCTGCTTCATTCTTTTTTTTTGCTAAGGTTTTTTTCAGTAAGACAAAACCTACTATTTTTATAGCTGTTGTTTGAGAAGCTCTGGACAGAATCACCTCAGACTCGTAACTTTAACATTTATGGGAGAGTAGGATCCAGAACAAAACACCGTGCCCAAACTTCTGATCCGACTTCAGGTCAGAGCCTGAAACTTAGAACTCAGCACAGTTTGAATAGGACCATCACACGCAAGAGCACTTGAAGTCAGGGAAGTTCCTGACATAAACCTTTAATACGAGGAATGCAGGAGTGTACACTTGTAGATGAGTACTTTGCTTACAAACTACAGGAAACAGTACTATTCTAGGACTACTAACTAGATCATGGATTATTTCCATAAGAAATGTATACAGTAAATTCATGAGTGTCCTCAGTGGGGCTGATTCCAAGACAGAAGCACATGGTTGATATATTCCCTTCTGACAGATTTGTTTTCAAACTGGTGTCAGTAATCTGGTTCCATGGAAAGAATAATGTCTAGGTAAATAATGGAGCTGAGACTGAGAGTGCTGAGTTTGGAGCCCTGGAACAACAGAATATTTCTGATGACTCTCAGCTGGATAGTGGTATTTTCCCACATAAGTGCTGTAAAGATACATTGAAGAATTGCAGAGCCTTTCAAAGCTCTAAACAACTTGCTTTCTGCATGTCATTAAGAGTGTTGGGGATATCTACAATGCATCTGTTCACAGGTATGCACAGGCATCCCTGAGAAAGCTTTAAATCACATAGCCTGGGACTCTGTAGTCTTGAAGTCATAGCAGCGTGGGCTTCAGCTGCCAAGAAACTGTCAGTGTTCTGGTGGGTTTGTGCAGTCTGCTGTACTACCTGAACTGTTTTGGTACATGAGCTAGTTGAAGGATGTTTACAGGAGCTGCAGTTCTGTGCACCTGGATGGCAGTGAACATCCTTCACTTTGTAGCTACAGTGCAGATCATAGCATAAAAACCCACATATGGGTACATGGAAATATTCATAAGTAGAACTATACCATCTGCCTACAAGTTTGCACTCAGTTTCTTTCCAGTGAACAGAAGCACCATTACATCTGCCTTAAACTGCCTGTAGCTGCTCAGTAGCCATTCAGTTCATATAGTCCTTACAACTGCTGATACCGACCCTTGCACGGCTGGGATGTAGAAACAGGGAGCAATGCGGGTGACATGGCAGTCCCAACTTCTTGACTCTTTCTTGCCCAGAATCACTATACTTTTGATATAGTCTTCAAGAAGAGTAGTTTTTTATTTCTTTAGCACAGCAGATTTATCTTCGTTTCTATTTTTACACCGTCAAGAAGTTGTTATGTTAGACACTGCTCATAATTCAGATACAGCCTACTTGTAGGGAGGCATTTAAAAGAGACAAATAACTTCAATGATAGTATTTTGAGAACTAGAAAGGAATATTTTAAATGGCCAGTTCATTCAGAATCCCCCACTGATCTCTTTAACAGCATGCATTAAAAACATGGAGAATATATCTTGTAAGTTTTTGCTACTGTACTCAGATTATCAAATTTGTCATTAGGTGGGGGTTAGAGAGGATGTAGCACCAAGAGCAACTGGGTTTCCAAGTCCCTTAAGTAGCTTTGGAAATTTCAGTCAAGCCTTCTATCTTTCGAGTCACTAACATATGTTTTAGTCACTTCACTGATCTGAAGAGAAAAAGAAAAATAAAACCAAAAACATCACCTCCAGTTAAGGAATTCCTTCAACGACAAGGAATCTTTAAATTTGCACTCATTTGGCAGCAGCATTATTGTAAGATGATTACACAGCGTATGAATGTTTATTGCCTGAGTTTAAGATGCACAATGTAAGATTAACAATTGCAGTGTTTTTTTCTATAAATGCTGTATTTCTACTATTGTGTTTGCAGAATACAGCTAGATAATAATTGATTCTGTGACAGGGATTGGCTAATTTGCCAACAGTATAGTATAAAACACATTTATACAGTCAATTACACCCAAGTGCATGGCCTATTTGCTTTATAATTTCATAAACTTGCCAGCAATTTAAATAAAAAAGTTCCATTAAATTATCATATCATGTGATAGAATGATATTGCCAAGTATATTAAACCATGTGTGTTCAGCCAGAATTAATTAAATATTATTACTTTTTTCTTATTAACACATTGAACCTATCCTTCCTACTCAGTACTAGAAATAGAAGCCTATTAGTGAACAAAGTAAACTTAAGGGCAAAGTTTAAACATTTTCCTGAGGGCGCTTCATTAAGATTCCTAGTTCTTTTGTTTAAACATTTGCTCGTGGTAAATGTACTTGTATTGTGAAAATATTTTATGTTCTTAGATATGAATACTGGAAAAGTTTAAAGGTAAATCTTTAATAATAATATTCAGACATCTGAGGCAGATCTGATCCTACTTTTCTCATCCAGAGTCTCAGAAGTAACTCAGAAAGTATTTTGTTTCTGTGTTCATCCTGAACTTTATCCCTTACTTATTTTTTGTCATATTTTGATAGACTTAATCGGGAAAAAGCAATATTAATGATTCAGCATGATCATTATCCGAAGTGTCCCCATCTCCCACTGTCAAACAGTGAAATAAAATAGGAAATACCCATTTCATATGAAATATATTAACAAGATGGCTCAAGGGAACTTGTAACTTGAAGAAGACAGCAACAAACAGTGAGAATTAACATTTTCCTATAACTTTGATACAAGTAGAATTCCCATGGTGTTCTCCTAGAGAAATTGACTGCTCTTGGCTTGGATGGGTGTACGCTTTGCTGGGTGACAAACTGGTTAGATGGCCAGGTCCAGAGAGTTGTAGTGAATGGAGTTAAATACAGTTGGCAGCCGGTCATGAGCAGTGTCCCCCGGGGCTCAGTACTGGGGCTACTCCTGTTTAACATCTGTATCAATGATTTGGACGAGGGGATGGAGTGCACCCTTACTAAGTTTGCAGATGACACCAAGCTGGGTGGAAAGTGTTGATCCGCTTGAGGGTAGGGAATCTCTACAGAGGGATCTAGATAGGCTGGGTCGCTGGGCCAAGGCCAATTCCATGAGTTTCAACAAGGCCAAGTGCCAGGTCCTGCACTTCAGCCACAGCAACCCCCAGCAGCCCTACAGGCTTGGGGAGGAGTGGGTGGAGAGCTGCCAGGCAGAGAGGGACCTGGGAGTGTTGATTGACAGCTGGCTGAACATGAGCCAGCAGTGTGCTCAGATGGCCAAGAAGGCAAATGGCATCCTGGCCTGTATCAGGAACAGTGTTGTCAACAGAAGTAGGGAGGTGATTGTGCCCCTGTACTCGGCACTGGTGAGGCCGCCCCTCGAGTACTGTGTCCAGTTTTGGGCCCCTCTCTACAAGTAGGACACTGAGGTGCTGGAAAGGGTACAGAGGTGGGCTACCAAGCTAGTAAAGGATTTGGAGCACGTCTCATATGAGGAGCGGCTGAGGGATCTGGAGCTGTTTAGCTTGGAGAAGAGAAGGCTGAGGGGAGACCTTATCGCTCTCTACAACTACCTGAAAGGAAGCTGTAGCGAGGCAGGGATCGGCCTGTTCTCCCTAGTAACAAGCAATAGAACAAGGAGAAATGGCTTTAAGCTGCACCAGGGGAGGTTCAGGCTGAATATTAGGAGGAATTTCTTCACTGAAAGGGTTGTCAGGCATTGGAACAAGCTGCCCAGGGAGATGGTGGAGTCGCCATCCCTAGAGGTGTTTAAGAGACAGGCAGGTTTTGTACTTAGGGACATGGTTTAGAGCTAGGACAAAGGTTGGACTCTATGATCTTGAAGGTCTCTTCCAACTAAAACTCTTCTATAATTCTATGATTCTAAATGGACCTACTGAGTTATAAAACAAAACCTTAATAGCCTGTACTGTGCACACACAAATATGCCTTCTCTCTTTCTCTCTTGTCAGGTTAGAGTTTCAGGCTCTCCTGGTTTTGAAACACAGGGGATCCTTTTAGGGAAAGCTTTATCTTCTTATTTTTAAAAGACTTAGAAAACCCCAAATTTAAAAAGTGCAGCTTTGGAATTACTGGCATGCATTTAGTTTAATAAGATAGTGTGTTTGGAAGTGGATAAGCATATCTTTAACAGCAGTCTACCAGGAATCAGCAGAAATAATTACTGTCAAGATTTAATTATGTCAGACAAGAGTATCTGTCCGGAATAACAGTGTCGACAGAAGAAGCTGGCATTGCTGTATGTTCAAGCCAGCTCTCTCTATACTTCTGTTAAACATAGTGTTAGTTGTTCTACTGTGACTGGCTATAAATTAATACAGTTGAACACATGAAAGCAGGAAAAGAATTATGTATGATACAAAAAGAGGGGAATATGAACAAAAAGAATCTTTTGGAGGGATTGGGCTTGGTGCTTCTCTCACACGCTAGACATTGATCAGAAACATCTCTGCAGGTTAATGCAGGAGCAGTGTTGTAAAAGAGTGTAAAGGAGATCAGAATAGGTCTTGCTGTGTCTATGTGTAACAGTCTCTACCTGTTACTGCCTCTTAATATGAACTTCAGAAACGATGTAAAACTCTTTTGACTGTGATGACATTGACTTTCTGTCCTGGTTTGGCTGGGACAGAATCACAGCCCGGCCATGCCAGGCAGGCCGTTAGCAGTTCCAGTCAGCCAGGGCAGCTGACTTGAGTGAGCTACAGGGGCAGCCCACACCATCATGTCATGGTCATTATAGAGGGGGAAGGTTTGCTCAGGAAGAGGAGTTCCTGTGTGGTTCCTCTTGCTCCTCGGGACTGTGCTTCTTTTGACTGTGACCATCGCATATTCATTTAGCTGAGTATAATTCTGTACACCTTTGTTGGTATTAGTGTGTTCTACTAAATCTGTTTCCACTTCAACCCATGGGTCTCTTCTCCTTTTTCTGATTTCCCCTTCCTGGCTGGTGAGGGGTCATCAGGTGATACAGTGCCTGTTGTAGGTTAGCCCCGGATACAGCTAAGCATAGACACTTTCTGATTTTAAGGAAGGCTTGCATTAGAATGACTCCAAACTATGCAAAATACTCCAGTTTGTGCTGGTGCCAAACCACAATATGAAGTTTTTGATTATTCAAGTGAGTGGTATTACTGAGCAAAGCAAATCTATAATCTGAGTAAATTATACACACTATTTTAAAAAAAGCTTAAAAAAAAAAAGAATTTTACTAGGCTTAATTAAGGCTTCAAGTAAAGCTTGCTTTTATTGGCAATATTTTTGTTGCAACAAGAAAACTAAAAATTAAGAGGATGGTTGGCAGCAATATTGATATACTAATGGAAAAACATGCTAATTTAGAAAAAACTAATCAGCAAAGACATTACTAATGGAAATGTACTGGAAAATGGCTAATGCTTTATGCAGACCTGGTATCTACAAAATCAAGAACAACTCATTTTGTGTTTATAACTGTAACTTGAAAGCTAAGCCTTGATCTATTCTCTGCTTTGCTTTGGTTAGTATTTAAAGATATTTCAGATGACCTGGCCTGGTATGATGGCACCTGTTTAGATTCTCTATAATTATGCTGTTAAAATTACGTATCTCTTTACTAAAAAGAAAGCTAAAAAACTCAGATTTTTTTCTATCTAATTTACCGGTGTCTCCAGACAAAGAGACCCTTCAAATTAAAGAGTAGGCATGAGTCAGGTCTTCTGACAGGTGTGGTGGAACATCTCTGTTGGTATTACATGTTCACTATCTCAAGATTTGAAAGAGTAGTGATATATTTAGACACTAGGGTAAGACTTTGAAAATAGTGTTGGCTCTGCTTTGTTTACATCTAATGAATGGCTTTAGTTGCAGCTGAGTTAAGCCAGTTCTAAGGATTTTCTGACATCCCACTATCACTGGTGTGCCTCTTTTTTTTTCCCAGAAGTGGTTGTTCTGAATAGATTTCTAGTGGGTACACACTCTACTTCCAATTTTAGCCTGTATTTTGAGTGTACTGCTGTAAAACAGCTTATTAGCTTATGGTATCAAAGGTTTCTGATGTGTTTTTAAGCTTCATAATCTTTTCTATATTGGGAAGGGCGTCATTCAAAGATATCAATTAAAGAATTAAATAATGGATGTTGGTCTGGAACAATTTTCAGTCTGTTGGGGAGGCGTAGAGGACAAAACATAAGTTCTTAGATTTGTACAGTCTGTAAGGATGAAAATGATTGAAGGTTGGAAATGGTTCAGTTTAATGGGGAGGTAGTGTTTGAAGGTCTGAGTTACGTAAACTCAAGATTCAAGGGAGCATTTTAAATACGAATCCTGCACACATACTTCTCAAACTTTGGACAGTTTTCACATGGTCTTATTTCCTGTTCATTTGAAAGAAACACTGGGATATGCTGGGATTAAGACTGAATTTAAACACAAATATACTTAACAGCAATGGAAGGAAACTTTTTCTCCCTATCATAGCCAATAGGTCTCCAAATTTTACCTTCCCCTAAGAGATAGTGTGTTTCAAATGGCACAAATGTACATGAGTTTAGTCAGATTAATGCAAACTTTCAAAGTTTGTTTATTTTGTTTTCATAGTGTTTCATATAAATCATTGAGAACAGGTTTGCTTTAAATTGAAAGGTGAGGTGCTTGTCTTAAGGTGAAATGTATACATTGTGCAGAGTTAAATAATTTTAAATCAATCCGTATGCTTTGTATCATAAAGCAAGGTCAGACCTATTGACATTGTTACTTGTCTAATGTTTATAGAATATACCTGAAAAGGCCTAAATCTGCAAGAATTTTATAAGTGAAAGGAATTCTAAAAGAATTTTCATGTCCTAATAAACCCCAGGATTTCATGTTTTATGCCCTGAAACAGCAAATCAATTAGAGTAACTCTCCTGGCTTTGACTGAATGCATAATAAATTGTCATGATTCTTTTTTAAGGATAACAGAAGATATCTATGAAATTAAGAAGAACTAATCTTTTTGGCAGATTGGCATAGGACTAAATAAAATTGAGTTCTACAAGATTATTGTAGATAAGGGAGATTTACTCAATCTTACATGATTAACCTATAAGCAGGAAAACATAGGTTATGAGAACAAATGGGTCATTCACTTTGGATGTAGACATGGTATCTGAACATAAAAAGAGAATTTTAGAACGATTTTAATCAGACAGTAGTTGAAGTTTCCTGTTGAAGTTTACACAGCTCAGACTATTAACTGAAAATATTATTGAATGAAGAAAACTTCTTGTCACCCCCCCCCTCCCCCCCCCCCCCCCTCCAGACATACAGTGTAACAAAATCACTCATAGGTGCCTCAACATTTGGAAATTTTACTTGCTTTTTCACTTATTTATCAATAAAACTAAACTGGAGAAGAAATAAACAAATAAAAATTAATTTTCATTAAGGCTGATTGTGAGGAAAAATAAGCATTGTTGTCCTGAATTGAAAGTTCAGTGCCGAAGTAAGAAGAATTGATGGTATTAACAATAACAATTTAAATAAAAAATATTACAGTTATAATGAAATTACAGTGACCCTGTGTAATACAATGAATACACTTGATCATCCTCAAGCAAGTGATAATACTCACAACAGACCATCTCCTTGAGATTATATGTTTCTTACACAGAATAAACTTTTTATTAAAAAATGCACTCACCCACATATAGCATGTTAAATGTGTGGAATAAATTATTCATTAAAGATGTTAGGCATATTTTTTAATCACAAATTTCATTCAATTAATTTCATTCAGAATTTTCTTACTAAAATCTTTTTGACATAACAGATAAATCAAATTTATGTCTAGTGGATTAGTACCAACCCATAATAAGTCAGAAGCTGTTTAGGGAATATCTGATGCTGGGGCCTGGAGATGCAACACTATATGCATTTTGGTGGTTTTACTCTGAAGTAGCTCTATTGTGGTCCTATGAACTGAAGACCAATTAGCAGCTGGAGTACATTAAGTGCACTCCCGAAGAACAACTTCTGGTTTCATCCAGAAATAATCCATATCACGTGTTCTCAGGCTATTTCATGACGCGAAGTACAGACTGGGAAAAGACAAATGTTGTACCCACCTGAAAAGTAGACAAGAAAGAGAAAACAAGGATCTACAGGCCAGAGAGCCAAACTTCAGTCCTCTGAAAGTTTATAGAATAAATCCTCCTGGAAGCCATTTCCAAACATGTCAAAGTCAAGAAGGCGATTTGGAACAGCCAGCATGGATTTGTCAAGGACAAATCACGCCTAACCAACGTGACTGCCTTCTGTGATGAGATGACTGGCTTTGTGGTCAGGAGAAGACTGGTAGGTAGGGTATGTTCTCACTTTAGCCAAGTCTTTGGTATGGTTTCCCACAGTATCATTTTAGACAGACTGATGAGATAAGGACTGGATATGTGAACGATTAGACTAGAAAATTGTCTGGACTGATTAGCCTCGGGAATGTTGATCAGAGGGATAAAGTCCAGTTGGTCAAATTAACGGTGTCCCTTAAGGATCAATGCTAGGGCCAATACTGTTTAATGTCTTTATAAATGACCTGGACAACGGGACAGAGTGAAATCTCAGCAAGTTTATGGATGATATCAAATTGGAGGGAAGAGTTGCTATGCTGGAGAACAGGGCTGCTGTTCAGAGGAACTTCAACAGGCTGGAGAAACGGACTGACAGGACCTTTATGAAGCTCAACAAAGGAAAATGCAAGTGTCCCTCCCTCTCCACAATCAGTGCAGGCTGGGGGCCAACTGGCTAACAAGCAGTTTTGCAGAGAAGGGCCTGGGGGTCCTGGTGGACAACAGTTTGAACAAGTCAACTGCGCATCTTGGCAGCAAAGAAGGCTGAGCTGTTAGCAGAGTGTAGCTAATAGGTGAAGCCAAGTGATTCTTCTGTGTTCAAGGACTTATGACATCATTTCTGAATTACTATGTCCATTTTCATCTTTTCAGTACAAGGAAGATGTTGACTTGCTGGTGTGAGTGTGATGGAGGCAGCTGGAGCACATGATGTACAAGGAGAGGTTGGAAAAACCACAGAACCGGTCACTTTCACACAATGTTGGGACAAACCACAACAGACAGGATTTGAAAAGCTGGAGATTTCAGCTCAATAAAAATAAAAACTTTTTCTGACCATGAAGGTAGCCAGTCACTGGATGAGGTTCCCCAGAAAGGCTATGGGATCTTCATTTTTTCAGATTTTTTGAAACTTGACTGAACAAACCCATTACCAATCTGATCTAAACAGACCTGCTCTGAGCCAGGCATTGGACTAGGGGACCTTCAAAACCCCTTCAAATCTTAGTTATTCTATAGTTCTGTGATTTTTGGTAAGTGTGGGACAGTCAGGATACCTGCTTCGAAAGTCTGTTTGTGATTTTAAGTAAAATACTAATGTAGCTGCCTCCTGACTTACGTAATATTTTTCTAGTGAATTATCTTTGATTGTCTTTAACATTATAGTGTTATAATACTATAATGAATTCCCTTAATGTTTTGTGGATAAACCAGGTCAAGAAAACGTTACTTTAGGTAAGATTGTAGTTTGCAATTTACTGATTATTACTAACAGTAGCTCAGTATTTCTGAAACACTTTTTCAATTATTAAATAAATAGAAACATAAGCTTTGCTGTAGGTGACATTGTTTTGTTTTGTTTTGTTTTGTTTTTCTTTTAAAGGCAGATTCTGGTTTATTACTGCTTGGTTGGTGTTACCACAGGTCAAATGATTCCATACTATGCATTCTGTAATATGCTTTGGATTTAGCAATGCTGCATATATATGCATATGAAAGTTGCTAGATGCAATCTTACTTCCACAAAACTATTTTTACAGGATAGTACTTGCATGTTATCCGCATCTGATAGGCAATGGTCACTTGCCTCTTCACTTTAAATGTTCAAAGATATATATATAAATTGTGTACCCATTCAAAGTACAAATCTCATCAGCAATATAATTGCAGAATTATTACTGAAGTCCTCTTATAGTAAGTTTCAGCGGTAGTATAAAAGAAAGGATTAAAGCGTGAATGGCAGCTAAATGATTGCCAAAGGATTGTTTAACCTAATCAGAGATAATGAGCCTTAGTGGATTTAAAAGTGCTTATAAACAACCAAGTATAGTCACAAAAATTCATACTCGGCCCTTTGTATTCTGAAGACAGAGACCAATTTTGCTCCCATTGTACACATAAGGTTTTTATTTTTGTTGTTGGTAACGATGCATTTCATCTTTGGCTTTAGATAAATTGTCAACATATACAGTCCTTTGCAGTGGTTCTTCCTGTAGAAATGTAAGGATCATCCTCTTCGTAACTCGTTGACAGACCACATGATCTATCATGAATCCTTTTGGACATATTTTTTAATTATTTCTGTTGAAATGCCATATTGTCTTTACCTCATTCTTTCCTGGAAAAAGAATATTATTACACTGGATAATGAGCTGCATACCACCATTTAAAATGCTATGAAGTATAGGTGTCTCTCCCCATAACTGTAATCCTATAGGTACGTAAAAAAAAGAAATATTGTAGACCTTTTTGAGGGATGATTTTTCAGGAAGGTGACACATATATTACTCAAGCATAAGAAATACAAAATAGCTGTAAGATATTTATGCCTTTTACAGGCATTCTAACCTTTTTAGAAAATGGCTATAATTTGAGGATATAATGTGAAGGGAGTGTTCTTAATGCTACATTAATTACAAGGGCTCGCTTTCATTCCCTCTTTGGAGCCATTTTTATATTTTTATATGAAAAGATGCATATAATATTGTGGCAATAATGAGCTTAATGTAACTGGAAGCTATCAGATAAGATTGTATCAAAATTTCAGATACAAATAGCATCATCTGCATGCCTGAATGTCTTTGTGTCTCACATACTGAAAACTTTTTTCCTTGCCACTAAGTGGCACTGTATTATTTGTAGTTGACTGTTCAGGTCATATTAAAAACCCTTTGGGCCAAATTTATTCCTGATACAGCCTCATTAAGTCAATGGAGTTACATGTGAAATGGATTTGGCCCAGAGTTTTAGAGGCACCTAATTCTAAAACATTGCGGTGAATTTCCATTGTGGAGGCCCACGAGAAAAGTAAAATCAGTTAGCATTTAATCTTGCAAGCAGCTGACCCTTTCATTTGGCGTTTAACCGTTTCATTATAATTTTTTCCTACCAAATTAGCCCTAGTTAAAAAAGGATCATCTTATCTATTTCGGTAGGACTGACAGTAAATTTTGATTTAGAAATGGATGAGCTCTGTGCTCTTTTTGTTCACCCTTAATTTTCATTAACATTATGTATTTTGAAATGAATCTGAAAAACTCTGCTGTTGAAAACCTTGTTATACTCTAGTGAAATATGTCAAGGAATAAAGAACTGAAGATGATCAGGTTTGTCCAGTGTCACCCTTTACTCTCTTTCTTGTTTCCTTACCATGATATAAGAATAAATAGGCAATTGAGAATTTTCTAAACAGTTAAGTCACTTTTATCTTTGACTTATCACTGCGCAGAAAACACAGAAATATGTTACTAAGTATTGAGACACCATAAACATTTAAGTAAAACTGTTTACACCTTTGACACTAGTCAATCCTTTCCTTCTTAATATACATATAAATTGTCATTTGCTTAGTTAGCAGAAGAAAAATGACAGCTATTTTCCTAATTCCTTAGAAAAGAGGTAGTTTATTTAGTCCTTTACAGATGAATGAAGAGCTTTATTTGAGAATGAAGGACTATGTTCACATCCAAGAGCACCTGTCTTGTTGGCTTCATACAGACCAAGGAACGTGTGCAGGACAACGGAACATGGCTCAAGATCTCTGGTGGAGGAAAGGTTGTCTGTATGTCAAAATATTACCTTTGCGGGTGGAACTCCCTGAATTCTCTGCCTGGGTCTGGCAAATATTTCCATTTCTGTCTTCTGCCAGGCATCTACACTGTCTATTCTTCCTATAACAGCAGTACAAATAGTTCTTTAGTAGTAGGTCCTAACACTGCATTATCAATACATGCCAGGATATTTTGAGTCAATTTTGTATTTTTTTCTGATAAACGCTAAGTGATCGTTCGTAAAATGGGAGAGATATTACTCCCTAATTCCCTGTGATGTTGGACTCCTTGTGGATTATTTCACTGTTGTTTCTGAAATGCCTTGGGGATTTTGGATTGCAGATAACTGTAGCAGCACATGATTTATTGTAGATGGGATTTTTCACTTTCTCCACAGTGCTGATTTTGTTAAAAACAGGAATATTTTTTCTATATCTAATAATAATCCTTGTTTAAGGCTTACTGATTTTCTGAGAAGCCCAAAATGGCACAACCTTTATCAGAGCGGCAAGGCCAATTGGGACAGATCTATGGGTCTAGATCTCTGCGTGGCCAGCTCCACATGGGGACAACTCCATGTGAGTCAGCAGATTCCACCGTTCCTCCCTGCTGCATGGTGCCTTGCTGGTCCTCAGTGACATGCTGGTCCTCCCTGCCACATGGCGAGCTTCACAAAGCCCTTGAACATCAGTGGGGGCTCTGTGTGGTGCCGCAGGAAGCCCTGAGTGCCTGGCAGTGAGCACTCTCTCGTGGGAGGCAGAGGGGGACTGCCCATGAGCTTGTTCCTGACATGCCTGCAGTATGCCTTACATTAGGGGGAGGAGGAGGAGGTGCTGTGTAGGTAGGGGGGCAAGCAGCAGGGGAGGTGGAGAGGAGCAGTTCCAGGTGTGGGGGGGATGCGTGCCACCTTAGCACTGCCCGGCAGGAGACCCTGCTATTTTGTTGGCCGTGCCTTGATTTTTTTTCTTTTTTTTTTTTTTTTTTTTTTGGCGGGAGGGGGGGAAAGTGGTGTTGCTTTTGAAATTGTTTAATAAAAAGTTTTTGATGTTTTACTGTTGCATTTTTTTAACATTTCCAAATTTGACCGCATATATCTGAGCAGAAATGGGTCTAGAACTGTTCAGCTTGGCAGTGCTTAGATGGTGCCGAGGACCAGTGCGGTGCTGGGCAGTGAGGAGGACTGGTACGGTGCTGAGGAGCAGTGTGGCATGGTGGGGAGGACTAGCATGATGCTGAGGATGGATTCCACCAGCAGAATCTGCCAACCTGCACGGAGTTGGCTGCGCAGAGCTGGCCGTGCAGAGTTGTCCCGTTCCCAAGATCTAACCTTTCATTAGGCCTTTTGATATAACCAGCTAGAAGAGAGGAGCTTTTGAACAAACCAATATCATCTCAATTGTACGTAATCTTTTTGGATATTAGAAGCAGAAGCAATGGTGATTAAAACTGCTCTTGCAATGCGTGTGGAAGACTGAAATCTGTCTTACATTATGTGACCAAACCAGGAAGTAGTGGGAAACTTTCAAATGTTCCTTCCTTATCATATCGTTAATCTGGTCTTGAAAACACCAACTCATAGAATAAATCAAATACTACAATAATTCTTTCTCTGATATTAGAATTTAGACTGCCAACAAATATACTTTTGTGTGTTTCTGTTTGGGATGTTGCTTATTTGTTTTTATTATGAATAAATATATGAACAATACCTACTTGACTGTATGACAGTAGAATCTCTTATAAACACTTCCCTTTTAGCACTGTCTGTCCTTATCTGTTTTTTGATTTAACCAGTATTAGCTAGAATTAGTTAATATTCAGACATCTCAGGAAAAACATCCTGATTTGGAGAACTACTGCACTTTCATATTCCTCCTGCCTTTTAATAAAAACTTGAACATTGTGAATATAAAATGAATGTAAAATATTGTAAACATTAAGAAAATTGTCTGAAAAGGATGCATAAAGGCAACAGTTTTAAAAACAGCTTAAGTTTGGAGCAGCTGACTTGGCTCTTACAGTTCAAATCTGTACCCAGCAGAAAATTTGTCTACAAAATATGTGTTGGGCTAGCATGTGCCTACTGTGTGTGGTGCCAGTCTCTAGCTGGATCCACATAAACTAAGTTTGGAACTGGAATTGTGCACGGACTGTGAGAGTCAGCATTGAGAATGGTGTAGTCTTAGCATCGTTGACAACATACTACAGATACACATGATCTGGTTTATCCAGCAATATTTTGACCATTTCTGTACTGATGTTCATTTTAATATCATTCTTGGCTATGCTTTCTTCGTGGATAGCCTCTTGTTACATGATACGGTAACCTGAAACTACATCATTACTTATCCAGGCTGAACCTGAAAGAGCAATAAATCCCATCATGATTCCTAAGTTTACTTACTGGAATGCTCCACGCATGAAGTATTACTGCGCTTTTTATCTTGCTCAGTACTTTTTCATATTAGTCTGAGCTGTTGCAATCTTATTTCTGCAGAGCATTTTTATATTAGGTATCACTACATTGGAGCGCTGACTATGAATTCACTGCAGTTTAAGGACATTAATAAGGTCAGTCTAGCAACATTTAAGAACTGATCTGTTAGTTCTTTGCTGACATCTGTGTTCATGAACCAATTGCCATTTAAAGATCTCATCTGACATTTTCAGCTGATAACCATTATGCCATTATGATGAATCCTATGATAAAGTTCTGTAGCCACTGTATTTATTATGTTTTTGTCCTTCCCACTTGTTTAAAAAAGCCTTCATGATCAGTATTTCACTGTTGTAAGGGTTGAGGAGAAAAAAAAAAAATCAATTTTTTTGGACTATAAATCTACTTTTCTTTCTAGTGCTTCTCTTTCTCTTCAGAAAAGAAAAATAAATGACCCCTCATCTGTAGCTTGTAATAAGATACTATATTTGTTTTGAATCTGTTGACTGGCATACATAATGTTTCTAAGTAAGGAACAGGACATAAGGACTTTTGGACTTAGTATACTCAACATTTTCATACAAGTTACACAGAGATGTTTTAAATGAAGAAAAATAAAAATCAAATATTAAAAAGAGTGTGCTTTTATAAATCACACATAAAAATACAAATAAAGTGATTCATAATATATATCTGCATAAAACAGTATTACATCTCCAAATTGTCTTTTGTAAAAAGCTATCTACTCTCAGCTGTGGTAGGATTGTCACCTCTCTTCCTCTATCATCTTCCAGGAATAAAAAATAAAAAGTGAGTAAAGTCTACTGTATTTGGCCCATAGTATGTAACAGTAGTAACAATATTTATTAGAGAATCAAGTCTGTGCTACCAGTTTATCCGAGAATGAATCTTTAAGCTCTTTGCCCTCTGATGGGTATCTGGAGTTCCAGCCGAACTATCTGGGAAGTAAGAGCATAATTCTGCAGGCAGATGATAAGTTCTGAATGTGAGAATACCACAACTGGGCAAAAAGAAATCTACTACAAGGTCAGCTGGTGAAAGCGAGTACAAACGCACAAACTCTGATTAATGCAAGACAGAACATGTCTCTGTGAGAGGATGCCTATGTTTAATAGGTAGGATGAGATGTTTCTAAAAGAAGAGCCTTCACCAACCATTGCTTCATGTCACAGATAGAAAGGGTAATACAGTGTTATTTGAGTTTGTTTAGTGGTAAAGGGGAAGAAGGCACACCACCTTGTCTTGAACGTTACGCTGAATTAACGCATCTCCGCCCTGCCACTGATCCCACGTTGCTTTCTATATTGTTGTCTCTATTGACTGCATGCTGTGGGTATTATCTCACATCTGCGGTAGAACATGCATTTATCCTACCATTCATATGTGGTAACAAGAGTTTCGTAGAGAATTCAGTACTTGCTTTCTGAGATTATATATCTCAGAGTGCTGAATGCTGGTTCACACCAAGTCTGTGAGGAGGCTTGGAGTCATACCCGTGATTTGCGAAGACTGCAGCCTACGCACACCTACAACTTACCCATACTTAGAGAGATCATAGAAACCTAAGTAGATGGCACGGTAACCTAAATATGTAGCACCTGGGGTTTTGCACATTTTCTCAGGCCCTTTTAACTCTGCTTCTATATATTTTTTTTGCCATTCTATGGGTTGTCTGACCAATGTATGCATAAAACTGTGAGATGTGCTTATCATTTGTATCAGGGCCAGTATCTCCCCCACACACCTACATAACCAGCAATGGCCTACATAAATCTGCACATAAGTTGCTTTAAATTATATGTGTCAAGCTGCAGGTGTTTCTGCACTAGTCAGTAAATGTAGTTTTTTCAACAAAGCTTGTTGTTTTCCTGATTCTTTCAGTTTAGAAAGCTTGATGGAAAAAAAAAGTCTCCATGATTTTGCAGAGATAAAGGTTTTGTGATCCACTGTTTTTTATGGAAGCTGAGAATGTGCCCATTCCTGATGGTGTAATGGCATGCCTTAATTATTTTTAAGCAAAATTGAGGGCAGGATGTTGCTGCCAAATTCGATTCGCTAACAGTGTTTGTCTTAAGAATTTAAAGTACAGAGTTGAAAAGATCAGTGCTGGGGGTTTTGTGACAATAATCCTAGATCACAGCTCAATGTATTTTTTTAATCTTTTTTTTTTTTTTTTTAAATAGTTTCTTTTATATAATTAATTGTTAAAATGATAGGCATTGCATTGGTTGTTTTAAGCTTTAAAACCCCCTCTGATTTCAGAAGTCTTCTTTAGACCCTGAGCAAGTTTTGTCTGTCTGTGACTTGCATAGCCTGATGGGGCTACAGAGGAACTCAGAAAAAGGAATTAGCCTTGGACACTGGGCAATATGGTGTGAAGTGCATAGAAAATATACAAAACGCCTTCCTAATACCATGCAAAAATATTTTTTAAAACCTGTCTCATCATGCTTGCTTTCAGACAATCTGTGTGTTCTGTCATTTGAACTTGTCTCGAAGGCTAAATGCAAAAGAATAAACAATAATTGTTCAACACAAACTTCATTTAAACTTGCAAGGAGCGTTATACATAGGAAAAAAGGTAGGAATGACCAAAATAACTTACCACCCATTGACAGAGTCGAAAATATTTCAGTTAGCATTCTTTCAGGTATGCTAGATACAAGTAAAAATCCGACATACTTCAGTGCTGTTCCCTGAGGCTGATCTTGTGTACCAATGAATTAATGTGCTGTACTTAGGTTCACATTATAACATTGATTTTTATCATTGGCTTTAGTGGAGTTGGGAGCAAGAGTACAGTTGCCTTGAGTCAGATACTAACCAAGGAGCTTAAAAATTAAGTATACATTGTTTCAAAAGAACATTGCCAGGCACGAATTTTCAGCTTCCTGCTCAACAAACAAAAGAAAATCAGCTTGGGCCTAATCCTCCTCCCTTTAAAGTCAATGGGATTCTGGGCCCTAGAGTCTATTTTAGCAGTTTATATCATTTGAAATGAAATGTGACAGTTGTAAAATTATCCTTCCTGACTAAACACTCATAAAACGAAATTCTTTTGAGGGAAGGGAGAGATGAGAACTGGAATTTCAGCGCTTGTTGTATACTGAAGTATTTTCTTATTTAAAACTCTTGCTCCATTTTCAGGTTAAAAATGTCGCTCCATCGTTGCCTTGTGTATCAAGGAGGGTACCTTCAGACAGCAGTCTGCTGATGGTCTGTGATGACAGGAGGATACGTAGAGATAGGTATTGCTCAGTGGTAAATTTGAACGTTCTCCATGAAAAATTTCACTTGCTCTAGTATTTCATCTCTTCTTGCTATCAAAATGTTGCATTTTCCCTTCCAATAAAGATGTTTTATAATGGCAATAAGGGACTGTAACTCTAGAAGGTGGTATTGCTCATCTTTTCTTTGTGTCATGCAACTCCCACTGTATTGTGATAGCATATGTTACCTCTCTGTCATGAGATATTGGCTAAGTGCAGCACATTTTTATCTACATTTAGAAAACAACCTTATTCTCTCACAAAGAACCATGAGCAGTGCTAAGCTGACCGTATCGCATGATGGTTTCTACACTATGTAAAATAATTTCATTTGGTACTTCTTTCTTGGGTTTTGCTTCCTAAATCCTTAATTGGCAAATATAATCTTTAATTCTCTGGGCCTTTGAGGCATTTTGCCGTGCTATATTGAAATAACTATTGAGGCTGTCTTTGTACATATGAGATTTATAATAAGAAAATTTATTTTCAGTCAACCAAGAAAATAGCTCAGGTCAAATAATACCAATTCCAGAAAAACTGAAACATTAATTTCCAGTCACCTACTCCTCCACACTTCCACAAATACTGAAAAAGGAATTATCAAAACGGCCCGTTTTCAGTATTTTTAGAGTGATATTTGTAATCCCACTATAAAGAAGTTAAAGAAATTGGGGAAAGACACAGTATTGTTTGGCCCAGTGAAAGACCTACAAATTCTGAATCTGTGTTCTGTGTTATATATAATACTGAAAATGGCAAATTTTATGTAGGGTGTTTTGTATTTTCTAAATATAAGGGCTCTGCACAGACAACAGGTGTGTATGTATGTATTATCAGAATTCTTCCTGAGAAGGCTATGGTATCTTGGACTTTTTTATTTTTCTTGTTTCCTAATTTAAACTTTACCTGGAGTAGAACACTTAAAATTTGTTTATAGATAAACTTTAAAGAGAAACCCCCGCAGTCTCAACGTTACAGGATGTGGAAGCAGAATAATTACCTAAAGCTAAGATGTTTAAATGTACACTTTGACCTCCTTTAATGCCAAGGTTCTTACTCTAGTTTTTCTCCCAGGCAGTAACTGCACCCTGACTGTGTTTTTAGAAAGTTCTTCCACGCTGTTTTATCACTTTTTTTTTGCCTTCTACAAAGCTGTGAGTATCACTGGTAAATTATTCAAGGCATCAAACTGTTAAGTTGCTTTTGAGAGCAAGCCTCTTGTCATATAACAAATGCACCTGTTCTCCTGGACTACTGATGAGGTGACTGAATCTGAAACATGAATCTAAACACACTGACTGTGAGTCAACTGTGTTGATGCAAGCCTGCACTCAGGCACAAGCATTAGGTAAGCTTCAGAGTGCAAAAACAGGGAGAAATCTTGTTCCATCCTGAATGAGGATTCTTACTCATATGTCTACCTGGAACATAAATTTATCATCAACTTCATTATGCTTGGTGTGACCACAGCCACACTTTTTTCTACTCTTACCATGTATCTGTCCTTATGGGTTGTGTCAGAACTGGAACTTTGTGAGGGCTGCTATTCACTGAGCAGGGATTTTTGTTTAAGTCATTTTGAAGCTGAGGAAGTTCATAAGCCATAGCAATTAAACCCAAGAAATACAAAGACCTTGGGCAACAATAATTAATTTCAGAGATCTCTAACCAGAACAAAGATTTTTACGATTGGCAAGCAAGAAAAAGAATTTCCTACCTAAAGAATGGAAATTAACTGTAAATATTCTGTATACAAAGGAAAGTCAGAAGTTTATTCAGAGAAAAGGCGCACAATATATAGAATAGAAGGGTTTTTTTAACTACAAAATAGAGTTCTGGATAAAAACAGAACAAGCAAAGGAAAACCTACTGGCTGGTAAAATTAAGAAATTGTGAGAAATTAATGGGGATAATAGATTTTGCACAGTACTGCAAGGTAGCTTTCTGATTAAGCACATTTCGATTTGATTTAATGGTTAGAAACAAGATAGAAGCAGAAAAACATTAAGCTGGTTCTCATAAACTAGGACTGTATGAAATATAATGCCTGTATGATATACCTGTAATTTCCAGAAATAGTGACAGAAACGTAATGGGAATGCATGCTCTCATTCTTCCAGACGAAAAAGAAGCCAGAGTAATCTTGCTTTCTGAGTAGAAATATTATGAGGAGCAATACAGCAACATTTTTGGAACATCGGTCTGTAAAGCTTGGCAGGTCAAAGGTGATACAAAAAGAAAATTAGGGTAAATCTTCAGGCTGGATGTGATACAAACTGTACTGAAATACCTGCAGCCTTAGATGTAGCTAATGCTTCCTATAATATGTTGGTGGGATAATCAATGAGCTTATAGAGACATCAGCTTTTAATTCAAGTCCTGACAAAATGTCACTGTTAAAAGATAAATTACAACAAAAATGGTGTGAACTGGCTTGAATTTAGTACTACACTAACTTATCATATAGCACTGGTTTGTTGTTGGTAGATAATGTTTCCTAACATTTTTTCTTTGTGTTTTAGTAAAACAGAGTATCTTTAGTAATGTTCCCAGTAGTATTATACATGGTTATGGATTAATAGATTGCTATTTTTGGGATACATACCATTCTCTTCAGTAGTTTTCTTGGGGAAAAAAATATTAGATATTTGGAAGGTAAGAAGTACAAATAACCTTTCAGCATCTACTGCAGAGGCCTCAAAAGCCTGACTACTTATGGAATTGAACTGACATGGTCCCAGACAATATACCAGGGGTCATTTGTAAATATGCAACCTAGTATAAAAGACATTAATTAAAATTACAATTCTAAAGAGCAGTATGTTCCATAACTATAAATAGTGATGGATGAGTATTTTTAGCTATATAAGAAAAATAAAATGCCTCCTAAAATGCTGCAGTTTTATGTGTCCATTGCCTTCCTTTTAATTAGCAGCACTTGTGTGATACAAGAAGTTTAATTCCAACCTAGCAGAAATGGGTTACAACAACAATTGTGTCCTTGTATTTCTAGGTAGGTTTCCAAGACACACAGTAATTTTAAACCCTGATGCAGAGACAAATATATTCTATTTGGTTTGAAGTGATAAAGCTCAGAAATTTATGTAAAGTGTAATAAAAAGAAAAAGTTGTTGCCATTATCATTACAAGTAGATTTACCAGATTGATCTGAACCAATTGCTTTTGACAGCCCAGAAGATATTTATATTTTCAGTGAACTTTTTATATCAATTTTTCATCACTAAACTATTTACTCTTGCTGGTTTAGCTAGATTTTGACTCCCTTGATTGTTCATATGGGAAGTAGATGATGACGTTGTATTTAATTTTCATTACTCCTGTGAGTGTAACAGTTGAGATGCTTGGTGTGATGTATTCTATTCATATCATATTACTTTAATTCCCTCTTATCCATAAGTTTGTACTTATATATTTTTATCAAAAGGAAGAAACATTCCCAACAAGACAAAAAGTAAGGCATTAGGAAAAAAAAAATGACACAGGTATGAAGAAAGGGAATCTTAGCTACTAGAAGATGCCTTTTCTGTTCTACTAGGTGGTACTAAGCCTTGATCCAACACACAATCAGTACTCAAAGTTCCTAATAACTGCTATGAAGTTCCATTGCAAACTCAGCAGACATCCACAATAAGGAATTTAAAAGTGGATGCATATGCGAAAGAGAATCTGAGCATACCGCAATACATTTTAAGCAGAGAATTTGTAGACGTTTTTGACAAATTTAATTTGGCTATACTCCATTCACTGTTCAGTTTATTTTCCCCAAAGCTGTTTCTCACACCGAAGAGTCAGGGAAAGATTGTGTATTAGAGAAAATCTAGTTATTAACAAAACTGAATTTTAAATGTCAGGATACAAATACGTATACCAAAAATACTTACATAGTCATTCAATCAAAAGCTGTAATAGTATCAGTGATTTTAAATGACCAGTGCAGCTGACTGGATGATAAACTTCAAAGGCAGTACAACCAGAAGAGCTATATGACAGCATGCAGAACTATTCTGCCATTGTGGGACAGTATGAGAATGTATTTTAACACCAATTTCACAGGAACTCCTAATTATACTCCTCATCAGCTTTGCCTTCAAAAGTGATCACTGTTGGCCAATGACTTGTAATAAAAAAATGAGATGGAAAAAAAAGCCAGAGCCCCAGAGAGAAAGATGTCCTCATCTGAGTCCAGATATGACTTTTAACGTTCGAACAAAATTTGAGTTCACTCGTTCAGACCCAGGGAAACAATACAGCAATCTGAAGAATAAGTGGTCCTTTTTGAAGGAATTTAGCCAAAGAGGCCTGAGGAATACTGTTGGAGGATGTTTCATCTGGGGTTTAGAGAGTGGTTTCATACCATGCTAGCTAGAAGAAGGTTGACTCCTTGCTGATAGCCCAGATAATATTATGAGAGGCGGATAGTAGGTGTTCTCTAGCAGAAACAGAACATATTTCTGAAGAGCAAACTCTTACAGTTATTCTATTTGCCTCCTTTAATATCCAAAACAATCTATCCGTACCACACATGCTATGAGCAATTGCCAATTTCTTTGGAACACGTAACGTGCTTATGTTTAAAGAGAAGATATTCTATATACATGTCACACAGAAAGTCTTCGGTAAAGACAGCTCAGATGTATGTATAGCAAGAATAACCTTTTAAATACCTCTATGATAATTACACGGGATGCCAAGGTGTCTATAGGAAATATACATATATGAATATCAGCTTTCTATTTTCATAGGCTCAGATTTCATATATTTTATAGGCTCAGATTCTGAGGGAGAATATGGGTGATGAAAGTATGTCTCACAGTCTCTCTTCAGGTACTGAAAGAAGTCTGGAGAAGATAGATGAAGGACTGGGCTTAACACCCGAATGAAATAGCAGTGCTTGCTGCAGAAGGACTGCCAACATGCAGGAGAAAATCCAGATAAAACAACATTTGTAGCCTGTTAGAGCAAAGGAGAGTGAGAATTTTGGCAAGAGATAAATGTTTCATGTTTTAGGCAGTGATATCCAATGCGAGGGACAGGACAAGCATTATTTAGCCAGGGACAGATGTAAGGTTCTGTACAGGGAGTAAAGAAAAATAACTCCCAATCTTTTATTTTTTATATTGTGCTTATGATGTTCTCATTCCTGATTTTCAAACATACAGAGCTGGCAGTATAGTCCTTCTTAAAAATGTCAGTCTGGTATTTCTTGAGGGGACTGAAACTTTCCTTCCACTTTATCAATAAGGAAGAACTTATGAGAAAAAGATACTGCCTGCTAACAAAATTAATCCAATCCCTCCAGGGCTGAGTAGGACTGAAGTAACCCTTTACAATAATCCAAGGTCTTTGCAGTGTTTCTGGACAATGTGAGGTCCAATAAAATGAGGAGATAAGCTTGAGTTAGTTCAGATCTACAGACTAGGCATGTGAATGGCTGGACCAACCTACACTGTTTTTAAGAACAGATCTGTTTCTTTACTGGGCTCAATCATCTAGCAATAATAAAATGTGGACATTTGGAAAGGAGGCCTGATGGACTAAGTGCCCTCCACCTCTTTACAAAAGGAAAAAAAAATGGTGACAGAAGAAAGCAAAATCCTCTTTACTTAATGTGGACCTCTGTCTCTGGTGTGTAACTCCTCTGTGTCCAAAGATAATTAGCACTTTATAATGCTAATTATTATAATTATGTCTGAGAAAAAAATCATTAGGGGGTAGGTCTGTTCAATGATTTTCAATTGCCCCCTCTATTAAAAAATAAGGTCATTGTTTGATTAGCTAGTTTTAGAAGCTCAAAGCTGAAAACTGTGTTACAGAAAATCCTTTGATTGTTTATTTCCTCATTTAAGATGATTTGTAAAGACTCAAACAAGAAAAAAAATAAAATAACGTCATAAAATATGGCTGTCATAAAATTACCTCAAACTTTCTGGCTTCATGCTACAAATATGAAACAAAAAGAAAAAAGTGTATATTGTCATTTTTTGACACGAGGATGTGAATCCTGTACTGAAAGAAGCTAAGAAAAGTCACCTAACTGTTTCTTCTGTCACATATTTATTTGAAACACCAGACATAGTAGCTGAAAATTGAAAGGCATACATTGTAGAACATTAATGGGAAATATAAATGTGGACCAAAAGTAAACAATTCAAACTGGGACATTATGCTGGGAGTGAAACCAACCAGCTGAATACAAATTCCTTGGTTTTTCCCTCTCAATCAGCATTACATTTGTCCAAAGATATTTTATTTGTTGAAAACTATGATTTTCAAACTGCATTTTCAGATGTACTTTGAAAGCACTGTAGAATTAATATTCTGACCAGTACTTAAACTCTCATTGATATTATGTATTATGTTTGTTTGAATTCATTTTACTGGGAAGCTAGAAAGAGAGTTTCCTGTGAATGAATTTGGCTTCGTTCGATCGTAGAATAGGGAAACAAGTTGGGGGTTACTTTTCCAGGAATACACAGAGACAGGAAAGAAGGAAGACGGTGGGGTTGAATAGGCTGTACTGCAAATGGAGTGAAAGAGGTACCGGTTTTAAAAATTCTGGTGAATGGATGGCTTCTAGAAGGCAACATAACCTAGTTGTCAATCCAGTAAGTGAAATCATTTGTTAAGATACTTTTGTAATACAGTCTGATCAGCTAGACATGGGGGCTAAAAGAACGTGCATTTCATTATTTATACAAGATCAGATTAGAGAATTATCCTAAAATGCAGCTTCTGTTTCTGACAAATCACAATTTTTTTCTGATTTGGGCTGATATATCATGTTGTCTTAAGTGTTTGAGGGTAGAGAAGAAATACAACATGACTTCTGCCATATGGCTTAACTAATGTTTTGTGACAAAAAGTAGCTTAACCATATATACCATATACCATAAAAAACTGGCTGAAAATTTTCCCACATAAAAATGTGTTGTGAAAACTCAGAAACGCCCTGAGGGAATTCTCAAATATTCAGAGAACATGAACAAACCTCTTTTGCAGATTTGCTTTAAAGTGGAACCTAGGATGAGTAGAAATGCTTTTGCAGCCTGGATCAGATAGTTCCTTACAGCTCTAGAGGCTGTCTGTGACTTAGAGAAAAAAAAAAAAAAAAGTTATTCAAGAGGAAAACCAAGGTTGTGAAGAAGAAAGATCCTCACTGATAAGGTCTCCAGATGGAAATTAGCCCTTCACATGTAATTTGACATCTTAAAAGGAAAAGCTTCCCAGGAGAAAGCAAGATATTTGTTGCATAGATTGAACACTTTGAAATGGAAAGGCTCAAATGAATTTTGAGAAGATGGCCACTTCACATTTTCAGAAGATTAACACTGTCAAAAAAAGAAATTTAATGAAAAAACCTACTACTTTAAAAAACAAAACAAAACAAAACAAAACCTGTTAAGGTCTTCCTTCTAAATGTATGTTCCAATTTTTTTTCTAATGTAGTAACAAAATACGCTCCGCTGCAGATGTGCTGCATTTCTTTTTTTAAAAAAAGAAAATAAAATGCTGGCTTAACAATTATTTCAGAGAACAGTTTAAATGAAGTAAATATCAAGTTTAAGTACAATAAAGCAGATAACTCTTCTATCCTTCTCCCCCCTTTCAGAATTTCCATTATTACAACTTTGGGGAACCACCAGAAATTCTGTGTTGAAATCCATTTTAGTAAAGCATTCAAGCATGTTCTTATTTTTGAACACCAATGAAAGCAATGGAATTACTTGCGTGCTTAAAGTTAAGCACACTTACAAGTACTTGCTCTGTCCAGAGCAGCATCCCTTCATCCCTGATGAAGTCAAAAGAGCCTCTTATGCCTAAAAATAAAATGCTATTCCTTGTATTAGTATCCTGTGGAGACTGAGGTCAAAAGCTGATGTGAATGTATCAGGCAATCAGGCATTCCAAATCGCCTAGAGCTATCCCTGATCCTAGGGAGCCTCACTTTTAAACAGAAATAGGAAGTAAAAGTAATGGTGCCTTTTTCCTTAGCTCTTTTCTTACTGTCCTTGGCATTTCTGTTTGGCTATCCGTGACATTTTTTCACAACACACAACTCTACAGAAAGAGAATAAGACCTCAGCACAAACACTCAACTGACTCGTCAGTTGCCACCACAAAGGTATTTGACAGGTATCAGCTGTAAGCCACAAAGTTTTATCATTTAAGTGACCTTGGTTCACCTGGATTACCAGTCTGGAGTACCTAAATAATTATGACTTTCATTCTTTGCATCAGAGAAACAAGATGGACAAGATTGGTTTCTTTCAGTTAAATTGTAGCCATGACAGGGACTGTTCTCAGAGTGATTCATGGACCACTGGTATGGAATGAGACCATGGCAGGTAAGTTTCCACCAACTTGCAGATTTAGTGTGAGCCTTTAATATTTATGTTTCACCTGAAAAATTGATGATAATGCTACTTGTTTGCCTGTGAAGAACTGACAGGGATCTCTTGATCCAAAGAGGAAGTCTAAGGAAGACAATTTGTACCACTACAGACAGATTTTAGCATGCTATCACAGAATGACAGAATGGTTGAGGTTGGCAGACACCTCTGGAAGTCATCTAGTCCATCCCTCTTCTCAAGCAGGGCCATCTACAGACATTTGTCCAGGACCATGTCTAGATGTTTTTTTGATATCTCTAAGGTTGGAGACTCCACAACCACTCTGGACAACCTGTCCTAGAGTTCAGTCATTCTCACGGTAAAAAAGTGTTTCCTTATGGATGGAGCCTATTATGCCTTTTGTCCTGTGCACCACTCAAAAGAGCCTGGCTTTGTCCTGTTTGCACCTTCCTTTCAGCTATTTACATACTTTAATAAGATCCACCTTGAGCTTCCTCTTCACTAGGCTAAACAGTCCCAGTTCTCTCAGCTTTTCCTTATATGTGAGGCGCTCCAGTCCCTTAATCATCCTTGTGGCCCTTCACTGGAGTGCATAGAATGTTGAATAAAGATAATTTTTCTGTTGACAGAAACGTTGGCACATCTACATGCCTTGAAGTAAAAGAAAAAAGTAGATTTTCAAAAGAAATGTCCATATACTTTGCTGTAAAGTAGTCAACTCCAAGAAATTATTGGAAAGAACGATTTCATAGCTGATTTGGGTTCTGGGAAACATACAGTTCAGTCATAATAAACCATCTTTTACTGGAAATACAATGTAGAGGACATAGACAACCCTTTTTAGAACCTTGGATTTATGGACAGATTCTGACCATTATTCTGTTGATTGTTGCTCACTAAGCAAAGAAGGACTAGATATAGAGGTAAGAACTTCTAATACAGGCAGATGGTAGCTAGTCTGTAGAAAATATTGTTTATTCCTTTTTTTTTTTTTTTCTTTGCTTCATACAGTGATTCTGCTGTTGCAGGCTGGATGCCAATAATTCAGGGTGGTGACACATGGGACTAATACAAAATGTGTTCAGTTTATAGTTAGGTTAAAATAGAAGCAAAGTTGAAAACAACCAAAGTTGAAGTCAGGCAGTTTCAACTTCATAAACTTCCCTGCACTAGTTTAGAAAGATTACTTGTGATGAAGCAAATCTGTTGGTTCTGGTGGGTGTAGAGCCCCCAGTGCAAGCTGTGAGATCTCTAGCCCAAAGAATCAATAAATCTTCTAATTGTGTCATGCCACGTCTGTGATTTAGACTGGAATATATTCTGTGATTTGTTTAATAAACTTGCAAGCTTAAATACCATGCGTTTGTGGGATGCTCCCCTGGGATTCATCCTTAAGGTTGCCCAAATGTATCTCCTCTTCCAGTGACCTACGTAGGAAGTGACATGAGACATGTGGTAGTTTAATTAGCAAAATGTTGGCATCAGATTAATAAAGAGAATATCCTTTTCTACAGTTTCTGTTTCATATAAATATCTTTCTCAGAGCTCTAGTTCCATATGGCAATTAGAAGTACTTGTTAACATAGTTGTTTAGGTATATGAATAATGAAGGTGGGTTTTTTCAAAGCCTGCAAGAACCAGGGATGGACAGACTTGTTCAGATAACATTCAAACTCACCCATCTACACATAAACGTTAATCTAATTTTTAAAACAAAAAAATAAATTTGAGGCTTCTAATATTCTCATTTCTGTTTGTTTTTTTTTTTAATAATTATTTTAAATTAGTTTTTATTTATTTATGCATTGTTAAGGTTTGTTTGCAAAAGAAATTCATGATTTCATGAAAAAAACACCATTTCAAAGGAATACTCAGGTAGTAATGGCAGATTTGATTACCTGCATAAGCTGAGTACTGTTTTTAAATATAGTGTAACACTGGGTATTGGGTTTTAAGTAACCCACAACAAATAACTGTAGGTTATTTATTCAGTTAAATATTATTCTGCCTTTGGAATATCCATGAGAACATAAAAAATTTCTTGAATGTACATATTTTCAGTATCTTTCAAAGATGTTTTTTCAGCATTCTTACTGTTTGATAGGTGATTTGCAAAAATCAACATTTCATACACAGTATTTGAATCTTTATTGATGGTAACAGAAGTCATAGAAATAACATAATTGTGCACATTTAGATGGGCCAGAACTGCAAGAGGAAAATTCTTTAGTGTAGAGAAACTATGAATTAAGATTGCTCATATATAATTTTTAACATTTCTTCCTGATTTGGTAAAAAACAAATTCTTAAGCTTTTTTGGGTCTAGGAAAATATAGTCATGTTTGTATAGTTGACACTAAGGCTGCTACAATAAAGGACAATGGAGGTGAAACTATGATGAGATTTTTTCAGTTTCTCATTAGCCTGAAAGTGGAGTTTGGGAGTATCGAAATTACCTTACTCCATTGAGCTTTAAATTATCCTTTGCTCTTCCTTTTCTTGTTGCAACTTATTCTTAAAAGACAGAAATAACTCTGGTGTTTGTATGTCTTCCAAAGAGTAACTTTTAGCAACAGAAAAAGAGGACTTAAACAAATTAGAGACGTATCTTGACAAATTTATGAGATTAAGCAGCCAGGCAGAAGACTGAAGTTCATGACTGAAAAAAAGTCCTTTACTGTTCTCTATCTCTATAAAAGGACTGCCTCATTTTATTGGAGAAGTTCTGTAATTCTCATGAAGTCATTGGCTAAAAGATCTTGGTATCTTTCTGACTGAATTAATCCATAATTCTTTCTGATTCTCACATGATTATCAAGTAAATAAACTCTGCTTGGTAGTGTTTTGTGTTACTTCAAGCCTTCGTTCAAAATTACATTCTTTTTTTAAAATTCATTGGTTATATATATCTTAATATCAGAATAGACTAGAGTAGAATAGGATAGGACTGTTTCAACTGGAAAGGACCTACAGCAATCATCTAGTCTAACTGCCTGCCCACTTCAGAGCTGACCAAGTTATAAAGTATGTTACTAGGGGCATTGTCCAAATGCGCCTTAAACTCTGACAGGCTCGGGGCATCGACCACCTCTCCAGAAAGCCTGTTCCAGTGTTTGATAACCTGCTTGGTAAACAAATGCTTCCTAATGTCCAGTCTGAACATCCCCTGGCACAGCTTTGAACCTTTCCCATCCATCCTAGCATCAAATACGAAGGAGAAGAGATCAGCACCTCCCTCTCCACTTCCCCTCCTCAGGAGGCTTTAGAGAGCAACGAGGTCACCCCTCAGCCTCCTTTTCTCCAAACTAGACAAACCCAGTGTCCTCAGCCACTCCTCATAGGACATTCCTTCTCACCCTTTCACCAGCTTTGTTACCCTCCTCTGGATTCATTCGAGGACCTTCACATCCTTTTTAAATGGTGGGGCCCAGAACTGCACACAGTACTCACAGTGAGGCCACACCAATGCTGAATACAGTGGGATAATCCCCTCTTTTGACCCGCTGGTTACACTGTGTTTGGTGCACCCCAGGATGCGGTTTGCCTTCTGGGCTGCCAGGGCCCACTGCTGGCTCCTGTTGAGCTGCTGTCAACCGGCACCCACAGATCCCTTTCTGCAGGACTGCTCTTCAGCCATCCTCTCACGATTTATACTTGTGCATGGCAATTTATACTTGTGCCCAGCATCAGACTTGGGGTTCAAAGCTCCTCAATTTTATCTATTTGTTTGTTATCAGAATGGTTGAATGGCTTTTGCAGAATTTCAAACTGCTTGAGCAATGTGTCAAATTATCTTTACATGTGACTACATTGTTTTATTCTACAAAGACTGTGCCCTAAAAAGGGGGAGGAAGCCCACTTTCTCTGTTCTTAAATGTATGTAGGTTAACAAAAGCATTCTTCAAAGGATTTGAGTGAGACTGCTGGGACATGTGCAACTAAATGATGGTACTTGCAGAATCTTTCAAAGACTGTGCAACAGGATACGGTCTATATTGTTATCTATGTAAAACCATAAACTCCAAGATCAACAGATCTGCAAGAATGGTTTTCTCAGAAAACACGCCACTTACACAAGTCAGAAATTTGAAGCTTAAACTATTGATTTAAAACACTTGGGGCTAGATTTAATGAAAAGAATAGTAGAGTCCTAGTGCTGGTTAGTACAGACAGGCATAGCATAGGCTTACACAATTTTTATGTCTATTCACCTTGTCCTGCTGTGTTACACCACAGTTATTCCAATTTTGAGCTTTGTGAACAGAGGCTTTTCTGTGTTCCGAACTCTACTGGTTAATATAATAGTGATTCTGTTACAAAGGTGAAAGGAGAATAAAATAATCAGATTTTCTTTTTTTTTTTTTTCCCTTATAGCCTTAGTCCATATTTAAGGCCAAACTCTAGAAACAGAAAGGTTAGTATCTTCTTCTTCCAAAGAGGTCTTCATGGACCGACTCCCTTTGAAGTCAATGGGACTTTGTGAGAATCATAAACGGCATTTGCAGGGAGTAATTGCAGGGTCAAGGAACAGTGTGTCAGAGCACTTACCTCTCAGATATTTCTCTGTGCCTGTTAGCAGCAACAAAAAGTATTTCTTTCATTTTCTTCCAGCAAGTGGGTCTTTTTAAATAGATGAAGAAAAATAAAACATGAATTCATTCTTACTCAGATTTGAATTGAATGAATAGAACTAATGTATAATCTTCTTTCTGCAAAGTGATAAATATTTACAGTGTGTAATGAGATTTCATGTCAAAAATTGATGGTATTTATTGTGTTTTAATAAAAGCAGATTTGAAAATGTTAGTTTTATTAAAGAAAAGAAGTGTTGAAAATATTGCCATTTTCACATTTGCTTTTTCTATGGAGACCTTATATGCAAAGACAGATTTTGAGCTAACTATATTACTATGGAAATCAGTTGCAACAGAATAGAAATAGTATGAAATAATGAAAACATTAATACTTCTTTACACCTTGTTTCATTTATTTATCAGTTACACTCTCTTTTTTTCTTTGCTGTTAGGGCTCACACATTTCAATATTAAAAAGGTTTTCCTTCTTTTCTTATAATTTCATTTCTTGATTCAAAATTCCTGAAATTATAACAAGAAACAGGTATTTCATACACACCAGAAATCTGGAAGTTAAGGACACAGTCTTGTTCAGTGTTTAGGTTCAGTGCTACACAAATATTTCTGTCTCAGTGAAGAAATTATTTTCAAGGATGTACTCTTGCTAGAAAGAGGCTGTATCCTCTCTCCTCAGTGATGAGTCCAGTCATCAGTTACTTCCAAACTGACTTATGGCAGTACCTTAACATATACTGCCATTAAGCAATCTGCTAAGTCTATAGAGCTCAGCTTTCTTGGAGATTTAAGACACATTAGTCAAAATATCAGTACACAGGTGCTGAGTGCTTGAAAATATCTATGTGGTTCCTTCCATTTGTACCAAACTTTTAATCATTTAATGTTTCACAAATAGATGAAGCAGGTGATCAGACTTGCTTTTAAAAGGCTGAAAACTCTAAGCAAACTCTAAACTGGTTCAATAATATTGAGTTCCAGGTCATGTAGCTGTAAACCCCTTGTTGGCTGGTAAGGCAACAGTATTTATGTTAAATTAGTAAACCATTTTCAAAAGGAAAAATACATGAGAAAGGGAGGTTTTGATGTAAGTTAAAAAAATAAAGGAGGTAAAGTAAGGGTACGAGGAAGCAAAAGATATGAAATCTATCTCGTTTTACACATTAATAGATTTTTTAGGTTGCATGCATGTACATGCATGTGTGTATGTGCACATGTAATTGTAGATAGGCATTTTTGCTTCAGGCAAACAGAAGGAAACCTCTTACAGCATCCCTTTAACTGGCATGAAGCCAGACTTGCTCATTTTCTGCAGCTGGCATGAAAATAAACTCATTTTTCCAGAAGTGACCCCCATTATTTCATTTTTCCTAGCTCCCAACAAGTTGATGAGCTATAATACAAAGCAAAGCAATTAATTGTTATATGGCATCTTTGTTAGAGTAGTAGTGGTGATTAGCAGTTGGGGAAGAGGAAATAGTCTTCAGCATGTGGTAAAATACAGATTTTCAGCAGAATAAATGAGTAAAATGGCCTTAGATAGAAGTTGCATACTATTTAGTTATGGGTGGATAAGGGAAGAGAGGTCTCATGTAAAGCGGACTAGAAAATTCTCAATTAATTGAGAAAGCTTTTTGGAGCTTTTTTGTTTTGCTTTTATGTTTATTTGCTTTTTGCTTTCTAAATCTCCCTTCTTCACTTGAAATGCAAGTATCAGTTTTGGTAAGGATGGGCTTATCTTCTAAGAAGAGTCGTTGCCCTGCCATTCTGCTCTGCAACCAGAAATCAAAAAACAGAGCAATCAGTCACCCAATCAATCAATGTTACATCTCCAATGGGCTGACACCAGACATACCTTGAACTCCTGTCTTTAGGCGAGCCCCACCAAGCCAATAGATCTAAAGGGCAGATTTTTTGTTATATTTCCTGTTGAAATTTGTTCCACTCTATGTCAGTAATTAAATACTGATTGGAGTTGTACTTAAAGTTCAGTCTCTCATCCTGTTTCAGCACTACAAACATGGCTCACTGGCTGTTCTGTTGCTAGATGATGTCTCTTCTTTCTTTGTATCTCTCTCCTTTTTTCTGCATTTCCCATACGAAAAATGCACAGGAATTCTGAAGTAATTTTAATTTAAGATCTTACAGCAGTAGAGTCGTACATAACTGTAGTCCTGAACTGTGGACACTTCATGGGAGGCCAAATCAGGAAGATCAAGTTACAAGATAGGGCAATATAAAGCCAGTTAGTGAGGCCTTAACACAAAACTGTATAGTCTTTGGAGGCAGAGATTACGACTCTATTGTAGACTATTGCAGAAGCTGGAAAAGGTGAAGGGAGGGATTTTATGGCAATGAATGACTAACAGGATAGTTCTTCTTAGACAGAAAACAAGAGTAGAAGATCATTAAAGTTAAAATGGAATATCGCAGATAACACATTTTGACACCTGACATTTGTTAATGTGAATAGAGGAGCGGCAAGAAGTAGTGCTGTTGTGGAAGGAGAAAACAGGCAATTGTGATCTGGATCATTTTCTGGATACCATGGAAATGACTACAAATTAAGTCTATTATCTAGGTTTCATTAGAGGACATAGTATAAAGGGGCAGAGCCTGGGGAAGCAGAAATCTAATTTATGACATTCTTTTTAACAGCAGTATGTCTAACAGAGTCAGCTTAAAACAAATAGTTTTTAACAGGTTATTTTTAATCCTTGTCAGTTCATCACATTCCCGTTCTACTGGGTGCACAGCTGAAGGGTAGAAATGGTGTGGGAACATTAAACCAGGGACCAGAAGGATGAAAGGGAAGAGTCAGGCTGTTTAAAATGCTACTGCTACCAAGATCACTACTCATCAGACTATGATTTTTTTAAGCGCCATGATGCAGTCTACATTTCTTTCCATGATCAAACAGCTAAAAGCTGTTTCTTCCCTGCACCTATGCTGAGAAACAGAGGATCAGTTTGGAGTGGATAAGTCACTTGATGAGAACTTGGGGTCCAAAACATCTCTCCAGTTAAGAACATTTATTTTACTGATTAGCTGTAGGTCTTTGGAGGCTCATCAAAAGCTCTTAATACAATTACATGTTAATGTTTCTCTTGGTACTTGCAGAAGGAGTTATCTTAACCAGCAGTGATTTTCTTTATCTGAATCCCTTTCTTAATCTACAGAATAAGCAAAGTTTCTGTATCTTGAACCTGGGCTAGAGAGACCATGCTACAGGCATAGAGGAGGTAGTTTGGTGTCTACCCGCATTTGAGATTCTAATTATCTGAGGTGGCTGAACTGCAGCAGATGTGGTGGTACATACCATGTTTGGAACACCTGCCTTCTACAAAGTCATCTAAGAATGAGGTTTTTTCCCCTTTTCATACTATATCTTTTGATATACCTGACAAACACTGCAACTCTGAGCCACTAACAGCTTGAATGGTATGTGTACTTATTTCCCACAAGTGCGTATGTGCTCTTATTTCCCACAAGTGACAATGTTTTCTGTCTTGCTGACAACTGTTTGAACTAACCCACCTCACTGGAGAAGCATGCAAGTTTGTAAGAAAGATGTAAACTGTTTGGTATCGGTGTATGAATGTAAGAACGACAGTCACTGTGTTCAAGTGCACCAGTGAAGTACCACAGCAGCAACAAGGAAATAACCTCTATTTGGTCCTTTATCTTCTGGTAGAAACCACCTTCCTAAGCAAATACAGTAAATATCTTGAGAGAGAGGAACAAAGGGAAAGACTGATGTTTTGGTCAGTCCCTGATGGAAAGCAGTTCCCTCCTATGACAGAGAAGAGCAGGCCTCTTCAAAGAGAAAGGAGAGGAGGGGAAACAAAATTGTACATGAACAAAATGCTGATGAAGAGGCAGTGATGCCCCTTCTTCCCTGTAATATGCCACACAAGAGGAAAGACCTGCAGTATCTATCAGTAAATCCACTTAACAAGAGAAATAGTAGCATGGAAAGCAACAATTATTCAGCTGAAAACCCATAAGAACAACTCAGTTAAAGGTTAACCCAATGGGATGACACCAGAAATATTGACTGTGACCTTCTGCTTTAAGGGAGAAGGAAGAAAACCTGCTCTAATTGGAACAGTAATGTCTATTAAAATGTTATTAGAATTTTGTTAGCATTGCTATTCTATTTAATAACATAATGTGCTAGATGGTAAGACTTATACAACACTATTATGACAGATTACACATCTTAAGGCTATACTGTTCTAAAGTTGACTAGTCCCCATACAGTCAATTCACAGTCTTGTGAAGTCAGTCAAAAGAGTAATTTAGCCATATGTATAGGACTTGTACGTCTGAAAAAACATAGCAGGAGGACATGGCAATGTAATGGTAAGTGTAGAAGAAGAACACATAAGTATAGTATTTATGAAAATACTGGATGGAGTCTGAGGGTTACATTGTACGTAAGACAATAAAATAGAAAGTCCGAAATTGTTTCTATGGGTTTAAAATTACTTCTGACACTGAAATGGTTTTCCATGTTATTGAAGAACATATCCAGAACTGGTCAAGACTCCACAACTGTCATACTTGTTCTTATGATAATATATTTGGAAACAGACACAGGAAACAATCCGAATAAATTATGTTAAACCACCCATAGCAATTCCTAGTTTATGTTTTCTGCAACATGTAGTTCATGTTGACCACAGACTGGGTAGCAGTGGGAAACTGTTTCAAGACATTGTGCATGCATGTGTCTTTGTTTTCATAAGTGATAAATCAATCCTAACTTCAAGTGACAAAATTACAAGTATGGAAATATTGCAAAGAAAAAGTTGTGAAAACTTTAGCCCACCAATGAGGTAGCTGACCTACATACATCATATTCTACTGAGTTTCCTTTTCTTTGTTGTCAACCTGAGATTTGCCACTGGATCAGAGCATTGATCCACCAAGTCTGTAATCTTTTGCCTGTGGGAGCAGCTAATAGCCTATAAACAGTTAAAACTAGCCAAACAAAAGGCTATTAATTTTTTTAGTAGTATTCCCTGTAGTGATTCTGTTTGACCTTTCTTCTGATTATCTTATCACATGTAGGTTATGTATTTTGTCTTGATCTCTGATGTAAATCATGCGCAAGTCCATTTCAGTAAAGAACTATACAGAGGAGATCAGTGCTATGGGCTGAGACAGGCTGGCTGACTATCTCAGCTGGCATAAACTGGTGTGGGAGGGCTAAGTTATTTTACCCTAGATGAGAATCTCTTTATTGTGTCTCTCAGAATATGCCTTTATTGAACGAAGCCCAAGGGGAGGAAGGCAGAGAAGAATGAAGGAAAGAAGGAGACCAAAAGGTACGCATGGCAGAAGTACACAAAACTCTCTTCCCCTATCACTGATTACAAATTATTATACAAGCTGAGCCCCATATTGTATACTTCATTTACAGTAATTGTACAACAGCTGTATAATAGGTGTAGTTTAAGGTATGAGTGTTGCTCAGAGTGTAGCTTAAACGTCCACAGTGAGATGTGAATATGAATATGAATGGTCCTGACTGCATAGTAATTGGTGGTATTATGGGAGTGAATGGAAAAGCTACATATGGATGAATGGGTGGGGCTAGGGAAGGGTGCAGCACAAGAGACTAATGGTAGATTTTATTTTCTCACATAGATGCCTTTTCCTTTAAATAATTAGCCAGCGGCAATAGAAGCGAATGAAAAGAAAGAGAAGGAGACCAGTTTGGCACACTGAAGCCCTATACTCATTATATTAAATCATTCCAATTTCTTTCTCTGCACTCCACCTACCCACCTATCGATCCATTCTCATTAAACTTATAACATGAACAACGGAAAAGTTCCAACTGGGGGTGGGGGGGTGGGATGGGTGGAGAATTTGAGAATATGACAGCATTAAAATAAAAATGTGGTTGTACAAAATGCCTTAGCACTCAGGAAAAAAAAAAACAAAAAACAAACAAAAAAAACCCCAAAAAAACAAACAAACAAACACCTGGAATGCAATCATTCTTTTTCTCTTGCACACGTGATACTGGCTTATGTGTGTTGCTGTTAGGGTGTCACAAAATGAGAGGTATATTCTGCTGTGAGAGTATGATGAGTTAGGAGTCAGAGCTAAGAAAAAATTCATGTTGCATTTGTTCAGTTTTGTGCTTTTGTTACCATAAAATTTGGAAAGCATTGTTCTGGTTTTGTTGGGATTTTTTTCCCCTTCCTTAATTCCTTATCATTTTTGTAAATTCAGGTGCATGGTAATCTGTCTCTTTGACAGAGCTTTGATACTGCAGGCTACGTAGTTATCAGGCAAATTATGAAATTTCTTTACTTGGGAGATTTGAGCAGTTTGTTGCTATATCCAAAATTCCTTAAGTGCAAAGCAAGAATTAAACTTCAGGACAGCAAAATTACTTAAAAAGCATTGTGAATTATTTTACAGTATCACAGCCAATTATATTGCCAGTTCATATGAACTCAGAGGCTGATCCTGCAGATGTTAACACTTGAGAAAACTTGAGTTCAGCGTGATTTCTCACCCAGTTTATGTACTCATGTCCACAACTGTTTTTAGGTTCTACCTCCAGCCAAACCATATTAATCTGATTTTGCATTATAGGTTGTAGTGCAAAGCTGTATGCTAAGAAGTAGCAAATTACGAAACAATTGAAATTCATTGTATATCACATTAAGACATTAAATATATTTCGTGTTAAAAACTTGACAAATTGATGTAATGTGTATCACTGATCCTCCAAATTTTTGTCATTTTGATAATAATTTTTTATTTTACCAAAAGCAATTTCCTAAAGAAGACATTTAAAACAGAAAGCCTAGTATTGCATCATGCTACCTATTTGTAAATCCTAAGGAATAAACACAGCAAAAATTAATTACAATTATTCGTGTTCTTGAAAATGACAGTACATGACAAGAAAGAAGGGTCACTATTGCTCACTTCTTTTTTAAGACAATCTTTGTTTTCCTAGTTCCCAAGTGTTAAGAGCCTGTTCGGTACATTTGCATAGGATAACTAACATATACCACACCATTTTCACGTCTGCAAGTACACGTGAGTAACCGTAATTACACGTGACACCAATTACTCTATTACTTTGTATTAAATTATAATGGAAAATTCCACTAGAGAATTGAAGCCTAATTGCATCTTAATTTGCATATTTTTGCATATTAATTACATCTCAGATGAATAATAAATTTCAGCAGATTTTTAATTTATGCATAGACACAAAAACAAGTGGAGAAATAATTTACAAAAAAATACCAGCAACTATTACTTAGGGCATTCAACTAATTTTGCTTAGTTTAGCAAAACAAAACTTGGTTTGTTTAATATAGCATCTTTAGACTGATTGCTGTTTATTGCACAATATGTCAGTTTTGAAGCACAGAGAGAAGCTGAGCCTTTTTAATATAAAAAAAAAATAAATGTTAATTTACAGCATTTTAAGTTGAGGGATTTTAGATTTTTGAACAAAATGTTTGGAGGACAGTGCTATTTAATTAATTTGAGAATGGGCTTAATTGTGGTAGTTTTTTTAGTTGTAAGATATCTTATTTCGTTGCATTTTTTTAATGAAGGAATAAAAAATAGAATATTAAAAGAAAAAAATCTTGATGAGGAGGTTTCTCTGTTAATCAAATGCGGAATGTTTTCTTGTTTAAAGCCAGCGGTTAAGCAACTGCAATTTTGATGACTATTAGTTTCAGACAAAGGGCAAAATTAAGGCCAGGAAATGTGTGGAATTTTAAATCAACATATATTTAAATAATTCTGGAGGTATTGTGTTTATTTCAGAGTCATTTTATATACCAGAAAAATAGCTGCATAATCAAAATACACAAAAACTGTAACTTGAACCTGAAAAGCTTTTCTTAACTTTAGAGGCAAGATAATACAATGAGCTACCCCCATTATATTCAGCTGGATTACTCACATATATAAATTTAGACAGGCAGGAAAGAACAGATTCTGTAACCTCGTTTCCTCTTTTTGGCCTACTAATTTTCTTATTGACATTAGTAAAAAAAAAATTTATATTTTATATGTCTCTGTATAGCTTATTTAACGAAAAAACCCTACAAATGCCACAAAGAAAACATTGCTTCTACAAAATTCAGCCACATTATCAACCTAGTTGCTGCTTTTCAATCTTGTCTGTAAAACTGAAGTCCCTTTACAGTGTCAATTCATCCCCAAACCTAAGCTGGTATTATGCCTTTTGTACCTGCTGCCATGGTCAATCTGAGACTGCCTGCTCGAAGGATAATTCTATTGATCATTTGCCAAATTGCACAAAAGGAATGGACGTCAATGCTCTAATAAATCAGGAGACTGTCAAGATGAATGAACATATTTGTCTTCTCCTTTGCTCCACAAAGAAAACCCCTAAAGAAGCATATATTTTTCCAACTTGTTTTGTAGTTCTGCTACTGTAGGGGCTGGGCAGAATCCATCAGGAGACCATGTAATCTCCACTGCATGTATCTTCTGCTGCAGTAGTCTGGATTTTGCCAGTTGCAATGGTCTGGGAGATTGCAAAAAAGAACACTTCATAGCATATGTTTACATTGTACCAGTTACGGATCATTATTTTTACTTGTCAAGCAGGAATCTGATCTGGTGAACACAGAGCTATTCTTTTTACTTCTTTATTTTACAGTGACATATTTTAAAATTAATATATCCCTGGAAAAAGTTTTCTTTTTCCTTAGAAAGCACTGAACGCAACAAACGTGTTCTTGTTACGGTGTCTATTGCTATCACGTCTCCGGTTTGGTATCAGGCGCCTGTCACTTGGTTCCATCTGCACAGCACACCAAATTCCATTAGCAGCACCATCTTTAGTACCCTTCTTGTTAAAAGTTAAAACAGTTTAGCTTTCAAAAAATAGCATTCTAATGAGGACTGAGATTGTCCTTTTACATTCTGAACATCCCATTTGGCAGGGTTCAGATAAGCAGAGCGAAATTGCACTGAACGAACTGAAGTGGGGCTACGAACCTTCAACTGTTAAACAATAGTCCCCTCTCATGGACATTGTAGGCTACTGCAGTTTGTGAAATGCACCTGGAGAGTCACAGAATTTTTAAAAAAACACATTTTACTTGTTCCATATACCAACCACGAGATATTTTCTTACGGGGGGGAAGCAATGGTCCATATAAAATCACTGTTATCAAAATCTGTTGCAAATGCAGCTGGGAACGCAAGGTCTTTTCTACAACACTTCTCAAGGAGATGCACTTTTGCTTTTCTCTTTTTCTTTAAGTTATTTAAACTATGAGAATAAATACTTATCAGGAAACTTATAATAATATTATGCATTGTTTGAAATATTTTATTCAGTCCTCATCCTAACTGAAAAACCTAACATTTCATTTCAGTAAAGTACAAGTTAACCTAAGTAATTTAGTCAAATGAGATTATGATGGATCACGTATTTTGTAGTTATACGTAACATCAGATATCTTGAGATTGTGTCTGATCCTGCGAGACAGAAATGGCTCCCCTTTTGGGATTTGGAAGTGGAAAGTAACTCCTGTGCTCTGCACAGGGTGTAGGAATTCTATTCCCACAGTCCCTTCCTTCTCCCTTGAATGCCCACTGCTATATTTCAGGAAAAGCTTATCTACTTTTATCTTCCTTAAAGTGGTGTTATTTAGTTCTCATGCTGACAGCCCCTGTAAAATCATGTTGCTTTCTCCCTCTCCAGTCAGTACAGTACCATACAGGACATCATACGTAAAGCAGAAGTGAACTTACCAGTGTATTTTCTCTATCTACTTGTCCTAACTAAATTCCTTTCAGTCTTCTGCAAATCTATTTGGGCTCTGAACGTTAACATTCTCCTGCTTTGTTTTGGAAATCAAGACTAGATTGGAACTGCGCTTTTGCAGAGATGGGTTTCAAAAGCCCTGCATCATCTCTATTTTAGAAAGCATAGTTCAATCCATCAGTTAGCAAATACATATAAAAAAGACTGAGGACAGATGACCAGTGGCATTTTTCCCCGGTATGATTTTCAGTATTTGACCTACATCAAGACAACTAGGATATGCTATCCCTTACATTCCAAATTCATTATGGTACAAGACATGTCAACAAAAATCTGTCTAAATTTCAGAATTGCAAAGGACATAATGACATTTTTAGAATTAGGTTTGAAACTGAAAATATTTACCTAATGATTTTAATGTATTCTAGCACCTTAAAACGTTTTGTAAAGATTCTGCAGATGGAAGACTATGGAAAAGCTAATGAAATGTTTAGGCTACGACATAAAAAAAAAAGAACAAAAAAAAACCCCAAGCACCACCACCACAGAAAAAAAAAAAAACAACAAAAAAAAACAAAAAAACAACACAACAACAAAAAAAATCAAAAAAAGCTTAGGTGTTAAGAAAAAGAAAACACAGATCTTCAGACACAGATTCCTGGAAGTTGAAGGAGCATCCTGTGAAGTACTGTTGCATGCTTGCCTTATCCTTGCAGTTTTCCTGGACTCCTGTTACTGACTATTGTTAGAGACAAGATCCTGTGCTAAATGTACTTTCTGTCTGAAGCACAATGATAAGAGTTTTTAGAAAAATTAGTAAAATTCAAGAAGTGAAATCTTCCACATTTATGAAAACAGGTTTAAACTGCCTAAGATCCAATACAGCTATTAAAATTAATTTAACAAACTTTGCAAGGAGGGTTTCCATTGTGCCATATTCTGGTATATTTCTTTACTTTTTCCAAGAAATTTGCACCCAAAAAAAAAAAAAAAAGTGTGGTTTTTAATGTAAATTTCAAAATTGAAGTAATGGATATAATTTTAAAATTAGTCACACTAATGCTTTTGACATTTTTAGTACAGTGTCATGACTTAATTCACGTAATAATTGTAAAAATGTTTTGCAAGTGCAAAATAAGAAAATAATAGTGCAAAAGCCATGATTCTGCAAGTCACGGCATGGAGCTGTGTGCAGGTACAAGATACTGATTCAAAGGCTTGAAAAATAATTTCTACTGTTCATCTATAAAGCATGAAAGAAGGTGTGTCAATGCTTCTCCAAACTGCTTTATCCTTGCTCTGATTAACTCAAAATTAGAAGTTAATTCTTGGCATCTTTTCAGAAAGTGAACCACAAGTATCAGTTCCCACATTTATATGATGTGGACGCCTAGCTTCAGGGAAATGAGTTAGAATAACAACTCATTTCACACAGGAGTATCATACGTATAACTGAATCCTAATTTCCCTCCTTTTTAACTCTAATTGTCCCATTTCTCTGTACTGTGCACCTGTAATACTAGAGATAAATAAGCTTCTTTGAGGCAGTAATGGTAATTTTTGTCATCCCTATCCACCTCCAGGAGCATCATGTCTGTTTCCACTAGCAACAGAAGATGAAAAACATGAATTGCAAACCTGGGGCAGCATGCCTTATGTGGACATGATCTTTCCCAAGTGACCAAGCTGGAGTGACCCCAATGAGTTTTAAAATTCTGAACTTGTCTGATATGTTTCAAATTTAGTGTGTGTGAGTTGTTTTCCTCAACTTTTGTATGTTAGGTGCCAGAAATTTGGGTATTTTGTGAGATTTCTCATGCACATTACAGCATCATTGAAGGGTGAGCTGTATTTACAATACAAAACATAAATCCAGTGGCTCTTGAGTCACAAAGCTAGAAGAGCAGAGTGTGAGATATAGAGTCAGGGACCCTCTACTAAGCCTCAAAGCAAAGTAGAACTAGGTCACAGACCCCCAACAACAGCACTAGCACCCTAGAAAACTGAGCTGCCTTTGTGCTGCTTAATTAGATTAAAACCTGTGAGATGGTGTCTGTAGGGTGGACTTTTCTACAGTAATCACCTCTACCCTCTAGCAACAGTCAATCTGCAACTTTCACTACACAGTGTTCTGCTCATCCTGTTTGAACCTCCTCTGCCTTTACCCATACGTTTATTTTTCCATAGCAATGCATACTGGCTTTGAGTCTTGATCTGTCATCTTCAGGGTTGCAAAACTCAGTATTAACTCACTGCTGAGACTGCTGGTGGGGGATCTGGTGTGAATAATATGGCAATTACAGTTACATGCTTATCCAGGTGTTGGGATACACAGGAAACTTCTGGTTAGGTATCTGAACATGAGGCAGAAAATGCTATAGAGATTTTGGGTAATCTTTTTTTTTTTTCATTTATTGGTTTTGGGGGCGGGGGGGTGTTTTCAGATGTACTTAAAACAGTTTTGTGCTTTGTTATAACATTCTTGAAAACCTGGAAGTAAAAACAGGAGAAATGTTTAAATTAATTAAAAATTAATTAAATTAAAACCAGGAGATGCTGAACTAAAACTGACTCTTTTCTGTAGTTTAAAAGCAGATATAGGGAATCCAGGAGCTGAGCCGGTTATTGTAGTTGTCATGTGATTTTCTTTTACACTTTTTCACTTATTTACTTGCAAAGGAAAGTATAGCAAGAAACAACGCTTCTGCCCCATTTAGTTAGAAGGTTGGAAACAATGTTCAGCATGCAAGGTAGAAGATATAAGTATCTCTCAGATGAATGGATGTTACTTTAGTCTTTCAGAGACCTTTGGTCTACTCTTCTCCTTAAATTAGACTCTCATTCTTTATTCATAAGATTGCTGTTTTCCATCCCTGCTTCTGCTTTCAAATTTCTCCTTTGGAAAGGTGAGATTTGCTGAGTCAGTCACTTTAACTGCAGTGGCTCTGTATTTTGCTTTTTCCTGTAGCTTGTTTTTAAGATATAGCACCCATGAATGTTAATCAGGAAGGGAAGGTTTTGGGGAAATCCTAGCCTTTCTTTAAATCAGTAAAGTATTAGCTGCAGAAGACTGAAAAAAAATCACAGTCTGATTTATAGCTGCCAAAACATTTTTGGGTTACTAAGCTGCTTACCACGTTCTTTGTCTCCTATCCAGTGTATAAAAAGACTGTTTAAAAACTGTGAAAATTTTCAAAAACACCTTTAAAAGATTCCATTACTTAAAGTGATTTGGATAATTGTGTTCAATGGTAGCCATTATTTAAAAATATAATTAGTTGCTGAACTCAGAGAAGGAGGGAAATTTCTGCAGGTGTTTCTCATTATTTGCTATGCATACAAAATATCCGCATAAATTACCATTATTATTTCAATGTATACTAAGAGACAATAAAGCATTAGCAAGCAAAGAAAAACGTTGTTGACCCATAATCTCTGTTAGCAGCATAGAGTCTTGGCCTTCCTTGTTTTTGAGGCACATGTGCAACAGCATTCAAGATTGAAATTACAGTTTTGCACCTGTAGCAACATTGTGTGTAACGAAAGTGCATCAGAAGGATATTAAAAATGCAAAGACATTAGGAGAAAAACAGTAGCACATGCCTGTGACTGTGTGCTACACAAAACAGGTATTGATAGGCAGACCTTTTCATTCTGTATTAATGCTCCAGGCAAAGGAAGTCAGCCTTCTGAGCCCTTCCATAAGGATTTGAACTTCCAAGAACCTCTTTTGTAATTTATTGGTGCTGCTACAGAAAGATTTACACATGAAATACTGAGACCAGTTAGGACCTTCTGGCTTTTAGCTCTGGCTCTGAGCAAGAGATGTTCTGCAACTTCGGGAAAGTTTCTTCTCTTATTCTGTGAAATGGATCAACAGTAATAATAAGAGATGAATAAAAAGCAGAAAAATCCAAATTATCTACTAGATTGATCATTTCAAATATGTGCTTTTTTAATGAACACAAGTGAGAAAAAATTCAGACAACCTTAAATCTAATAGAAATTCATTCAGTTTGAGAAACTTGAGCTTACGCAAGTTATTCACTGCATTATACTTTATTTTTTCAATAACTCCTTGGAAAATAAGTTTTTATTATTTTACTGGAACGTTAATGGAAAAAATCAGCATTTACCAACTGTAAAGAAAGTTTTATGTTCCCTATCTGAATGTCTTTTATTTTCTTCCTTTTGTTTCTAGAATTTTATCCCATGAAGGGAATAATATGAAGTCAACACAGGCATGAATAGTAAATAAATTATTAATCTCTTATTGATTATGAATGCTTTGCATCTTGTCACAGTAAGTGGTATCCAAAGTGCCGCACCAGGTAGAAAGAACTGCATTTGAAGAAGGAATAAGATTTCTCACAGTGCACATTCAGGATGGAATGATATCCACCACACAACTATTTTTACGCTTTGAAGTTTATAAATTGATGATGAAGTTATCCCCTGAAGTATTGATGCTGTGAGCAGATTTTGCATTATACAATGAAATCCTGTGGTGTTTCACTACAGTAAGGGAGATGGAGTCTAGCTGAGACAGGAGTCCACGAATGGTCTGAAAGAGTCAAGGATCAAAACCAGAACTCATAACGGAAAATATTAATGTCTTTTCCAAATAACGATTTGTCAGTTTTTACACAAGACTAGAAACTTTTGAATTTGTTTTACAAAAAAAGGTGGTGTTTTTTTCTTTTCTAAAGCATAACCAAGTGGTAATTGTCATGCATTTCTTATTAAAAGAATGTGATATATGTAAATGCAAGATAACATAATATGAATGAAAGGCTTTAGAATTATTGAAATGATGCAGTGGCTATCTGCACAGGAACAAATTTCAATCTGTTCCTTTCCTTAGTCCTCGGACAATGTAGGACCTTGAGCAAGGGTGCATAGGAAGTAACTTTCAGCTTTTCAGAGAATTATTTATTTGCAAGGGTCCAATGTTCTCCCTTGGATTAGAGTGACTTCTTAAAGTCACTAGGAAAAGTCTTGATAATCAGGTTCAGAAACAATAGCAGAAAATCTAATGGTTGAATGATCTCTTATGGGACTGAGTACATTTCACTTTCGAAAATTGGCTGCATCGGAAAGTAGCAATGTTAGAACCTTGTTAATCATTCACTAGTAATTTTAGATAGCTTAGTCCATATATTCACCAGGTTGTAATGACCATAGTCTCCCATTGAGCAATACTCTTCTATATTCACTATTCTAATTTCCCCTGTTTTCTGTAAAATATTATCTCTTAAGACTTTTTGAGTAGGTTGTTCTCTTGTCTTTGTTTTAATTTGTAAAATCTTTGTAGTTTGGAAGACCTGGTTTTGGGTTTTTTTTACAGAAAATGGGTAAGAAATTATTTACAATTAGTTAAATTATGAACTTAAAAGTACATTAAAAATGTAACATTTGCAAAGTTTAAGTGAAGAAAAAGCAAGATTTCCAGAGCATGTAGCAAGTGTAAGCCATTCTGACAGTGTCATTAGGATAAGGATACACTCTATAAAAGTATCTGGCCAGGATGGCTATGCTATGTGACAGAGACTGTTTAGAAAGTACTATGTCTTTCATTTGCCTAGAAAACAGCTCCATTTAAAGTAATGCATTTACAAAACTATTCTTCCTCTTAAAAAATTCTTGTAACTTAAAATTCCATGTGATATACTAATACTTTTAACAGCTCAAGAGAATAGCTTGATACTAGCCTTGAAATCTAAAGGACTGTGATCTCCATAATTTTGGTGGTGTATCACAGTAACATGAAGGAACAGATTTATTCATTCTTTCTTCTGAGATTAAATGTAATTGGTTTAAAGAGATAATCATTCTTTTGTTTGAGTTTTATGCATTTCTTATGAAGAGCTAACACATTTTTTTGCAGTCTGACAAAGTGTACAGTCTTTTATCCTCATTTCCCAGTGGATAAATACTTTGTTAATTAATAAAGTATTATACTAGCACTTAGTGTCTGCATTTAACTGTGGAAGGATTTTATTCAGATTATGTTAATAGATTGTCCGCTTTATTTTTGCATTAATTACAACCTTTTCCTGTGATGTTGTCATAAGAGAATTGTCACAATGAATACAGGGGGCTTTTTTGGATTATTTTTGTTTGACTGTTCTGAAATAATGTCTATTACATATTGTTACTTATGCTATTAAACTGGATGTTTAATTATTTATTGAGAATTGTATCAATTGCAAATTCAACTTTTCTTCTGCTTCCTAATTGTTTACAAATATGTCCTGATATACATACGTATCTTTATATAAGTATTTACTAAATAGCACGTACAGATAGCAAACAAAGTTGAGTACTTTGAATTTTCTTGATGCATTTTTTTCTGATTATTTGGCTTTTTAATATCAGCTAAATCACATTTTATAGCGGTACTATTTCTGAAGATAATGGCTATGATTTCTTTTAAAGAAAGACTGAGGAATGAGGAAAAATAATAGTCACTATGAAAATAAAATTGCACCATATATATATTTATCTTTGGAACAATATTGTAATTGTACAGTATTGCTGAATTGTGGCTGTCTGGAGAAATATGTAAGTCCAGTGACACACCTTTGCACCTAGAATATAAGACGATATATGTATGTGGGAAACGGAAGAGCTTTGCCTAATAGTACTGTGGGATGTTCTTACTCAGCCTTTGCCCAAGACTATCAAGAGAGAAGAGGAAAGAGTTTCATTTTTCAAAGCTTTTGGCCAAATTTTCTTCAAACAGGAAATTATCTTTGCCATGATGAGAAAGCAGATTGTATTTCTTATTTGTTTTCATATTTCATGTCTAAAGACAGAGACAGAGAAAGAACATGTGCAGACACTAATACTAGCCCCTGCCTTGCTGGAGCGTCATTGCATTCAGTGGGAGTCTGGTCATACCAGCCTGTATATAGAAAACACGTGACATTTGTAGATATACTGAAAACAAATCTAGGAGAGACCTGGTGAGTCATGCAAAATGAGACGTGTTTTAAAATATATTGCAATTAATTATTTTTTTTTTTCTTCCCCACTTCCCAATGATTCTGCTAAACTGTTGATATATTAGTACTGAAGGAAAAGTCAAGTTTTCTATTTAATCTTTTAGTGTACCGAGCTTGATGTTCTTATTTGCAAACAAAAGCCTATCTAAGGGCATAGTTTATTTTTAAAAAATTGTCAGTAAGCATAGCAAAGATAATTATTATGTGTGCTTCATTGAAAATGCCTGAGGTACTAGAGATATGTTAGGGGAGTTTCCAAATTAAAGCTTAGCCCAGTTGCAATGTTTCATGACTCAGAAGGCAAATAACTACCGATGGTCTTCCATTCTGCTACCCATGGCTTTTTCATAATTACATTTCCTGCATGCCTAAATAAAATAATAATAATAATAATAATAATAATAATAATAATAATAATAATAACTTGCATGTTTTAAAACTGATGATCATATATCACTGTCTGCTACCAGGCCATGATTCTTAGCACTCCTTATCTCTCCACACCATGATAACACAATAGATTAGATGGCAGCCTCTGCTCCAACTCCAGAAGACCTGAAGTTCTGCAAACAGGGGTCAAGGAGCATTGGCAAAGCTACCTGCACAACACCTGCCCACAGTATGCTAGGACCTATCTAGACCTCTCTGCTGCTGCTTCTTCTATCACATTCATGAACTTCACCTAGGAAAATGGGTGAAAAATAAAATGATGAAATATATGGATGGACCTGCAACTATTTTACAGCCTATAACACACCTCTACCATCTAAATATTGGTATGTTTATTTGTTTTACAGACCACACTCAAACAAAACTCTGAACCGAGTGTTCGATAAGGCCAAGTAAGTTCCGGCTTCTGAAGTTCTCTCTGGCAATGTGTATGACAACTTTCAGCGGGTGAATCTGAATATGTATGTTTTATTTTTTGAGCCATCAGTTTGGATCTTGAGTGCTTATAGAGTTTGGGAGTCTAAAGCACGAAGAAGATTTCAAAGGGTACAACTACACAAGAATTTTTATTCAGATCAGGAGCAGTGTATCACCCAATAATTGTCACTTACCATATTTTTGTTTGCATTTTGGAATGGTTCATCTTTTAAGGTGGAACTAAAGTGGAAGCTTTGCTCCCTAATGCTCATCTCGTGCACTCTCAACAGGTGTTCAGGCACAGGACACACATACAGTGTTGATGTCAGATATTTAGCATCAACTGTTTTGTTCCACAGATCTGTTCCTAACGTATGGCACTATGGCACTATTTACTAATATAGACATGGACAACAGTACAACTCAGAGAGTCTGCTAACAAGTGGATACATACGTTGCATAAAATAAGAATACCATCCTTGCAAAACTTTGCCACTCACTCCAAATGGGAAATCTATATTACAGAAAAACTCTTTAATCTTCTCCTGTTATTCAAGGTGATTAGTGATCCTTGAGAAGACGACATATATGATATCTCCCCTGTGTCTGAACACTTCCCAGTTTCCTGGAGCATAGCTTGTGATGCTGGAGCCTTTCTTCAGTCTGAAAGCTGCCTGCCTCTGACAGCATCGTCCTGCCAGCTGCTCCTTCTTCATCTTCTTGAAAACACTGCTAAAGCTGTGAGGCAAAGCAGAAGACATAGGTAAGACTGACAACTACCAAGAGGGAGATGATCAACTAACTAAAAAAACCCACCTGCCTTTTTCATCAATGAAAGAAACAGGTGCATAAGGGCAGCTTTACTCCTCTACATCAGTGGTTTCGACTGAAATTCTTGCTTGAGAGAAAACTAAACAAACCCCAAACTTAACAGTACAAAGGTGATCTGTTAGCACAAAACCTAATATTTCTGTGGTACAGAACTGAAAAAAACAGAATGCATTTGTTCTTCAGAATGAAGTCATTTTTTTAATTACTGTGAAATGTTTAAAGTAACCAGCAGACCGGTATTAGCAACTTTTCTAGATAAGCAGGAATCTTTGTCATTAAGCATGTTAAAATCTGATGCTAACACATTGCTACCTTTAAAGTAGAACATTTTTCTTTATAAACCTCTAAATATTGTGATAGCTATCAGCTGCCATTCATTTAAGGACAGTGATGTAACATGGCTGGAATTTCAGAAGCAAATTCGCAGAACCTATTATATTTTTATAATATATTTGGAGATTGTCCAATTCACACTGTCAGTGTAAGACTAAGATGGGCAGTACCATTTGACTATTTTTTGATGATGCAGTTTAACAGTTTGTTTGGAAGGCCCTGGGCAATTTGATTAGTGCTGTTTGATGGAGCAGTGTCATCAGCATGAAGTGGAACAGTTCTGCTTATAAGTGTCTGGCAGGAGATCCGAGTTTCTGAGCATCACACAGACATAAGCAATAAACAACATGTTATTGTACATTCCATTTTATATTTTTATAGCTGAAGAAAATTAATAATGCATGAGCATCCAATAGGTTTCCATAAGACTCTGCCTTCAAAATAAAAATACACACTACAGCTTGTGGTAGTATAAATGTCTGTACTTCATATCTGTGAGCACACTTTCATGTCTCTTGAGGCAACAAGAACCTGGGGTGAATTCTGGCCTTGCTGAAGTCAGAGCTCCACTAGACTCAGATGTGCCAGCATCTCATCCTGGTTTGTAGTGGTGAATTGTGGCAATGTTGCTGCTCTGGAGACTACATCAGGTGCTGCTGCTAGGCAGTGCAGATGGAGAAGCAATCTCTCTTTGTAATGCACAGCTACCCCTTTGTTCTCCCATGTTGGGGTTGCAGAACAGATACTGCAGAGCCTTTCGTGCATGAGAGTATTTATATGAATTCAGACTTCCCTACGCCTGGACTCTGAAAATTTGCCCCTTTCTGGACATCTCTTTTCTTCCAGGAAAAATCTTCCAGATTATTTGTCACCTGAAGTTGCACTAGAAGGACAGAGGTGGAATGGGGCTGTTACTAGGTAGATAGTTGATATAACGGCTGACACTAATCATGCTTTTTGGTCCTGAACTGTTACAAATGCATAACAGATAGGCTGCTGGGTGTGCTAGTTTCCGTACCAGGACCACTGCATGAACACTGCTTATCTGAAACTTTGGGGCGGGATTAATTGGTTGATGTATAAACAGAAAAGGAAACACCTTGGAATTGAGCATTATAACTCAATGAAGTAGTTGCTACTGTTATTACCAAAGTAATATTCAAAGTATTTTCAACTGGCATATCTTTGTTTCATGAGATCGAGCTTGGATGGAATGAAATGGCATGCACATTTAAAGCCATTTTCTGCTTTTTATGATACATCTGCAGAGCTGAAATCCTAGGCGTTTATCTGCAAAACCTTGGATGATCTGACATTGGATTAGATCAAATATTGGTTTTCACTTACCCAGTTTCTATACATGCCTTACTGATGTAGTTGCAGGGTCACAGGTTTGGGTCTGTGAAGTATACTTCATGGTATACACTTAACCAACGTTAGGGTTAAATTGCTTAGAGTAAATAACTCAGTGTTAATATTGGTTGTGAGGGAACAGATAAAATCACATTTAGCATAACACTGGAGCACCGTAGATTGGTGATACCTAGTCTAGGGATGAAGTCTGCCTGGCAGACTTCTGCAGTTTTTTAAACAAACATGAATAATCAATCAGAAAAAGCATATTCTAGTTTAGGACTTGATGTTGTGGCTGTGGCATTTCTACTCTACTTTGAAGTGCTCTGAAACCTGATTTACTACATCACATAAGCCAAAATAAAATAAATAAGCTCAAAGGCAAAGCCATAATCTAGAAAGTCAGCCTCCCTTCCCTGCCTCTGGCAATGAACCAGTCTTGGCTGTGTAACCAACCATTGCCAGAAGTCAGGCTGAATTAAAGCATTTTTGGTGTTATATAAAAACCTTCATTTTCATTTCACAAGAGCTGGGCTCAGAGAAATCCCTTAAAATATTTTTTTAAAAACAACAATTTTAAGCTGAAAGCTGGGAGACAGATAGACTTAATTTTCATTTCTTGTGTTTGATTACATAGAGTGACACCTGATGGCTGCATAGAAAATTGTCTTGATAACGCACATTGTGACAGGCTTAACAGATTTGCAAGCCAGAGGGATTCTTCTATTAATGTGAGCCACCTGCACATTAGCACAGACCTTACCATTTCACCAGGTGATTCTTGTCTAACACACCCTTAGTGAAACAGTGCGACTGATTGCCTGGAAAAGCAGCAAGTAGTCTTCCAGGTTAAGTTGGAGGTTAAAGTGTTTCTGTAAAAGGATGTCAACTAAACTCATGTGGCCTTATGTCTAGGTGACTAACAGTCTAGGTGACTATTCTGATCTCTGCTTTTCTACAATATTGGGGGGGGGGAGGGAATTATTTGTTGTGGTTTCTTTTTAGAGGTAATTTTGGATTAAAGACCTCAAGGGGTAGAAAGTCTACAATTTCCATGGGTAAATTGTTTAGGTGTTTATATATCCTTGTGCTTAACATATATGCTTACCTCATCTGTTTATTTTTCTCCTTCCACAACTTTTCTAATCTTGGTTAATAATTCTGGAACATAGATGTGATCATGTGAGTTTTTTGGATAGATTACTTCCTCAAAAGGACCTTGGGGCAGTGGGAGGGGAGGAAGAGGAAGAACTTGCTAGGCATTTTCAGTGAAGATTAGAATTCCTCCTGCTCACAACAGGAGCAAAGATTTTATAATAAATTTTTTTCCCTGTTCGCATTCAGTCTCTGTGGCTGTACGCCCAAAGGACATCCTTATGTGTCTCTTCCATGTGATAGATAGATAGATATTCATTGGGGTAACAGTTTTAAGTCTACTTTGAGTTTTTAGTCTAATCCACAAATTACATTTCAGATTAGAGATTTATCTTAATCAGAAGATGAAAACGAAGGAAGTTGTGAAATCTGGTTAATTTAGTTTTGATGTTGTTAAAAGCCTCACAGCTTATGTGTTTGGTAAGATAGATCAAGATTTTATGCTTTTAAGCATTATGTTACTTAAAATAATGCTTGTATTTTATTATTGAAGTAATATTTTCTAATTCAAATAAGGAATGGACAGAAAAGTATATAAATGAGATGACTAAAATGTTGACCTCACTGGAAAACACTTGGTCAACACGTACTAGCTGTGTTTCATTGTAACAATTAAGAGAAGACAATAAAGATCCCTTTATACATAAAGTATAATATTTTCTGAAGTAGAGTCATGCTTTTCACGTCAATAGTTTCACATGTTTCTTAATATGTACAGATTTTATAAGCAGCTTGACAAAAGCTTTTGTGGTAATATATAGATCTGCTGTGGTGTTAAGGATTTAGATTACTTAAGAGTGAAAGTAAAAAAGATCAAAAATACAAGGGACACTGTAAACCAGGGTCTTATAAAAAGGCTGACTTTTTGGCTCATCAGTGCAAATTTCTTCTCAAAATTCTCCTTGAGCTAAGCAAGGGTTACTTATTCATACGAACACCTGACTTATAAAATCAATCAGGCACTGATATCAGAGATGTCTGGCTTTTGCATCTATTCAGGTTGATGCTTCCATTAACTTAACTTCATACTCTAAAAGCGTATTTAATTTCTAAATATGCTGTGTATAACTCATTAACATCAGAGCCCCCAACAGTAATTGCCTGAAAGTGAGTAAAGAAAATCTGAAAAGATGAAGAGCTGAATTAACACTTAATGAAAGAAAAAAAAAAAAAAAACCAGACATTTAAAGTGACTGTCATGCAGTAGCAAGTTTCTTCTCTATGGAAAACAGTCAGTTATGAGGGGTTTTTACAGATTTTTAGACTGCATTTACAGTTTGTGTTGAGATGTTCAAAGCTATGTTAAGCAATATTAAATGCTACTTAACTTCCACCTAGGAGTACATTGAGGTTTTTACTCAGGAATTATGCTTGTTAATGATCTGGTTTTTGTGTTTAAAATATTTTATGCTTTGTTGCTCTACATACCATTGTTACGTCAGTCTTTAGAAAGGTCTTGAGTGAAGTAAAACTCAATTTTGAGAAGATATGAAGTATCAAAAATATGTTTTTCAGAAGACTTCATATCAGACAAAGCAAAAGCATCACTTTTATTATGTGATTGACTCAAAAGACTTCAGTTACTGAAGGTCAAAGATAAGACCGAGAGAGTGCTTGCACAGGTTTCTTGCTTGTGGTCACAGTGCGACAGCAGAGATGGCTGCTCAGCAGTTTGTCAGTATGGCTCCACTGGCTGTAATGGTCCTCACCTGGTGCAGATCAATAAGGCTCCATTTGCCTCAGTGCAGCTGGATTGATTTCCACCAGCTGCAGGTCTGGCTGGGCACGTGCAGAGAGCACTTTACAGAGGCAGGCAGACAGCAGATTTAAATATTTTAACATCATGAAGGCAAATAAAGGTGAGAATAACTTTTTTGTCAGTTTAGCAGGCTACTGTGATAAATGCTTGATTTGATTATTATGGCAAAGCAAAAGGATGGGGTTTTTTTGTGTTTCTAGAAGCTGAGTTGAACTATTTTGCAGTAACTATTGGATTTGGATTTGGATTGTAAACTAATTGTTGTTCATGCAATTCACATTGATTCCTCTGGTGCTCTTACTCCTGCTTTGTGCCAATGTTGCCAAACCAGTTCTTCCAAATTCCTTCAGCTAGCTGTTAGGGAGAAGCAGGAGATATTGCAAACTGGCATGGCTTAACTCGAATTCATTCACAACTTTCACAGGGATTCTTATTACAGGGTGAGTATTTGGTATTATTGCCCCAGAAACTAAGACTTTGGTTAAAAGGTATCTTACAATATTTTTAAAAAACACCTATGTAGACATGATCGTAGCAGTAACTAAATATGTAGATATGCGTATGCTATAGGTTAAGAGTTCATTGGGATGAAAACGATCACTGAAACCCTACCACTGAGGTACAGAAGGATTAGCATTTAGGAAGATATGTGTTTTACTGAAGTAGCTAAAGAGATTAATCTCTCCACATACCTTTACAGGATCCCATTCAAAGAGATATTTCAGACAGCATGTTATTTCTTGTTTTGGATTTCTCCCATGTGAATCAAACTCTAAGCTTGACAGAGATGGGGTGGGGAGTGGGAGCAATTTTAATGGATACTGAAGTTTAAAAAAAAAAGAAAAAAATCCAGTATTTTCAAAGTAACGGTGAAATTGACCTCTTTATCTTAGTCGCGAAATGAGGAAAAAAGATTTATTTTCACACTGCACATGTTTCTGAGTGTGTAGCAGTCATGAACAATATGAATCCTATCAGGCCACATGTCACTAATCATGGGGTTTTCTCTCCCTAGAGTAAAAACTACATGTGATAGGTAGAGACACGGACAATTTAAAGTGTCAAAATCCAATGCGAATTTTATTATATTAGCAAGCAAACAAGAGCAAAGGCAGCGCTGGGTGGCCGGGGAGTCTGCGCTCCGCCAACGGCTCACAACTTCCCGCCTCGTGTAAGCACATTATATACAGTCTCATTTCCTGAATTCGTGATGTTGCAATCAGGTCGATACTCTGTGCATGTTCCTTCTGTTGCTGGGGGGTCTTTCTCTGCCTCCTGGTGATCCTAAGGATGACGGCTGAAGGTCTTCCTCGTTGCCCTGTGGGTGGACTTATGCAAGAATGTGACTACTCAACCCCCTCAGCTACGGGTCCTGTTGACTTATGCAAGAATGTCCTTCTGTTGGGCTATCAAGCCTTGCGGGCACATAAATCTTCCATCCATACCTTCCCATACAGGTTTAATGAACAAAGCACAATATGTTACTTATTACACTACACACAGACTTTTTCCACATATACGTATGTATTTTTAAGTGCGCCAAACTGTCCTGCATGTCTTTAGCAGCAAAGGGAAGGTTGAAGGCTGGTAAGAAGAAGAAACAATAGCAGAGATTTTCATTGTCCTTTAGACCTGTGAAGCCTCATTTTAGTTTTTGGTGTGCTCCAGCACAAGTGTGGTTTTCTCCTTGCTGCTACTCCCACTAATTCCTATTGTGCCTAATTGTCCCTAGTGTCAGGATAAGTACAGGTACTGTATGCATTTCATAAACTTTCCTTGGCTTTAAATATATTTTAGTATTTCAGTCCCTCATACTTTTATGTCTTATGCCTTCCAGAAATCCTTCTTTGGTGGTTTCTCCACAAAGTCTTTTCAGGCAGCTGTTGAGCAGCTCCATTTTGGTAGAGCAGTATGCCTGTTTGCTAAGCCACAGGCACAAGAATGGGGGAAGTAAGGCTTGCTCTGGGACCTGCATCCACAGGTGTCCAAACCTTGGTGGCACTTGTATTGTGGAGTGCCATTTTGGAAGGACTTGATGGCACGGGCTTCTAGCAAGAAGACAAGGCGACTTTGTTTCTACTGCATCAGTCAAGCACTGTTTCTGGGCTTGTTTCTACCACCTCAGTTATGCACAGGGCATTTTTGGAGACGGCATGGGACACATGGATTGAGAAAGTACTACTGTTCCTCCTCTTCACTGTAGGCAAATGCATGCTTGGACCTGTGCTAAAGGGTACCATGGAAACAGGATTTGTTTCTCACCATGGTCCAGGCTTATGTCCAAATAACTTGTTTGAGATGAGTGTGAGCTCAAGCATAAGGTTGGACTCATGCTTAAAATCAATCCCCAAAGTAGCCATAGTAACCACTCAGCTAGCAGGGCTGAGTTTGCAAGAGCTACTTTGTGACCTGAAAATGTAAGCACCATTTATAGTACCTTTTCTTAGTTAGTAAGACTCGTATGTACATATCCTGAGGTAGCTTTTTCTGGGAATAGATTATTTGCATCAAAAGACTAATAATTCACTTTACAGGATGCAAAAGTCCACAATGAGTGAAATAATAAGAATCAGCACTTTTAAAAAGAATTATTTCGACTCTGCCAGTCGGCCAAACAAAACCCCTAATTATGAAGCTTATATAACTCCTTACGGCATTCATTGATCTTAAACTGACAATATGGGCCACGAATTTTAGTTCACCACAAGTCAGGAACCTGTTAACTCTTCTTTCCATTATCATCTGCTGTTTGTTTTATATGCACACATAGAGATTCTAATCTGAATGTCCAAGTATTTCATAAGTACTTAGATAAATAAGACTCTTGCTCCAAGGAAAATATAGTCTAACATGGAACAAAGCACAAGTAATTAAGAACAAAAAAGAACAGAAAAGAGACTGTAGATAACAGAAATGGGATCCTGCTGCTATCTCTGTTCCTGAGATATTTTTACTTCATTCTGAAGTTGTCAGATACTAATGATAAATAAAATCTGTTATTTCTGACTGGTGCACAAACATGCCAATTGTACTTGGCTGGGCTTTACATCTGGACCTACCTTTGTCATGATGCTGAAAAGGGGTCAGTTTCCGAGGGAATAGTTTTGTGGTCAATTTGGAAAGTATTTTACAAATGTGAGAAAATACAGAAGAAAAATCTGGAAATGGAGAAGCTGGCTGTGGAACGTTCAAGACAGACATCATTAGTGGAGCAGCAAATATGTGCAAGTGTGCCTGCATAATACAGGAGGCATTACGAGACAGAAAAGAAGCATGTTGCAGATGAGAAAGTGAGCTGTAAAGGAATATTTTAGGTAAGGAAAAAATGGAAGTAGAATCAGTAAATGAAGGTTTGCATAGTGTATTTGGCCTCCTTTGGCAGTAGGAAATGACAGAAAAATATGGCAGGTGCTTTGCTTCCCCTTCTGTGCACAATAACTCTAAGGTAGACTCACAGCTAAACATATATAGTCTGCCTGTGGGAGACTGGCTGAGGCCAGATCTGTGTTCATTACACGTTATTCTGAGGAAGAAAGTTTAGGTACTCTTCTTCCATAGGAAAGTGCCTTCCAGACACTTTTACCTGTACTGTGGAGGTGCTAGGCCTCCATTTTTTGTTGTGCTAGTTCAGGTGTTCTGAACTAAGAGAAGCACACAGTAGCAGTTGCAGCTAGCAAGTATCCCAGAGACATTTAAGTTGGAAGTAGTCTCCTGAGTCATCTAGTCTAACCTCCCTGCTCAAACAAGGTCCACAAGAGCAGATTACCCTAGGACAGTGTAAAGTTGGATTTTTTTAATATCTCCAAGGAAGGAGAGTCCACAACCTCTGGGAAACCTGTTCCAGTGTTTGGCCACCCTTAAAATAAAGTCTTTTCTTCTACTCAGATGGAATTTCATGTGTTTTAATTTGTGCCTATTGCCTCTTGACCTTTCATTGTGTACTGAGAAAAGTCTGGCTCCCTCTTCTTCATTCCCTCCCATTGGGTATTTATACATGTTGGCAAGATTTCCTCTCCCCACCCCTCCATTCCCCACCTCCCAGGCTTTCTTTTATCCAGAATGAACAGTATCATCTCTCTTGGCCTCTGCCTACGCGTTATATGCTCCAAGCTTGATTGTGTTTGCAGTCCTTTTCTGGACTTGTTCCAGTAAGTTCATCTTTCCTGTATTCAGGAGTCCAGATCTGGACCCAGCAGTGCAAGTGTGGCCTCACCAGGGCTGAGCAGAAGGAAAGAATTGCCTCCCTCAACCTGCTGGCAACACTCTTCTTAATGCAGCCCAGGATACTGTTGGCCCAGGATACAAAAGCACATTGCTGGCTCATGGTCAGCTCGTCCACCAGTACCCTAATGCTGGTCTCTGCAGAGCTGCTTTCCAGCGGATTTGGGCTAGTACACACACCCCCCACACACTCCCCAGTGTGTAATGGTGCATGGGGTTATTCCTCCCCACATGCAGGACTTGGTATTTCCCATTGTTGAACTTCATGATGTTACTGTCAGCTCTTTTCTCTCTGAACTGTACCAGAACTATCTGGTGTATCAGCCACTCCTCCCAGTTTTGTATCATTTGCAAACTTTCTGATGGTGCACTCTAGCCCATCATCCACATCATTAATGAAGAGGTTAAGTGGTATTGGTCACAGTACCCTGGGGTACACTACAAGTGACTGATTTCCAACTGCACTTTGCTGTTGATTGGAATCTCAAGGGGTAGGCTTGTTCCTGAGAGTTCAAAACTTTGGTTTCTGATACCTGATACACAGACATACACACGCTTACCTCCTGACCCTGTCAGCATTCACAGTTTAACCTTTTTTTTTTTTTTTTCCCCTGCAAGTTTCTAAGCCACCTCTAAAAATCAAAGATCTTTGCTTGCCTAATTATTTCAGAGTCTTTTCTCATTCTCATCTTTCTGAATCATGAACCACCAATTTTACATGGTATCCTGTAGAGATCAAAAGCAAACCCCGTGCAATACTGCTTTACGCAAACACTTGGGCTGCAGTTGCATTACACGGGTAGGTTATAGCCTTGCTGTTGTGAACTATCAGACTTCACTAATTTAATACATTCGTATCGTTCTTTCTCCGCCATGCCGAGCTGGTGACCTGTGCAGCAGCAGAGCATAGAGTCAGTTTTCGTTGTAATTCTCCTGTCGCTCTTCCCAGTACTCCTACCTTGAAATCAGTCCTTTTCCTTTCGCACCGCCCCCTCACCCTTCTCACAGCAAAGAGAAGGCGAGCGGTAACCCGATGCCTGCGCTCCGGGTGCTAGAGAAAGTTACTAGAAATGACGTTTAAAAGCCCGAATCATTCCGAACTTTCAGCTGCCTCTCCCGCATTGCCACCGAGCCGCCGCAGTGACCCCGCCGTGCGCGCGCACGCACACAGCGCCCACCCCCACCTGCCCCTGCGGGAGGGACCCGCCCTGGGGCAGGCGGAGGCGCCCGGGAGCCGCCGGGGCGCGGCCGCTGGGTGGCGATCGGTCCGCGGCCGCTGGGTGGCGATCGTGCCGCGTCAGCGCCGCCGCCCGGCGCGTCAGGCGGCCGCGAGGCCCGGTGGGCCCGCGGGGGGGGGGGAGGCGGGGAGGGCGAGGAGAGGTGCCGGGGGGCTTCGCTCCGGCGGGGGGAGCGCCCGTAGCGTGTGGCAACAAAAATCCGGGTGTAGTTGTTCTCTCTGAGCCCCGTTAATCCTGCTTAAACCGTAGGTGTCGCAGCAATGTCTCTGAGAGAAGCTTTTAGGCTCGGGCGATAGAAAGTTGATCGTTTGGAGCTGTAATATATAACCCAAGTTATCCAAGTGGGGCACCTGGATATGTGTTAGACTTGCTGATTCTCTACGGCACAGCTTGTTCCTGATACTGGCTCGGTTTTGCACTTGCGGTGCAAAATAAGACTCATTAATTCTTGATTAATAAATAAGACTTGCACTTCCTCAGGTGACTCGTACAAATAATACGATACGACAAAACCAATTAAAATAGCTGTCCCTTTGATCTAAAAATCAAGCCTTGCTGTACCTTTGGGGAGGGTTAACTCGGCACTGCCTTACGCTGGAGTGAGTCAAAGCATGTTTCGGAGTGTTCGGGTGCTGTTTCTGTAGGTGAACTCCTGATGTGGATTTCTGGTTTGGGGTCATCCTTTCTGTTTCCAGGACACACGAAAGGCTATGCTAAATAAAGGGAAAGGTGGATGTGAGAGTGAATAAATCAGCAGGTGAATTAATAAATAGCCATCTGAAAAAAACAATCCTCTCAGCTCTTCCTCTAAAGATGTTATGGATGAAGCCTTCAAAGTGTAAATGCCAGTGAAATAGTCTGTCTCCAAAAACCAATAGCGTTGAGAATCCCCTTCTAAGCCTTGGACAAGTTTTTAATGGAATATTTTCTGTGTTAAAAATTTCTGATTTTGACAACGGAAACCATCCAGCACTAGCTACAGCTAAACTTCTCACTTCTAAAACAGAATGAGTTTTAGGGGGCAAACAAAATTATTTTTGAGGTAATGAGGCAAAATGTCAAAGGTTTGGGTTTTTTCCCCCCAGAAAATCAGATTCCAGATGAGAAAAAAAAAATCTTTGGTGGAAATGTTGTTATAATTCATACCTATTGGAAGTAAATACATCAGTTCATTGTCATAATTTCTATTCATTTCAGTAATTAGGATTGGGTGATTAACCTTCTTACTAGGTTTCTTCCTTATAGTCTTCAGTGTGGCAGTCAATATTAAGAATTCTTCCCCTCGTAATCTCCTAAAGCTCACTCCTTGGGTTAACAGAACTACCTATAAAACTGGGTGAAGTACAGGATGTGCAGGGGTCCTACCCTGAGTTTTTGAACTCCCACATTCGCAGAATTGTGTCTTTTCAGCCAACTCTCGCTGTCACACAGCTGAGCGGTAAGATTATTTCACTGAACGGTTTCACACAGTGTTTTCCTGTATATCACTTCTGGTCCATTTATGCACGTGCTTATAATGGTGTGCTCTCCATAATGTCATCGGAAGTCACATTTTTGAGTAAATTGTGAGGAAACGTGTATAAACAACCCCATCCAACACACCAATGAGCAGGCTAGTCCTGAGTAAGCAATGCAATTATGCAAGTGTTCCTGCTTTATCCCCAAAGGAAACCACTGCAAGCTAAAACAACAATATAAAGGACCAGAAATATGAAGTTTAATTATTGTCATTATGCAACTGGAACAAAAAAGTCTCTAAATGATCTGGGGGATTAAGGATTCAGTGTGGTAGGTGATTAGACACTAGACTAATGATGGTGGTATCTTGGTTCATTAGAGAGCTAATAATTTCAAAGTGAAAGGCGTGGTGATCATTGTCGGAGAATTTACAAGCTGCAGTATGTTTAGATATTGCAGTACAGCTTGATCCTCACACATTTGGTTGCACACTTTTGGAATTTGTATGTGTGCTTGGTCATTAAGGCATATGATAGATGGAAGGTAATCATGATATGCTTAATAAACTGATTATATATTAAGTAGGAAGAATAACCATTGCTTGGATTCTCTGGATCGAGCTGTTTGATGGCTAGGATGTACTTGGCATTACAGCAGGGCTGTAATTTATTTAGTGCCTTGCTTCCCCCGTAAGAGGCTTTGTATCCTTTTCTTAAGGTCCTGATTAATAACCTAAAACAAACTGGCTACATTTTTGCACTGTGAAGTTTGAACATTATTTGTTGGGTTTTTTGGTTGTGTGTTTTTTGTTTGGTTGGTTGGTTGTTTTTTTTTAATTCAAATAAGAGAAGTTATTTGATTCTGTTACAGGTGTAGCATGAACCTGCTTTAAAACTAGTTGAAGCCTGTGTGCACACACACACATCTTAAGGCCAGCAACAGTAAAGCTTCAAAATGGTGTGAACAACCTTGGAAAATCCTTAATTTAATTCTCTGTCCTCCAGATCAGTAATTATTTTCCTTTATAAACTGTCATCTCTGGCAAATATACAAATGCTGTGCTGAGGAATTGCACTCAGAATCACAAGTGGAAGCGAGGAGTCTGTGCTCTTCATGTGGTCTGCTCAACACTTCCCTCTTGTGTAACAGATACAAAGCATTTGTCCAATTACTGTGGCCCTTTCCTGAGTAGAAGAGGTCGCATGTAATTAAAATGTGATAGAAACATCTGTCTTATGTCAATTCGTAAGCAGAGGATAACTTTGAGAAATTACACTGTGCACTGCCTCCGGCAGCAAAGGTGGCTTCAGAAATCCCTGCACCACCAGATCTTGTGCTGAGGATCCTTGCCCCTCTCATCATGCTAGCACAGACATTGGCAGAGTTACAATATAACATGAGTCAGAGGAGCTGTACAGGTGGGAAAAGAAACCTGGTTTTGGAAGATTGTTCTGAATCTAGATGAGTTTGCTGATCAGATTTACTGAGCAGCTACTCAACAAGTTCTACTGGGAAATCTGAGGAGGCTGAAACTCTTCCAGGGGGGCTAGAAGGAGCACCAAGTCAGGAACTTCTTAAGCTGGTTTTGCTTGCTTTAGGCTAGTTTTCTCTTTGTTTGTTGTCTGTAGTACTAATGAAATTTTTTTTTTCTGAGGTTATGTGAGCGAAGGCAAAGTAAAGACTTTCAGAATACTGTGCAGTTAGGAACATTGCAAACATTTATGTACACCTCTAGATATATTGCTAGCTGGATTTTGGAGCTTAAAGTAAACTCCCTAGGCTGAATTGATAGACACATCTACCTTTTTCTTTCTGTTTTGTTTGTTTGTTGTTGGGTTTTTGGTTGATTTTATTTTTTTTAAACTGCATCAAACTTTTAGATCTCAAAGCAAGCACCATCAGGTTGCCCACTGTGGGCAGGGATTTGATCAAAAGCAAATGGCTGAATCTGCTTACTTCGGTGAACTGGGCAGCAAACTTGCAGTTAAAAACTAATTTTATATCACAAAGTAATGCTACTTTCCATAATGAAACACTTCTGTGTGCATGTGTTCTTTCTATTAGCTCTGAAGAATACCATTCCTCCAGCAGTAGAAGTCATACAGTACTGGTTTTTACCTTATAAGCTAGACGTGAAGCTCTTTACTGAGAACGGGACTAGTGCAACAGCATTACAAAACATTAGTTGTGAGTGCTCTCATGTTGGTTTACATCATTAGGAAATTGGTTTCTCTTAATTTTAATTCAGGGTATTAAGCAGCAGGTGGCATCCTGCTTTAACATTATAGTGAACTGTAGGCTTGCTAGCATGTGTTACCACTTGGTCTAGAACATTCTTAGAATTTCTTTTCTACTTTTATTCCTGTGCAGTATTATCAAGGAAGGACTTCTTGAAAAGTAAACAGGAATGTGTGTGAGTTCTGATGCAAGTACTATATACTGAAAGTTGAAACTCCGAGTTTGGAATTTGTCTTACAAGACTAGAAGCAGGCCTTTAGAAACCGGGAAAGATGAGCAAAATCAAATTATTAAAGACTTTTCTTAGAAGCTGGATTCATTCCAGAAGTCTTGGATACACATTGTATTCTGTCTGCAGTGCCAGTGGGAATCAAAAATAATTAATCCTGAAAATTAGATTGAAAAGCTGTTCAAGTTACAATTCAAAGCAGTAAAAGGAAGAAAATTCATTGTTGATACACTATCCTTAATACATCTCATTCAATGTCACAAAGTGTCAGGTTATGTGCTTAGGTAGAAACAAGTCAAAGAAACTCAGAGATGAGTGCAAGAATCTAAACCAAACTTTTGAAAGGAGAAGAGTTACTGATGGACCTAAGTGATAATGCAGAAAGAAATTAAGAATGGTACAAGTCTTGGGGAGTGGATGACAGAGAAATTGGATCAGTAACTGAAGCTGGTGTTCTAAGATCTTAATATACTTCACCAGTATCTCTCTGACTTTGATTAGAGGTCGTTATTTCAGACTCAACAAAGATCCTCAGAGCTCCTATAGCAGCCTCCAAAGAAGTTGTCAATCTACTTTTTTTTTTCCCTCTCTCTTTTTTTTTCCTCTTATTTTGTGTGGGGGGGGGGGGGGTTGGTTTTTTGTTTTGTGTTTTTTTTTTTGTTTGTTTTTGTTTTTTTTTAATTGGGGTGCATGTGTGTAGAAATACACTTTCAGTAGAACTTAAGTATAGATTGCTCAGGGACCCCTGAGAGTATTCTTTGAAATACCAGTGCTCACTCAGGTTTGAATGGGGACTGGGTGTAGGCAACATTTGAAACTCAGTGATGTGAACTGGGTGAGGTACATATTTTATTTATTTTTTTTTGGTATCTATTTATTTGTATGGATTTGTGCCAGGACAGATTTACCTAACAGCTGCTCATTCTCTTTCTAACATGATAATTGTATCATGCTGAAAAGGAAGAATACTCAGTGCTTAAATGTTTTTGTGTATCTGGCCCTTGTGATGCAAATAAGCAGCTTTTGTAATATTCAAAATCACATGGGTGCTCAACATAAAAATATTTCATTATTGTCTAATCATTTCTCTTTAAGCTGATTGCTTAGATTTTGCATATGAGAGCAGCTCTGTTTTAATAGGTGGTTAAAGATTCAAGCCTTATTAAATGTTCTGTGAAAACATACAAAGGCATAAAGGGTGTTTAAACACTAGTTTGATATAAATTGTGTGTTTAACTTCATTGTAACTACTCATTTGCTTAACGTGATTCACGCACTTATGTAACCACCTGAATTTGGGCTATGGAGTGACAGCTTTATGAAAGAGTTTATATGGCACACAGTTTTGTCACAGTATTTATATTTCTGAAAGGAAAGCACTGCTCTTAAGATGATAGGTCTTGGGCTAATGCATCTTGGATGTTGTTGTCTCTCCAGTTTGCTTCGTTACTGATGCCTTTGTGAAATATATCACTTGCACATTCAATAATGAACAATAACACTGAGTTACACATTGTTCTGTATTGCAGATGAAGCCTTGCTACTGTTATAAACAGTGTTTGGTGAATTGGAACAGGACTCCTCAAATAAAATAATACGTTCTTGTTTATGTTTAGTCCTAACTATTTTCACTTATTTCCCAACTATATTATGTATGGTAAAAAGTGAAAATAGTTAGAAATGGGACATGGGAATTTCAATATACACAGGCTGTATAAAAGGTTAATGAAGGAAATATGGAATGGATTGTCATGAGAAAAAATACAAAGCATATAAGGGAGAAAAAACCAACATTAGTGTCAATTTTATGTTCAGATCGTAGTTGAAGTATTGTGTTTACCTTTCACCAAATTCAACTGCTACATAACAATTAACTTCCTTAAGATTTTGAAGATACAGAATGGATTATTGGGTTAACAGCATATAAATAAAACGGCCAAGAAAAATATATCCTTCTTCTCTAAAATAAGTAATTCCAAGTACATCTAAAAGTTACTAGTTTTCAAAGCCAGAGAAACTGCAGATAAGTTGATGGATCATAAATTTTCTAGGTAGAAAAGGAATATACCAAGCAAGTCTGGGCAGCAAATTTTTTTTTTTTTTTTTTTTTTTTTTAAATGCTTTGATTCTGGCTCTCAAAGCATGCCTAAACCCATATCCTAAACTTTAAAATGTTCATCTGATCTGAGTCCACAATACCTGCAGTGACTGCAACAGTATATAGATCCAGTGGAAACTTACAAAATATGTATGTTGTGCAGTGGTTGAAGTCACAGGCTGAAAGCTATATTGTAACTTCAGTGCCATAGGTGCAATTACACCAGCAGAGAGCTGGGCTTTTTGTCTATTCAGGAGTTTTAAAACACATAAGTAATCAGCTCATGCTGTGGCTAGATGCAAACATTGAACACAGTCCTGGAAAAACGTGTGGTGAGAGTTTAATACTTCAGTGTGCTTATCTTACAAAATACACTTGAGCAAGTGCTAAAAGCATTTCCCTAAATCAAAGCTTAATGTTAAGCATATTACCAGTCCTATATTAGTATATGTTTTAGGTGTTTTGCTGAGCCAGGTCTGGAGAACATAAGCTTGTGATTTTAAGACTAGAGTATTGATTCCAAGATAAGTTTTAAAAAAGTAGGTTAAAAAACAAAGCCAAAACCACAAACCCTATGTACTTACCTTAGCACAAGCTTGTCCTGGTTTGTCTGGGACAGAATCACAGCCCAGGCAGGCCATCAGCAGTTTGAGTCAGCCAGGGCAGCTGACCTGAGTTAGCTATGGGTGTAGCCCACACCATCATGTCATGGTCATCATAGAGGGGGAAGGTTTGCTGAGGAAATGGAGCTCCTGTGAGGTTCCTGCTGCTCCTCCTCTGGCTTCTCCTGAGGGCTGCTCTCCTGTCAACTGTGAGGACTGTGCATTCATTTGGCTGAGTATAACTTTGTACATCTTTTTTGGTATAGGTGCTATTTCATTAAATCTGTTTCACTTCAATCCGTGGGTCTGCTCTCCTTTTCCTGATTCCCCTCCCTGGCTGGTGAGGGGTCATTGGGTGATAGAGCAGCTGTTATGGTTTAGCCCTGGGTACAGGCTAAATGTAGATAGAGTAGGAATAATTACAATAGCCATGTATTTTGCTGTATTTAAAAGTTTGGGCCAAAATATGCATATACAAGCTGTTCTCCTGCAGTCCAAACTGTAGTCAGTGAAAATATTAATTTGGATAAATTTCTGCTACTTACAAGGTTCATAGTACTATATTGCTCAATTAAGCTACGGAAGTGGAGGCACAGCTAGCTGTAAAATTAATTTCCAACCTTTTGTACCACAATTTCACTAATCTAAAACTATATGAAAGATTCAGTTGATATCAATCAGCAGGTTATTAACTTGTATTTTCACTTGAGGAAATGGTTTGACCAAATTAATACTTCACAGAATTTTATTTTTTTAAGTTAACTTTTTCCGGAGTCTTTCACACGTCTCTCTTACTCGTATTAAAAATGCTTTGTGTGCTACTTACAGTAAGGTTGCCCCTTTTAGTGACTTTATATTGGAGAATAAGCGCCCAGATCATATGAAACTTAGGGGCCAGGCTTCCAAAGTGTTTAGGATCTGACTGCATCCTCCTTCAGCTGTTGCTGCTGGTTGGCTGAAGAGGTTACTGCCCGAAAATACTCATTCCTGCTTTCTGCTGAACTTTGCGTTCTTCAGACTTGCCCTGAAAGGTGGTCCTGGGAGCAGTCTGCCTTGCTCATATTTCTCAAAACAGGGTGGATAAGTAAAAATGAGGGAAATGTGGAGATATTAAGATCCAGGAGAAGGAGAAAGAGGGTCCTGATGGTTATAAATAATCTTCTTCATGTATAGAGGAGAAGAAAGTGAGAACACCTTCTCACACAACCAATAGGAGTTACAGCAAAAAATGAGGTGACCCCCAGGAGGCAAAATTACACAAGGTAATTAAACATTTCCAAAAATCTTGTACCTCTTTTGTCTTCTTCTTTAATCACCTAAAAACCTTTGTAAATATGGTCTTATCTGTTAGTGCCTTGAACTCAGTGTTTTAACTGAATTTAATTGAAGCTTGAACAAGCTTAAGCTGAACCTTGCGCTTTATTTTAGTCAATAAACAGTGATATAGGGAGAGGAAGGAATAAAAATCTATCTAATAATTCTCTCCTATTAGTCACAAAATACTTTAATAAAGGTATAAATAGCCCAAAGGTTAGCAAAAAAGCTATGGCAAAAATTATTGCTTATCTTCTTCACAGTAAGGAAATAAGAAGATAATACTTAATCTGAAATGTTATGATGGCCTCTGTTCTGGTTTAAAGGATGATAAAGTCTGAGTGCAATCCTATGTTTTTGTGCTATTTTAGATAGGCTAAGATGCCCAGAAATCAGAGGTGTTAGAATGACTTGTGTGAAGTTGAATGAGGTTGGACTTTCAAGATAAGGACATCAGTATTTAGCAGCTGTGACAAATGTAGAATATTCATATCAGTCTGGAAACGTACTCACATATGCAAATATCCTAAACTTGGAAGAAGCATTCAGTGTTTTGAAACCAAATGATTGTGAAGAACAACAGGATTAGTCAGAATTTATTAAAATAAATCTCTCGGAGAACCACTGTATCAATTCAAGTCACTAACTTTGCCAAGTTGTCTTGCTAAAGAAGGCAGAATTAATTCTATAGACAGGAAGTTGTGAATGACAGTCTAGACTTTTTGAGGAAAATATGGAAGCATAGAGAAGGAAAGGAAAAGTGTAGCTGGAATGAGCGGAGGAGGAAACATGATTTCTTGCTGATGTTCTTCAGACGAGTAACTAGTTGGTCACAAGCAGGTAGTCTGGGATGATATTGGCTCCACCAATTGTTCCTCTGCCCCAGCTTGTAGACCTTACCGGGTAAATAGTGTCTTCCATTCTTAAACCATGTCAGAGTCAGGTGAACTCCTTTGTTTTATTCCAACACTGCAGAGTGTGTTTGGTCTCAGGTTCACACGAAAATGTTGGGCAGGTGGAGATGTAAAGGGAATTGTGAAGATGAGAATCTGGAGAACAAGATCTCACACTGATGGAGCTGTGACTCTTGGGAATGCATGAGTGATGGTTATTCATGGGGTCTTGTGTTCCCACTGAGGAAATGAGCTTCAGCTGCCCCAATGAGGCTTAAAAGATGATGTTGGACTAAGCCATTTAGATTCTCATTTTATTGATCTAATAACCTACTTTGGCCTGTTGACTTCCAAATGCTTGCTTTTCTTGTTCATCACATGTTATATCAGTACAATCTTTGGACTTTTTCAGCAGGTGTTTTTGTGGACTAATCACTCATTGTTTGTCATAGTTCCATTTTTCTTGTAACTGAAATAAAACTCCTAGACTCTGGTTTCTGCAAAAATTATGATCATGTATCAGTTTTTTACAAATTATGGAAGTGTTCATCTTCCTTAGTTTGTCTGTAAAAGAAAATAGCAAAGTGCTTCTTTCAGCTGTTAAAAGAACATTACAAATTAAAATTCTTTTTAGTGTAAGAATTGAACTGTTACGAGTACATATTCTCTGCCCAGAGTAATAATTTCTGTAGTGTTCTGCTATTCTAGCTATAAAAATCTCTTTCCAACCACTTGCAGAGTATAGACAATATCGGTTTGTTACCCCATCTAGTAAATATCTCACCACAATTTCTAATGAGAAAACAGCTCTTTGGATTAAAGGAACCTAGAAGTTTATCTGAAAAATACAGTTTCTATAAGTATATTTAATATTACTAAAATTTATGCAAACGGTATTAGCTTACAATACACACAGTAAAAAGCATCTATGTATTTACAGGTATATTCAGTTTCAAACAATGCAGATGATAGATGTAGAAATTCACAATACCTAGCCCTTAATTGAGAAAGTTCCTCCTCTTCTAACAGATGATCATTCATATATATATTTATGATATATAAAAATGATATATATATAAAATACCTGCTTATAACATTAATATATTAAAATATATATATAGGTCACTTAAGTAATGTTGTGATCCTTATTTTTGTAAAGCTTTTGATTGCTGCTTTCTGCTGATAACCTAGTAGACCAACTTCACTAGAAAAATGGTACGGAAAGGTGGGAAAATGAATTCTATTCAAATCTTGAATTTCAAGCTGCATATTTCAGCTCACTCTAGATTTGATTCCACATTATTTGATCCCACTTATTGCTAAAGATAGACTGATTCTTGCCTCTGCTGTTTGACAGTAGATCAAATAATACGAAGGTGATCGTAGAGTTCTGTCACTTAGAGTGAAACACATTAAAGTTTGGGCTGAAATAATCTGAACAGACTTTAGTCCAAGCAGAAAAGTAACCTGTTAGTTCTTGGAAAATAAATGTGTTACAGAAGAACATGGAAAATCTTTTCCATGACTAGAAAACCTCCAAAAAAAGTGCTTATGAAGTGCCCATGGTTTTTAGTGCTTTCATTTATTGTGAGGCTGGAAGGAGCTGTGAGTCTTCTCAGGACAATGTCTGCGTTATCTATGTTTTAATACTTTCATTTCAGCTCTTCATGGGACAAAAAGTGCTGACACAAATTCTGTACTGAGTTTTAAACTGCACTGTAACAGCAAATGCCAGCCTAGATAAAAGATTAGTCTAGAAAATGTACTAAGAATATGCCAACTAGTATATGCAAAAAGGATCAGGATATTAATTTAACCTGACTAGGGAGTAGATTATACTATAAATAGGGCTCTGAGACTGCATCTACTGCAAGGCTGGTCATTTCCTACGAAATCCATTGCACGTATATTTGCCCTAATCCTGTAATGTGATCCTCAGTCTAATCCTTACACCTAGCTATTATACTATGCTAATTTTGCTATGCAGAGTGCTGTGTATACATAAGGCTTTACTTGCTTGGATCCATTGCAGGATCAGAGCAAAAGCACTGCTTATAGATGGAATACATGGAAGTATATAAATGACTTTATACAGAAGGTAAGCTAACAGAGAATTAACAAACTTGAAAGCCCAAATTCTTGAAAATAATTGAGAAAGGTCAAAATCGGAATAAAAACAAGAATTCTCCAAGTTCAAAATGTCATGTGTATTAGCATGACCTGTTTTGGAGCTGACTGGAGTTCAGGACTGATTTCTGCATCCAAAATCCAAAAATAACCTTTTACTTCAGGTCTGTTGGGAGTTACCAGGGAGAAGAGCACACAAAACCAAGATGGACGTGATTCCAGCATAAAACTGGCCTTAATACTGAATTCTGTATTTTCACAATTGTTTCAGTTACAGACAAAAATACTGTACTTCAATCTTTTGTTTTCCTGGGCCTCTGCACAACTAAGCAGTGCTTGAATCTCCTGCTGTTCACTGCCTTAGACCTGGTGTGCTGCCCACTCTTCTCTCTAGATGTCATTATGTCCTACTTAGACCTCTTTCGCCTGGTGTTGCGTAAGTTGCACCACAGATTTGGTCTAAAGCTTATTCCTGTGCCAAACTTGATAACTTTCACCTATTGGATGCTTTGTTCTAATTTTCCTTTTCTATCTTCCTGCTTAGGATTTCATTGCCAATAATGCCTTATTCTTTGTGTGTATTTTTTTCCCTAAACCAGCAATGGTGCTTTTTTCTGCCTTGTTCCTTTTCTGAATTTATCCCTTTACAGTGTCTCTCTTCACAAACATGTAACTCAAAGTGTACATTCAGGAAGACACATATTTTGGAAAATACTTCCAAAATAAGAGAGTGAATCATTTCTGATGAGAATAAAAACAGAGGTAGTTTATTTAATTTATTTGTAGAGATAGAGTATCTTCTAGGTAGAAAAACATGACACATGACTACTGAAGTATCTTTACTAGATCTCAAGTTTAAATGGCCTCATGAGAAGAAATAATGAAACTCTTAAGATGGGGAAGAAGTTGATGAGTTGGGGAAGAAGTTGATGAGTTGGAGAAGATTAAAAAGCAGATCAATCAGTATTAAGGCTGATCTGTTATACCCTTGGTGGATCAGGTTTCCCTCTTGTTCCTTAATTACTTACAGTTTATCTGTTGTCTTCTGAAGAACTTCTAATGTAAAATAGGATTTACTGTGCATCAAACTTCTTTGGTTTTTTTAAACTATCATGTAATTGACCTAAGTATGAAGAAAAATACTGTGATCATAGGTATAATAGAAAAGTCCTATAACCTGAACTGTAGTTAACAAAATTTTTGTCTAAAAACTGTGGAAAATGGTTTCTATTGCTTTTTTCATCTTTCAGAGAAAACCCGTATATTGCAGTATCTTTACTAACTATTTTTTCTGTACTACTTTTACCTATTGTAGTTGGTGCAAGGATTTTTGAAATCCACTTCAGTCATTTTAAAATTAGTACTTTTCTTTTCCTTATTGTCTTGTCTTCACGCTTTTCCTTCTCCAATTAGGAAACAAGGTGGTGTTACACAGTGTGCTGACAAATCCACTGTTGCCTTAAGTGAAATACATGAAAGATTATCGTGGAATACCTCCCCTGCTTTGTCTTCAAAATTTTCAGCTTGACCAGTTAACCGATAATAAGTTATTTACACCATTCTCTTTGCAAGGTGGTTTATACATGACTATATATATGCACGCACTCGGTCTCTCTCCTATATATATATTCATAAATTTTTTTTTAATACCATACATATAGCTGTGGTATGTGAGGAGTCATATGTGGGTAAATACTTGTGTTTTGGAAGTAAGAAAGGAGCTGAGATGTAAAACAAAAATGTGTGGCATTGCTTGTAAATTTGAAAGACTAAAGAACATTATTTTATGTATGGGAGGTAGTTGGCTCTGGTTCGTACAGCTTTAACACGCTGCAGTTAATCCCTTGTGCCTTGTCTTGAAATACTTGTATTAGTGGCTAGATACATAAAACTCAACGAGATTGCTGATTTTTTTTTTTTTGGTAGTTTTATCTTTTTTTTTTGATAACCTTACCACTGTACCCGTACTCAGGCTCCTGAATAAAGAATGACCACAATAATCTTTGATAAAAAGGTGGAAAATAAACTCCAGACTATGTTTGAAAATTGAAAAGGTGGGGGGATGGCATGATGCCCGCCCCCCCAGACACCCCCCACCCTCTGTTTTCAGTAGAGACGGCAAATAACTGCAACTAACTCTTGGCAAAACATTTGATCACACTTTATGGACAGATATTTTGTAACTATGTTAATATATTTTTAGAGAGTTAAATGTATCTTTCCCTAACCTTTATGGAAGTTTTTTTAAGCTGCTACTTATGACACTTTTAATGATACATTAAACACTTTTTGGTCTCTGATCTTTGTATTTACAGTCTTCTATAGCAAAGATTAAAGGACATATACCAATGTCTTTAAAGTCACATACAATGTGTATTGAGGTAGAAGTTACATTTGACCTGCCATGAGTATTAACCATGAGTTCTTACTGTGTAAAACAATGCTAGAAGAACTGAGGTTCACAAACATAGTCCCATTATTATTTAGATATTATGAAAAACTACAAAATGCATTGATTATAACTATATAATAGGGGAAAACTTCAATTTTCCTTATTGGGAGCCTCCTAAAGTAAAACTTACCTGGCTTCAAATATCACTCTTGACTTCTGTGACGCTTCCTAATTGCAGCTTTGAGAAAATGTCTTCTTACTGTTCACTTCACACCCAAACCAAGCCATATAATTGAGTGGTATCCATATTTACCATAAAAAGCTTGAATGTCTAAGAACTTGGACCTAAGTCTCTCCAGTAGGATGTTTTTGCAGAAAAACTATGTCGGGTCTACTTTATGTATTCATTTTAAATGTCTAGTAAAAAGACATTCATCATCATAGCACTAATTTCTGTGTCTTTATGATATGAAGTGGTAGAAATACTTGTACATTACAAGCATGGAACATGAACTATCTAACATGTTTTAGCTACTTATATTTTAATATGAGATTTTTTCACCTTTTATAATGTAGTAAAATCCAAGTGAGAAGGAATAAAACCCAGTAATGCCACCCAGGCTTTTTGTTAATGAATCCTCTGTCAGAGCAATTGTACTGAAAATAGAATTGAAGATGACATCTAGTGAAATACTAATTTCTGTTTCCTTTTGAGTTTTCTGTGTCTTGGTAGTCTTTTGTGACTTGCTGTGACTTGGTTAAAAAAACAACAAACAAACAAAAAAAAAAAAACAACAAAAAAACCCCCACCCAAACCAATGTTGTGTTCTAAAAATCTCTAGTAGGGAACAGAAGAAATGATTTTCTATTTATCTAGTTTCATCATTTAAAAATAGGTGTACTTGCTAAGGAATTTGTGCTGTCTTTGAGTTGTGTTTTAATAATGATGTTTGGAAAGTGGTCATGCTAAACTGAAATTCCACTGACAGGCAACTTAGATGCTTATTTCCCAGTGTTTAGGTGATATCTGTGTGGAAGCATGATAGCATAATTTCTAATTAACTTCTGTGGATTTGTGGGAGGAACCACTTTTTACATCTGCATGTAGGAAGAGCATGCTTAAGAGCAAATCCCATAGCTAGAGCAATGCTTGTGAGTACTGACTTTATTCAAAGCATCCTACTATAGCTCCTATACAAACAATGTATTTTTAGGCTGAATTCTCCTTTGCTTTTATTGAGCACGATCTTACCTTGCAAATAATTCTGGTTTTGTAACTCTGAATTCAAGCAGATAAAAAGTAACAGATTATTTTTTTATAAGGAAATGGTTTTAAACTCCAAATCATAAGTAAGTGAAGCTGTGATATTGATATAAAGAATATTTTCAACAGCTGCATTTGAAGGAAAGACTTGGAAACAAAAATAACTCTCATTATTAAAAGGTGAACTGAAACTTAACAGTAACACTGTTTTGAGCTGTAGAATAATCTAGGACATCATTTAACATCAACATTACCTTCAATGCCTCAATGAAGTATACAGGCATGCAATGTTATTCTTATCCAGAAAAAAAACCACAAATAAGCTATTACATGCTCCAGTCTCTTCTAAATCCAACTTTCTCTCTATTTTCCTGCATAGATTTTGAGAAGAAAACTTCTCCTCTCATTAGTTAACCATAATCTTCAGCTGCATCTCCAGAAGTGCAGTGTAATTTTTTTCTATAGATTTTTTTTTTTTTTTTTTTTTTGTGGGGAGCAGTGGGGTGGGCTTTTTGGTTTTGTTTTCTGATGGAAGCCAAACTTGATTCAAAGTAGATACTGCTTATTCAACTTTGGATGTTGATTCTGTGCATAGAGGTACATTTCTCCTTTAAGCAATATTTTTCCTGTAAACAACAGTGATTACTTTTTCCCACATGATGGTGCTCAATTAATGATGGAACAGCTCAGTGTCTTGTTAATTCCTTGTTGTTGGAAATGTGGTTCCATAACTTTCTGAACACTATCCAAACATCTTTTGACTGAAAACTCCTAAAGTGATTCTTGCTTTATCACAATATTCTAGCAATATCTACGCAGTCCTTAGAGATGATAACTATAATCCTGGCTTTATGGATAGAAAAGCGGAGACAGAAACAGAAATTTTGTAACTTTTTATTAATTTTGACTTCTGATATAGTCTGTTCACCGTTCACTCATTTTTGGTTTAGCAAGAAGATTATATTCAGCTCTTAATTCACCTTCTTCTCTCCCGAAGACATACAGCAGCATCTCCTCTTTATACAAATTTGATGCAGCTTGAGACCTCGGTATGTGGATGTGTGATGAGCTTTCTGACTGTACAAAGACTAAATCAAGATTGTGTAGACAATAATTATTCTATGTAGTTCAATAATATGAATAATAAAATTATTCATTATTATGTGTGTGATTTCCCATATATTTTAAAAAGAAATACAAAAACATAAATTGCAGCCTAATGTGCTGGTGATATCAGTACAACTAGAACCTTTTGAAACTACCACATTGATTTTCCAGTACATTAGTGAGCGGTGTGTCTGTGAAAATTGGTGAGCCTGCAGCCTTTATTTAGGCCAGCACAAAAAGTATATGAGATTTTTGCCAAATGTTCCATACGTATTTACCAGAAGCAGAGAAAAGTGACGTCTGACTCTTTAATTTCATTCCGGGTACCATCATATATGGATTCTTCCACTTTCCTCCCCTATACTTCACTTGTTCAGCCCTTTCCTCCCCAAATAATCCATGACCCAGTCCTATGTTTTCCCCATGTCATTCTGTTTAACTAGCCAGCTCCAGTTTCCTTTCTCACTTTTCACCCCCCTCCTGGTGGCTTGTCCCATTGTTTCAGAGCTGCTCTGCTTCATCTCCTGCTGCTCATCTTCTATCTTGTTCCCGTTGAGTATTATTCAGCTAATGACCTTTTTGGGTTTTGCTTCTCTTTGGCTTCTGCTTTCCAGCTGAGGCCCCAAGGGTTTTCAGGTTCCCTACAGACCTCCAGCTTTTCCTTACTCCAACATCTACTCCCCCTGTGCCCTCAGTCATTTCCAGGCCCACTCCCTAGTATGACTCCTCTACATTATGTTCTAGTGAGTTGCTCCCTTATTTGCTGAGATTTCTTGACCTGTACTTTTTCTCCTCACTCGAATCTTGAAAATGGTTGAATATTTTTTTTTTTTTTAGCTGAAATGTTCTAGAGATATGTTCTGTCTGAAGCAGATTGCTATTTTGGCAAAATTTTATATGAAACAAGACATGGTCTTAGATTAGGAATTGCTGGCAGATGTGTCATTACATGTGGGTCTCTGTAACCCGCATAATATATGAGCAGCACCAAGGATCTCTCTAACGTGGTATCGTTTCTCCACTGTGACCAGCAGCAGATAGTGGGGGAAGAGTATACTAATGAGACAAGTGGTGTAACCCCTTCTCTTGCACGCTTTCCCAGTCTATAGCAACTTAGTCACTTCCTGAGCCAGAGGTGCTATCTTTGTATGTAACTTTGACCCAGACTGTGCCTTGATGGGCAGAGCTTCAATCATGCAGCTCTGTTCTTGAAAAGTTCTGTTGTTGGCTTATGCACAACAAAAGAAAGGGGCTGGCATTACTTCAAGCACGACGATCATGCATTAGGATAATATTCTTAACCCACACTACTTCAGACTAAATTAGCCTGTTTGTAGCAAACGAATAGCAGGTTGCCATTCTCTGCCTTTTCCTAGTATTTTCAGGCTCTTTCATGATTCACTTTTTTTGATTGGATACCCAGGTTAACAAACAAGTAAGTGCATGGCTCCTTTCTGATTGTTAATTTGATTTTTTCACTAACTGTTTTCACTTGCATAATTGTAGCAAGCAAGTTAAGGTCAAGTGCTTATGCCAGGGAAGCAACAAGCAGATCCAAAATTGTAATATTATGAGGTAATTTGTGATACTGTGGGATGTTAATAAAGAAACTTGGAAAATGTACTTTTGGTTAAATTATAAGTGGAGAAATGAAGCTGTGCAATTATGATCAAAAATGCTGCAACATGCTGCTCCTTGCTTATGTTCTGCGCGAAACTCTCTGCCCATGCCCTCGTTTCTGGATAACTAGCAATATCTAAAAAGATTATACAGTGCCTCAAAATGTAATGTGCTATATTGAATTCCCAAGTAGCTGTGGATAAGTGGGAGGAAACGTATGTCTGAGATTGTTTTACATGCTGTTGAGTAATTTGAAACAACAAATCTTATTTTCTTACATAGTACTTCTGGTCTAAACTGTAAGCAGGTAACTAAATTTTATTTGCAACATGCATGCTAACGGCAACTTGAAGTGTAGTGGCAGTGTTATTAGTCCTTAGTTTTTCAGCTCTGGTACTGCCTTTCCACAATTTTTTTATTATATTTTGATGCAGTAAAATGCTCCACAGTAAACAAAGACAAGAATACAGGGGGTGGGCTATTTACCTGAAGTGGATATAGATTAATACATAAAAATTAAAGTTAGATTTCAACTCTTGCTTATCTGTCCTTGCCAGCAAAAATGTGTAATACTTTAGAGACAGTGTCTAGGTATCCCAGACATGCAAAATTAATATAGCAGAATTGAAAGCTGACTTCTTGAAACAAGATAAAAATCGCCTGGGTTTATATTTTACACTTTCTTAAATATTATTTAAAAAAAAAAAAAAGAGGAAAAAAGAAAACAAAAGAGAAACAGAAAGCAGTCTGTGACTATTCAGAGTCTCCAGTTTGCATTTTACTAAAAGCTTAAGAAACAATTTTCCAGGACTTGACTACAAACTTTCAGCTGCTTCTTCACCTCTTTTTTAAGTGATCTCAGCTCTTCTGTCTCTGCTTTCCTGAACTTCTTGTTCTCAGCTCACTGAATTTTCAACCTGCTAAATTTGTCTGCTTTGAACTACTCCAGACTTAATGCTTCTGTGTTTTGCAGCTAAGTCTCTGAAGTTAAGTACCAGTCTGTATTAAGGAGGATTATTCTTATGAGTAAAAGGTTGTAGAATATGCCAAATTCAAGTGCAAAATAGGATGCTACACTTCAGTTTCTCCTCTTATGTAGTTTGAGGCTTTGTGTTGTGTGCATCACTCTTGTAAAATGTTTCACTAGTTCTACTTCAAAAAAGTTTGGGTGGTTGTTTTGTGGCATGTAGAACACAAACATACTTTTTTAAAAGCTTAATTGTTACCAATTGTTCATAGTACATAGCTATTGTCATAACCAATTTATAATGGTATGCCATGATTGCAAGTGTTTGTAAAGCACAGCAAACTTCTTTCCTCTTTCCTGAAGTTCTCACAGTTGAAGAGGCCTTCAGCAAGTTCTCGGTATAAAGACTTTGTTATTGTCCTTCCCTCTCGTGCATCACCAGATTTTCATTATGGATAGAGCTTTCACTGCTGTTGCTATCACCTCCTCCTGGCCAGTGGTGAATACACTTCAACAACTGTAATTTGTGTTCACCATTATCAACATGAAACATGCCACAACTGCTTTGGCAGCTATCCGTCCTTTCTGGGGCGTGTATTTGTGTAATTGTTTGGGGGAAGGGGGAGAAATGTGTGTGCCCAAGTCCAAGGCTTTATCTAAACATTTTCTGTTTCATGGTACTTAAGAAATTTCCATGGACTCTTAATAAAGCTCTAAACTTACTGAAGCTGTTATGCCAGAGCCCTCAAAACATGATAGCCCTCAAACTGTGTTGCATGTGAGGAAGCACATTAGCCTATTACAGGCTGGCAGAATTATTAGATGGCAATTTGACTCCCCTGGAAAATTGTATCCTTTTTTACCTTCCTGTGATGGTTTTTGGTGAGTCAAAATTAAGAAATGCATTTCTATCCTTAAATGTGTACACAGGTTACTGTCTCCTGACTGTCTGTAGTAGGACTGCAAATATATTCCTTTCTTCGCTGCATCCCTACTTACATGGCAGGTCATGGAAAAGAATGCAAGCTGAAACATAACTGCAGCACACAGGTTACAACATATGTGAGTCTCCTGGCAGATTTCAAAGGTTCAGATTTACTTTAATAACTTCTGTTGCTGAGCATTTTGATGGAAGTGAAAACCTGATCATGCTCTTTTGGATTTTGCAAGTGTTGGAACAGGATTTTCTTTATTTCACCAGTAGGGATGTGCTGTAGCATCAAACCTGACTACGGGTGCAGTACCTGCCAGTGGGACTGAATGGAAAGCTATCAAGAGAAACTAATTTTGGAGCTCTGCTTATGTTGAACTGGAAGATGTGGGAATAATCTTGAAAAAGAAAATTAACAATTGCTGGCATTCACTATTAAAAATTGTACCATGAATTTGAAGTTTATCAGCTAACTAGGAAACTGTGATAGTACTATGAGATCTTGGAGACTTCCAAAGTCACAGTGACTGTAAGGCAGTCTCCCTTTTGACATGTCACTTCTAGAAGCTGAGCTGGCAGCTCCCTAACAACTATTTTGTACAGGCTTCCGGTACAAGGAGAATTGGACAGATTCATGATCTCAGTAAAATACTGTTGTGTTCTTCAAAGCCAAGGTTGGGTTACTGTAGGTAGACTCTATGTTGTGCTATAAACCCTATGCATCAGCATTTTCTGAGGCTTTGGTTTTGGTGTGTTTTTTTTCTTTCCCTTTTAGTTATCTGTTGTAAAGAAAAGACCCTTCTTGTCCCTCTGGAGCCTCTGTGCTGCTTATCTTAAAAAGTGGGAATCAAAGTCCTCGATGCATCTGGAGAAAGGGAGAAGCCCACATAAATGGGAAGAGCAATAAATAAAAATATCAATACTGTAAAATAGCAAGAGACCACCAGGCTTTCCCTTCACAATGCACAGTGGCTCTGTAGATTATGGAGTGCGTACTCGTGCTTCTTTGTTCTTATGTCTTTTAGTCCTGAAAGAACATGGAGAAGTTTTGCCATTGTTTCTTCAGGAGGTGAAATGACTGTACCATGCAGCATTTAAAGAGCCATGGTACCATATATAAGTAAACAAACAAAGTAGCCTCAACAAGCAAATAACACATGAGACCACACACCTGGTGGAGTGTTCTCCAGGTTCTGGTGGAGCGTTCACCAGGTTCTAGTCTCGCTCTCCAATGAACACCTCCAGGGGCACTTGCTATCCCTGCAAATGCAGTGTTTCTCCTTCCCACAAAGTGAGATCCCATGCTTTACGCCGTGAGATCGTTACTCACAAAACCGGGTTACGTGTCAGCTAATGTGCCCCAAGCCTAGGAAACTTCTGATGTGCCAGAGATGGGGGGCGGAGGAGGGCCCCGCAGCCCCGGGGCGGCCGCGGGTTCGGCTGCAGCTCCCGCCCCACTCCAGCCGCAGGTAGATAAAGGTTGCTCTTCTTCCCCCTCCCCGCAGCCCGTCCTCCCGCTCTGCTGGCGCCCCGCTCCCCCGCTGCTTTGCGGGTGCGAGGGGAGTGGGTGCGGCGGCTCCGCACCTGTACGCGCCGCTCCGCGGCCGCCCCGCCCGGCAGCCGGGGGCGGGAGCGCTCTGCGGTGCCGGGGCTGGCGAGCGGGGGGCTCCCGGCGCCGGAGGCGGCGCGGCGGCATCCCCATCCTTCCTTCCTTCCCTCCCTCCCTCCCTCCCCCCGCCTCCTCTCTCCCTTCCCCCGGGCGCCCTCTGCACTTTCTTCTCCAACCACCCTCGTAGGCAAACTTTGATGGGGAACCTCGCACCGCGCTGGAAAAATGCCGGTTATGAAGGGATTACTGGCACCCCAGAACACCTTCCTCGACACCATCGCCACCCGGTTTGACGGCACACGTGAGTCCGGGCTGGGGCAGCGGGCGTCAGCGCCCAGAGCCGGGGCTGCACGGGGTGCATACGGTGCATACGACGGGAGCCTCCTCTGCCTCTCCTCCGCCCTCCCGGGGGGTTTCCTTGGTACCAGAAGCCGGCTGGGGAAGTGGGGGTCCCAGCCTCTCCCGCTTTCCTGTCTGGTTTCTCCACAGCGTTGCAGGTGGGAGGCGTGCTGGGTCCCCTCTCCTCCCGCCCCCCTGCGCGGGGGCTCCGGGAGGGCCGGGGCCGGGGCGAGCCGGGCTGCCGCCGGGACCGAGATCTCAGCGGGAAAGTTGTGCGCTGGGCTGGGGCTTCCCCGCCTGCCCCGCGCCCCCGGCAGCCGAGGGAAAGGCAGGCTGCGGAGCCTGGGCAGGGCTTTGGCAGGACGTCTGGGGATTCCATTTATTTATTTATTTTCCTTTGTTACCCCCAGACCCTCTATTAAATCTCCCTAAAAGCTGAATTCCTATAAGTCGGGCTCAGCAGCGGCAGCAGCTGTTGCAGGGGGGGGGTTAGCGGAGGGAGGGAGCGGGGGCGCTGCAGCGGCGGCCGCCTGCAGCACCATGGACGGGGCCCGGCCCCCCGCGGGGCGGTGCGGGGCTCCGCTCCCCGCTCGGCTCCGCTCCCCGCTCGGCTCCGCTCCGCTCCCGGCTCCGCTCCGCTCCCGATTGTGCTCCCTGATCCGCTCCCCGCTCCGCTCCCCGCCCGCTCCGCTCCCGGCTCGGCTCCGCTCCCGGCTCCGCTCCCCGCCGCGCACGGCTCCGCCCGCCGCGGCCCCGCTCGGCGGCTCCCCCGGCAAGGTGCTGGCCGAAGGCGCGGAGCTGGCTCCCCTCCGGCGACGGGTTGGGAGCTGCCCGTATTTCGAGTTTTGTTCCTTCTTTGATGGGGCTCGCGCATACTAAAGAAAATAAAAGGAGAGGGGAGAGAGCGGATTTGGGCCAAAATGAGCTGCCTTCCTTTTAACTCTCTTTAAAAATTCCGGACATCCAAAGTGGAGGAAAAACAAACTCAGATTTGAGTTGCTGTCAGCTGTTTCTTGGCTGAAAACGTTGGGTTTGATGTCTTCTTGATTGTGTATCTATTGGCATTTTCTCAATGGTTCCGTTAGTGTGTGATTAAGACAACTGAACTGTGATTACTGAATCCGTAAGTTGTAAAATGTCAAGAAAATGATATAGTAGCTGAGATCAACTGTAGAGAAGCACAGAGCTGCATTATAACTGCTCTGCTATTCTGATGATACGTAGCTAATTATGATTCAGGGCTGCATGTAACCAATATTTCATTATAAAGCCATCCCTCTTAGGACTACTTAGATGTACCTTTAAATTCCTTCAACTACAGAACTCCTTTCCCCCCATCCTCCACCCTCTTATTTCAATAAAGCCTATGGGTAGTATTTATTGCATATTCAATCATGCAGCTCTAGTAAGAGTTTTGTTGCTGATACTGTCACCTGCCAGAAAAGCAGTTCTTCCTGCTTTGTGCTCAGGACCCTCCCCCTTTACAATGGCTTCCTTTCAAAGGATAGAGCACACAGCCTGTGAGCTGTCCATGCAAACAATTCACAAATTGTGTATTCTAAATACCCAATTTAGCAAGCAACATTAGTGATGACAGGCAGGTCTTCTGGCAAATAAACACTAGAAACATGTCTAACTCCCATGTTCTCAGTGACACCAGCAGACAAGTGTGGTAGAAAGTTTATTGCTTAGTTCAATTCTATGGCCAAATGTAGTTACTTTTTAAAACCAATAATTCTACTAACCTTCATGAAGTCAACTGGGCCAATCTTCTCTTAAACAAAAAGAAACAGATCGCGGTGTCTTACGTTGAAATCTCTAATGCTAACAACTCATCTACTAGGATGTAATTGAAAAAGGATATAATTAAGTATTTAAGTACCTCCAGAAAATACAGTACATCATATTTTATTACAGACAGTGAAATTTTTCTTTTTAGTTGGTATTTCAGAATTTGGCTTAAATATTAAACAGGCCTGTTCTAGAAGCCATCATTGTACGATCATCAGCTTATGAAATATTCGCAGAAGTTCACAAGGGAAGACTTTTTATGAACTGTGAAGTCTTACAGCTAATAAAAGTTTGGCGTATGGTACTATTCTATGGAAAACTGGTAGCATGTCTCTTTATTTACAGAATAACATAATATTCCTTTTTGATTGTTAAAGTAAAACAATGAAGCAGCTTAATGTTATCTGAAACAAAGGTATGTATACTAAGCCATATCATAGCTCAATTTTAAATCTTTGAATATAGCTCGTCTCCTTTGTTGCTTTGATACAATGTATTTTTCCTTTAAAAATGCTAAATTTAAATATAAAATTATTGTTTCTTTAACCCACAAAAAAAATTCAAATAAAGAAGTACAATTTTGCAAAACATGTATACGTATCTGAGCATCAAGTAGAAACATTAAAGCAAATTTTGTTTTCATTTAAATTGTCCAGGTGGCCTTCCTGAGGCTGTTCAAGTGGCTAAAGCTAGACGTAATACTGGTGGCTAATCCTTGCAGGAATCAGTCCTGTGTCTTTCTAGTTTTACAGGTGATACACTCTGTGAAGGGAATAGAACTCCTACATGCCACTGCATCTGAGGCTATGTTTTACAAACTACTTTGACCTCACATATGATGATATTTAAATGTTAAAATACGTTTTGGTGTCAAAGGGTGCTTTTTTGGTGGTTATTTTAACATAGTCTGTAGTTAACAGACCTCCTTTCATTTTAAGCCTCTGGAAAGGATATATTATGTTGTCATCAGTGATAGACTAATCCACCAATGCATCTTTAATCCAGAAGAGGGATAATTCTAATTCTGGGCAACAGTGCAAGAAGGGATTCCAGATAATATTAGAAAATATGCTTTACTTTGCACAGAACTTTTCAAAAATTCACTCACATAAGTCTTTTAATTTTGCTATTGCAATGATTTATGTCTAATTAGCAATTATAAATCACATTATGAAAAAATTGCATACCTCAAAAAACCATAGATAACTGCTTGACAGTTACTTCAGCTGCTCAGAATTCTCATGGTAGATATTTTGTGTTGTTGTATGTATGTTACACATACATATTTTTTACATATGAAACCAAGGAATATATGCTAAACAAAGAAAATTAGATTAATGTTGAGGTGATTCCTAGCTGTGTAGGAGATCTCAGAGATCTCCTGCGAACTTCGCATTACCTGTGTTACATATGTGGAAGAACAGCATTAAAGCTTTGCCTAGTTGTCATTTCCATGACAGAGCTCTTGGATCTGCCTATATACTCTTATACCTTCACCTTCCTACAACTCAACTGTCTTTTGTGTTCCTGGCATCATAGTTTAAGTCAATGCTTTCTCAAAGGGCTTTTTTTCCCCTTGATAACTGAGCACCAGTTCACCCAAACACTTTTTGCCCCCTCTGTTAGCAATGTGTTTATTGCTCATTCAGAAAACAACAAGAAAATATTATTTTCAAGCGTGAAAATATTCCAAATATAAGCCTGTAATTAACACCACCACCCCCACACCCCACCCCACCCCCAGCTGAAACTAAATATCTGAAAAGAGTTATTTCACTTCAACCTTCTGAATGGAAAATTTGTGCATTTTTGCTTCTCATCCCTATTTAGACTAAGCAAAGTATTCAGAAATGGTTGTATGGCAGGAAACTATGTTTCTTTAAACAGATTAAATCCACACCAGAGCTGACTGTTTCTGAAAATCTGTGATACTTTCTCAGAGAATAAAGTTAGCAGAGATTCAGCAAATGGGCTCATTAATTTGCATTTTTAAAAGTGCAATAATTTTGTGTATGGTTATACCATAAAATGACAGCAGAAGTTCTATAATTATCTCTTATGTCTATCAAATATGATCAGTTTCCAAATTGTGTGTACCTCCATAACCTTATTAAAAATCTTGTATGATCAGTCTTATCTGAAGATCAAGCCAATTTCTTTTTGCTCACTGTCAGTGGTGATAATTTGTTAATTCTCTATCTGTAGAACAACTTTTACATTCAGATATGTTTCCCAATTAAAATCTTGCTCAATTATTTTTTATTTTCTTTGGTCCTTACCAATCAGACGGATTCAGTTTTCCAGTGGCTTTAGTTACCGTTAAGGGGCAATTGAAAGGTACTCGATGAGAACAAACAGATATAAGTATCTCAAATGTGATGTCAGCATACATCCATTGGTATCGTGGGTAGAACCAGGTTGTCTCTTTGACATACACAGTAGTTGGTACAGAACTGAAAGCTTTTTTATACAGTAATCTTCCCAGATTACATGGGCAGATTCCTCCCTGGCTCCCCCGCAACCACCCCTATCTCTTGCTTTTCTGTCTCATGAACAAACTGGTGAGGTCTGCTAGGTTGGGCCAATGCACTAACATTTCCTGCTACTGTGTTGCCAAATTTTGTGTCTCATTCAGGTTCAATCCTATCCTTTAGACTAGTCAACATGCTACTTAATCATAACATGGTTATCACAAAAAATTCAAAAGCAGTAAAGTTCTTGGCTACTGGCGCTACTCAGTGGTTCTTCTCCAAACGGGCTCAAGGAATGGCAGCAGTGTCAGGTGTAGGGAAACAGCAGCTGAGCTTCCTAGGGCGAAGATGTTATCAGTCAGACTCCAGGATCAGAACGGTCCACCTCCCAAAGACAAAAGCCTGTGACCAAAGAAAGGTGAAAGACTCGAACTATGATAAGCACTGGTCAACACCAAAGAGACTTTCAAGAAGTGACAGTGGAAAAGCTGGTGGCCTGTCAAACTTTCCCTGTTAAGGAATGGGGGTGCAGTGAAGATGGTCTAGACCCTTGTCACAGAGATGAAGTAACTCAGAGGAAAATTTCCAAACAAACATATATAGCTGGTCTTCTGTTATGCAGACTCATTATGCCCTTTTGCTTATATCCTTGGGTAAGTGAATAATGTGGTGTTTTGAACAAATCATGTAGTCGTCACTGCAAAAGTATGCTGTCAACACAAGAAAAAATCGTGCTTGTTCTCAGCTGAGAGCAGAAAGCAAGCGTGTGCTTTCCTTTCTGTACTTGTCTCTGCAAGACATGGCCTGTGTTGCAGCCTGCTGTAGCTCTGTTACTGGAAAAAAAAAAAAAAAAAGGCGAATGTGATTTTGAATATAAACTGAGGGTCAGATGTTGCAACCTGTGTTGTGCTGTTACTCTTCGCTGGAAATAACCAAGAGGCTAGATTAAGCAGCTTCTTGAAAGATCTTTTCCTCTTCTTCCAGCACAGGTGTCAGAGGTGTAGAATCTCATAATTTAAAGTTGTTTTATTTGTATGATCTTTACTTTTAGCAGCTATAGTAACTTCTGATTCTAACTTGAGCTGAAGTTGGACCCAAAGACACGAAATTGGAGGGGATCAGAGGCACATTAAAATCACATTTCTTAACTAATTCTTGAGTTCTAGTCTTAAGGATCTGGTTCAAGGGGAAAAAAAAAAGTGTGCTAATGCCATTTTTAGTATTCAGGATTATTCTTTAAAATAATGAAAAATCATTATTACTGCATGTTTTATTCAGAGAGCATGTTATTGCTAAAGAAAATACTGATGTATTCGAATTGTCAGGTGGTGTTCTCTTGTTTTCTGCTAGACAGAAAAAAGTTAGAATCAATCCTGCAGCACATCCATTAAGAAGGCTGTGTAACTAGTTCTGCACACCACTTTTAAATCTAAGGTTCCAGGTTAATGCTCATAAATGTAAAGTTAGACTATTAGCCCACACTTTTATTTCAGAAGTAAACTCTGTATTTGAATTCAAGATAAGCATTTGAAATTTAAGAGTGGAAAGCAGTCATTAAATAATGGATTTTTTTTTTTTTTTTTTCTGAATAATACAAGAATATTGTCCTCTATTGTTTCTGGGTAGAATTTTACATGTGAGCCTAAGAAATCTGATACTCTGCAGTGATCAAAACAAATCTGTATATTTGAAGTGATATATATTTGAATGAATGTATACTTTGTCAACAGATTACAGAAGAAACTCTTTAGAGAATTTCTAAATCTTACATGATTATTGGGATTCCCATTAGAGATGTCCTGTAAATCTACTCTTTTTCTCTTTTCACATGTCCAAATGTGTGATACTATTTTATTCTCTGATAAAACTACAATGAGTTAATAGGTTTGCTCTGAAAATAGATTTATCTTGTAGTTATCATTACGTTTATACATTCAACTTCTATTTTATCCTATTTTTATTTTACTTATGCAGGTAGCAGTTTTAGACATATTCCCAGTCTTTTTGGATGCAAAGAAAATGTGCTCAGAGTATTGTTCAGAGGAACAGAACAATAGAAACACAACAAAAACACTGCCTCAAGGACATGTAGAAGTGTTATCAAATATATATGCACGAGTATATTGCAATAAATCAGGAAAGATAAGGGTTTACAAAACATTAACTACTGTTAGTACTATTCTGACATAACGTATTTTTGAAAAGTGAGTTGCATGTACTACATCAGCTGTAGCCTGGAAAAGGTGAACACAGGCACCTGCTACAGTAGTTCTGCGTTTTCACAATCTAGCTTGCCTAACCTTCTACTAAAGTGACTAGAAGTAAAGAGCAATTAAGGAACAATCTGTTCCCAAAATAGTGTTGTTTCCTGCTCAACCAATCTAAAAATAAACAAATAAGAAAGAAAGAAAAAATAAAGGGGAGAAGGATAAAGAATAAAACAAGCTTCAGATGGGAGAGGGACATCCTCAACAGCAAGAGAAGTCTGTTGGAGTTTCTCTTGCCGTGTGCTTATGGGTCCTTCTGTTTTCCGGGGCTGATAACAGTATTCGAAGGCTTTGGAACAGATGTTGTTCTCAAAACACAAACATATTGAACGTTGAACTTGACATTAAATGTCTTCTGAACATACCTAAAGCTTAATGCTGGGCTGTCAATCACTTCAAGAACAGCTGAAGACAGTTGCCTTGGGGAGAAATACCTCATCTTTCCTGTTGTTATCAGGTGCAGGATTTGTTTTAAGAAATGTCCCCCACTATCTTACGATGTGACAATGATTTGCCCCTTTTCAAGGAAGAGTGGTTTGTTTGTGGTTGGGATTTTTTGATTGTTTAGTTGTTTTTTCCCCTCCTCACCAGTCTCTTGTTCTATTTTCAATGGCTGCTTAAGGCTAGGTCTAGAGCTTCCTGATCCCAAGAGAAACCTAGGTTGAGTCAGCTGTCTCTGGGTCTGCAAGAGAGACCTTTCAGTAGAACATATTTTTGAGAGTTCATGGCCAGTTTGATTATTTTCCATTAATGTTTTTCATCAGATTTATATAAAAAGCATTCAGGAACACACATATTCTGTGTAAGAAAGAAAGCAAATAAGCAGTAATGAGGATATCCAAGGGGATGTTCCAATGTTCCTGCTCAAGTGGAATGAAGGAGATAACTCATTCTGTAGCTGAGTTTGTCCATCTTTGAGACATTAGGAAAAGTATTGAAAATCCAAGTAACAACTGCCTATTACCATCCAGGATTTTCACACAATTTTGTAACGGCAAACTAGCAACATACAATGTTATTTTTTGGTCAAAATGAAAGAAAATGAGCTGATTTTTTTTTTTTACCTAAATCTACTTTTATTGAAGCTGATATGAAATTTATTCCTGTGATAATCAAAGTTCTGACTTCAGTGAGAAGTGTTTAGGTACAACTTCTACCATGGTGTTATAGAATTTTTCGAATCCCTGTGAAAGCTTTTAACATTTTTGCCACTGAAGTCAGTCTCTTTCTTGGGGTGACTATGGATGCATCGCACTGAGCTCATTGAAATTGTATCAGTATCTTATTTAGGAAAATGAGTGAGGAGTCTGGCCCAAGACCTTAAACGATGTTTTCAAATAGCGCCTTAGCTTTTCCTAATTTTCTAGTAAAGGGATCCCAGAAATAGTCATGCACTGAGTAAGAAAGCTTTTCCTCAGTACTGAGCACAAAATAGAAATACCAAAACTTTCATCTATCTTTCAGGAAATACGAATTTAAAAATTTCCTGACATTTCACGTTTTGTTCTCCTTCAGAATTCATGGTATTTGGCATATAGTTAAAAGAAGTTAACACAACTTTTAAAGGAGAAAATTACACATAGATCCAACATATTTAAAAAAAAAGAAAAACACAAAGAAAATTTGTTGTCAAAAAATGACTCTTTTTTTTTTTTTTTTAATAGATAGTAATAAGAATGTAAATACATTGATGCATTAAGTCTGGGTTAGACCTTTCCTGAGTCAAAAGAAAAATGAAAGAAAAACAGCTGCAACACAATCTAACTTTAATTCTCTTTAACAAAGACATTTAATATATCATTACTTTTTAATTTTACTATTAAAAAAATAATGCAAGAGATCAGTAAAGGAAATAACTGTCAGTATTTACCTGTATTACTTTTGAAAGGATATAGGTAGTTTTGAGGTATTATTATGCAAAGCTGTAATTGTTCCCTTTGGAAGAGAAAACAGCTTCCAGTGTGTCAGCACTGAATTCACTTTTTCACTAGGCTTTACTTATGACTGCTAGAGTCCAGGTTGCAGCTCTCGGGACTTTTAAGGGTTGAAAGTTGCGAGGATTATTTTACTTTTCCTTCAACCTGAATACAGAAAGATTCATCTGGAAAACATGGACCTGAAACTCATTACTACAGCTTTTTTTGGTGCCCTTTTCCTTTTACTTTCCATCTCCCTCAGCAGCTTGTTATGATACGTGACTAGACATCTTATTCTAAATGTATGAAAGAGAACTCTAAGCCGGTCATTTTTGTCATTTATTTGATTTTTTAGAATGACAAAATTGTCCTAAGACAAATAGCTTCTTTTTATTTTTTCTAAATGTCAGGTGTCTCCTGAGATGAGAAGAGTATGTTTTTGCATAAATCGTGCCTTTTCTAACATTTTGGAATTAACGATGATAAGAAACATAATGGGAATATTATATTGTTTTAGAGGAAAATATTTTTGTAGGAAAACCAAAATTTGTGGAGGATCAAACACCACCTTTGGCTGGTAAAAGAACTTCAACAAATCAATAACAACCACAGTATATCAGCATTAAGTTGATTTTTTTTTTAACGATCCAAACGAAAACACACACTATTTTAATATATCTTTCTTTCGAATATATGGATTAAGTTTGTGAGATAAAGCAGTCATTGCTTTAAACTGGATTGGTTTCCTGTTGAATTGAAAGATCTCAAGGCTGGGATTTTGGACTTTTCCACTTCAAGAACAGTGGGAAGAAGTATGCACCTCGTGAAACCTGCAATTAGAGAACTATGTGTTAGGCATTTCAATAATTAAAAGTTAAATGCAGAAAAGTGTAGTTAATAAGCATTAATGGAAGAAGTTGAGTGACACATTTTCCAAGAATAAGGAAAATTAGCAGGTTCACTGATTTTCAGAGGAAAATATACAGATATAGGCTGTGACTGCTTCAGTGATGTAGCAGTTGGGCAGTATGGAAGGAAAAGGGTGAGAGAATAGTGCAGTTAGACATTATTTTGGGGGCTATTCAGTCTTATTGTAAATTAACGTTTGCGATTTGAAAAGACATTGTGGCTTTAATGGCCTTGTTTTAAACAGAGCTGTGCTACAATACGATATGGCCAAGTTACTTCTTAGTCATGCTCAAGAGCTGCTTCTGCATTGGAAACAGAAAGCAAGATGCATTAGACATCCTCAATCTATTATCTTTTTGTATTTTTACAGAAATATTTACCTAAACCTTTTTTTGGTTTGTTTTATTAAAGTAGGCTTGTATGAGATTTTTAGAATTCATCAGGAGAGGCACTGTTGATACTGCCTTGCAGAGCACACATCTGAGAGTGGTTAGAGCACAACGTGCTCCATGCATCTGTTACCAACAAATTATTGCCTGGAACTAGGCAGACGATGGCTCTTACATCATACTACACTGAGTCCTTCTCCAAGTAAAAAAAATATGATTAAAAGGGCAGTATGCTTGGCTACCTCACATCAGTTATGTGAACTCACTGCAGTGCAGTATGAGACAAAAGATGGAGAATTTGTCCTTTCCACACTTACAGGTGTGCTAAAGGTTGTGCTGGTTAAAGCCTACTTCCAGGTTTTCTTCTGGTAGGGTGCAGGTTTGCACCCAACTATTTCATATAGCTTTGACATCCCCGTAAGAGCTTGTCGTTTTTCCCTCTTGAAATCTGTGATTTTTGTCTTCAAATTCGTTAGCAATTACAGATAATTTTTTGTTAATTCATTTTCATATCTGCAGCTGGTAGCCATAAGTGACATGTGAATTTTGAAAAAGCAGGCTATTGGTCTTTAAGAGATACTAAAAGCCTTAAGAAAAAAATAGATTATAAGTGACCTTAAATACAAAATTGATTTTTTTTTTTAAGTTTTACTTACAGTATGAACTGAAGTGGTGATTGATTTTTCAGATGGAAGGGGTAGTCTGGTGTGGTAAATCTATGAGTCATCTTTGGCCAAGAAAGAGAAAAGGAGGGAGTAGCTGTGAAGTAGCAGTGATTGACTGATGGGCTTGCTGAGTAAGCAGCAGGTAGTGCTTTGGAATGAACTAAGTGGCAGTAGCACTGTGGGAAGCTTCATTTGGGTGCAGAACATGGCCAGGGAAACGGTACCGTGAATGACTGTAGTCACGAGAAGATTAAAAGCACTGTCTTCTCTCTTCTCAGAGAACAAATTACCTGTGGTCCTACCCGGCACTTGGTGGAACGCCATCTGGCAATCTTGAGTGTCATAGGCCAACATGTCTTAGTTATATTCTTGGTGAATGTCTAGCCACTGAAACCAATGAATTAAAGTCTTCATCACAGTGTAACTTCTAGCTGGCTGATATGGGGGAAAGAAACAGCTAAAGTAGAGTTAAGTAGCTGACCTGATGAAAAAGCACAGTAAGAACTGACTATGGCAACTTTTTTTTTTTTAATTTATTTTACTGTTTTATAAAGGACTACCTTTATAAATGACTACTTTTACAAAGGCAATGAGGAGCCATGGGGTGGTTTTTTTGTTGCTTTAACTGATTTTAGGCTTTTTATATGTGGATGACTGGATAGCACATGATCTTATTTTTCGTAAACTTGTTTATAGAATGTCTGAAAGCCTGATGCAGTTCCCATGTTTGCTGTGTGTCCTGCCCCTCTCCCAGAACTTCCCATTCCTACTGTCAGGGTGGGTGGGGTCTGACCAAACGGCTGCTGAGCAGCTACAGGTTGCATCCTGGCAGTGCACAGTCCCAGTTTAACTCCACACATGGGGCTGCGAAATACAACAATTCAGTGCTGTGCTGCTTCCCCAGGCAGCTGATCCCTGCAGCAGAGGCAGCAATCAGCGAGCATCAGGATGGACAGGTGGAAATTACTGCAGACATTTAAACTCATTAGTCATAATTTTTATACAAATAAAGCAGGCAGCTGTTGAGCTGTTGTCATACTGTTATGAGCAGCATCCAGATGGGAACCTGGGGTTTTGGTTCCAACTGCAACTCGGTGCTAATAGTCAAAGCAGATAGTGGAAGCATTTCTTGGAGAAATGCAGAGACTTTTTTGCCTGCATCCAGCTGGACTGTCCGAATTGCTCTTTTTCCCCCACTTTTGTCCTAACTAAACAAAATACTTATGTATTAGAGGTGTGCTTCCTTTTGACCACAATGGCATCTTCAGAAAAGCAATTCTCTATCTGGACCTTTCAACACTTTGTATTTCAGGTATGTTTATAAATACAGAAACATATATGCAGGTGATAACCTACTTTAGTGACAGAAGAAAGCATGCTTCAGTTAGGAGAAATAGTTCATGTACTCTCGTCTTTCTGCTGAAGAGAGTCTTCTGGGAATGATTGCTTGAACTGTCAGGGCAGCTGCAGCCTTCTGTTTGTGTTTTTTGTGGTGAATATTTTTAACATTACTAATTTCTACTGTCTTTTTTGTGTTTTTTTTCAAAACATAAATAATCATAACTGATGTGATATCAATCTCACCTGAAATATAACAAATTACTGAATTAAGAACTTTATATAAATAGGTATGATCACCCACAGAAATCATGAGACAAGAAAAGATTTCTTCCAATGCAGAAAACAGTCAGAGGGGGAAAAGACAAACAGCCACTATACGCATCACTAGGTAAGGTGCAAAGTAAAATATAGCCCAACTGACAGTCTCACAAGTGAGTAGCACAACGAGTGTCTCTTCCAGGAAACCAGGAGTCAAAGTTCAGGGAATTATTAGGCACGTAAATAGATAAATAAATATTCTGGAACTACAGTCATTCATTTACCTTTTAACCTTGTTCTGCTTTTTAAAACAGATTTCCTTTTTATGAATTCTTTGTAGCCAGGCTCTTCCCACTGAAAGGAAGAAAGACAAAAGCCAGAAAGCCCAATAACAGAAATACTGTATGACCCATACAATGATGGATAGATCTTAATAAGCCAAGTTTTGGGAGAAAAGTGAAATAATCACAAGTAAAGCTAAGAGGTTAGAATTGATTGGGTGAATTACAGTAGCTTTTTCTCCCCAGCCTGATGTGGTCGATATGTCATATTATATGAACTGTCATCAAAAAAATACTTCCGGGGTAAAATTAAAGGTTATGAGATAGTTTCTGCCACCTTTACACATTCTGTTCTATGTTGGGATGACTTTCTAAGATGAGCAAGAAAGAAGGGAGAGAAACTTTTTTTATATTTATAGCATAAATGTATTGTCTCCTAACATTTTTGATGCTCAGAAGTACATAAAACTGATTGCTCGTGCTTAATTAAAATGCACATAGTAATTATTCTGACAAAAATATTTTTCTAAAGTGAAGTTAATGAGAGAGAATCTTTGTAATGGGATTTCTTAGTCTGATAGTTGCTGTTTTTCTGGCTCTTAAAATTTAATGTATTGCTGTGCAGAGCACAGAGATTTTATTTCATCTGTTTTAATGCTCGGAGTATTGTAGCAGTTTGCACAGCACTTGAATGTTTTGGTGTTCATTTATTGTTTTTAATTCATGGCTTCCAGGGGGAGTGTGAAAATGCCACAATAAACTAAATACAATGACAGAATACTTTGCGCTAGAAAGCAGGTGTTTTCTGATAGCTTTTCAGGCTTGGTAAGCAAAGTTTGTGACAGTAAAACACTGCAGTGAGCGTTCTGATAGCTTGGCTTTGAAAAAAACTGAATATTTACTTTTTGACTGACCTCACCAGTGTCGTCTTTGGTACGTAAGATAATGGCATCTTGGGCCACATGACCCAGAGTATCTCTCAAACTGAGGATGCAAAGTGGGAAATGTTCTCCAGGCAGGCTTGGTCCAACTGCATGGCATGCTGTTGTGCTGCAGGGAGGCACCAATGCCTCTCTTGTTCCAGAAACTCATGTGCCAGATTAGTACATGATTAGCAGATCAAATCCCAGGGCTGGCAGCTACATCTCCAATGCGGGCACCTGACAAGAAAGGGTCTGAAGTATGGCACTGTGTGATAATCATGCCTGCGTGCCGACATTACGAGGCAAGAGCCAAGACCTGTTCTCTGTATTATCAAGAAGATAGAATGATCCCTGAAATAAAACAAATTGAATCCGTATAAATTCTATTTCTTTCTGACAGTACTGCTACTCCGCACTAAGGGATATATTTGTTATCGTTAAATTCCCAGTGCTTCCTGAATGAATTTATACTTGCGCTTATAATCAAGCATATGGCGTTATTATGGAAAACAAATCCAAAAACCCTCCTGTGGTTCTGAATGAAAACATTTATCTTCAGTTTTTAATAACCTGAAATTTTGGATCGATTCTGCAATTTTATCAGGTTTTAAGCTTAAAAAGCAGTTTTCAGAAGCCTCTTGTACTTTGTTACTCAAGAAAGGTCATGATGATCAAAACAGATGCTACTGGAGATCCTGAAACTAAGTAGTTCTGTTGCTCAAGTATGGTGGTAGAGGACTTGATAACTGTAACAGAACAGAAATAGAGAAGTTAGAAGAATGATGGATGTACATTATTTCCATAAGTGCAAACTACTACCAGAGTTACAATTATGAGACTTCCACAACCAAAAGCCAACTTGCACCATATCTGTCCCATTTTTGCCATGAAAGGAATTGTATTGCACGCCCTTTCCTCTTTCTGTAGGATAGTTACTTTATGTGAACTAATTTTTTTATGCAAGAAATATGTTTCCATCCATACTCTGTATTTCCAAAATTACTGTCATAAAAAGATATCCTCACAAGACCAGGCTAGCAGAAAAGGTTAAACTTAGCCTAAACTATACCGGAGACAAACTTGAAGGAACAAAGCACAGAACTAGATGATCTAGGTCACAGAAACTCATCCTGCATTTGAAACAGAAAATATCTCTCTTTTTCTAATATTGGAATGTTCTCAATCACAGACTTTGGAGAAATGAAGAGGGTTTTTCACAACCTACGCTATGATGAAACAGCATGTCTATAAAGAGGAATTCTATCTTTACTTGGAATGCATATATTTCACAACATTAATGCACAGTCAGCAAGACAAAATCTTATAAATATTGTTTTAAATGTCCAGGAGAAAAAAATGTTCCTATAAAAATGTAGTTTCTACTTTCCAAAAAGTTATTCTAATAATTCAGCTTTCAGACCAAAAGTAAAAAGAAAATGCCATAAATGTTTAAGAAGAAAAGAAAACCCAAAACTAAAATAAGAGAATCCAAACAAGTTTAACATCAATAAAAAAGTGGCAATAATCAATTTCTATTTTTTATCACGTTTATGCATTTGTTATTTCATAACTTCAAGATTGTTCTGCTGTGCTCTAGCACACTTTGTGAAGCATCAGGAGCACATGAGGCATCAAAGTGGTTTTTTACCTGTATTGACTCCCTTTTCTGAGGGATAGTTGAATGTTTTCAGTCTACTGAAAACAAAATATAACTACTATGAATACTCTAAGGTGTTGTGGTGTGCCTTCCTGTTTTCTAAATGAAGACCAGAACCTCCTAGCACTTTAGCCATATGCACTTATTTAATTTGTTTTTTTCAAGGTAGTGTCTTTTGCAGTTCCTTCCGCTCAGACTAGGCACAAGTGGCCCAACCTGCCTTTCTCCCAAGACAGTTCTTGACTCAGCTCAGATCAGTTGGAAAATTCCTTTTGCTAAGTATGAGTGAGCTGTCCTCCAAGAGTGGGGGCGTTCAGTTGCTACTTGTTCACCAGGCTAACTGTTTAAGTACTGAGATTTTTTTGTTTCCATAAATAATACAAAGGTTTTATAGGTGTCTCATGGGAACTACAGCGCTAACATGAGTTCTTTTCTATAACTGGAATATAAAATCAGTGATGAGAAATGTGAACTTTAGACCCTAGCCCTGAACAGGTCACTCTTCATAAGCAGTGATCATGGTATTAAATCAAACAAGCATCTAGAAAGTTTGTTTGTATAATCTTTTTTCAAAAATATTTTTTGTTGTTTAATTTCACAAAGTATTGAAATTCTAATATTTAAAATTTATTAAAGTATCAGCTACAAAAATCTCTCTTTAGCTCTTGCAAACATGTGAAAGGGGGAATAAGTGATTTTGTGAGTCAAAGAACCAATGAAGTCTTGTTTCCTCTTGCAGTTGATCTCCCGTATGAATTTTCTGAAATCAAATAAAGTCAAGGTGATGCTGAAGCTTTGTTAAAACAGGACATGTATAATTTCTCTCCTGGCTGTTTCATGAAGCTTATAGCATATCAGCACCCTTCAGACCTCTTCTCCCCTGTTACATATTGCTGAAAACAGGCAGGTTTTTTAGTGTTGAGAAGGGAAAAGGTGTGGGAAAATCAGACATGCATGGGGAACACATTCAATTTATGTTCTGTTTGCTTTATTACAAAAAGAAGCAAGAGATTAAAACTTTCTTGAGATTCAGCAAGCATGGGCAATACACAGCAGTTTAAGTACCACGCTTTATAACACTCTGAAATAGACACTTATCTGACTCTATATTGATGCTTTTCAAGTTCAGACGTATTTGACTTCAGTATCCTAAAAGAAATGCTTGATACAGTAATTCCAAACCTATTGCTGTGAGGGAAACAATGAATCAGTTGAAATGCTGAGAAGATGTATAGTAGTTATATATGCTAGTTGTCCTTCTTGATATTTTAGATACGAGCCTTTTATTAGAACTGCCTTTCCTCCCTTTTACTTAACAAATTTCAGTCAATACCCCTCTCACAAGTGTGAATGGAAGGACTGAAGATGGGCTTAATGTCAGTTGGATATTTGTAAGTGAGCTTTGAGTGATTCTCTTGATTCACTTTCCTGATGAAAGATGCTCTGAAGGGTACAGTGAATTTGGCACTTTTTTCTTTTCCTTAACTGCTTTAAGTTAATTACAGAATGGAGCAGGGGAAAACACTTTTCTCTCTTTTGACTGCAGAGGGAATCTTGCATTCCTAATCTTTAGTGCTTCTTCGATGCACTTTAATTAGAGGTTTAAAATAGATGGTATAACTGCCCTTCAGAACTGCATAAAACTTATGATAAGACTCTTTCAATAGCTCCTCTCAAATCTCTCACGTCTGGAAACAGTAGAACCAATTATGTTAGAGAGTTACCCTTTTTCTGCTTTTATAGAAGGATCTGGTATAACACTGTTAGAATTGTACCCCTTTCTCTTAAGAGGACTGATGCAGATAGTGAAGTAGCGTGGTTAAAAGCAAACCCACTTAGTTTTTTTGTCTTTCATTTTTTGTCATGCATCTGCCTGAAGCAGAGACAACTTGAGCTAGTTCCACCATTACTGCCTAAGTTAACTGGAATAATTTATTTGATTGAAACAGTTTAGAAATAAATGACACTTAAAAGTGTTATCTAGCAACATTCATTTTTACGCAGTTTCGGATCATATATTAGCATAGAAAATGAAGCAGCTGGGAATAGCTGTGACACTTGAGAAAGGAGCCAAATTTGTATCCACATATTTAACCCATCTAGGTATGAGGAGGGCTTTTTTAGGTACGTGTGATATAGGTAGCGGTCTTAATAGGCACAAAATATGTTTTCTGATAATTGAACCATGATTGGACTATCTATTCAGTTATTTAATGCCTTTAGTATTGCTGAATAAAGTTTTCTTTTTGCCTAAAAATATACTTGAGGAGTATGAACTTAACTGGTTTAGTGATGGGGATCATAGTTTGATTCCTGCTCGTATTTTTTTTTTTAAATACTAAAATATCTACTATTCTAATGACCAATGTATTGCACACTGCAAGTTACTTCTAATCAATCATGCAGTCTTTGGTGAGCTATCCCCACGAAAACCATTTCTTCCTAAACAGCAACATTATCTGTCATGCAGTATCAGAACATCATGTACTTACTACAGTCGTTGTTGTTCTATACAATGTTAAAAATGCTATCAAGCTAGTTTCCACATAAACTGAAGTGCCTTGTATACCATTAAGTATTTTAAAATAGTTTTATCCAGTGCCAGGAAAAGCTATGTACTTATATCATGCATTTATAACATAAAAATCAGCATCACAAAAATACTTGTTAGTGTTATAAGGATGTGGATTCCAATTTTTCCTTCAGAATCGATGACTGTAGAATCCAGAGCATTATTAACAGGGAGTAAAAATACAAGAGTTTGTTTGTCTTGGCCTGTATTTATGCTTCCACATGTGGAGATTTGGTAATAAGGAACAAGCCCTTCTGACAGTTCTCAAAACACAGATACAAAATTAGTTTATACATAATCATGCATCTCTGATGAGTCAGCATGCAATTTATAACTTGTAGTGCATTATTTTTTATAAGTGACTTCATTCTTACGACTATTCACCTGTAATTTTCAGATAAGTCTGAGTGAGGTCAATTTTAAATTAAAATTCAAAACTTCTGAAGGACCAAGTATTTCAGTGTCTTTATTATGAACACACTTTCTCAATAGATTGCCAGACATGGGAAAGGGACAGGCAGCTCCAGAAAGTGTTTTCACCATCTGAAAAGTGTCCTCCTCTCCAATGATTAGAGCAGGGAAGTAAGGAATAAATGCCTGAATTTTGACATAACAAAATGGAGCATAAATGGTCTTTTCTCCCTGTGACTATATGTCCATACATTTAGGAGGGTAGCTGTAAAGTTAAGTCACTGAAGAACATTGATCTATTTTTAAAAAAAATAATCTATGCATATATACATATATAATGTTACAGCAAGTTCTAACCACTGCAGTGGTACAATTTGAAAACTGTTCAAAGATAACACATTCTTTTAGACAAACCAAGTTAGTATTGTTATTTAAACTTAAATTGACTGCTTATATTTATCATCATCAGAAGTTTACATCTGCACAGCAATGTATCGAAAGCTGTTGGACAAATTAAAACGGGACAGTACTTCACAAGGTTGCACGGATTTTACACTAGCTCTGAACTTGATTCAGTTCTTAGGGAAGTTAAATTGAAAATTAAACCCCTAGTTTTACCTTTGTCTTTCAATGCAGAGATAGTTAAATAGAATAGATGTAAAGACAGATGAACATAGGAAGCTGCACAATGTAGGTTACAAGGAAACGTAAGTGGGTCAGGAGCTATTGAGTTGTTATTTACCATTTACCAAATGTTAGTTCATAATCCTGCAGGCCGTTGGGAAATTACAGTGGAACAGAGCAGTCCTGTAACAACGCTTCACATAGTATTAATCAGGAAAGAAACCTCTTTTTCCAGAAAAACTGAAGGCACACTGAGCTCCCACCAAAGCATATGCGTTTTTAGAGTGAGCCCTGTCAGGGTTGAAATACCACCTGCTTGTCACTGCATGCTCTCCATCACTGTTCCTCAGGAACTTGCAAGCTCAGCCTTCAAAAAGGTAAGAGAGATGAAAATGTAGCTCCACAGATAAGATCTTTCCCAGCTAGAATATTTTCCATGGGAATGTCATCCTCGTACCTCGTCATATTTCTTGCAGCTGCAAAGGTGTTCCATTTTATGTTGTGAAAACACATGGCCAGTAGGTTCATAGGGAGTATTTGATGCCTGTGTTATGTAATGTTATTATTACTTTAATTCACCTAACTTATATCATATCTTTTGTTAATGACTTTGCATTAAAGAATGAGGTGTGATCTGAATAGGTCTCCTGTATGTCCTTCAATTTAGACAAAACCTGTATGTGTGAAGCACTGCATGGTGTCTGTAATGTGTTTCACATGCCCTGGATGCGTTGCACCAACCAGGGTGACCTGCCATGTCCGTATGATCTGCAAGGGAGACAGAGTGAGCATGGAGACATGGTGCAGCAGGTGATCACTAGGCCTTGAATGGCAGGAGGCTTTGGCAAGACTGCACGTGATGTCCTGTAGCAACGTGTCGAGTTAAGTCCAGTGAGACAGAACAATAAGGAGACTTCATGTTTTCTGAAGGTGGTAATCCACATGTTGCATCGATGGTCTGTCCATCAGTAAAGGCTTTATCCATGATTTCTGGATGTCCCATGGTCCTGCTAACTATCTGCTCTTTCAGAAGTAAGCCCATGGTTATATATTGCAGACAAACATGGGAAATGCTGAAATTCTTCCCAAGTAAGAAACATGGGTGGGATAAAAAGGCGAATCTGAGGGGAAATTCAGATATTTTGTAGTTCTAGGTTTGAGTAAAAGACTAGCAGGTTGGACAATCTAACTTATACCTTCATTCTGGCTCTTGGGGCAGTTATTGTTATAAGGCTAATAAACAAAATTCCCTAATTCAATTTTCTTCTATCCTTGAAGTGGGATATCATGTGCAGCTAACTTGCAAGGGGACTCTGAAGAATATTTAAAGCTTGTAAAACATTTTGAAGATGTACAATGCCCTGCAAAATATTAGCTATTATTCCTTATTACTAAGAAATTATTTCTTTCCCAAATCCATTAGCACTGCTATTATTTAAATAGAACAGAAGTGAGACAAATTTTTTAGCTTTTGGCTACTGCTGTGAATCAATGTTTTTTTCAAAGAGAGATTTCAATTAAACTGTCAGAATTTTTTTGAAAAAAAATGCTTTTTACCCTGGTTGAACCTGAACTTTCCAAACTCCCTCGTGGAGTGAGTGGCCAATACCATCAACATAATATTAGAAAATTGTCAATAGGCCTCAAGTCCCATCCCTATGTAGCAGAGCAGTAAGGTTGTGCTGAGTTCCAGTGATGTCTGAAATAGTACTGACTGTTTGCAAAACTGTGCAATGACAGCTGTTGCTATATGTCATCCACAGAGCAATAATGAAGATATAATACTGTTTATGCAACTTCAGCTAAACAGAAATTTTGGGTTTCTCAGTTGTGATGTCAATTGTGTTTTGAGAAGCTTTATGGTTTCTACCTTAACTACATGTTCTCCAGTTATCATTGCCGAATCATTTGAAACAGAACCAGGTTGTAGAAAAGGGTTTATTTCCATGTTCTTTTCAAATTTTATCCGTGGTGTTACTGTTACTTCTTACCGTTTTGTGCATTAAGTACTCTTGTATTGTCTGCTTGTACACTTTTCCCAATTGGATTGATCCATTCTCTCCGTATGCAAAGTCATTTTTTAAAGCATCACAAAAGGAAACAAACTATCCTGTCATGGTGAGGGATTCTTTTTTCTTTTTCTTTTTCGCTTCTAGCTACTTCATTGAACTTACAAAGCTGCAGGACTTATGCTTTCTTTCTTCCTACCTCATATAGCCAGCTACAATCTTTCTCTGTGAATGCTCCACACTCTCTTTGTAGGAGTCAGAGTGATGGATGGATGGGATAGATCAGTGAAATAAATAGATGGAAGACCAGAGCCTTTTATTTGCTAAAGACTGTCAAGGCTTAAGTTGAAAAGGCATACCTGCTACTCTTTATGAAACTGAATGTAGAGGAATCCTACTATGGTGGACCTATTAGAGAGCCTGTCCCTAGAATATTCATTTTCCTTTTTCGTCCTTTCCTCGACTTCTGAAAATAAATTTTTTAACATCTATTTCATACTATTCAGTGTATCTTTCCATACGTATGATGACTTTTTTACTTTTGCATAGAGACTGGGTGTACATGGGCAGTCAAGAGCAGGATTACAAATGCTGCCTTCTGTGACCCACGTGCATTCCACCTGCACAGCTGGTTGTCAGTTGAGCTGTTGTTCAGTTACCACATCCAATGTTTTTGCTTAGGAAGAACTTAATTGGTTACTTGCTGATAAAGAAACATACTCAACTCTGCTGATGCCGAACTCATCATGGACTGGGGCTTAGGCTCTTCCCTTCTTTTGAGCTACATCAGTTTGTCCAATCCCACTCTTCGTGTATAAATCATGTGAATGGTGGCACTGGAAAACTTTGTCTTAAGACTTTTTTTAAAAAAAATTATCAAAAAGGTCTTTAAAACACATTAAAATAAGATTTTACATAACCTTACCAAGAAAAGTATCTCTTGAATTGTAAAGGAAATAATTATTTCATGAGGATAAATTTCAGAAGTTCACATTTATTTGAATCTTAACCTTTAAACTCTGTGATGAAGCTTAAGTATCCACAGGACACTGCAGCTCAGCAATAGATTATTATTCAGACAGAAATATTTCAAAAACTCCTATGCCCATGTGCAGCCAGAAATGTATGTATGACATTCACCCTTAACACTGAACCTTAAAGTCAGATTTCTATTTGCAAGGCAGTAAGAGAAAATACGTATTTAGTTTTTTAAACACTAATACTGTGTCTTGTTTACCATCAATTTTTAATAATAAACTTTCATGTTAAGTGTTGTTGTTTGTGCTGTTTCTTGGACAATTTCATACACTTTCAGATCAGGAAGGGCCATAAATATCACAGTATAAATAATCTATCATTATACAAACATTTCATAAGTAATACATGTCTGTGACATGAATGAACATGCATAACTTCCAAGGTAACCTTTTGAAACGTTGATAAACATATGCAACAAAAATTTGTAAAAATTATTCCCACCTTTACAACACTTACACACACTGATGATGTAAGGAGACAAAATAGAAGTTTAATACACAGAAACAAAAATGTATTCTCAGACATTGTTAGTTATAAATGCAGACCATAATTATGATTGCTCTTTTAATCTTTTGGGGTGCTAGGTTAGAGTATAAATACATTATTAGTAAATCAACTTAAAGGGAAAAGCTGATATATATCCTGCTTCTGAAGATCATACTGCTGTCTAGCAGTGTTTTGTGGAATATTTTATGAAAACTTTTTTCCATGTGTTATTGCCAGATGATACACATATCAAAATGAAAAAATAACATTTAAAAAAATCATTCTGCTCAAATATTGATTAAAAATTCAACTTAATTTTCTCTTACTCTTATTGATTTGTCACAGAAGATCATTTTGTTCTGTCAAGATGGATCCTGAGTACTTCTTTGTCACTGGCTATTTAGACTCTTAAGTATATTTTGTATGGAGAATTCTTAATTAAAAGAATCACTTTGCTTGTTATCTCTTCCTGTGATATTATGTTCCATTCACTTCTGAAATTCTGTAGAATTTGAGGTATTCTCCTGAGAACATGTTGATAGTTTCAATAGTTTATCAATGCGAAGTAGAGGGAGACACAAAAATGTGTGTGACAAATTATTATAAAAAGCTGTCAGGGAAAATAAGGCAAGGTGTCTAGAACAGATACTGTAGAATTAATGAGAAAAGATAATGGTCGGGAGAAAAGATAGAAATAATGAAGTATATCAACTGCTGTGACCGTATTATGCCTATTTTTAGCATATATTGCTATTTGCGTCTAACACTACAATTAAATCTACGTGTACTGTCACATATTTATAAAGCCTTTTTCCCCTTGTTGACCAGCCATGTCATGCCTTAATTTTATTTTTTATTTTTTAACTAGGAATAATGGAGTTGGAGAGGTGTATTATGCTATAGTCAAGAAAAGATCCCAGAAAATTAAGATGAAAGTCTCACAAAAAGCTGCAAGTTGTTTTCCTAAATTTCACATATGATTATGTCTTAGTCTTTCAGCCCTGTTAAACGACATGGAGTAAATTGATTTTAGTAGAGAACAAAAAATGTTTAAATATCTTGCAGCATGCGTGTCGTTAAGGAAGCATGTATTATGCTTTTATTCAATCAACTGCAGTTACCACCAAATGATGCCATGTCTAATTTATGGTATGCTACTGCTGAAAACCAGGGTCGTGACATACCTTTCACTTTAATGACATGCAGGGCTCCAAATGCTCCAATTGTTTATCACTACACGATCACTCCTGTTTATCGTTACGTGTGTCTTTATATGTGGTAAGAAAGACATGCCTTTGGAAATTAAAGCAACAGCATGCACCCTCTACGCTCTTGTACAGTCAGATTACCTGTTTAGCTTAATTATATCGTAGAAAAGACATTACAAAGGTATTCTATTTGTTAAGAGTTTTTCAATGATGAAAAGAGTAACAAGAATCAGTGGTAAAGAAAAATTACCCTTTTAAGTGTATTCAAAATTGCAGTAAAAAAAAAAATCCAGATTTTCACACCCTTCTTGAATAGGACAATATTTCTCTACCAGACAGTGCTATGCATGGTAAATGGGGGAAAAATCATCTGGGACTGATTGCATTGAAAAGCATAGTAAAATCCTGCGATTTTAGAAAACAAAGTGGGGCTCTGATTATTCTGTCAGAGCACACATCCTTTGCCTGTACTCTGTGTCCCAGTTGCTGCTTTTCAAATTCTGTTCAGTGATTTGGTTCCTTTGATAAGTGGCCTTATTATCAGCACTGACTTTTCTCGCAAAGTTGTTTTTCTTTTTGTTCTGCTTTATCATCACACCAAGCATCTTTCCACGTCTGTAGGGAGATTTAGAATGGGTTTCTCTATGTATTTCAGATCCCTAGGGAAAGAGGACATTTTAGGGATAATAAATCATATTTCTTGTGCTTAAATTGCTTACCAAAGCTTTAAATTAGGAAAGAACTTAAGCACAAACTTGACAGGAAGTGTATGTCAAAACCGTGTGTCTTTTTTTTTTTTTCCTTTAATTTCTATTTAAGTGGAAAAGGAAGGACATTGCATTAAGTGATGAGATCTTTTTTTCTCTCTTGTTTGTGGCCCAAGATTTTGGTTTACTGGATTATGTCTACTCATTTATCTTTGTTTTTTTGAAATGTAGACCTTTGTAATATAGATATTGCTTTCTGTTATTTCAATGAGGAAATGTTAGATGTTACTTTTGTAGTGGTTAAGTCTCTATGTTTTGCCCCACACAAAAGACGGTCGTCCTAATATAGCTGCTTGATTGTTTTTTAAACTTTTCTGTACTATTTAATTCAATAATCTTTGCTGTTTGCGAGTTACTCAGGGTTTGTATTGCTTTGACCAAGATCAAAATTTGACGATTGAATCTTTATTGTGTGTGTATGTATTCATAAATATGTATGTACATTTCATAACTTCATTTTGTATAATGAAATTTGTATGAAACATTTGAAATGAGGCCGTGTAAATAATGAATTCTCCAATTTGGGTACACTAACAGATTTAAAAAAAAAAACCAACAAAACAAACAAAAAACTCAAAACCAAAACCAGGACAATCTTTAGAGATTTAAAACACATTGTTTAGGACTTTTATGAAACAGTTTAAAAACCAGCATCTATTTTTAAATCCTTTCACCTTCAAAATGAAAACTCCATTATGAAGACCATTTCCCTTTTACAGTCACAGTCTCTGGGATGAAACAAACCACAAAATTTAAGCAGTATATGGAATTAGTTCAAGTTTATGCAAAGTGGCTCAGGGGGCACTTGTTAATTACCATTCTTCATCTCATTCGTAGGTTAGTTTTTGCTAGGCTTAGCTTCAGTTGCAGAATATGTCAAAACCAGTTTCCTGGCTTACACTGCATCCTAGGGTTGTCTTCTGCACTGCGGTATGTCTCAGTAATGATGGAATAACATCCCCATGGCAAGTACACTAAGTAGTGTTGCTGGTGTATTTAATACTCTCTTGCCTATCTTAATACAGTATAGCAGGTAGAAATCAGAGACAACCTACCATCAACAGAGCAGCCCTCTGTGGTGTGTTAGCATTTCTATGAGAGCTATATAGGTGTAGATAAATCATAATAAATACAAGTAATTATATGAAGTTTAAGAATCTGTGTCAAAGTGAAGATAAATAGATAACAGAATGGTCATTTTCTGCTTCAGATTAATCTAATAGATTTAGAACTAGTGTCCTAAATGACAAAAGAGTCCCCAAACAAGAAAAAATATGATGTTCTTTAGTCTATGTTGCATAGTTACTTTTGTTTCATTTAGATGTGGTTACAAAGATTTGTTAAGAAAGTGAATACGTGTACTTCTGAGTATATAACTTGTATTAGATTATATTTTTATGAATATACTTTTAAAAATAAATTTAATAGAATATAATTTATCACAACTATTCTGCTTTGGTATATAATCTTTCAAAGAATAAGGTAAAAATTCTGTAAAAACAGACTTTAAGGAATATAATTATTAAAAGTGGTTGTAAATCTGTATATTTGTGTAGGTTCTAAATGCTAATGGTGATTAACATAATTTTTTTTTCTAATCTGTCTATATGTTGCTGTGGTTCTTTGTACTTTAGATAACGCAAAAATCAGTGAAATTTCTCTCCCTTTTCAGAAGAAGCTTTTTTTTTTAAAAAAAAAAAGGCAGTTAGTTTATGAGTTTATGGGAATTATTCTGTTTTTTTCATTTCCTTTCCATACAATAGAGGTTTTGAGTCACACACTAGCTGCTGCGATAGTTAATTACCTCAGCATTCAAGACAGCTCTTAAAAGGTTGGTTGTGGAACTTTTTCCAGCAATATGCAGAGACAGGAGCTATCTCAGGACATTACTGGTTGCCAATTCAACTTTTGTTTAGTGAATGGGCATTTTATTCCTCTCTATTACTGAGAGGACATAGATAACTCTCTGGATGAAAAATTCACAGTGAAAGCAGTGTTCAGAAAACACAACTTTTCTTATTTTATTTTTTTTTAACTGTATGTGAAATGCCTGTGATCTGATCACACTGTAGACACATTCATTATTTGAGAAGTTCCACACTTGGACCCATTATTTTGTTTATCGTCCTGAGCCTGGTTGCAACTTTGAGGTTTGTTACAGGCATAGTGATTAGCAAGATCAGGCATAATTTATCGGTAATTTTGATCCATGTTCCAGTGCAGAGCCCAAGTTAACTATTCATCAGTGTGATTGAGGAATTCACAGCCTCTCAGTCATTATGTTCACAGTTCTGGCTGCATACGGTGAGATAAGTTATGTTTCCTTGAAGCATGCATGATGTTTCTGTAGAAGGGCAGAAAAAAAAAGAAAAAATTCTTTTTTTCAAGTCAAGAGACTGTGTTTCATGTATAATTCCAGCAAACTAACTCTGCTGGAGAATGATTTTAAATGAATTTCAGTTTCACAAATAACAACAAGGCCAGAGTCTACAACCGTTCCCTTAAGCCATAGTCTCATGCTTACTGCACAGCCACGTTAATTTACAGTGTTGTAATCTCTTGAGGGTGATCAGTATCTCCACAGCGCAGCCAGCATAATGGATCTTATTAGTGTTCTTGATATGTATCTGTGCAAGATCAGCCACCATAGCTTAATTTACCTTCTGCGAAGCTTGTAGTGAAGTGGTGAGGAGTGCTCAAGTACTCTTTCTCATGACTGAGACAAGAGGTCACGGTTTCACCAGGTAAAGACAGGTTGGTGAAGAAGGCAACAACTTAGTACCGATCATCTTATAATGACTCTGTTTACTGCCTTATGTCATTAATAATTCCCTTCATTTCAGTGGAGCCATTTTCAGAGCAGACATACACTACGACAAAAATGATGAGGATGGGCAATGGTAGTAAATGATCTATGTGGGGCCCTGTTTCTACCCATCATGGTTTCTTCCATGACTCTCAGTAGAATCCTGGAGGAAGAAAAGCAGCTGTTTCTATGGTGCTGCTTTTCCGGTGTAGAGGCAGGCCGGTAGTTGGAGAAAAATAGTAAAGAGCAACTGAAGCCTTGACAGCTCCATTCTCTATCATATATCACTGACAGTGACTGTAGGAAAAAAAAAAAGGAAAGGGCCTGGCACATCTATCTTTCCTGTCCTCTATTTCCTTCCCTAAATTCCAAAGACAAGGGTTGATGGAGACCAGCTTTTATATCTTGGAGGGCACATGTGTTAAGTGCTCTGATCTGCTTGGTGTAGTTATTGCCGCCTGTTACCCAAGGGGAACCTAAAATTGCAAGGCGTAAATCCAATTCAGCGTGAAGGAGGAATGCAGAATATGGCCCATTTATTTTTAAGTTTGAGGAAATAATTAAAGCAAATTTGTTGTGGTTTTCACCCTGCTCTAATTACAACACAGAACACTTCAAACGTAGTTATTGCCAGATCTATTTGCGTATTCAGTGTAAATTAAAATAATCATCCTGATTATCTGTCAAGATATATGTAAAGTGATCATAAAACAGATGGAATACAGTATTCATTTTCTTACTATAATATGTTGCCAAAAACTGAAGTGTTATGGTCACATGAGTGATATATGGATAAATATTAATCTATGAACTTGATATTATTTTTTCACATCATGCTTGTAAGCCACAGGAAGGTACATAAAACATTTCATTCTGGCTTTGTCAGTTTTGGCCAGAAAGGCTATAAATCTATGACCTGTCACTATGATCACTAATAACTTGAGAGTGTAGTTAAGAAATAGAGTTTCTGAGGAAAGTATGATTGTAGCATACTGAGCTAAACTTGTAAGGTTTTTTTTAAAGGAAGTTGAAAATGTGAAATAAAACACATAGTAATTATTTTAAATTGATAAATAAGGGAACAACTATTTTTCCCTTCAAGCATTTGGATGTTTGGTCACAGTGAAGAATCTGGCTGTGGAAAGTCATAACAAATAATATATCCATCTGAACTCTTCCTATTTAGATTCTACATGGTATTTAAAAAATTTTAGTGCCTTTTGTTTTAGACTTAAAGATCTGTTCAGAATTAAAACAAGATTGCTGAAAATTATTTTGGTGGAAAAAACAAAGCTTGTATCAATGTCAGCTGAGTAAACCTCTGGTTTAAAAGAAAAAAGAAATATTTTGTCATTTTGATGCAGAAAGCCACCATATTTTTTTCAATTGCCTTCACTACCTCCTTTCATTGCCTTTCCATTTCACTGAAAATGGATTTTTTTCAGAGATGTACACAGTGTAAATTTAAGGCACAAATTCTTCTAGACCTGCCTGTTCTCAAATTACCAGTTTAAAAAAGGTGGAAATAAGGACATTGACATATCTATTATGCTGAATAGCAAACTGTCAGCAATCATATAGACAAAAAAGATGAAGCAGGAAAGATGGAAAAATATATTAGAAATTACTGGCTTTCGATTAATCTTTCATGCCAGTTTTATGTTGGTAAAACTTAATTATTTTTCAATGGAACTTTTTTACATGGGATTAGAATAACATTTATTTTAACATTCTCTGTGAGTACTGAGTAAAAAGCTTAGATCTGGAAACTGACATATATAAGATAGTCATGTGTACTCATGCAAACAAGCTTTTGTATCTCTGAGTTCCCAGTAAACATCTCTACACATATCTTAGATTTACAGCATATGCACTTCTGATAACAAATATAATGAATGCAAGTACTGGACAAAGCACAGATATTCATAGTTCCATTGAAGAAAATGGGAAGTATGTTTCCTGTTAGTGGTAGGATTTAGCCTGTTCAGATTTCATTTAATTTCTTGTTGGCAATGGAATCAATCTCTGCTTCTCTTCAAATGTTAAGCTCTGTGCTCCTGCATCCTGGCATAAGTAGAGGAAATGAGCAGCAACTGGATTGGTCTTACAGTGGCTGGCATGGAGAGGAAACAGCTACTGGAAACTGCCCTGGTAACGTACAGAGCAGAACAGCACCACGCGGAGCCTAAAGTAATACTTGATGTTCTAAGTTTAGGGCATAATCACTGGATTCATTGAGTTCCTAAAAGATGTTTAAAAGGTCTCATTTTTTCAGGTTTTTAAAAATCACTAGGTTTAAATTTTAGCCAGATTTTGGGGGGTTTAACCGCATTAGTATTTAGGGGGGGGTTGTTAGATTTCCTTTAGTAGAAATTGCTACGTTCATATGTTTCTGCCATCTTCTTGAAGCATGCAAGATTAAATAATGAAGATAAATATAAATCCGTAAACGCCATCCTTTAATAGACAACGTCATCAGGCAATTCTTGTGGAGCTGCTTCTGAGGCACAAAAATATTGCTTACACAGTTTGATATGAAAAATGCGTTGTGCTGGTACAAGGAACACTGAATAGACAGATTTGAGTTTCTACATCTTCTCCTACCATGCTATTAGAATCAGGTAGAAAGAAAGAAGAAAATAAAATAACAAAAAATTAATATTTCCTCTGAACATTCAGGAATTTAGGAAATGCTGAGTTCCAGGGCAGAAGGGACACTATTCCATCCTAGCAACTGGGGTATGAGAGACAGTGAATAGACTTGCTAAACAATATTGTTGGTGATGTTTGCATCATAATATCAGGTAATATGTATTTGTGATGGTATCACTAGGAGAGCTTGTGTTCCAAACAGAGCAACTAGCAAAGCTGTGCTGGGTTTTGTTCATACAGAACTTTTCAGAAGTTCAGTGGGCTCAAGCATTACCTTTCCAACTCTGCAAGCATTCATAATCTCTCCATTATGTCTCTTATGCAATGCCTTTTTGGTATGAAGGGGTTTTTTTGTTGCTGCTGACTAGTTAATATGATAAACGTTATATGTACAGAAGAAAAAGAAATAACTATATAGCCTTAACTTTTATAAAGAATATAAACAGAGTCTTACAGAGGTAAGGTTTGCTCTCAGTCTTTAAAAGGTGTGTTTTGAGGTGTTATCCTTAATGTTCCATTTTCATACATCTGTTTTTTCAAGTATCTTTGTAGTTGAAGGATAGTGAACTCTCTGAGAAACTCCATAATTACCACATTTATTATGAAATTATCTCTTGAAAGATTTATTATACTGAAAAGGAGGAGAACTTCTTTCAAAAATTTTCACATCATAAAAAAATATCCTGGGTTTGACTTGGAGAGTATGTTTTTCTTTGAAAAAAAATCAGGAGTGGCTTTAAGTGATTATGTTATGCAGGAGAAAGAAAGAATATACATGTGGATTACATATGATAGAAATTCACCTCATTGTAAGAAGAAGAAATGTTTAGAAAACAACACTACCTGTCTCTTACCTACCTGTAAGATCAGATTGTAACTGTCAAGCCTTTCACTAATGTCTTTCTGTCATGACAACAAACCTTGGTGGAAAAGAGACATCAACTTTCTAAAAGAAAAGGGATGAGCTTGATTTGTCCAAGACCAGACCATCTCTAAAAACTCCTGTGGCCAGTGAAACAGATTGATTCATCCTATGACAAATAACTCTTCATCTCTGCCTGGGTTAGGCTGTGAACCTAAGGCAACACTCCACCACCTCAGACAATTGAATATACAGCTTGCTATGAGATTTTTATTTTTATTCCCCTGTGCCTTTAAGGAAATATGTGGGAGATAAATTTGAGACCACAGTCCTCATATATTTGTTTGACAAACATGAGGAACAGGATTGCATCAAGCTAACTCAATGTTGCAGCCCTGTCCCAGTCAGAAAAAATACCACAGCTCAGGAGGGAAGAGCACCACAGGGAACGGCTGCGTAATTAGATCTTTAATTAATTTATTAATTCAAGGCAAACTCCTTCACTGTGTTTCACCTACCAGTAATGGATTTTTCCATGTCATATATGATAAAATGTGATCAGGGTTTAGGCATAAGCTTTACAGCAGAAGTTTGAAGTCGTGTCTTTGAGGTTCTTTTCTATAAAGACATAAAAAGAGGTTTCTTCTGAATTCAGGTCTCTCTCATCTATAAAATTCAGTAAAATGTGACCCTTTTAATAAAAGCATTCAGACTAATATACTGGAGATTATTCTGGTGTCTATAATATTCCCACATTTCTTCCTTTGTCCATATTACTAGCAACTGCTTTGTAGAAGTGTTGTGTTGGGATTGTGTCTGATAGGATTTTGGTAGCGAGGGGAGGGGCTACAGGGGTAGCTCCTGTAAGAAGCTTCTAGAAGCCCCCTCAGCTCCATCTCGGACCCACCTCTGGCCAAGGCCAAGCCAATCAGTGCCTCTACGATAGCATAGTTAAGAGGGGGAAAAACCTGCTGGGCAATTTACTTAATTTTGGAGTGGAAGAGAAGAGGGGGATGTGAGAGAAACAACTCTGCAGACACCAAGGTCAGTGAAGAAGGAGGTGGGGAGGTGCCCCAGGGCAGAGATTCCCCTACAGCCTGTGATGATATGTCACTCTGAGCCCCTGCAGCCCGTGGAGATTAACAATGGAGCAGATGCCTACCTGCAGTTCATTGTGACTCTCTGCCAGAGTAGGTGGATGCTTCTGAAGAAGGCCAAGACTCCAAGGGAAGCACTCACTGGAGCAGTCAGTCACTGGGAACACTGCAGCACTTGGAAAGGACACGTGCTGGAACAGTTCATGAAAGGCTGCAGTCCCATGGGAGGGACTCACGTTGGGAAAGTCCATGGAGAACTGTCTCCCATGGGAGGGACACCATGTTGGAGCAGTGGAAGAGTGTGAGAAGTCCTCCTCCTGAGCAGAAAGGAGCAACAGAGACAATGTGTGATGAACTAACTGTAACCCCCATTCCCTGTTCCCCTGTGCTGCTGGCAAAGAGGAGGTAGAAAATTTGGGAGCAGAGCTGAGCCTGGGAGGAAGGGAGGGGTAGGGGGAAGGTTTTTTTAAGATTTGGGTTTATTTCTCATTATCCTACTCTGATTTGATCAGTAAATTGGTGGTGGTGTTTAAATTAAATTGATGTTGTTTCCTCAAGTCGAGTTTGTTTTTTGCCAGTGACCATAATTTGTGAGTGAGCTCTCCCTGTCCTTTATCTCAACCCTCAAGCCTTTTGTTATATTTTCTCCTCTCTATCCCACCGAGGGGGTGGGTAGGAGTGAGTGAGCAGCTGCGCGGTGTTTAGTTGCTGGCTGGGTGGTCCTAAGCCATGACAAGTGTTTAGGACTAAATAGCCTAAGTTTAAGGCATCTTTTGTGATTATTTTAAGGAAAATCACTTACAAATTAAATAAACACACTAATAAACTACACATCAGAAGAGGGATTTTATTTTCCTCTTCTGATTGTGTTTCCTTGCTTTATTTCATATCACAAACCTCTCTAAGCCAAGCTTTTCCTATCACCTTATCACTTTGGGTCTTGATGTCAATGATCAGGTAACAAAATGAAAGATAAGGGACTTTGTAGCTGCTGAATATTTACAGTGCATGTACTTGAGAAGATGAGCCTCTCTGTCGTTTTGAATAATAGCAATCTGGGAGCCAAAGGGAGAGAGAGAAACACTCCATTTTGTAAGAAAGAGGAGTGAGTAGGGTTTTTATAAGTTCAGTATGTGAATGTGTCTGTTTTTATGTCAAGGGAGTGAAAACGAAACTGTAAGCATGAAGGTCAATGACAGATTTCAAGAATACAAATATTAGAAGTAAAAATTTATGTTTAAAGTAGATCACAAAATCACTTCTGTCTATAGATGTAAGTTATTAATGTGACCTACTGTAAGCCAAACAGTAGTTTTCAAAAAGTATTGTGGTGGCATCATTAAGGTACAATACTGCCTGTCACCTTTGCTGTTTATCAGTTGTGATTTACAGATTTGTTAATTACTTTCTATTCTGTTTCTAAATAGTTGAAATTTGTTCATTTCTTTTTTTAAAAAAAATTAATTAATTTCATTAGGAGACTCAGAATTTGAGTTTAGAATTTTCTTCTTTCATCCCTAATTCAAACTTCTCTTCAAATTATTTAATTGTTCCAGGTATCATAACTGCAATGCATTTTTATGCTCATGTGTCCTTAGTAGCAAGTTAGGATACGTTGTAGGTGAAGAATGTAATGTAGAATGGAAATATGCTAATATAAGTGGCAGCTATACAGTCACAGCAAGTAATTCATGAACAATAGAAATTACATTACATTTCAATGAATGATTTCGTTTATTTGTCGTTTTAAATAACTGTGTTTATTAGTAGATAATTTGCAACTAGAGAGGCATTTCCAAAGGGATAATTATTGTGAGGTTTTTCCCAACTCTCAAGGGAAACAAGGCTACATTGGTATTCTGAAATAGGAGACTTAGCAAGCTATGATAGTGCTCTATCTTCATATGAGTCTCCAGGACAGAAATACCAGCAATATATTGCAATAGTGCTGCACAATAAAATGGGAAGGACAACCTACTGTGGTAAACACAATCCAAGCATGTCTTAAGGAACTGGCAGGGCCCTGAGAAACTTGTAGTTTAAGCATTTGGAAGGAAAAGAAAAAATATTATAAAAAAATGAGATCACCTGCATGTGTTGACAAAAAAAAACAATTGGTCATAATGATCAGAATGGGACAGTGGATATCCTTGTCTTGCTTTGCGAGTTTAGCTGCATTCATCAACACTGTCTCTAAAAATAAGTTTCTCTTCTCGAAGAGTATATGCGACCTTTTAAAAATAGATAGAAAACCTCTTCAATGTTATTATATATTCAGTATCCTGTGTTTGTGTTATAACCTTTGCTGTTACGACTCCTGTATTTTATTTTATGAACACCCTCCCGCTTCGTACCTCATTCACTGTAGAATGGGAAATTCTGTGGGATGCTGCTGAGTTCCCAAGACCTGCCAAGTTCCATGTTCATTTTTCAGCATCTGATTTTAACAAAACTGCTCTTGTTTTCAGAATATTTTGAGATAAGGAGAAGGAATGCAGGTCTGTAGATGCTTACTTATGGGATCTTGTTTACGTCTACTTTTACATCTACTTTACATCTAGTTTACACCTACTTTTACATCTACTTTACATCTTTACTGTGATTCCGCTGAGCTGAAGGAAAAAGGATTATTTTATTTTTTATTTTTCTCCTTATGCAGACACGGCTTTTCTCATTATCACATGGTGTATTGTAGGCAAATATAATATTGAATAAACCCTTTCACTTTTTTTAATTTAAAAGTTATTGAAATAGAAGGATAAGAATTAATATGTCTGAGCATATTCATTTGAATGCATTAGTGTTTTTTCTAAGTTGTTCTTTTATTATCTTTTTTTGATTTTTTTTCTCTTTAAGATCGGATTACCATGCCATTATGCATTTCTTTGTGGTGTCACACAGGTGGTGTCACTTCTCTGAACTGTTTTGTTAGGTCTTGTGACTACTACCTGAGTTCTAAATAACAAGATTAGCAAGACCAAAAAAACTGTTTAAGGAAAGTTGCATGCAGGTTTTTCTCCTAATCGAGCTCACTATACATGTCCTAATTTAAAAAGAAAGCACATGATATTGTTCCTGTTGAAGCTCATGGCCCAACTCTCACTAGACACCTTTCAATATACCGTTGTATCAAATATGCTTTGAGTTCACGCACAAGGCAAAGAACTGAAAAGCATTCACCTTAAACTTTCCGCATTTTGCTGGTGATGTTTATTTTCTAACGTGAAATGCTTGTTGTCCATATGCATGCCACGATTGCAGTAGACTGAAAAAATTTACAGGATGCTACTGGATTTCCAAGATCATTTATATTCCTACAATTGATTTTCAGTGGATTATTTATAGTGGATTACCTTATTTTCAAACAGTATGCGCTAAGGAAATTATACAAGTCTGCATATGCAGAGCTATCACAGACCATCAGAGGAAAACAGCATCAACTTCAACACAGGCTAGCAGAGACATTCCATTACATCTAAGTGGAGAGGGCAGTAGGTCAAGGCAGTTGTAACCCATTAGTGAGTCAGGACATTACATCAGGGTGCTGCTATACTTGCTCTGTTTTTCTCTGTTGCTGCTGTGGTACACTTCAACTTCTGTTGGGTGACTGAGTCTGAGGTTTTTTTTGGTTGTAGAATGTAGGATACCTTTTACTGAACATCTCAAATTGTTTCCTAGTGTGTACCTGTTTGTGATATGCTTGTGGGAAAAAGAGATAGCAATGAACTGTACAGATCTGCTTTTTCTAAAAGTAGTACATTGATAGAAAGTTACTACATCAGTGTAAGTACATGTTCAAAGTGAATATTCAGCAGAAACATAGCTGAAAGTATCAGACATATTCAAGTACAGAACCTTTTGAAGTGAATTAAGGAAAATAAATTATCACATTTTTAACTGTTTCAAAGAGAGTCATTTGGTTCTGGAAATGGAGAGATCACAGTTTAAAAGCCATATGTAACCTCCTGATTCTTAAAAGTGCTGTTGTCATGGCCTTGATGGCAATCAGAGCAGTTTAAAGAATGTTTATATTAGCTGTTCAACAGTGCTGAAAATTAACATCACATAGCTTTATTCTTCCACTTCTTTATGTTCCCCTGAAGCACTTTTTCTGTCTGGGATGGAAGCATGTGGGCTGTCATTATTGACCCAGTTAATATCTACTGAACTTGAGAGTCAGGAGAGGAAAACTTGCCTGGGCAGCAGCAGCCAAAATCTGGCATCTAGTTGTAGATTGTATGTTAAGTAAATAGGAAGATAATTTCATTCAAACACGAACAGGTGATGATCTTCTACAAATTTTTTTTTTGCAGAGAAATTGATTTTTGAATGTTCCTTGCATTTATAGTCAATCATAAACTAGAAATTGTCTTCTCAATGATTTTCAGTTAACATTGAAGTCTATCCTATCGTGTTGATCTAACAAATTTCACAGTTAAACAACATGCAGGCTATACCAAACATATGGGTGTATATATTGGGGTGTATATATGGGTGTATACTGGGATATACATTGGGGTGAAGCCCCCCATCAGAGAGGTGAGGTAGAAGGTACCTGTTCCGTTTGTGTATGTATATTCCTTAAGATTATGGTATATCTGTGCTTTGTGATATGTAACCAGAGGAATAGGGATGGATTATACATACAGATTTACCTAAGAAATCTAATATTAAGTTTTACAGGGATTTTATTTTCTTTAATTTCCTTTGCATTTTTTAACAGTAATATACCTTACATTGGCATTTTGTTTCATTACAGAGGATTCTGTATAGGCTTCCACTGAAATTATTATTGCTATTGTACTCTCACTTTGCAACAAAATATGTCAGCGAGTGTGGACTTGCAGTGAATTAATTTCCTCCCTATAAATCTGTATCATGGTGCCATTAAAACAAGACTTGACAAGATTTGAGATTTTTTTATTCATTGCAAGCTCACGTTTTAATAGCATAACCTACACTGGAAATGCATTGAAATTTTCCACTGTGGATTTCATGGACTTGAAGTATTGTCTCCAAGAAATTGTGTATGATCACGAATTATACAGTTTTTCATTCACAGGTTTTTTTTGGTTTGGTTTGGTTTTGTTCCAGACTAAAAAAAAAAAAAAAAAAAAGTTCATATTTTAGTCAAACTGCAAGATTTATTGATCATTAGAATTTTAGGATGTGATTTATTTCACCGGAATTTCTTAAAGGTATAGTGCTTAGTCATTAATGAAAAGAGAGAGGTACTTTCAGAGGATGGTGCATATTGTCCTGAGTCAGGTGTTTCCAGAGCGTGATTCATCCAGGCTCTCCCTTGTCTTTGGCTTGTAGGTGTAGACAGTTTGTGCTAGAGAAGATGGGTCTCATGCTAACTAGTTTTTTTTTCAATTGCATACAGTTTCTGAGCATGACTTCTGGTTTTTGGTTGGGTGTTTTTGGTGGCAGGGAGGTGTTAGTAAGTATTTGGAGGGGGATGAAAAATGAAAGGGACTAAAAGGCAAAACTGACTTAGTAGAGATTTTTGGTGAATAGATGTAAAAATAATATAAATATTATTATGTCAAATATCCACATAGATGTTTAATTTCTGTCTTAATTGCATAGTTACAAGGTTAAAAGGTTTCCAGCTGCTGTTCAGATGCATTAGAGGACCGGAAAAATAAAAGGAATGTTTCTCACACACATGACTTTGTGATGCTGTTTTTTCCACTTATATAGATCCAAAGAGTTTTTAAGTTATTCCAGTTTGTATCAACAGGCAATAACTTGTACATATGTTCCTAAAAAGCTGAGTGAGGCCTGACAGAAGGGAGTTTTCAAAGATTTTTATTTTTTCTGAAGTGGTCCCTGCATCAAATGCAAGGGAGAGGTTTTTTTAATCTTTTACCTCTAAGTCATCTTTTAGAGACCTGGGAGTGCTTTTAATGGCTGCCTGAACATATTAGCTACATCTCTCCAAAACTGTAGTGTAAGTTGCTTCAGTGCATGACATAATTGTGGCTATAAATTTTGTTACTGTAAATGACAAAATAGGTGGCTGAGAAGCAACTGAAAAACGTTGTTGTGACCATACAAAGGGGAATTGCAAATACATATCAAAGTGGTCATGTCTTAGTCTCCAGTGACTATTACTATGTTGGAGACTGCAATGAGAGATACAGGGTTAGGTAACAGAACTCGAAATGTAAAAGTTGTAATTTAGAAGAAGCCTATAAAATCTTTAAAACTGCATGGTATTCTGGTTATTTCATAAGAAATATTGAAAACATACACTTAATAGTAATAATGTAAAAGTTGTACCTTCTATGTACTAGTTTTAAATTATTTAACCGGTATTTTTAGTGTCCTCATTAATGAGTGCATTTTAGAAATTCAGGCTGCTGGGGTATCTCACAAATAGCCTAAGGTGTTACAAGTATTTGAGGACAGAAAAGAAAATGTGTTACTGGTGTGTTGTCAATAGCCAATCTACTTTCTAGACCGTTGGGAAAGCCAAGATGTTGTCAGTGCAGCACAACCTGAAGTTTACTGCATCTTGTGAGAGATAGTGGGAAGCTAAGGCAGAATGTTATTAGTTTTTATGATTTTATGTTATTAGTAGAACATGTGATGCTAATCAAATAGAAGATTATTTTTTCTCCTCTTCTTTTTGCCATGTCCAGCCTGTCTATCAATCTAACTTCTTGCACTCATCCTTCTGATATGTATGTTGTTTTTTACATATGTGAAAAGTACCTTTATCTATATATCAATAACCCTAGCTTCATTCAAGTCAATGTTTTAAATTAACTTTTCAGAAAACTTTGTCAAGATAAATCACAGTACATAGCAAACAAGGCCATTACAGCTAGACCTGAGTCCTTTACCTTGTCAGGTCTGATTACGTCTTAAGAAAACATGTTATTCAGGGTCTATTCTGCAACTAGTTTTACACAAGGGCACATTCAGAATTTCTGCCCCTATTTATAAACAACACGAATCATAGAATCATTAGGTCAGAATAGGCCTCTGAGATCATCAAGTCCAACTGGTGATCTAATACCACCATGCCCACTAAACCATGCAAGATGACTCATGAGAACAACTGTGTGTAGAAGTGGTGTAGGACTGTACTGGACAAGGATAGACCACTGATTCTCGCTCAAGAGTAAGCCCTAATTTGTAGATTACTTGGGTGCTTCCTTACCAATATGATGCTGTGTGGTATGCCGGTGCAGAGTCCCCCAGAGGGGAGGAATCCAGTGTCCAGGGCAGACAGGCGTCCTCCTTGCAGTTAACCCCATGGAGCAGTCACTGTTAACCAGCAAGCGTGACCATTCATATTAGCTGGTGCTCCCCAATAGACTCTGGCTCCTGGCTGTGATGATCTCTTGTTCCAGGCCAAAGTCACAGTTGACCTCAAGTCAGGGGGTGTTTGAGCCAGCTTTTGCCTTTATAGTGGAACAGAGGAATACTGAATGTTTCTGCAGGTATGCTCTGTAAACAATATTTGTTCCCAGCAGGCACACAATGGAGCTCAACTTTTCAAAGGCTTGAATTTAAACTGGTTTACAGCGACAAAAAGTTTTAAAACATTTCTGGATAATGGATATATATGCCTGGGTATTGGCATTGATACCCTGTTTTAATATTTGGCTTTAAAAATATGATGTGATAGAATTTTACCTGATATAATCATTGTGAGATCCTACGGGAAAAAATAGCTTAGTAGAAGGAAAAAAACCAAAAATCCCTCTACCACATCAACCCTTCTTTAATTCATTATCCAGATTTTCGTAGACCTTGGTTTAGCTTCTTGAGCAGTGGAGTGGATTAACAAATGGCAGCTGACATGTTTTCCATGGCTTCTTTGAGTATATGAAATATGTTTACCTAACTAGCCACCTGCAGTAAATCCACATTCTCTCTTTATAGTTAGTGGGCAGAAATAGACAACTTGAGGGCATGATTCATCTGACCTGGTTTTGACATCTACAATAAAAGAGATGAATCATGACTGGAAAACACCCGTTGCCCTTCCAACTATAAAGGGAGACCAGATGTCTAGTTCAGATATGAAGTACATTTAGTCAGATGAGAGTTAACCAAGGTTTGAGGAATGGACATTTTAAAAAGTATAGTCTGACTTTTCTTTCAGGTGTATAGCTTAGTATCTATTGTCTCAGGCATACTTTGGGGGGAAAAAATAGCTTAAAAGATTCTGCTATACAAATATATCAGATTATATCATAATGTGGGTGGCAAGGACAAGGAATCCTGAAGTCTCTGTTTACAATATTTATTTCATAAGAGAGGAATTGGAAATAAATTATATCAAAAATAATAAACTTTTAAAAGTTTTCTGTTACTGTCTTGGTTCTTGCAATAGATTTCATGATGGTTCCTGCCCTTGCTTTTAAGTGTACAATAGGTACATTTGTCAAGGGGCACTTAAAAAGGAGAACAACCCTCCTATGTTAATAACCAGAGACATTCCTATCAAAAATTTTATAGAATTTGGAGTCTCCATCTTTCACTGTGCTCGTTTCACCTTTGAAGGCTTTACAGTAAAATTCCACAAGCATTTTTGCAGACCACCTTGTACTTTCTTGTTGCCCATAAATAAAAATGTTAGACTGACAAATTCTTGCTTCCCTAATCTCTAGTGACTTCTTAAAAGACTGTGTGGTAGGATTTTTTTTTTTTTCATAGTTTCGAACCAGTCCTAATGGTTGGAACGTACCTAAACTGCTAGCAAGTTCTCAAAATAATTTTTCTTTCTTCCTAAAGAAGCCAGAAATTTATTTTACATGCAAGGTTACTTTGCAATTTATCTGTCATTCTTGCATAATAACCTACAAAGCTTAAACATAATCTATCATATTAGAAAAATACAGCTTTTGAAGGCTAAGTTGACAAAATTATTTTTGCATCTAGTAAGTCTATTATTAGTTTTCTTAGCATGTGACTCAAGTGGCACGGAACTATTTCACTCCCTATAGATCATCTCCAAATGCCATTGTAAGTGAAAGTGTACACGTGACACAACTTTACACATATGGGAATTTAGCAATTAATGAAAATGGAAAGGTGGGCATGATGGAAATTAAATATTTATGGTCTTAGAGCTAAGGCTATTGATAACTCAGCAGTGAAGCAGATAAAAATTGTTACTGTGTGTACTTTTACAGACTATACATATCCAAAGCTTCTAATACGCAATGTAGTCCTTTTAAATTCTTTTTCTAAAATTAGTAATGCTAAAGCAGGTGCTGATGGAACAGATACTAATATGAAATACTACTAAGAAAATAATTTTGAAGTTTGACTGTTTTGATGGCTACTGGGACAAGAAAGAAATGTCTTTCTCTGCCATTAGAAGAAATCTGAAATGGAAAAATACTGCCCATGTATTTAAAAATGTGAAAGTCATTATTGATATTGGAAATAATTTGTTGAAAATGTTTTGACAAAGAAAATTCTGTGAATAACAGGTAGCTCAGCCCCAAACCTTTAGTTAAAATGTTTTATTTGTCTCATTTAAAATAAGGTACTAGAAGAGCACTTCCTGGATCCCTGCAATGTTCACCCTGGTAAGACAGCTAGAAATATCCCAGTTTTCCCATCCCAGGGCTAATGTTTCCGGCATCTCTGTCCTGTATCATGTTTACTCCAGTACGACCATGATTTTAGCTCACAAGTTTTTGTATTTAGCAGTTTCAAAAAGAAAAAGAATTTAGAATTAGAAGGGATTTCCTGAGTCACTGGACAAAGTATCTTACTATTGCAGACAGCACATCATATAATTTCTTTAAATTTTTTTCAGCTTAATATTCAAAATGGATTTGTGAGGGAGGTGGTGGTGTGTTTCAGAGAGGGTGTTGTCCCTTTGCACACTCTGAGGCTCCTCCAGAGCCTGACTTTTGATGAAAATTATGATAAAATTTCCAACGCATAACTACATAAATAAAGACAAAATATTTTTATAGTTCCTGTCTTTCCTTACTCACCCTGCTTATACACTCTTTTTCACACAAAGAAGCCATGTCTCTTCTGTCTTTATTTTGCCAGAAAAATTTCTGCTCTTTTTGTTCCTGCAGTTTCCCCAATTTTCCTGGTTTTGTACCTTTATAAATTTAAAGCAATGTAAAATTCCCTGTTAAAATCTTGCAGTGAGGCTCTAACATTATTTAGGACTTCTAGAGCTTTGTGATAGAACAAGACAAGGTCAAGACAGTGTGGTAAAAGATCTGCCCTGCTCATTAAGTATTTGTGGGATGTACACCATAGAATAAATAGAGTCTGTATAGAGCTAATCTTCATATCTAGCTAGCTGCAATCAATGGTTGTTGATTCAAACAACTGATAATGTTGGTGATGATTTCATGACTACAATTGACTGCTTAGTACTTGGCATTAGTACCTTTAATTGACCTGTTTTATTCATCAGTACAGACTTAGTCAAAATTCCTGAAACATGGCCAAGATGTAAGTTTTTATCTTATGCTGTATGATAGTTAATACACTTCATGATATGATTTTGGCCCAAACCAACTTCTGTTTTCACATATAGTGCCAAAGAAGGATACAGGAAAAAGGCTTGTCCTCAATAGGGAGTAAGAATGAGACTGCCCTGACATTTGTTGCCTGGGCTTTTCAGTTGACTGGTTGGTTGGTTTGTTTGTGGATTTGCTCTTATTCTGGGGTGGAAGGTAAATGAATAGGTGGTAACGGTATGAATAAGAAATGTGCTGTGCCATTGACTTCAGGGCCAGAGAATGGCCTTTGAGGTCTGCTTCATTGTTAAGCCAAGCAAGGAACCTTGGTCTATGATTAACTCTTGCCTTCATTTTTCATAAAATCCTGTGTTTATTAAGCCTGAGGAGATGCTCGCCTGTGGCTCTGACTAGAATAGGTCTAGAAGATGTAAACAATACAGTACTATACAAGTCTGATTTTGGTAACATATTCTGTTCTCCACACTACAAAAAGCTTGAGCTTTTAGAAATAATTATGCTACGTGCAAGGCATCAAGGAATTAGCATCAGATCTTAACAAATATGGTTTTTATTAATAATTACTTGTAACATCAATATGTGTGTAATACTTTTCTATTTCAAACCAGGTAATTAATTCTGGAATGTACTAATAAATATTCTATTGTGCTCCAGAAGTCTGGAAAGTCAGACTTGGGCAGGAAAAAGGGGAGCCAACAGTGGCAGTCATGCAACAGAAGGACATAATTTAAAAGGCAGATGGCCAAAATTGTCCATTGTTCCAATTATTAGAAAATTTGAAACTATGGTGGTGTTGTTGTTATTAAAAATAATATTATCATATGTACAAGGCAGCTTCTTTTGTAGTCTTTGAAAAAAAAAATTAACATAGGATTAAGGAATGCCTGTTTCATTCCAATTAAAATATTAGGCCAAAAACAATGAAGAAAAAGTGACTGATGTTAGGCTACCGATATAAGAGATTTGGGATTTTTCCTTTTCTTTTAAACATAGCTAGCATTTTACAGCAAGTCTGAATATCAGGAAGAGGTTGAAGTTGGAGGAAATAATTTCTGTTTTGAAACCTCAGCAAATAAAAATACCCATGTCTACCATCCTGAATTACTGTGTTGCTACTGGGACAATACTCACAATAAAATCCAATTGAAAGAGAGAGGTTTGCCTGGAATGACATAAAGAATACTGGGCTTTGAAAACTCCCAGAAACAATTTAGTCCATCCATTAGCCTTTACATAAAATTTCTGGAGAAAACAAAAGTATTAGGGGTGACTCAGACCCAAAACGCTCAACAGCCTGGGATATTGATGACTGTGATTGGTTCAGTTGCTCTCTGACTCCATGAATATTATCTTTCATGTGGAACAGACAAGACTGAGGGACAGAAATTGAATACATACTCTGATAAATCAGATACCTACAGGTATAACATGTTTGGGATCAAATCCTGCATGCCAGATGTGTCTCCCATCTTCTCAGCTTCTGATTATCAGGAAAAAGGAGGAAGGCAATCAGGGCAAAGACACATGCAAGTCTCCCTTCATGTCAGAGGGAGCTTCTCATGTGGAAGAAAATCTGTATTTCCAGACTCCAGCATTTCTTACAAAACTGGCTCTCTATCCTTAGGGTGCTCCATCCCATGGGGTACAAGGCTTTTTTTCACAAATTTCCAGTCTGTCTTGTCTCAAGCTCACTGTTGGAGTTATAATTGACAATCACTGATGTGCCTTTTATATGTGCCTCTTTTTGCCATTCAGGTTTATGCTTCTATGGTGTAATAAACTTGAAATATACACTGTTATCTAGAGACCACTTTCAAACCACACTTACTAGTTAATAAATGCAGCCCCTCCATACACATTGCTTTTAAATTGGAACAGACAAGGTAGAATATATAATAAATGCATACTTAATTTACTGAACAACATTAATTTCATTCATTCATAGAATTAAATCCACAACAAATGGATGTCAGTTTTAGAGTAGGATGTCCTGCCTGTCTGCTGTTTCTTCATTGATATCTCTGCTTATATCTTTTAATCTTATATTTTAATACAGTTAATTGTTGCATTCCCACAAGTTTTTATTAGCTGACTTTGGCAAATATTTTTAAATATTTGGTAAGTAGTTGTTGCAAGTAAACATAATGACTGCTTAATTAGCACTTGTTTCTATCTATGTGCTTGAAGAACACATTTTCTGTTTGACTCAACTTCAGTTAAGGGTATTCTACTTATTCTTTTTAATCTTGAGGTTGAGCACAATGTCTCATTTCCTGTAGCTTAAAGCAAGCTATTAACTTTGCTCAGCTTTCCCCAGACTTGATGAATCTCTTCAAGATAACAGTCTACTTGCAAGACAAAGGAGTGGGTAAATATTGGTAGGGAACACTGCCTCATGTCCTGTACACATAGCAGAGAACTGTTGTTTTATTAGTGGATAGAACGGTAGGCTGTCAGGAGGGTTATCTACCCTTTGCTCTCTGAAACTGTTGTAATTCACGATGTAACTAGCTGCAGGAACAGGTCACAAACCATTAATTTCCAAGCTCAAATATAGTCCACAAACACTAACTTCAGTCTTTTTCTTCCAGTTTTCAGCTCAGTTGCAGGAAGTGCCTTTGCATCCTTGTCTTCTGACTGGGAATGTGGGAATGAAAAATGGTTTGAGATAACAGTATGGAGCTGAAGAAAGCAGTCAGAAAAAATAGATGAGAAAAATTAGGGGGGAAGTGAGGAATGAAGGGGAGACATCAAAAATCAGAAAGTAAAATAAACATGAGAGGGAAAGAAGAATCAGTCTATCCCACGTGAAAAAAAAAAATTCTCAACCCTCAAAGCAAAAAAAAAACCCAAACACCCTCACCTCCAATAATAATAATCTAGAGGAATCCAGTGATTTATTTGGGAAGACTGAAACCCTTTTTTGATTTAATTCAGTCTGAGCACTGATTCTCAAGCACAAATCTACCATAATTGTTTCAGTGTTTTGATTAGTTTTGAATTTTCTGTTTACTTCAGTTCTATTTTACTTAACTTCTGCTGAAACAACAGCTGCTAAAATTGCAAAATAATCTTTAATAATCAGGCCTGTGGACTGAGTATTAAACAACCAGTTTCATCCAGCAGACCTTGTATGCTGGAGTACAGTCAGGTCAGACAGCACAGTTTCATCCAGACATAGATGACTTAACAAAACCCATCAAAAGTCTTGCTACCTCATTTCTTGTAATAAGGCTTTAGTAATGAATGATATGGCCTTCCTCTCCAAAGTCTCTGGTTTTTTCTGCTGTTAGTGATTTGAAGATAGATACAATATTGCAGAGGTTTGACACCTGTAAGAATGAAGACATTGAACTAACTTCTGGTCTGGTTGATCTGAAAATGTTGATTTAGTTACAGTTGTTGGAGAGAAAAAGATTGGAATTTTTTGAGAAATTGAACCAAAAGAGTTATTATTCAGCATGCAATCGCAGGGGAGATCTCAAAAAGACACAAACACTCCAATCTAAACTTTAACGCTCAACATCTTAGTGGTTGGAAAAATCGTATTATAAATGAAATTGTAAAAGTTGCAGAAGTCTTTTATCTGTTTGAAATGTCTTTTCAAGCAAAAATCTTTTGAACAGTCTGTTAATGCACTTTTAGTGGTGCCACTGGTGTTACTTTTCTTTTACAGTTTACAAATGTTCAAAGTGTATTAAGCTACCAAGCACTTTGTCTGTTTGGTACTACTGTACTTTCTCCCCTAAATGATAAAGATTACAAACCTATCAATGTATGTTTTAAGCTTGTCATATTGACAGCTGAATGTTGTTTGGCACCATTGTTTCGCAGGCAGAAGGAATTTAAAAAATGAAAAAACAACAAACCACAAATAGAGAATAAATTGTGTAACAGCTGTTAAAAAATGCAATTAAAAAGTTTATAAAAGAGAGAATGTGGAACTTTAGAAACAAATTCTATTTATTGACACTAAAATTAACAGCAACCCAAAATACTTATTGCTTTGTTATTGTTTCATTGTTTCTCTTTGATAACAATATTATAATTTAATAAAATTTATTAATTGTTAGATTGTGATCCTAAAATTATTATCTCGCCTTGAGTCTGCACAGAAAATATTTTCTATGAGATGTAAATTAACATTATTGAAATCAGAATCTAATTTGCCAGCTGCTAGGGAAAAAAATTCTGGATGCAACTGGAATACTTCTCAGAAGTACTGAAGTTTCCAGATTTCCATCTCTTCTAGAGTAAGATAAATTTGTTACTATCAAATGGGTTGCCCTGGAGATGTACCAGAGCAACTGAGAGCATGGAAAATGAGATTTTAAATATATATCTAAGGACAAAAATGATAAACATTTTTGAAAGTGGAAAACACATATATTGATTAAAATTACATTCATTCCTTCTCATTATGAACTTATTTCTCTCGAGAGTCAAGGAGGGGAAATGGTGATGCATTTGGTTTGGTTGCCCCCTCTCACCTTGCTTCTTACCTTTACATTAAGGAATAAAATACTTTTGAGTAGTAATGTCAGACCTTTATTCTCTTTTTCATATTGTGATTTTGGTGTGCATGCTTGCAACTCCAAAGAAACATTATGAAAGGCCAAACAGGTTGTATTTGAGTAAGATTTTGTTAAGATCCATTCTACTGAAGATAATCAGACAGACTCAGCATCTGTTACATGGAAAATAATTGTGGGAAGTGAAAATGTAGTGTTTAATCCTACATTGCTAATATCATACTCACAAGAATAACCTTTTTTTAATGTATATTGTGACAGGTAACATAAGATGATAGGTCTAGAGATGGCTTTTGCACCAGTTTGAAGTCAATGGTAAAAAAAAAGAGGGAGGAGGGGGAAATAGTAATAATGAGAAAAAGGGGTACTTCAACACCAGTGCTCTCACCGCTCCTGCACGAATCCTATGAAGGAATGTAACCAGGATTTACCTCTTCAGTAAATAGCAACTGAGAGTTTTTATTTTTATTGCTTTCTAGTTATGGATATGCTATCTTTGAGCCATTAACAGTGGCATTTAATTTCGAGCAGATTAGCATCCCAAAGGAAGAATTATGTTCACAAATCACAACTTTTTACCTTAAAAAACCCAAAAAAATCACCCTAAAAACCCCAAATTTTAGTTCTCTTACAGCTATAGTTAAGGAGCTTCTATAGTAGACTTGCTGTAACTCCTTTCTGAAAGGCCTACTTAGGATTTTTTTTCCTTGCAAATATTCCTAAAGTTTGAAATCAAGCATAAAAAACGCAAATCCAAAGCAGCAAGCATGTATACATCTCATCCTGCTTTCAAAAAAAAGCTGGCATGAATATTGTTTGGGTGAAAGCACCAGGTGATACATCACTAGGAGCGTCAGTTAACCATCAGTAATTCTGCATTCTGAGATGAGGTGCTGAATGCAGGGGGACACCAATGGGACACCTCTGTCTCACAGCTGAGAAACAGACTTCTTGTAAATTACAATATTCTCAAAATTTGTAATAGATTGCACATTAGTCTTGTTGTGAATGTGTTTACTTGTTATTTTGCAGAGAGAAAATCCTTTAGGAAATGAAACGTCTCAGTTACAGAAATATCTTGTCATGATCAATACAAATCTCACGTACATGCCCATGTAACAAAGTAAGAGTTTGGCTAGATATTGATTTTTTTTTTTAATTTTTTTTTTTTAGTAACAAATCATACTGGGTTTGGAAATTAAAAAAAAAAAAAGGGTCATTCTTCTCTTCCAATTTGGTTTCAGTTGCAGAAACTGAAATAAGACTTCATCATTAGTTTTACCAGCTAAACAGAACCAGCTCAATTAACATCACCTCCCACTTCTTCAGGTGTGAAACAGCATAACTAAGAGTAGTGACTGAAAATGTCTGGCATGTTAGTAAGAGATGGAGCAACAATTAATTAACAGGAGTTAAACATTGAAATGATTGCATAAAAACATAGAGAAAAATGTGAACATTACTGGATTTTAATCGAAAACATAGTGACATGGTACAGGAACATATTTTTAAAGTTAAATCCTTAAGGTTGCCTCTCTTTACAAAACAAGATGTTAAATGTATGCTGTATAGTTTCCTTCACTTCTTGTGAAAGCTGAAATTTGTACAGATGATTGTTAGGTTATTCAGTTTTCTACTGTGAGCACACGGCTGATAGAAGATTATGTTTTTATTGTATCTCTTGAAGACTGGGATAAGATCAAGAAGCTCAAACTCTGAACAAAGCTACTCATTCTTTTCTACAAAAGCCTAAATGGAAGAGAAAATTGTTCAAGAAGATTAGCTGTTAAATACTGAGAAGGCAGAGGTCGATGGGACTAACTTTTGTGTGTTAGTACAGTAGATTGAAGATCAAGAATATGTGAATCTCAGATTCTTGCTTAATTAAAGTTTGAGGCAAATGCTATTTCTATTCCACTCTAATTTGTTCCTGCTTCCTAAATCCAGTTAGAGACAGCTACCCTAAAAATCAGTATAAAGCCCCTTTCCTAGGGATTCAGACCACCCAAAGAAATAGTGATAGTTCTGGGGACTGCAATGGCAGTGGAGGCCACAACAGGTGGGTAAATGGATGAGGAAGAAGTTTCTCAGGTTTTTAAAGCACAGGATCTGGATGACCAGCAAGAAATTGCTGTGAGTGCTTCTGAGGAAGGAAATGTAGGGCCTATAGCATGGATTTTGGTCCTCTAAATGCCATTCCTTCTTTACCATTCTACTCATTTGTGAAAACTGTGGGGGAAAAAACCCCAAACTGGAAATCCTTTCCTGAAATATCACCAGTGTATTACTTTCCAGAGGTCAAAGCGTATTTACTTTTCTTGCATGCTACAAAAATGTTGCTTAATCCATTACTGAGGCTATATCCTGAGAAGGACAAAAGCTTTGGAAATGGTTTTCTTTATTTCTTTTCTTAATTGATTTTTTCTCTCTGTGCTGTTTTACATTTTCATTACTATGTCATATGAAACGATAAAAAGAAATAGCTTATCATTATTACTTTTTGTTTCTTTTTTATAAAGCCACAAAAATACTTAATGAAAATCCTTTTATTTGAAACCTTGATACACTAGTTTAAACTGTTGCATCTCATGCATGTTATTATTTGACTAATTTTTTTGAAGACATGCCCTCCTGAAGCAGAGGTTATATGAACAACATATCTTTAAAATAAAATCTAAACATTAATTAAAAGCTAATTAGTAGTACTTCCAGAGAAATAACCAATATATTTTCTGCTTCTGAAGAACCCTCTGAAATAGAGTGGGTTAGTTGGTGGGTTAGAAAGATTGAGAATCTCTGCTCTTGGACAAGTTTGTAAAATCTAAAACTTAGTGCTATGACAGTATTCCAATTAATTTTGGAAGATTATAATGCTGAACATTTCTATATATTGAAAAATAAACTTCAAGATATCATTGAAAAAATTACCTCTTAAGATGATATTGATACTAAAAATATTTTAATAATTTCTACAAAACACTGTTTATGTAATTTTCCCTTTGGAATTTCTTTAATGAAGTAGAGTGAGGAAGCAAAGCAAAGAGGTTAATGATCTGACCTGTGCAGACAGCTGTATCCCACAGCATCCTCTAGAAATGGCAAGGTAATTACGTTGATAGCAAATGTCTTTCCGGAATTCCTCTTTTTTTTTTTTTTTTTCCTTTTTTTTTTTTTTCTTCTCTCTCCAACTCTTTATTGTCTCTTAAGTTACATTTTCATAATTAAAAAAAAAACCCAACAAATTCATGATTTAGAGCTAATTTTTTTTTTATGTATATGCTCATAAAATAACCTAGAACATAAGAGCCTGACAAAGTGCAAATAGTTAATCATACTGACAGAAGTATGCCAGCACCAACTAGTGAGGAATGAAATAAATAGCAATTAAAAAGGGGAGCAGAACCAAGTTTCAGAGTTCTGTCTCTCCATTTCTTCTGTCTCACAGAGTGAAAAGGAGTCTTGCTTACTTTAGTATTCAAGGCTTTGTTAAGAGAATGGGGAATTAAGGCAATGGACTATCTGTCTTTCCTGAGAGAGAAGGCTGATCAACTTTTCCTGAAACAAAAGAAGTTCTTGGGCAGCCCTCTGAAGGGCCTTTCTATCTAAATTGAGGCTAAAAGCTATCTGAAAGTCTTATGAAAGATTAAAAAAAAAAAAAAAAAAGCAAAACCTGGAAGTGTTCTAAAAGGGTTGAGAGACTTTGTTCCCTCTTCTGAACGAATCCCAATTTATTACTGCGTCAGATGCTGGCTTGTTATTTAGTGCTTGGATGATTGCCTTGATGAGAGACTTCATTTTTCGCTGAAACATATTTTCTTTTTGGCTCCTGCTGTGGTTGATCAGTTTTCCACTGACGTGACTCCCACACAGGAGTCCACATTAATATAGAAAACGGTGCAGCAGCACTCAGGTTCTGACATGTTTGTTAAAAGAAGCCCCTTTTCTGGAATATCGTGTCCTTGAGCTGCTCGCCAGCTTGCTCCCTACCACAGGCTACTTTGACCCAAAGTGGGTAACATTTGTTACCATACAAAAATTAGCCAAACTGACCTACCATCTGCTAACCTCTAAAGGGAGAGATCCCATGCTGCTGCCTCCTCCTTCTCCTCCTCTGCCCCATCTCTTGCACTGAAGTTCCGTTCTCATCTGACCGCAGGATTCAGCCTCCTAATCCAGCAGGACTTTAACCCATGTTAAAAAAAAAAAAGAGAGCACTTCTTTACTGAATTCGGTGATGAGGTCAGCTGGGTGACACAGGGACTGGGAAAGCCTGCATAGACAGGAGAGGAGGATGAGAATAAGGAAGAAGTAGGAAGTTCGTGTTGCACAAAAGATGTTGAGACAGACTTACATACACAGAGGTTTCGTAGTGAAGCCCGCAGCTGGCAGCATACATTAACCCTGAAAAGCTGATTTAGGAGAGAGGTAAAAAAACAAAGGAGAGAGTGCAAAGGGAAAGGGAAAACACTCCCCAGTGGCCAACTGGGAGAAGCAGGGACAGGATTCCTAGAAGAGCTCTGGGCATTTCTCCAGTGCGGCAAGTGGCAGTGAGGAAGATGATTTTCCTCTAGTGCTATACACTTTTATCAGGAACTCCTCTAATTGGTCCCCCCCACCCATCCACACACTGGTTGTTCCCATTAAATGAAGGCATTAGTGTTGACTGGCAGTGATGTGTATTTATTGCATGTAAGCTTGTGTGTACACTTATTATGTGTTAATATTTATTGAATACTTGTACAATGTGTGTAATGACCCTATTTACTCATATTTACACTTATGGGAAGGTGTGAAATAGAGTGATTTTCCTACACCACAATATAACTGATGAGGTCAGACTCCTACTTCATGTGCCTTATTTTGTTAGAATAAAAAGAAAACCAACAAAAACAGGAAAAAAAGCTGTACCTTTTTTCTCTGTCCTTAGAATAATCTCCAGTTGAGGAATTAGTTCTACAGTACCTCATTTCCAGATGTTCTTTGCCCTTTATTTGAAAGAAGGGCAGACGTGAGCAAGGTCAGGTGCATATACTCAACATTTAGAGCCTACCTGTGTGTACATAATACAGAGAGGTTCATCTGAATTTTTTCATGGCTTGTTTATTGATATTATCCAGCTGCTGTGCTTTAAGGGAATGTTCAGTCTAGCTTAGACATGAAGGAGTTTAGTTCCCATAAGCTACTCATGTGATAAATATAGGTCATTATTTTGAGTAACCCTTTGGAAGAAGTCACTTCCCATCATTCCTGTGGAGATGAGGCTCCAGACCCTGATACTGAAGTTCAAGAGGCTAAAGGAGACATTTAACTCCTTTGATATTGTGGTCACCTGAATTGCAAAAGGTTATGAAATGGACAAGGACATTTCTGCTGGTGTATATGATGTTCCTGGTTAAATTCTCCAACTGACTGACAGTCTCTCTGAATAATTTTTTACATTCAAAACGGTATCTAGAATAGTAATGAATTTCCAAAATTGTTGTATGGGGTCACATAGGAAATGTGGCAGTATAATAATGTAATTTATAGTTTTCTTCTACTTTTGGTGTTTTCAGTAAGTGTAATTTATAGAACCTCAAGCAGTTTGTGCTAAAAACTTTTTTGTTTATGTATTTTTCTCTATGTTTGCTCACTGTCACTTCTACTTGTTGAAACAGAGGATCAATCCATGGAATAAACACCTGGTTTTCTACAATTTTTTTCATAACTCTCTGGATGAATAAGTTTATTCTCTCTCACATGAAAACTTTGCAATCAGATATAAGCATCTGCTGCCATTTTGTCAAGACGTTCTTTGTCACTTTCTTTAGACTGGGCTTTGGAGAAACAAGGCAAGACTTCAAGCTACCTCGCATAACAAAGCTGGAATTTGACAGCAGCATCTTTATACTTTGTTCCTGTGAAACAAAAGTAGTGTTGAAATTGTCTTGCAAGTATAGTGGCAACTTTTTTTTTTTTTTTGCATCAAACTATTTTGGACCAGTAAGAAGAATTTATTCAAAATCTAAAATGTAATTTGCATGTTTTGACCAAAAAAATTTGCAGAAGAGTTACTTGGTTCCCTAATGACACTGATTTACTGCGGTATGGTTAATAGATAACGTTTTCCTGGGATGTTGAAGGTTTGAATCTTGCATTAATTACTGACCACGGGCCTACTCTTATGATATGAATCTCTTCCTGATGTAAGTTTTGTTTTATTCAGGCAGTGTTTGGGGGACAAGGGGATGAGAAGGGGAATTGGTTTGGTTCCACAGCAAAATGAAAATAACATTTACTATAGAATGGTGAAGGTTCTCCTGTGCTACTTAGCCCCTTTATTGCCTTTAAAAAAAGAACTAGAAATAAAACAAGCAGACATAAAAAAGCCTGGGTTTTAAGTAACTTAAATTTCTTCAGTCACTTCATGATTTTGGTGTTTCTTCTTTCTTCTGCACTGTTTAAGTTCTTTGAGGTTCAATTCAGGGATTTTTTTTTAGTAGCAATCTTTTCCTATGCCTGATATTCTTTTACTGAGACAATACTTAGTCCAAATTATTTTTTTCTTCTTCTAAAGTAATCAAAACCTTAACAATTTTACCGTGTATTTATAGCTGTACTTTTTACTGCAAAGTAGTTCCAGATGCTTTGAATTTCCTAGACCATATCCACTTCTTCAGCCAAAATATGGATTTTTCTCCAGAAGGACCATCTTGTGGCAATGTTCACATCAAGTCTTTCAGGTTCCCTAAGCAGCTTCTTCCTTGATTATTTGGATATTTTACATAAATGAGTAAATCTAAGTTCAAGCGCTCTTGCTCTAAGCTATACCAATCATTCAGGAGGTCCATAGTAGCTTCATCATAAGAAACAGTAACCTGTGTCTAATTCAGGCTTCTACTTTACTTTTCCGCTAAGATTATGCTTCTTGTTTTTTCAGTAACAACACTGGCCCTTCCACAGTTTTCAGGATTTTCCCTCTGGATTTTTCACAAGGTTGTTCTCAGCTGGCAAACCCACAACAGGATGGTTTGTTTTCTTTTGAATAAAATAACTTAATTACATTCTTGCTTGTAACCTCCCTCTCACTCTCTTTCACCACCAAAATATGGGCTTTTTATGGATCTTGCTCAAGAATACAATGTCAGTGAGCCTGTTTGAGATGCCGAGAATTATTTTCATTCGGAAAGGGCGATATACGGTGTAAGGCTTTCTTATATAGAAGTATAGAACTCTTGTATAGGCAGTACAGAACTCTACCTTTTCTGAACGTATCTCCTGGACATTGCTCATCATTCTCTGAACAATTTTTGACACTATTTCTGTCAATTTGTCAGAAGAACACTCTTTGAACAGACTCTTTTCCACAGCATCATTTTAGATTAGTGTTGCTTCTCTGAGAAAACTGCATGCAGAAATTCTTGCCCTTTACAGAGAACTCATTTTATTGGAATAGGCACATTGGAGTCTGCTTCTTCTCCCCATTAAAATTAATTCAAGATTACCCTTTAATTTCAGGGACTGAGAGAGGAGCATATAAACTGCAAAGGCTCAAAATGGTTACTTTTAGCCATAGAGTTCCGGCACCTTAATATTGAAGTACAATAATTACAGAGAGAAATTGATCCAGTAGAAGTCACCACAAGCTGGCATGAAATTGTCATGGGGGTCATAGAGGATTGTTAAAGTGCCAGTAAACAGCCTAGAAATTACATGTATGAGCTAGCATACGTGAAAAGCAGCTTTGAGCTGCTTTGAGTAACAATTTCAGGGTAACATAGCATTTGTATGAAATGATGAACGTTTCTTATCCAGAGAATATAATAGCAACATGTGGTATTTGAACAGCCAATGATTTGGACGTGAGGAAGGTATGGATACTGTTGTTTGGGTATCTCAGATGTGAAAATGAAAATCGTATGCAAAAGCTGTTTGCTGTTACTAAGTGCAGGATCAGATGCATTTGTGACTGGTGGGTGAAAAGCTGAGGATGCTGCACTACCCTCTATGGAGTGCAAGTGCTGCACTAGGAAGGATGCACCACTGTCCCTTTTGCCTTCATATTAAACCCAGACCTGGGTCTGAGTCTGTTTTGAGGACAGATCATTTTGTTCAGGTGAGGAACAGCAGCATGAGATGTCCCACTGTCACCAGAGGAGAATTAGTACATTTATGACTTGTGACTCACTGGAGTCTCTAGCAACCAGAGGGCATAGCCTGTTCTTAGCTTCTTCTGAGGCCACTTCCAGGGCTGCAAGTGTAACTCGTTCTCTGTTCTTTTTGCAAATAGTGGCTTAAAGTTCCCTATGCTCAGCATGGGGAGAGTTAATAGCTTCAACTACCCTTGCATGGTAGAAGCAAGGGAGATCATAAAGCTATTCCACTCTCTTTGCACTCAGATCCTTTTATATCTCTCTGTTGGAAATATTTTATTTATGTACTTACTGATAACTTTTGTATATAGAAGCTACTGTACCACCGTGGTTTTTTCCATGGTCACTTCCAAAGGGGAAACAAATTTCCACAGAATCTGCTCATTTCAATTGATAAGATGAAACTTTCTCAATAGTGAGTAAGTAGTTCCTCAATTCCAAATCATCACACTGTAAAGAAATCCATTTCCTTATTTCCAGCATAGTTGGCATCAAGATATTTTCCAAGCCCCTGAGCTACCACTCCACAACCAACGTAGTCTCATAAGAAGAAAGAAGCACCAAATTTCAAGGAGGCAGGAACACGGTCTTTTAAAGGCATTTCACACTGGGTTCAAAATGTCTAGCTTAAGTTCTTTCCCTCAGGTGTGCAGGAAAAACAGCTCATTAATCTGTTTCCTGTATTCTTCCACCAGCTCTGTTAGCAGCATCCGTAACATCTGCCTGCTCACACATATTGCAACATCAGTAGCAGTACATACATTAAGGACAATATCCAAAGGACTACCCGCTGCAGTAGAGTTATAAACAGGTTAATCAGGCGTGATACTTAGTAAAGGCACGTGTAGGACACTAAAACCACAAAATATCGTGCAAAGGGTCTGGTATGCCTGTAAACTGAGCACAGATTGTGACTAGGTGACATAGTGCTTAAAACAGCTGCAAACAAACCAGCTTTAAACTCCTCATTTCATTCCTATTTCAGAAAAGCGATGAAGGAAGGCACGGACAGGTTCATATTGGTAAATATTTGACAAGGATGTTGCTCTTGTCTTTGAAAATGTTTCTATTCAGGAGGACTGTTCATCTCCAAACCTTTCTTTCAGTTGAACACTTGAACCAAGTCATGATCCCAGACTCTTAAATCATTAGGCTGTATGATTTGAGCATACAAGAACTCAGTGTGTTAGTTTGACTTACAGCAATTCCATTTCTACTCTTCCAGGTGAATTTTAAATCAATAGAACAGTCTGAAAAAAACAGCAAATTGCATATAGCTGGCCCTTCTACCTGGTGGATTAACTTAAAATTTCCATGTCTTTTATTGGAGAAATTGAAAAATATGCTTCCTTTGGAGGCAGGAATCTGTGCACTCTGCTCTCCAGTGGGCAGCTGTAGAAAACACCAAACCACAGCTGAAATCCCTTGGCAGGGATAGAGGATTCAGTTCTGCCAAGTAAACAGGCACCTTCAGTTCCCATTGAGAAACTTCTGGATGACACCATGCAATGTTAAAACATGCTGGCGACTCACAAATTGCAGTGCCTCTTCACTGCTAATGTCTTCATTTTTCTGTCTTTTGCCCTGACAAGTGCGGTTTCATTTGCAGCATTTCAATGCATATTAAACTGTACACTAGCAGATAAATATTTGACAACTGCAATATAGCTTTTTTGGACGGTCACTGCACAATCAATAACACAAGTATAGCTGTTCAAATAGATGTAATAGTTTTTTTACTGAAAAATTAAATTTTGCCAAAATCAACACAGCTTAAGGGTAGGAAAAGAAATATTTCACTGCAACCTTCATTCAGTTTCATCTATTGGATTTAAATTGTTCCACATAATATGTATGTAGTGTGAGCTTGTAATTCCAGGTAAATAGTGAGAAAAAAATAAAAACCCATGTCTTAGACCAGTTAAAATATCCTTCTGAGGAAAAGATGTAGATGTCTGCTTCTGCTAGTGGAGTTTAATTTTGAAGAACTTCAAAGCTATCTCTGCTAAAAGTTCTCCTTTACTATAGTTCACCCGATAAGATTGCACTGATTTTTTATTTGAAAGGTGCTCTGTGATGATAAATGAGCAGTAACAGCATTCCTATTATTTCAACAAAGTCCTCCTCAGTCCTTATACTTTAGAGTTCAGGTACATACAAATGTGATTGGGATTAGAAAAACAATAGGAACATACACAGAGATTTCTAATGGAGGAGAAAATGATTTTTTTTTCCCTTCTAGGATCACAGGAGCCCATTTGGTCATGAGGGCTATTTTTAGTTGTGTTTTTTATTTTAATACCCTCAGAAACTGCCTGGCTTTTTGGTCTGCTTTGTTCTAGGAACAGGTACTTCAATTGGTCATGAAGAAAGCTGCAGTCACTATTCTAGTATTGACCTGATGCACTAATGGCACTGAAGGCTGGGTTCAAGATCATTAAACACTGAGCCTATTTAAATGGCTTATGATCTGTGTTTGTCAATAAGACTAGGAGATGATTTAGCATCCAGATGCCCAAGTTCTGCTTAGATGTCTCTCTGCTGAACTGCATTACAGATTAACTCTTTTTGTAGCTGTAACTATTATATACAGTAAAGCATTTTCACTGTCAGACTAAATATTGTTGCAAAAGTGAAGTGAAAATTTGAAAACTTAGCTGCTGAATCGCAGATTTTCTACATAATGGGAATTTATTTTGGCAATGCAGGTTAACTGGGAGGTATGACAGCTCACCCTTCCGATGAGTCCGTAGAGCTAGGTACTTCAAATATTGTTTTGTACTCTGTTGCCCGATTTTACAAATACAATTTCTTGTAACATCAGACTTAATTTGAAATTACTTGGCCAAATAAAACAATTGTGTAGCTTATAGTGATGGGTCCTTTGTTCATCAGTCCATACTTGTAGTTTATTATGCAATAGTTCTACCTTTTACTGTACTATTGTAAATTCACTGGAACGTACAGTATTTTTTTAGTGAAGAGTGGGAAGGGGTACCAGTACTATCACCTTACCTTCTATCTCACCTAGATCTGGATAAATCTTAACCTCACATTACTGACCCAGTTAACTGCACTGAGATTTTCAAGAGGAACTTTAATATTTGGAAGTGTATGCATTTTGGTCTCCGTCAGATTCAAAGGACAGTGGTTGGTAAATGGGTTTTAACTCTAATTAAACTCACTTGCATCTAAATGTGCTGACATAAAGCTAAATGTTTTCATATGCTATTTTAATCATGTAATTAGGTAATCTTAACTGTTAATGTGGTCATGTTCTCTGTAACAGTAATTTGTGTGAACCTGAAATGAGAATTCTCTTGTTAAGTTGCCCTTGTAGGAACTGTGAAATAAAACCTAAATGTAGTAAAACCTTTCATCCAGAAGAATTACAGTCTGTTTTCCATTCGATAGAATACCTACGTGAGTCACTTGTTAAATTAATGCAGCTTCTGTGATTTGAAGGTTGTTTTTTCTTTTTGCAGATTTTTTTCCTTCCTTTTTAATTCATAAATAATTTTATATTTAAAATTAGAATGGTGGTTGGCTGTGCTCTGTTGCCCAAGAAGTCAAATAGATGTTCTTTTCACTGATAAAGATGAAGACTTGCAGAAACCATCTGGGCTTTGATTGAAAAGAACCGTTACAAGAACTGGGGAAGCACAACGACGAGATTTATGGCAGACATAGCTACAGTATGAAAGCAAAAACCCTTTTGTAATTTTTCACTAAGATGACAGTAAGATTTATCAAGGGAGTGCTGAGTTTAATTGTAACATGGTCTCATTACAAACAGACAGATAAATTGTGTGCATTAATTATGAAACAGAGAATTGCATAATAACCTTTTCCTTTAATTACCACAATTCTAAAACTCTGTCATGGGATGTTTAATGAGCCTGTCTCTCTGCATCAGATGGCACAAGATATAAATTTGTTCTGTTTCTTAGGTTATAATTTTTGGGTATCAGGTCAGTAAAACAGGGCAACGGTGTGTAAGCCCATGATTGAAGCTGTAGTTAGCATGGTTCTGGTTCAGCTTGTTTGATTGTCTCAGAGTTCATGCTATTTGTCTGGCAGAGGTTTCTGGAAGCCTTGCAAGTCTTCTGTTGATCAATGTCTTATCCAGTCCAATACGTCCTGCTTCCAAAGCAAATGCAGGCATGCAAGATAATTATCAATAAATATTACTGAAGTATTTGGTGAAACAGGTAATTATTGGACAAAATTATGTTGCTTGATCCTTAAATATTACAAGGAGTTTTTTCAATAAATTATTTAAATATGTCCCTTAGTCTAGTAGTTTGGGATTACAGATGCATCTTTCATAATTTGATTTGAACGTCAAGCTCAAGAAAAACAGATAATTCTCATTGTCTTTTCCTGAAGCCGATGCTTTACTGTTGTACTCAAAATGTTCAGCAAAATTAGGCGTGCGAGCCTTATCAGACATCTGCTGATGGAAAGATTGCCTCGTATTCTGGAAGTAATTTAGAAGTAAATGTTTTCCTTCTGTGAATGTTAAAGTAACCAAAAGTATTCTGGGTTTATTTTGATGTAAATGACAGCAGAGTTTGACTATATTAATTTTTCATAAAATCATCATATGCTTGGTAAGACCCAATGTATTCCGGTTCATAATGATATTCAAACACTCCTGCACTCCCAGAGCATCCTTCTTACCCTTTCTGTCCTTTCGGTGTTCCATATTCTGCTTCATGTAATTCACAACAATTAGAAATAAAAAAATAAAAAGTCTTTGCATCACATAATTAGATCTTAAACAATAAGAAACCCAAGAGTAAATTAATTTGATAGCTACAGATGCATTTAGAATTTATGATCTGAAGGTCTTGCACTGTAACACCGTCATTAAACTGCACTGTAAGCATATGATTTTAATTCTTTTAGCTGTGTGAGGATTTAGTTTTGTCTTGACAGGGGGACCAGCATGTCAGTGCATGAATGGTAATGATACTTATTCCCTAGTTAGGCAAATAAAAATGACAGGCTAAGTCAAGCACTGCACTGAACCAGAAGGTATTTTTAAATCACGTTATTTGATGAATGAGAAAAATCTGGTTTGAAATAATAATCATTTGCTGAAAGACTTTAATTAGATTTACGCAAAAGGTGAATAACTGAAGCAAAGTCTTGAGAGCAAATTGATCATTTAATAAACCTCAATTGTCTTTAAAATACTGAAATCTTAGCAGTATCTGCCATAGTATTTTTTCCCTTGGGTAAAAAAAAATAACAGCTGAAGTTGTTGGGGTTTCATGAATGTAGAACTTTTGTGACAGTTAAGGCTGAAACAGACCTATCTTTCCTCTATTTTAGTTTATGAATTATGTTCCTCCCTTCTCCATTCATGAATAATATATCCCTGTATGGGGATTAGGTTTATCAACCTGAGTTTTCCATTAAAATACTTGAAATTTTTCTCTTTAAATTTATGAATAATTATCAAGGGATTCTGGGTTAGTTAATGGTATTTTTCCTTTTTGCATACGCATGAATCCACATGCACATAATTCTGAAAAATGAGTGATATCTGTCTTGGGACTAGACTGCTCCTCAGCTCCCACTACCAAGCTGTAAGGTAAACATTCCTTAATAAGCAATAGGCAAAAAATAGTCTTTCCTCCCCCGATGTGAAATATAGACAGATTCCTCCCATAAGACTTTTTTTTTTCACTTCAAGATAAGGAAACACAAGCAAAAAACCTATATGAGAACGTCATATATTATCTGGAAAGTGTCTTCATGCTAATTTAGGAAGACGGTAAAGTGCTAAAGCTGTTGATGTGGGCTGAAGATGAGAGTCTAAGGCATGAAACTTTCCAAGACCCTTCAGTATGGGATGGAAATGAGCTATTAGGCTGCAAGATTTGTCAAAGGTTTGAACTCAAATTAGAAAATCACTTTTTGTTGATTGATGTCCATGTCAATATACTGTTCTTGAATTAATCATACATAATAGTTGCATCTTGCACATCCTGAAAAATTATAAAATAGCTTTAAGTGTAACAGGATGGCAAACCTTTGATGTGCCTGTTTCATATGGGACAAGTATGTTGGGGAAGACAACTGACAGCGCTTTTGGATGAAATTAAAAAAAAAAAAAAAAAAGAAAGAGAAAACAAAGGACAAACAATTTCATTTAGCCCCAAATGTCCCACAACCCTACTTTTAAGGATTCCCTTGCAAAATTATGTAAAAGAAACTAGTTTGAGTGTTGATAAAGGTCAGCTTTATCTTATGGAGAGTATAGAGAGATTAGCTTTTTTTTTTAAGATATAGCTATGTCTGTTCAGACTGCAGAGTAGTCTGAGTGGCAGCATAACATAGCATCTTTGAAATTTCTCCAATTTTTTTCTGGTCCATGTTTATCACCCGTCTTTGGTCAAATGATTGTTTTGATGTGCTAACATCCATCTCAAAGGCAGTTATCATAAATTATTGCTTGAGGTTGCAGTGAGACAAGCTGTACATAGCCATGAGGAACCATTGTATGAAGGTCCTCTGTAGAATGTTAAGCATGATTTCATTTCAGATTAATGGTCTAAAAACAGAAGTTGCATTCTTGTTTGCGGGCAGTTGGGACTTTGCTTTTAAATGTATGTCCAGTTGCACCTTCCTATGAAGCTAAAGGAGGTATTATGTCAAAATGATGTAGAATTCAGACTAATTCATGTTTTACTTTTGTGTTCTTCTACAGATAGTAACTTCATCCTTGCAAATGCTCAGGTGGCTAAGGGATTCCCTATTGTTTACTGCTCAGATGGCTTCTGCGAGCTTGCTGGATTTGCACGAACTGAAGTCATGCAGAAGAGCTGCAGCTGTAAATTTTTACTTGGTGCTGAAACAAATGAGCAGATGATTCTTCAAATTGAGAAATCGTTGGAGGAAAAGGTAGAATTCAAGGGAGAAATCATGTTCTATAAGAAGAACGGTAAGTTTTTCTTTCCTGTTTTGTTAGTCCCAAAGAATGAAATTTAGCATTAATGCATGTAATATATAGTATGCATTTCTGTGTAATGATTTTATATGTTTATGATCAGACCTACAAGAATAGATTTGAATAAAGACAATTGGGTACGTATCGAGACTATCTTTATATTAGCGTTACTGGTTTTATATAAGTACATGACAAGTTACAAAGCTGCATAGAAGAAATTCAGGGTCCTAAACTGCATTGTGAGACACTGTTATCTGCACTCAGTATGACACTGCATTTTCTATTTCTTCATGTATTGAAGTTCTTATCCCATATTGCTAAAACTGTAATTAAAAAATTAATACTCACCATAAGATAGACAGTGGTTATGCAAAATTTTCAGCCCCATCAATAAAATGCTCAGAACTTTGAATGATCGAAGTGACTCATTCTCCACAGCCACTATAGATAAATACAATAATAATTATTTTCAAAAAGTGGATAAGTACTTTAAGTAAAATTTATATTTAAGTACGTATGGTCACATAAATATTTCCAGGCATTGAGCAGCTCCATAGCTTCAGTAAATTTCCAGTGGCAGCACCAAAGCTTTCACTCCTGTGGTAGAGCATTTATAAGGACAATTTCATAGTCAAGCTGGGTGAGCCATGGAAGAAAGCACCTCCTGATGCACGCTTATCAGCTTGTTTCATTTATATCAGGCTCATTCAGAGTACCTATTCTGTCAGCATTTACACAGCTATCGTTCATGTGATCTTTAAATAGGTGACCTAAGTGTGAGATAATGACAGGATTGCAACTAACTCAGTGTTATAGGAGCCTTCACGTGTGCTTGATGTTCCATGGGCTCAATGGATCCATGGGTGCCTCTTGAGTATTACCTTCTGGTTTATTATATGGCTAGAATTTCTAGGCATATGTTTAGACCACGTTTTCCTCAGAGATCCTACTTATATCTTTACTAATGAAACATTTTCCCCTCAAATATTATCGTATTATACCAAATACTTAAAAAAGTTATTTTCTAAAAGTAATAACTGTACATTGACAAGAAGATAGACAGTGATTTAGTGTGTTAGGCGAAGGCAGCTTCACTTTCCCTGACTTACACAAAAAAGAAATGTTGTTTAGTTGGCTTGTGTTCATGACTGCTATTTTGCACAATGTGAAATGTTTAAGTTATTCTGAAAATGCTGCTAAGCATTTGCTCCTCTTGTCTTTTTGGGGAGGCTTGAGGGGGTGTGTGTTTATTGTTGTTTTATAACATTTAGAAGAGGGTTCCATAGTTCCTTGAACTCATGTTTCAGGAAGGTTATTCAAAGAAAGTAGTTTCAAATTTGTAAATCATGTCTGACCGTCAGGGAAGGATGATCTTAATCTGGAAGTGTAAGAGCTGCTTCTCTCCAGTATTGTATAGTGATGAGTGGGTACATGAGAAGAGATTTCAATGTATGTAAATGAAAGAAGTAAAGTTAACATATTCATTTCTCTGTCTTGGTCCTGAATGATAAATTGTGATTCCTTTGCACTATGAAGAAGTGTTTCAAACCTATAATAGATATGATTAATACAGGCAGAAAGAGATTGCTTGTTGATTTACTTATCAGTGAAGTAGCTGAATCATAGATAAATAGATGAAGAGAAATTGTTTAGAATAAAAGGAATCCTATAATCCATGCTACTTGCATCTCTGCACATAATTTGACTGGAAGCCATTCCAAGACATTTTCTGAGTATGAATAAATTTCCCAGACTGCCTATTATATTTTCCATTTTCATGTATTTCTGTACCACTGGGAAACAGAAATGAATAGGTATTAAAATAACATGCAACTGTTCTTGAATAAACCCAAAATTTATCTTAAACAGATCTTGTTTTTTCAACACAGCTGCAAAGTGCACACACAACTTTTGGAGATCATCCATTTTAGCTAAACGTTTTCAGTTTGGTTGGGTTTTTTTTCAGAAGAAAAATTGAACTCCTGAAGCTGTTAAGCTTATTCAACATTGGTAGTAAAAAAAAAAAAAAAAAACAAAACAAAAAATAGATGTCTTTGTTGCAGAGAAATGTTTTAAAAACATTTTAAGACGTAAGAACTTTGGGAATAGTGGCCCTAAAATTACTACAAGAATACGTTCAGGCTTAGCTGATATTGAAAATAATCGTCAGTTTGGCTAGTGCCCAGTGTAATGCCAGGAACATAGGTCAGTGGGAGACAAGTAACTAACAATGTCTAGCTGTCATAGGGTTACATTTCAGTGTCCCATTAGGACTGACATTAGTGTCAGAGTGAAACTAGGTGTCTGGCTTTAGTCCACTATTCAGAGGTACAGCCTTGCTCTGTAGGCCTGGCTACAAGACCAAATGAACACTTTCAGGGATAACTTCAGAAACAGAAGTTCAGCTTCAGGGATAATTTTGAGCACACAGAATAGACTGATGTCCATCAGCATAGTTCTTAAAAACTTGATAATGAGTACAGTATGATAAGAAATTACTGTGAGGGAAATAGATGTATGAACAGAATAAATTATTCTTGGTTTTTTTTCTTCTGGATTTGATCTAAAATGTAGTCATTTGAATTTTTTTTTTTCCCCATGTGTGTCTTATCTTTTGGGAAAGAAATTCAAGCTCCCAAAACTGAATATTGACTAATTTCTTAATTGCCACATTTTTAGATATTTTGAATTTGATTTAAACTCAGTTTAAAACTGACTACTCAGTTTAAAACTGACTTAGTTTTTATTATTAAGTTAGATTGTTCATTCTAAACAAGTAGTGATTTAGACTTGGGACTTAAAAGCTCTTACTACTTTGACTGAATTTAGTAAGCTTGAATATGGGGCCTTACCCAGTTACTTAACCATCATTTAAGAGCTCACATAGCACTTCTGCTCAGTAATCGTTATTTAAAGGAATGATTGTTATAACTAAAGCAACTCCAGCAACCCACATGCAATTTCATGGAAATTCCAGACTGCTCTACGCTGACACTGCAGCAAGTAAGAGTAGCATGCAAGGAGTTGTCTAGGGAGCTGAGTAAGATGAGTTACCTGTCTGTGGGATGAAATGCAGGATTTCATTGTCTTTGCCATTTGGGTTTCGATTTTAACAGAAGGATGATCTTCAGCAGTTGTACTCTGACCAAACTAGAAAGCGATCCTCCTGGAGTGACTAGAAATGGATAGGAACTTTTCTCTGTGTGGTCTCCTTTTGACATTTTAACAAATCCTTAGGATAAACTGGCTATACCGTCTCATCCTGGATATTTTCTGCCATGTTAGCACAGAGCAGTATTAGAATCATGGCAGCAGCAACAGCAGCTTCAGAGAGAGATGTCTTTTGAAAATCCCATTCAAAATACATTTTTCATCGTCGTTTCAGTATTTATTTTGGCTCTTCAGTCCATTTAAAAGTCTAAATTTTTATTCGTCAGACCTATATTGGTTTTTTGAAGACAAAAAGCAAAGGAAACTATTAAAAGATGAGGAATTTTATGATTGTTGCCTTTTTCAGAAAGTTTTTAAATTATATATCTTAGGAGCTGCTTTTTAAAATTATTTTTTTTCTCTTACTATTTCTACACTTTCTTCAAAATACCTGCAACAAATTAAGTTGTCAATTATGATCATGGAAATGCAAAGCAACCTTTCTGAATTCAAGTGAGTTGTGAGAAAGAATCCACTCCCTGGATCTCTTTTTTAGAGTAATCTAAAAGCAGATGGACGCAATGCTGAGGAACTACATTTGAACAAAATCTTCTTTTTCTTCCTGCCAGACCACTGCAGAAATTTATCAATAGCAAGTACACATAGTGAAATGAGGTCTTCACAATCCACCAAACTGAAGTACAAATAAGCAGCAGAGTGGATTTTTTCCTTTTCTGTTGCAGCCTAAGATGATGCTACAATAAGCCCTATAATCATTGGCTTAGCCCAGTCTAAGCTCTCCATCTTCAGCTGCTGAGAAGGTCATACCTTGGTTACCTTATGACCCCATGAGACTAATTTCCTAGGTCTCAAAAATCAGTTTGTAGTATTTAAAGAGAGATCTGTTCTTACACACACTCACTTAAGGCCTGCAGTAGTCCTACAACCTTCCTTCATTGAAAGGAAATCGTCTTCTTTCTGTGTATGTGTAACTTGTGTGAAACCCTGTGTAATCAGCGATGGCCACTGCTGACTCATGGATGTTTGAGAGGCTTCCCTGTGGTGTTTGTTGTGTCTATTCACCCCAGCAACAGGGCTGTTTGCACAGGCTTTTGTGGCCAATTAAAAATCCCTTCTGTAAGAGGGCTGGAGTGACTGCGTGTTGCTGGGACCATTACGTGTTGCCTTAGGACTTGGCTGAAAGCAGTGCTTTTTTCATCTGTGAGAGACTACGGGGACTCAAGGGACATGTCTCTTATGTGTAAACTGATTTAAACACTTTCTGTGGTATGTCTTAGGCATGTGTGTTGTAGTTCTTGGCCTATAAACATTTCGTATGTATCTAGTAAGGTCAGGAAGGCAGGATATAGTTATTTTCTTATTTTTTTAAATTTAAGTGTCAGTATGGTTAAATTAAGGTATTTTGTCTCTTCTCATTGATGTGGGAGAGTATATGTTTTAATAACTGTATCGTTATCTGGAAGGTCAGGACCAAGGTAGTATTTCAGATGAGTGGAATAAGAGTGAAGAAAGGGTGAAAGTCAGAGCCTCTTAGAGTTACTGGATATTATCAGGCAAAAGGCCATTTGAAGTCTAGGTGTAACAGTGTTCTCACATGAGAGTCAATGCCAGCCACAGGGTAAGGAAATAAGACTCAAACCATGAGACATCATCTATAGCCTCTGCCACGGTTGCAGTTGACTAATGTGGCTACAGGATAACAAAGGCTCTACTACATTATTTGTATTTAATACATGACTTATGATGAGTTTAATATTTTTTGAAATTATAGAATATTTAATTAATTAATTATTAAAAAATTTAAGGAAAATTAGTTTCCTTTAAAATGAAAGAAAATCAAGTTCTATTAAAGCTCTTCTTTTCTACAAAAAGTATTTTGCTTGTTGCAGAAATGGTATCCCTGTTTTCCAAAAAGAAGTTTAAAAAACTCTGAAAATATCCTGTAGCATTTTGAAACATGGGATTTGTATGGTACCTTTTTAATCTGAACTGACTCCCTGCTTTAACAATCTCCTAAAATCCACCATGTCTTTTGGAAATGTTAAGCCCAGCAGTTAGAGAAGAGGCATTTATTAGAATTTTATGATTGAAAAAAAAAAATTCTTATAGAAACATACATTTTCTAGTGACGTCTAGTTACTAACGTAGAGGAAGTCCCTTGTCAAGCAGCTTGGCCGGATAGGTCATAGTAATGTGACCTCACTGCTGCTCCACTGCTGCTCTGCTTTAAAAACATGACCCAAAAAAAAGAAAGCTAAAAAGCTTTTGTGGTTGGTTTGCTCACATTATCTAAATTATAGTATGAAATACTGGAGGAGGGGAATAAAGAGCAAGCAACACTGAAAAATTAATCTGGTGGTAATATCTAATTGCAGTTACATGAGCCATAAACAGTAGTTTATATCTTTATAAAAGCATCCTCTTTTTTCCTTTTTTTTTTTTTTCCTTTTTCTTTTTTCCTTTTTCTTCCCCCCTTCCACACAGCTCAGTAAGCATTAGGAAGTTTCATTCATCTTGTGGAAGTCTTTCTCTTAAAAAGCAGTATAGCTGTAGATGTAGACAAAAAGGCATGTCCTTATTTTCCTCTGTTTCACAGAAGAGGGAATTTTTTTGCTCCTTTTCTCTCCAAACACTTCATTTGATTGACCCATGGCCTCTGATGAAAAGTAGCATGTAACCTTGAAATATGTAGATGTTTTAGAGACAGTCCCAGCTTCTGTAGTGGAAGAGGAAGAAGGGGCAGACTTCTGGTCCTCCAGAGAGCCCTGCCTTAAACTCTGCAGAGCCTTGGGTGAAGCTGTCAGTGAAAGCTTGTGAGGAGACAAAATAAGGGGATGAACTTCAGCTAGAAGAAAAAAAAATAGCGGTAAAATCCCCTGTCTGCAATGTGATCTAAATCATCTGAGATCTTTTACTGTAATTTGATGAGACTTCAACAAGACTGCTTCTTACTAACTGACAACGCTGATGCTTTATTCTGATGGCATTCATAGCGACATTGGCTAATAGCTTCTTTCAATAGCAACATGATTTATTAAAACCATAATTCACTGAGAAAAGATTTGTTCTAGAAGGATGTTGACAAGTAAATAAATCCGTATGAGAGTTTCCTGCTGCTTACTGTATTGTTATGAAGTGATGGGCCCTTCATTGCTTACAAATGTTTACAGATCAGTTTCCACACGGGCACCCTGAGCTTCCAGCTGTACTTAATATGAATAGCCATTAGTAATGCTGCATGCACTTTTTTTTTTTTTTTTTTTTTAAGACATATTTCATTATGCTACTTCTTACACATGAATTTTTAGGGAGAGATGTAGGTATTTATTTTGCAGGAAATGTTTGTACCTCATCAGACTGGTCACTCTTCAAACTTTCTCAAAATTTTATGGCCACACTGAGGCTGCTGATAGGCTACTTTTATTTTTATGAGTTTTATATCAAGCTTTAGTTAAAAGCTGACTTGTGTTCCAGTGCTTCACCATGAGTTAGGCTGTTCTTTGCTAAAGAAATGACTACCTGCCTCCCTTCTGCCAACATTTCCTTGTTTCGTTCATGATCCCCAAATGCACGCACTGGATCATGGTTCAGACTAACTGCCACCTCTTGTACTGACAATTGCAAAGAGTTCTTGCATCAGCTTTGTGATTTTTTGTAAGAGCGGCAGGAGGCTCATCTTAGCTTTGTCTATCAAACCCTCATCTGATTTGGCTAGGGAATTGCAAAACCAGTCTGGTTTTATAGAGCAGTTAAGTAATTAAAAGGTTAAACCCTACTACTTTCCAACTGGCAGTGTTACTGTAATTCTTTTCAGTGGACAGGCTCAGGGCTGGTTACAGCATATGCTTACATGAGTTCAAGTGGTGAACTGGGAAGATTAATCCTCTCTACAGTGTTATGTAATTCTTCAGCGTGTGTTTCAAAACCCTTCTGTACAAAAAACCCCCATAAATCTGACAGGGTGGATGTATCCATCCAGATCCACGACTCTACCCCTTCTCAGGTCCCAACTTTAGCCCTCCCCTTCCAGAAAGGTGCCCATGGTCAACATGTCAAGTTCAGGTTAAAGTTCTTGAATCATGGCTCAACAGAAAATCCACAAACTTGCTGAAAACTGCTGATTAATATCAGCAGATAAAACTAAAATTACAGACAGGAACTATAGAGGCACTGATGTTCTCGTTAGGCAAAAAACTTCTCTGACCAAACCTTGTAGAAAAATCAGTGGAAAATAAATGATCAGTTTCTAAAACCAAACTTTGCAAGTGGACAGCTAACCACCAGAATCCCCTCTTTCTCCACATAATGCGTGTTGACAGCTACATGAATAAGCATGAGGCTGTGACCATCACCTCTCCCAGCACTGGGAGACCTCCCATTCTGCAGACTCCAGATGTTCTGTTTTCTAGAGGCTGCCACTGCTAGAGACAACAGAATCAGGGTCATGAAAATATCTTGCACAAAGATATTTTTGTTTATATTGTTATCACTTTTTATTTGAAACTGAAAAAGTGGAATATTTTCTTCGCAAGTGTAGCAGTGTGTTTTGGTACTGCTGTATTTTTATTTACATGAAATTTCATGTCTTCTTTGAAGCTTCTTTTTAAGAGAATAGAATAATGATCTCAAAAGCACAATATCATTTGAAAACATGGTTGTGTTTAGACGAATGTGGGCTACAACTCCTCCTGATGTTAAAACATCGGACATAATTTCGAAAAGATTAGGTAGCTTATAGAGAGAAACCGAGAGAAATGAAAAATGTGTGTATAAAGACATGTTTTTTCATATGTATATATGTAAATGTATGTGCACATACATAAACATACTTATATCATAGAATCATAGAATACCAGGTTGGAAGAGAACTCAAGGATCACGTGGTCCAACTTTTCTTTGAAAAAAATGGTCTAGATAAGACGACCCAGCACCCTATCCAGCTGAATCTTAAAATTGTCCAATGTTGGGGAATCCACCACTTCCCTGAGAAGATAATTCCAATCGCTGATTATTCTTCTTGTGAAAAATTTTCCTCTTGTGTCTAATCAGAATTGTTCCCAAGAGTAACTTGTACCTATTACCCCTCATCCATCTTACTCTGTAAAAAGGGAGTCTTCATCTTCTTCATAGCCACCCTATAAATACTGGAATACGGTGATAAGGTCTCCCCTAAGCCTCCTTTTCTCGAGGGTGAACAAGCCAAATTTTCTCAGCCTTTCCTTATACAGCAGGCGTCACAGTCCTTGAATCATCTTTGTGGCCCTTCTCTGGACCATCTCCAGTCTGTCCATGTCTTCTTTGTACAGCGGGGACCAAAACTGATCTAGGTATTCCAGGCGTAGCCTGGCAAGTGCTGAGTAAAGCGAGACAATGACTTTATCTCTGCTATTGATGCCCTTATTGACGCAACATAGCACCCCATCAGCTTTCTTCGCTTCTGCAGCACACTGTTTGCTCATATTAAACTTGTTGTCCACCAGGACCCCAGCTTCCTTTCCACAGAGCTGTTCCCCACCCCGGTAGATAACAGCTTGTGCTATACTCCTGGATTATGTTTTCCCAGGTACAAGACCTTACATTTGTCTTTGTTGAAATTCATAAGGTTGTTGTTAGCCCATTCTTCCAGCCTAGCCAGGTCTTCTGCAGGGTGGCTCTCCCTTCTGAAGTGTCCATTTCAGCACTCAGTTTGGCATCATCAACAGATCAGCAGGCATCATCACACTTGGTCTCACCATCCAGATCACTTACGAAGATATCAAAGCACTTGTCTAGCCTGTAACACACCAGTTTCTCTAGGAGGAGGCTTCGGGGAACTGTATCAGAAGTCTTGGAGAAATCCAGGTAGACAATGTCCACCACTCACCCCACATCAACTGAGCAGGTTACTTTGTCGTAGAAGGCGATAAGGTTTATCAAGTGTGATTTGCTCTTGGTGAATCCATGCTGACTTTTCTCAGTCAGGTGCTTCATTTGGCTTGTGATATACCCCAGGAGGATTTGTTCCATAACTTTCCCAAGCATTGAGGTAAGACTGATGAGCCTATGATTTCCTGTGTCCTCCTTTGAACCCTTCTTGTAGCTAGAGGTGACATTAGCCTCTCCAGTCTTCTGTGACATCCTTTGATCTCCACAACTTCTCAGAGTATGGAGAGTGGCTTCGCAACGATGTCTGCCAGCTCTCTTAAGACACTTGGGTGGATAACATCTGGACCCATTGATTTGTAGAGGTCAAGCTCCTGTAATAGTTCACATACTATCTCTTATTTCACTGACAGTGGGTCTGTGTTTGCACTGACCTGGATATTTGTTCCCATGGCCTGGGGCCCAACAGTGCTGATAGAGACAGGTGAAGAAAGCATTGAGAACCTCTGCTTTTTCATCATTGTTAGTGACTTATTCACGTATCCAGTTTAACAATGGGCCAGTATTTTCCTTTTGTTCTTGCTTGTTGTTAATGTACCTGGAGAACCCTTGTAATTTTTGACATCTCTGATCAATTTCAATTTGAGATGAGATTTTGTTTTTCTGACTACATGTCTGCATGCCCCGGCAATGCCTGTATAGTTCTCAATGAGTATTCATCTGCTTTTCCATCTCTGGTACGCTTCTCTCTTGGTTTTGAGCAGAAGCTTGCATTAAGCCAAGGATTCTCTTGGTCCACCTGCTTCCCTTACCTTTAAAGGGGATGAACGGGTTTTGTGTTTCCAGAAGAGCATTCTTGAAAAACTCCCAGCACTCGCTAGCTGCTTTGTCCTCCATGGAAGCCTCCCACAGAGTCCCTCCCAACTGAGCTCTGAGCTAGCTGAAGTTTGCTCTTCTAAAATCTAAAACCTTTGTCTTAGTACTAAGTTTCTGCGTGCTCAGCAGGATCCCAGACCCCACAATATTTTGATCATTGCAGCCAAGTCTGTCACTAACCAAAATACTACAAAGGAGGCTTTTTTGGTTAGTAAGTAACAGTTCCAACAGTGCCTCATTCCTGGTTGGTTCATCTACCATTTGTGGGGGCAAGCAGTCCTCTACACATTCCAGGAACTTGGTGGACGACATGTGAGCTGCTGTATCGTTCTTCCAACAAATGTCTGGGTAGTTGAAGTCTGTGCATATGAGAGATCATCCTGGCTTAAGAAAATTTCTTGCTCTTTTTTCAAGAGACAAAATACATCCCTCAGTAGACTGAGAAATCATATTTACTGCTGTGATTACACCTACATGTTGGATTAGAAGCTCTGAAAAATGCAAAAGGAATAAGGACCGTAGGTTGTAAACACAGTTTGAACAATAGATTTTGAAAACAGTATAATCAACAGAAAGTAAACTTTGCTCATTTTTGGATTGCTCAACTCAACACAATGAAAAAAGCAGAATTCAGCTGAAGAAAGTAAAGACTAGACTGCTCAGGAAGGATTGAGCCTGTTTCTGGCAGTCCGTAGAAAGATATTGAAGAAACAGTATTTTGTTTTGGGTTTTGTTGGTTTGGTTTGGTTTGGTTTGGTTTTCCATTTTAACTGCAGATATTGGATATTTATTTGTATAAATAGACTGTCTCCATTAATACTTTTCCAGGAGTAAGCTGACAAGTGCTAAATACCTTGTACTATTACGACCATGACAGAGTAACGATCATTGGAAGTGGAGGAAAAGTAAATTGCAGATTGAGAGTATTTATGAATCTGCCCTGAAGATTTTTGCATTTAAACAGAATGTATTTCATTGGCTTAACTGAGTTTTTAGATAATCCTGTGTATTTTGCTAATTGTTATAAATGTAACCTGGTAAATTTATTACATCAGGGAGGTATTTATCTCCTTAAATGCAGTTTTCTTTTTTAATCTGGATGCAGATAGGGAAAGAAAATTAGAGCAGACAAAAAGTAAGTAGTACACATAAGGATAATGTATGTCACATGGCTTTAACAGGCATTGCTTGGCTTCTTTGTTTTTGCTCAACGAGAAATCAAATGTAACTAGAGGATTTTGAAATGGAGTTTCATTAGGTAGGAAAAAGTGGAATTATAAAAGGAGAGACAGGAAATCTGAGTAAACATGCTGAAATGTAGATGTGCTGGAGCTCATCAATTAGTTTGCATGAAATGTGCACTGCAGACTGTACTAGCTGTTGCATACAAAAAATGTAAAGAACACTAAGGTTGGAAAAGTCACACGCTCAAACTAGGAGCTGACATAACAGAGGCAGTCTGTAATAAATAGAGAATTTGAGGTGGTGAGTTAAGCCTCTTTCTGCTTAACACTGGCACTTTGCAGGAGAGGCAAGGGTAAGGGGTTGCTGTGCTGAAAAGTGTCTCCTCTTAGAACATCCTTTCCCTCTCTCCCTCTTTCCATAATGGCAGTGACGGCAGAAAAAGTCAGACATGCTGGGCAGCATGACATATGAGTCTCTGAGTTACCTGGCTGTAGGGGGAACAGAGCATAAGTTGAAGTTGGACGCAGAAAAGGAGGGTGGAAACACATGAAGGAGAGATTTGCACATTCTCTGGTGAGATGTGATAGTTTTGAATAATTTCACATGGCACTCCATAGCCTATACAGAGGGATGCAGAGATATTTTTGCTGGAAGTTTCTAAACCAGCTTCACAGGATTAACACTTACTTACTAATTCATACTGAGATGCAGCTTTTACTTTGTTATTAAGGTATCTTACATATCACCTTTCCTCTGCCAAGTTCTTGGGATAGCACTGTGTTCTAGTTTAAGATATTTTGGAATGGATTTACATTGATTGTTAAAACTTGTAGGGAGAATTACTTATAAGATACAAGCATGATCTGTTTGCCATATAGAACTTGGGGAAACAAGTTCCTGAGCCTCCTTTACTACTCCTATGAAAGTGTTAGCACAACCATCAGTGACCATCTAAGTCAGTTACCTGGTAGCCTATATGTGTTGTTATTTACCTTGCAATATTGTCAGACCAAAGACTGTCACTAAGGCTCAGCACACAGGCTGTCATCTACATCAGCAGAATTCAAGGAAGAAAATTATAGATTTTTGTAATACATACATGTGACTTCTGTAGAGATAATGGAGAAGAATGAGGTGCTTATTTGCTTGAAGCAGCAAAACCTTGCATTAGCTGTGTTAATTGATCATTGTCAAAGTTGTGATATTTACAAGAGAGAAAGTACTCTAATTATAGCTATACTTTTTCTTTCAGCTCCATTCCTTTTCTCTTTAGTTCAGTTGCACTTTTATTTAAAGCATTGTTTTCTTTACACTTTGGTCTCTTCAACAGATGTTGACATCTTGTCAAAACCACAGAACATTCAAAACAAAATGTTATCAGTGATGCTGGGAATATTTGGATAAGCTAATGAAAGAGAGAGTTTGGTTTGCCTAGGCAAAGTCTTCGGCATACTGGTCTGTCAGTCTTAGAGTCTGTGGTGGAAACATGGAAATGATCACGCTAAAACTTCTCTGGCAATATCGTGCATCCAGCAGCAGATTTATTTTGCTAACAGTTAGTAACTCTGTCAATAACACTGTGTTGTACTGCTGAAGATTTAGTATCAACATTGTTGTCAAGTTATTACAGCTATCTATATGCAAATATTTTTATCTTTGTCTTTTACATAACGAATTCCTGGAAATAGGGTGGTGTATTTTAATTTTATTTTTACAGCTTGATTTGCATCTGCTTAAAAGAACATTTAGTTCACTAAGTCAAGTTACTGAAAGATAAAGAAATGTGCCAGATTTATGATGTTCTAGTGCAGTGTAATTCTGCCCTCTTATGCATATATCTCATGATAACTATTCCTTGAAGAGTGGTTGTTTTGTGCCACAAGTCTTGTATAACTAATAGGCAAAACATTTAAACTTTCTTTTTTTCTTCCAGTACTTCATTTCTTAGACTATGAAACATTACATTTGGTAGGTCTGGTATGTCATATGCAGATGCAGAGCTTCATGAAAGAGCTCTGCATCTTAATCCCTCTTCCTCTCACCACAGAGAGGTGGAAATAAATCACAGGAATTTGTTCATTTGTTATTTCCTGCCCTTGTGTGATGAAAAGGGCAATACAAGCTGGCTCCGTGTCTGTCTGGAGAGTTTTGCAGCAAGCAAAGTCCTGATGAAGTGAAAGTCTGGAAGTGGACATAATCACTGATGACTGAGGCATGGAAAAAAAAAAAAGAAACCTTAAGCTTGTCTGCCTGGACAAAACTACTCCCAGGCCATAGAGAGTAAAAGGAGAACATAGTTTTGCATCAGTATCACTGGTTTTGAGTAATTCATAGGAATATGTGTGACTAAGAAGAAACTTACTGCAGTAAAGCTCAATTAAAATTTTGACAAGATGGGTGCAGAATGTAGTTATTTTGTTAAAGAATTAAATAAACTGGTCAACAATTGTTGACAAAAATTGTCAACAATCCCGTTCTATTTTATGATACATCTGCAATACTCAAATATCCACCAAAGATTTCCATTCTGAGTATTTCGTTGAGCTTCGTCTAGGTTGGGCGTGACTAAAGATTGAGTGAGTATTATTGTATAGTGAGTACACATAGCTCATCAATAGGGCTAATGGTCTGAGTCTGTTCCTTGGTTTAAGCAGACCTTATTTTCTAGTGAAAAGCATGCTTGGCTCTGAAGGCTATTGGCATTCTGATGGCTGGGTTTTGTATAAATTCTCCCTTTTAAATTTCTTGGTCTGTTGACCTTTGTTTTGATTTCAGTCTGAGGACAGATTTCTAGCTGTCAGTATGGGGAAAGGTAGAAAGGGTGGTTGAGAGAGTGACCATAAAGCACTCTCTTTTTATGTATATATATAAAAGGTGGACTGTAGCCAAATTGCTTTGTGATAAGATTATGCTTCATTTGGTCTCTTTTTTCCTTCCCTGTGATGTACTTATATAAGCCTTGAGGATATTAAAATATATTTTGAACCTTCAGTTCATAATGCAAGAGAAAGATTAGACTCTTTCTCCAAGAGTGGTGGCTTGGAGCAATAAGGAGGGTCTGTATATAAATAAACCTCCAAAAGAAATTCTTTTGATAGACGACTCTTGACAATACAGAAGACCTTTGTATGCACCATCTGAAGCAGGGAAGGAATTTCTGTCTCATGGATGAATGCCCTCAAAAGAACTGTAACAAAATAGGGCACTACTTTTTTTGATGAGCAGAAAGTTCTTTTGGCTTATAGAATTATACGATGCTGGCTTTCAGTAAAATCTATGAAACAGATTGCATTGGATCAGTATATTTTTCCAAGAATGCTCTTCAATAGTGAAAGATAGCACACTTCCATTCTTGACCAAGTGCAAGCACATATTGACCTAGTGCTGACCTAAACTGGTTCATCTCCTCTGGTCCTGAAAAGTACTTCATACTAGTTTGTTCCTTTCAGAGTAAAGGCAGAAAAGCAAAATAACCAAACCAACCAGCTTAGGACTTCTGAATATTGAGTGTATAAGTAATACCAAGACTAGCAGCTCCACAATGCAGGGCACTAGCCTCGAATTCTTCAGGAAAGAAGTAACCTGTGCACATATTGGTTATTAATTTTCTTTAGTGATGCATACCATTTTTATGCATATTTGCTTTGCTTAGTCAAAATATTTTCATATTTATGGAGGTGGAAGAGAAGAATGAGGACAGATAATAGAAAATATGTTTGAAGAGAAACAGCAAGTGACATTAAGTGGTGACAGGACGTGGAAAGATTTCAATGACCAGAGTTCACCTGCAAAGAATTCAAATGCACTTTGATTATACGAAAGAGCAAATGCATTAAAACAGAAAATGTTAAATGGATTTGTCTTTATTTCTAATGATGAACCATGTTACAATAACTTCCTTAAATGTACGAATCCATCACTTCAGATAATACTACCAGATGTGCTTCTTAACATAACTGAGTTAGGTTTGTTTCAACACAGCTGATGTCTACAACTTTCTTCCAGGAGCAGCCTTAATGACAAATGTGTGTGTGTGTGTGTGTGTGTGTTTGTACGCGCGCACGTGTGTGTAGAAAAGGCATGAAATAATTGACAAGAGTAAGATATGCTTCTACTTCTGAAGGAGATTAAAACAGCTGTTTAAAGGGCCATCGTGGCTGTTGTTTAGAAGGCGTTTAAAGTGACTACTGGTCCAACTGAAACTACTGCTAGAATGCAGCCAGGAAGAATGTAATATTACAAGTAAGAATTTGGCCAGTTTAAGAGTTATAATGATATTCTGTAGAGAGCTGCCATTCTATTTTCAAGCAGGAAAGTAAAATTGCTTAATGCTTCTTCTCTTTGAATGCATCACTTCAGATTGATGGGGTGGTGGCTCTCTATAACATTTCTGACAGTAAAACCACTGAGCAGTTTTTCCCAGAAGTTTTGATAAGAGTCAAATCTGTACAAAACATGAATTAAAAATGGAAATTTAAAATGGAAGAAGGAACAGTAAAACTATTTTGCTGCTGCCGTCAATTCTACCTTCTTTTAAAAGGGCTTCTTTGCTTGCTGTGTCTTCAACCTCAAAATGAGAATATCTAAAGCAATTACAACGCCAGTCTGTTTCTTCCCATGATTTTTCTCTCCTTCTCTAGTCTTCTTTCTGCCTGTTCCCAGTTCTCCCTGCCCCTTCTTTAAATATATTAATTGGAAGCATTACTTGATGACTGAACTAGTAATATTACTCTCAAAGCCACCTGTTTGCCTCTTGGAAGGTTTGATCAGGATGGAGAGGACCAGATGAATTTCCTTTGAATCATACTTTTGTACCTTCAACTGCGGTTATCCTTCAAAAGTGAAGCTGCTGTTTCACCTCCCATGCTTGCCTACAGCCTTCAACAGGCAGTCAGGGAACTTCCACTCGAAAATTTAGATTAGAAAGCTGAATTGTGATCTTGGTGTGTCCAGTTCATTTTCAAAACTGCAGTGTTCAGAACACAGCAAATAGAGCGGGAAGTGACTAATCTGCTTGCTCTTCCTAAGGACCCCTCCAAAGCTCAGCTGATCACTTGGCAGTAGTCAATTGTGGCAGCAGTGGTCCAGGGAACTATTTGTATTTCTTTTTATGAAAGAAAGTAGACTTGCGTTTGCAAATGAATGCCAAAAATAGTATGTTGGGAAGGAACATGATTGTGGAAGTATAAAGTCCAAAAAATTTAAAACTAAAAAAGTAATTCTATCTCAGTACTTACATATCTTATGAATAATGATAGTAGGCTGAGGGTGGGTGGAGAAAGTTAGTGTCGATACCCAAAACCTGAAAAAGACAAAAGCCTGGCACTGAGCTGAATTATCCCAGAATGGATAGGATTGGGATGTTTGCTGAGATCTCTGTTATACTTCCAGTGCATTACTAGCATGTAGGCATTCATTATCTTCTGAGTGGTCTGCATTAACAGCAAACTTATGGGTGATGATGTTGGAATTGAACACACAACTTGCAAACAGGGCATGTGACACAATCAGTGACAACAGTAGTAATTTATTTTAAGCTGTGTAATTATGTAGCAGGTGTGGGCAGAGAAAGGTTGACATGAATTAAAGATATTGCCAAACTCAGTGTTGTCTTACTTCAGTCTTAGCAAGGTAACATTATAGACAGTAATGAAGATAGCTGATATTAATTTTACAGGAGTTAAAGTCTATTCTAAGTCTGATATCTGATTAGTTTAAATATCTCTGAATTAGTGGAATGATGCTCTGACTAGCAGGTCTTCTGTCAAGAGGTTTTAATGAGCATCAAGTCAGGTGAGTACAGCAGGACAATTCTATAGTAAACATGGAAGCTTCAGATGACAAGTTTACAAAGTGAAAGTTATTCCAGTGAAATAAGCAACATCAGTTGAGAGTTCAAAGGAAAGCATGGTTTCAGAGGAGTAAACAGCTTCATTGAACTCTATTAATGATCCCCATAGACAAATTTTGCATTTGAACTAATGCCTTGCGTCTAGAGAAATCAGTATTACCGAGCTTCAATCAATGATGCAGAGATTTACATGAGCTGAACATCTGTGATTCCCTGACTACTGACCTTCTAAATAAGATTTTTTTTTTTTTAGAATTACATTAGTTGTAGATTTAGTAGTTCACTTTTTTTTTTTCCCCTCTCTCTGCTAAAAGACAGCTATTTGAATTAAATTAATTCTTTATCCTTGCAGGGTCTTCATTCTGGTGCCTACTGGATATTGTTCCTATAAAGAATGAAAAAGGAGATGTAGTACTCTTTCTGGCCTCTTTCAAAGATATAACAGACACAAAAGTGAAGATTGCTGTAGAAGACAAAAAGGAAGGTTCGTGTGAGTTGCAACAACATTGATAAGAACCAACATTGCTAAGTTTTTGAGAGTCACATCTACATGAACTCCTTCTCTCATGTACACTGTTCAATACAGAGACCGCCTAGCTTTCCAAAGAAGAAATTAATATATGGCATGGAAAGAGAAATAATCTGTTGGAGTTCTTATTTGTAATTTTTTAAATTTACATATTGCTCCACATTCTGTAAACATGAATCTAGGGGACAGAATACTTTGTCCTCAAAATTAAATTTGTTTTAATGCACTATGATTTAATTTATTTACTTTCTGGATTTTCAGAGGTACATTTTGGAAAAGCTAGACCTTTTCAAACATTCCTTCCGTGAGTCTGATTTCAGCATGAGATGAACAAATGCACTTTTTCATGTTTTTCCATGAGCAGAACATGCAACTTTAGAAATTATTTTGCCTATTGAAAAGCATGACTATTCTTGTGTCACCTAATTCTCGTTACTTTATATGAAATTATAAGATTTATTATGTCTTTAGGAATATCCAGTAATGTAAGAACTATGTTCTCACATTTATTTGCTTCTGAAAGGAAACAATGCAAGGATTCCCTCATGAATTTGGAAAATGATTGTGCTGCACTAATGATTCACAACTGCCTTAAAATAATTTTGACTGTATAGTGTAGTCCAGTTTTGCTAAATCCTGCTAACAAAGCAAAGACTGTGGGGGAATGGAGGTTATGCAGCCAACTTTAACCTGTGTTGTGTATCAAAGGCACTGAACTTATTCCGGATTTACGTTTTGTAAAGGTATAGCGAAGCAAGACTTTAGGTTTGTATTTTTCAGTTTCAAAGGAAATGTCTAGAAAAAGTGTATCTATAAGCAGAGAGTAACTTTCAGACTTCTGTAAAATTTCATTACTGTTGATTTTTTCAGTCTGGTGCTACTCTGGGATTTATTTAAAGTTTTCACCCTGTGATAGCCATTGGATCTCTGTGTATCTCAGAAACATCATAGATATAGCCTTAGGCCTCCTTTTCTCCTTATGAGTTTCTGAAGTGGGGGAACAATTAATATTCAAATTATTCTGATTTTAAATATTAGCTTCTCAATAAAATAGTTAGATTTCAGTTACAGAGAAGTGTAGTTCAGCATTGATTTACCACATTTCAGTACTTTAAAACAGAAAATATTATGCTTCCCTGTGCTGCTGAATATTGGTAAATCAACATTTACGCCAACGATGTCTGCCTCTTCTTTTGGACAAATAATTTAATCATTGTTTTACTTTTCAAGCCCCAAATAATGGATTGGTTTTTTTGTATCCTTCACTTTTTGCCTGTATGTATTTGAAAATTTCTGAACTAGAAGATAGAAGAAATGCTTTGAAGTAGTACACAAGTACATTTCGCAGCTTTTCCTTATATCAAATTTCAACAAATTACTTCACCTCCAAGTAAAATAGTTAAAATAGAAAACATATTTTACTTAGCTTCTCCTTAAGCCTCAGGAAAACTTACTCTTATGAAAGTTTTAGGAAAGTAGTTTATTAAAGCATGACATGTGGGGCCATGTAGAAGAGAGATTGTCAGAACATCTGTGCTCTAAAGGCTAATGATTTACCTTATGAGAGATGCAAATTTTCAGGATACACTCAGTGAGAAATCACATTTAGTATGCCAGTGATGACTTGAAATAGGTTTATCACTGACTACTTGTAAAATGACAGCTATTGTTTATCTGATAAAAATTTTATAGCTGTATGCTTATCTTAGTATAGATTAAAATGATCGTCAGCTTTTGAGTCAAATTGTAAATCTAAGCAGATTTTAACTCATGTTTGCTGTTGCACATCTAAAAATTAATACTCCTCCACTGTGTACTGACAGAGGAATGCACTTATGCAGAGCTGCATTACATCAGCAAAAGCCCATTCAATTGCTATAAGCTTATGAATATTGACATTTGACTATCTTTCACAATTTACTCTTTAGAGCACAATCCTGAAACTTCGTTGTTCCTTCCCTTTTTACTCATTTTAAAACTGTCGCAATCAATTTATGCTATGGTGGTACCTGTTTGTATCGTGGCAACAGAAAGTAGTACTTAGTGTGCAGCTTTGCCAAATACACTGTTTTATATAATATAGTGACATAAGAAACAGGATTTAACCACTTATTCAAAATATTTACAAACAATTCCAGCATTTTTATTTTATGTAAATCTACCTGGCCATATAAAAATAAATTTAATGGTATGTTAGCTCTTTGAGTAACATTCAAATTCTTCCTGTGCAGAGTGATTCACTAGACCTCCAGTGGTGAACATTATCTCATCATTGTCAAAAAATAATGCCAATTACAATCTATGCAACTGATTCAGTATCTGAAATTTCAGAATGTTTAACTTCTAGGAGTAATTGGTTAATCTTTACTTAGACCACAACTGCTATCAAGCATGCAGGATGCACCTTGCATTAACAGAAAATTGAGTCTGCATTTTGTTTAAAGGTATTAAAGATGGTTTTTAATATTCAGTGATTAAGATCTACTGCAAAGTGATTGATATACATTGCCAGATACTATTTTCACAGTTAATATCGCTAAAAAGATAATTTTACTTTTTCAAAGATTAATAAATATGTCCTTTCAAAAATCAGATAACTTGTAAACTTGGAGCTGAAAGCCAATTCTTGATATAACTGCCATTATGCGCAGTTTTCTTTTGCCTTTATAGCATATCTCTTGAGTTTAGATTGTGTATAGGAAGGAGAACTTAGGTGCAAATATGCTCAGTGTGAAACTCTTCTGCCCATGCAAGACTGTTGTGGTAATATTTTTGTTTCAGTCTATCTCTTCTCTGATCTACCCAGAATAGACTTATAATTTGTATGGAACATTAAAAGTCACATTCCATTTCCCTTTAATTTCTAAACTCCTTAGAGGGCTTATCTAAAAAAATTCCTTCATGTTCCTTTTCTCCTAAGTCTGCCTTGGACCCCTTGGCATTCCACCAACACTCTATGGTAATAAGCTCTCGCTGGTTGCACCCGCAAAAGTCTTCTCCAGAATCGTTATTCCTCATGTCTTTCCCACCTTTGACACCATCTGTTTCTTCTGTAAAATATTGTTCTCCTTGTACTTTCACAGTGACATCCTCCTGAGCTTTATCTCGTGGTTTTATGGCCTCTCTTTTCTTGTAGATTGTCTTTTTATTTTTGCAGACCTCAGGAGTTGATATCCTCTTTGATTTTCTGCAGATATTTTCTTATCTATTTTAGCTCATCTGTTCACACCACTTCAGTTGCTCCTTTGTGCCATTGCGCCTCGTAAAAGTCCACTTTTTTGCCTGATTTCCCTTTATCCAGACAGATGTCTTCTGTGACCTTTTCTTTTGATTGTCTTATTCTAAATACAAAATTAACAGAATTTCTTTCTGCTCTTCTTCTGTATAAAAGTTTCTGGTGAAATCAGCCCTATCAACCAATAGGAAGAGAAGATTTTGTCCTAAGACTTTCATACAAGAAAAAGACTAAAACAAGTGCCTGAGAAGTTTGGTGGGTTTTAAGAAGTGCTGTGATAGTCAGTGACTCCCACATGGCTTCTTTTATTTGTTTTTTTTAAGTTAATTTGCCATCCTCCTTCCCCACCCCCACAACCCTTTTAATTGCTATGTTCTTAGAGGCCTCAACTTTTCAATGTTGCTAATTTGCTTTCAACAATATATGTTTCCCCTATTTGTAAGTTTATTGTAGATATGCACTCTGCTTTCCATCTGTTTAATAACATCTATAATCAGTTACTGTTGTGAAAAGCAACTTAACATCTTCTCTTCCTAAACTTGGGCTCTTTAGTCAAATCAATGGTCTTTCTTTTCTAATATATAGGAAAAGTTGGGTTTTTTAATAAACACAATGCTTTCTTCAGAAACTGTTTCTTAAACAGTGGGAGATTTAATTTACCATCCTAACTTACAGTGAGCTACGTTTTGGTAAACTGGTTAAGGGTTTCATTGTCCTGTTGCGGTAAAACTGATTAAACTGAGAATACCAGACTCCAAATCTGAATTTCAACGTGACTGGGTCAATGTTTTTTCATTTCTGTATATGAACTTTCCATAACGTTCACTCAAAGGGGAAAAAGGATCCAGGAGCTTGTGGGGTTCATTTATAGAGCTTTAAACTAGACTTGAAGGTGAAGTTTTATAACTTCAGGGGAAGTTGGGGGATAATATCAGGCTTGCCTATGACAAGATGTGGGATGACATGCCATGGTTAAAGGGACGGGGTGCTAGTGAGGGCTCTCAGCCTGTTGCTCTGAGCTGTGCTGGGTACAGTGTAGTACGCTTGAATTTTTACAGAGATGAGCGAGGGGCGCCTAAGGTAATAGGAGCCAACAGGGAAACACCAGTGACATACCTCAAAGGAATTAAGGGGTGTTCCTCTAAGAAGGAGACATGGCCAACAGTCCACTAAGGTGCCTCTACACCAACGCACGCAGCATGGGCAATGAACAGAAGTTGGAAGCCACCGTGCTGCTAGAAAGCTACGACCGGGTTGCCATTACTGAAACTTGGTGCGACGAATCCTATGACTGGAGTGCAGCTGTGAATGGCTACAGACTGTTCAGAAGGGGGGCAGAGGCATCGCCCTCTACATAAAGAAATGGTAGAGTGTGAAGAGTTGTCTCTGAAGAATAGCCATAAGCAGGTTGAAAGCTTATGGATGAAAATCAGAGACCAAGGCAACAAAGGAAACCTTCTGGTTGGGGTCTACTACAGGCCACCTGATCAAGGGGAGCCTATGGACTTAAGTCTTCTTACTTCATGTACAGGAGGCTTCACGCTCATAGGCTCTGGTCCTCCTGGGGGACTCCAACCACTCCGGTATCTGCTGGAAAAGTAGAACAGAGAGCTGTAGGCAATCCAGGAGACTCCTGGAGTGCATTGAGGATAACTTCTTAAGCCAGGCAATAGACAGCCCTACCAGAGGGGATGTGATAATGGACCTGATGGTCACAAATGCAAGTGAGCTAGTCAGTGATGTCGAGATTGCAGGCAGTCTGGACTGCAGTGATCATACACTGGTGGAGTTCACAGTCCTGAGGGTATGGGTCAGGCAAAGAGTAAAGTCAAGATCCTGAATTTTAGCAAAGCAAACTTCCAGCTCTTCAAGGAGTTAGTCAATAGGACTTCCTGGGAAACTGCCCTCAGGGACAAGGAAGCAGAGCAGAGCTGGCAGATCTTTAAGGATGCTTGCCATAGAGAGCAAGAGCTCTTGATCCACAGATGTAAGAAACCAGGAAAGAAAGGCAAGAGACCAGCATGGCTGAGTCAAGACCTGGTGGTCAAACTAAAGGGCAAGAAGGAAATACACAGGCAGTGGAAGCAGGGACAAGTATCCTGGGAAGAGTATAGGGACACTGCCCAGTCGTGTAGGGATGGGGTAAGGAAGGCCAAGGTGCAGATGGAGCTGAACTTGGCAAGGGATGCAAAGAGTAACAAGAAGGACTTATACAGGTATGTCAACTGGGAATGGAAGGTTAAAGAGAGCATACCCCTCCTGATGAGCAACACTGGCAAGTTGATAAATGGATGAGGAGAAGGCTGAGGTATTCAGTAACTTTTTTGCCTTAGTCTTCGCTTGCAACCTCTCTTCCCACACATCTTGAGTGGATGGGCCACAGGACTGGGGGAGCAAAGTCACTCCCACTGTAAAACAAAATCAGGTTTGTGACCACCTGAAGGAATCTGAACATATTTAGGTCTATGCCTGAAGAGATGCACCCCAGAGTCCTTAGGGAATTGGTTGATACAGTTGCCAAGCCACCCTCCATGATATTTGAAAAGTCAAGGCAGTCAGGTGAAGTCCCTGGTGACTGGAAAAACGGAAATATTGCACTCATTTTTAAAAAGAGTAGAAAGGAGGATCCTGGGAACTACCGACCTGTCAGCCTCACCTCTGTACCTGAGAAGATCATGAAACAGATCCTCCCAGAAGCTATGCTAAGGGACATGGAGACCAGGGAGGTGATTCAAGACAGTCAGCATGCCTTCACCAAGGGCAAGTCTTGCCTGACCAACCTACTGACCTTCTGTGATGAAGTGACTACATTGGTGGACAAGGGAAGAGCTACGGATATAATCTATCTGGAATTCTGTAAGAGTGGTTAGACATTGGAACAGGCTGCCCAGGGAAGTGGTGGTGTCATCATCCCTGGAGGTGTTCAAAAGACATATAGATGCGGTGCTTAGGGACATGGTTTAGTGGTGGGCTTGGTAGTGTTAGGTTAATAGTTGGACTTGATGATCTTAAAGGTCTTTTCCAACCAAAATGATTCTAAGATTCTATGATTCTGTGACCTTTGGCACGGTCCCCCACAACATCCATCTCTCTGAATTGGAGAGATACGGATTTGCCAGATGGACTGCTAGGTGGATGACAAATTGGTTGTATGGTCACATCCAGAGGATAGTGGTCAGTGACTTGAAGTCCAGATGGAGATCGGTGACAAGTGGCATCCCTCAGGGGTCCATTCTTGGATCAGTGCTGTTTAATATCTTCACCAATGACATAGACAGTGGGATTGAGTGTGCCCTCAGCATATTTGCAGATGACACCAAGCTGAGTCGTGCAGTTGACATACCTGAGGGACAGGGTGTCATCCAGAGGGACCTGGACAAGCTTGAGAAGAGGGCATCCAGCTCCTGAGTCCTCAGGACAGGAAAGACATAGATAAGCTCGAGTGGGTGCAGAGGAGGGCATTAAAAATGATCACAGGGCTGGAGCACCTCTCCTATGAGGAACAGTTGAGAGAGTTGGGATTGTTCAGCCTGGAGAAGAACAGGCTCCAGGGAGACGTTATTGCAGCCTTTCAGTACTTAAAGAGGGCCTATAAGAAAGATGGGGGCAATCTTTTTAGCAGGGCCTGTTGCAACAGGACAAGGAATAATGGTTTTAAACTAAAAGAGAGTAGATTTGGACAAGATATAAGGAAGAAATTTTTTATAGTAAACGTGGTGAAACACTGGAACAAGCTGCCCAGAGAGGTGGTAGAAGCCCCATCCCTGGAAACATTCAAGGCCAGGTTGGATGGGGCTCTGAGCAACCTGATCCAGCTAAAGATGTCCCTGCTCACTGCAGGGGGGGTGGACTAGATGAGCTTTAAAGGTCCCTTCCAACCCAAACTGTTCTATGATTCTATGATAATACACTTGGACACGTGCTGTAAACTAGTGAGAACACAAGAGTCAAAGTAAGGAAATAAGAAATTAAATTAGTTTGTGACTACTTTTAGATCTCTAATCTGTAATATTTTGAGTTACAGAGATGCGGAGTTCTACTGTTATAATCACCGCTAAAAGTTCCCATGTTGAATTTGACTCTTTCCAAAAAGTTTCCTTTAGCTTTCATTGTCAATCTATTTGTTTTTTCTTCAAGAAAATTTTTATCTCTTTGTTTGAAAACTATTATCTTAGGACAGATTTTCTCGACTTTATTCCAGCACTATTATAAAAAATGCGTGTAATATATAGTAACTACAGAATCACTTGATAGTTGAGGTGAGAAGGCATCTCTGGAGATTGTCTGTTCCTGTGTCCCATACTCAAAGCAAAGTCAGCTAGAAGAGGTTGCCCAGGACTATGTCCAGATGTGTGCTGAATACCATGAAGGATGGAGACCCCACAACTTCTCTGGGCAGCCTGTTAAAGTGTTTGACTGCTCACAAAGTAAAAAAGCTTTTTCTTAAACAAAATTTCACCTACTGAATTTTTGTGCCCATTGCCTCTTGTCCTTTCAATGGGCACCATTGAGAAGATTCTGGCTTTTTCTTCTTTACCTCTCCCCATCATGTATTTATATAATTGGTGAGGACCCCTTTAAGGCTCTCTGTTCTTCTGAACAGCCCCAGCTCTCTCGGACTCTCCTTCTATGTCAGACGCTTTAAACACCTAATCATCTTTGTGGTCCTTTACTGGTTTTGCTCTAGTATGTCCATGTTTCTCTTGTACTGAGGAGCCCAGACCTGGACCCAGTGCTGCAGATGTGTCTCACCAGTGCAGCAGAAGGATACCTCGCTCAGCCTGCTGGGAGCACTCTTCCCAATGCAGACCCCAATGCTGTTGGCCTTTTTTGCCACAAGGGCAAATTGTTGGCTCATGTTAAACTTGGTGTCTACCAGGATCTTCAGGTTGTTGCCTGGCAATCTTCTTGCCAGCTGGTTGGCCCCCAGCCTGTTCTCTGGGACATGGGTTTAATATGCGTATTTAATATAATAAAATGGGTTTATTCCTCCTAGGTGCTGGACTTTGTACCTTTCTTTGTTGAACTGAATGTGGTTCCTGTTGGCTCATTTCTCCAGCCTGTCAAGGTCCCTCCGAACCTACTTGCAGCATAAACATCTGATGTAATAACTTCTTGCTCCTAAATTGTATCATCTACAAACTTGCTGAGAGTGCATTCTTTCCCATTTCCTAGGTCATTGATGAAGAATTTAAGCAGTATTTGCCATAGCATCAGTGCCATAATGCTGTTGAGTGACATCCAGCTGGACTTCATGCTGTGGATCACAACTCTCTGAGCCCAGCAGTTCAACCAGTTGTCCGACCACCTCACAACTTCCTCACTTGTTTGTTGGTCATCTTTTCCCCATATTGTCCCTAGTTCAAAGGCCTGTTGGTAAAGACACTCCAACCCTAATCTTCAAGTAATAATGCTAATTAAAAGCTGGGCTACACCTATTCCCACCACAGATTAAGCTGCAGTGTTATGGTTTAACTGGCTTCTTACTAATCCTTAGGTCTATACGAATTTTTAAGAGAGCAGATTTATTTTGATTACACATGATTTTTTGTAGGGAGGAGTTGTTCTTTTCAGTGTGCCGGAAGTGAAATACCATGTGCCAAACATTTTTCATTCCAGATTTTTATGTAAAAAAATGTCTATTGGGGACAGGGGTGGACTCTTCTAAGAAATTCTGCAATGTGCACTTTGATGTATTCTGCTTAATTCCTGTCTCAGCTACTTTGTGGTTGCCCAAGTTGCAGCAGTGAATATTCAGAGCACAAATTTTCATTTTAAAGCTCCTTACGTCTGTCAGGAGGCAGGATATCAAGAGGCGGATGTACAGTCACCTTGATGTACAGTATTCAGAGCAGATAAAGTTGTTTCGGGATGCATGGGACACCACACAGTTCTGTCGATGGAGAAGGTGGGGAAGAAGTTTTACCCCAGCTTTCTCTATGCCCAAATGAAAAACGTATTGGGGAAGTTTTTATTCTGCAATGACTTAGTTACATCTTCTCTAGGATGACTTTGTTCCTGGCTGAGCATTAAAGTAGGAAGGTTCTGCATTTCTTCTGCCCTCAGGAAAGAGAAACTGCTTTTCTCCTGGTTAGTGCATGAGAAAGTAAACACTTAGGAGACAAAACCAGAGCTGCCTTTCTACATCCTGTTCCTGCAGATATAAGTGAGCACACAGATGCTCTCTCTCTCCCCTTTCCATCTTCTTATGCAAGCAAATAATTTATATTTGAGCCTTGAACCTTTAGATACGTATCAATCTTTATGACCATTGTTTTAGTTTTTTACCAAGTGTTAAATGGGAGTGGCGGTTCCATTTCAGCAACTCTCAGAGAGGCATAGGGTATGTTCTGAAGGTGAGGAGAAAGTGTCCTTTGTGGTATATGTGGAATGAAAACGAGAAAAAGAAAAGCAAACTCTGATTATTGAGCACATGAAGAGGAGCAGACTGTATACTGCGATGTCCTGGAAGGGTGATAGGATAAGTGCATTAGCAAACAAATAGTTCATTGACTCACCACTTCCTAGATAAACTTGTGCAGTCACCTCTGGATTTTCTTTAGAAACCAAGTTAACAAATTGGGAGGGGGGAGGAGTTGTGTGTTTGGGGTTTTTTGTTTCGGTCTGCTTTGGTTTTAATTTTGGTGCTTTTCTGCTTGTTGGACTAAGCTGATGGCAGATTTAGTAGAAAATATCTGCACATTTTCCTTTTAGAGTTTGCTAGCTCAACCATGTAAGTCTGACAACAGAAAGTACGGAAGAATCAGGGAATATGTTTACATTGTGTGTTGCAAATTAGAAGAGCTCTTCAGAGTTGTGTGTGTGGTAGGTGGTTTTTTTGAGGGGTAGAGGGAGGGTTTTTTTGAGGAAATAGAGGGTTTGCAAACCTTTGTACATAAATGTCTTATTTCTATGGAAAATACCTGAAAAGAAAAAAATGTCCTTAAAGACTTTCACAGGCCTAGACACAGCCTGGTGTCTTACATGTTGTTAATGAAGAGACCATGAGGACTAGAACGCATATTGCACACATTGTATTTTGTGTTCAGAAACACAGATAAGGGGATTTGAACCATTTGCAGAATTCACCTGTAATTCCAGTTAAAATTAATGTAGTTTATGTTGTAGCTCCTCAGCATGGTCTTATAAGATCTATTACAGGTGAGTTTTGCCTAGCTGTAGCAAAGACAGTTTTAGAACTGCCAACCATCCATCCTACCCTGTACAATTAAGGCTGTAAAATAGTTTTGGTTTACGACCAGTCATTTTCATACTCTGAAAATCTCATTCCTTGAGAGATAATTAGAGATATTTTCTGGATGTTTCAGTGACCACATGAAACATATACACAGACATTATAGGGTTTTGAACTTATATATGTCTTAGCTCTTTAAATTAAATTTTTTTGAAAAGCTATTTTTTCCCCTGTTTTGACTCTGAACAAATTGCACTGACCACAAAACATTTTTATACATGACTGATCTGGTTCTGAATTGTAGATAAATGTATTAAGAAAACAACTCTTCATTCTCAAAGGCTTGCTTTCATTTCAAGATAGAAATTATTCAAGTGTATATATTCTTATTTTTACTTAAGTGAGCAAGGTTATACTTTACTATCAAGTTCTGTGCAGATTTTTTTTAAATTAATTTATGCAAAGGTCAATGATTGTGAAATTATTATCACCTCAGATTACAAATAGCCTCCCTCAAATATTCTGGAGGACAAAATATCAGAAAATAAAGTATGTGATTAAATTAATGGAATTAACAGAAAAAAGAAAACCTTCCGGTTCAGTGAGATTATGTCCTAAATACTACATCTTTACACAGGAAGACAGAGATTAACACTTGCTGAAGTCAATGAAAAGTTTCTCAGTGACTTAAATAACTGGAAATATTTAAGCTCTAGGGCTTTTTTGAAAAAAAAAAAAATTCAAATATTTTCTGTATTATTACAGTTATGTTTTTGTTCACAATGACAAATGAGCATATCACTTTGCCATGAGCTAACATTCACTGTGGGAAATATAAGCTGTTCCAGGAAATAAAAGTCACATCAAAAAACAGCTGAAAGAATAAGTGATGACCCAGCTGTAAATTCAACACTACATTTTGTTCTATGAGAAGTATGTATGACCACTCACTTCAATTAAATCTATAGAAATGTCTCAAATTTGGTGGCATAGTGAAAATGGCAATTTTCTCATTTATGAGACCTCTTTCTAATTGTGTAGTACTAAGCTGGTGAATATATTAATGCAATTTTGAAACAGTTATTATTGAGTTGGAATATTTTACTTCATTATAAGAGATTTAAGAGATTCTGTAACTTTTTAGGTAAAACCTGGGAGAAGGTAGTAGTGTTAATAAATGGGGAGGTAGCTTAAAGTCAATTCACTTTCAGAGTTTTGATTAATCTCAGTATGTTAGAAATAGTTGAAGAAAGGTGTGTCTACCTGGATTTTTTTTTCTAATTCTGAATTTTATGAGATAGACCTAAATACTGGCATCTAAAAAAGATTCATTTATTCATCTAGGAGTGTACACCCGTCAGCCACTAAAATGGGGGTGGAGAAAGAACCCTTCTTCTGGTCTTTGTGTGTCTTATTCCCCCTACGCTACTTTTCTTAATGGTGGAAGAATCAGCAGCCCAAAATGTGGTTAAGGATTTCTTATCTCATAAGCATACCACTGTTTAAAGGTCTTTCTGATCCATGAAACAGTAGTAATGCATACTATTGCTTCTTTTCTCTGCTTGTCTGAAGTTGAATTTTCTCTGAAGGCACAATATTAAAATGATGAAAGTCATACAATTGATTCTGTATAAAACTGGTCCCTTTAAAAAATATTCTGTAATAATAATTTACAGTTTTTCAGCTGCTATGTGCATTAAGTAAATCTTCTTATTGAATCAGTTAATCAGTCAACAGAATAAAAAAGCACTAGAGGCTAGCCTGGATCTACCATACGTCTAATAGTTCTGTGAATAAATTCAGTTGTTGTTGACAGAACGAATATGTCATGCAACCAACAGACCTCCTGCAGCCTATTGCCCATTGTGCCAAAGCAAGCTTTTATCATTCTTTCTTTATTGATAACTGCTGGTGCGCTGTCCCCTAGAGAATACCTGAAAGTTAGCTAAAGGTTTTAAAAAGGCTAGAAAAATTCATAGCAGCCTTCCATACAATCTGTTTTTGAAGGATTTTTGCATCCATTCAGAATCCTTTTGCATCGCTTTAGCCCAATTGATCCATTTGGAATTTTCTTCCTTTTTCATTTCTGTTTTTTTAAGGACTACCTATGTATTTTGTGTTACTGATACTGGATATGATTAACTACCGTTGTACTTCCTGTAGACATCATTGTATTTAATTCATGGCATGTGGGCTATTCATGGGTGTCCATGAAAAGATCACACTTTCTGCTGTGGTTTCCCTACCTTGTGATGCAAGTGATGAGCTTGAATTAAAAGGACAGAAAATCCTGGTTGCAGTTTTTACAGGAAGCCTTTTACAGAAAGAGTTGTAAGATTAATAAATGATGCAGAAATTCTTTAATAAATGGTTCTTTGAATGCAGGATCAAAAAGGAACAGTTCAGTACATACAAGATTTCCCAGTTAACAACATCTCACCACTATTGGGCCAAGTGGCTGGATTATGACACCCTAGGGTAATACACAGGAAAGGTAATGGGGGAGGTTTATTTCCCTGCCTGATTTCAGAATACAGCAGTAGAGGAGATCATGCAGGTATATGAATATGCCATTCTCTCTGTGTTTTGAGGAGGGAAGGGTACAACCAGCAGTAGTTTGAAGTCACAGTGTTAGCCCAGTTACTACACGTTTTCAGTGCTCCAGCATGTACATGAAGCAGCACCATTGATATCTTCAAGTCTGTCCATAACTAGATCCTTCTTAGGAATGAAGAAAGTCCATTTGTCCTGTTCTACTTTTTTTCTGTTGTTCAAAAGGAAATCTAATTCATACATTCAGAAGGATATTATTTCTATGATAAATTTTCTTAAGTGGGAGCTGCTGTTTCATCTCATGATTGACTTTAGCTTTGTAAACAATGCAATAAATAAAAATGTCCTTAGCCACTCTGCCAGATTTTCCAGTCCTCTGAGTAAAATGATAGTAGAATAAAAATTTTATCTATTTATTCCTCATACTTGCTTCTAGACCTCAAATGAGCTAAGAAGAAGTCATCTTATTGTTTTATGTAAGTCAGTTTGTAAAAGTATACACTACTGTGTCTGAATCAATCTCACACAAAACCTAACAGACCCACCTGGCAAACAAACAGGACACCAGTGATAATTAAGTAGTTGGGGCTGGAATACAACCTTGAGCATGGTGCTAATGTGGTTGCAAAGATGTAAAAAAACAGTGAACAGTTATGGTCTTGTCCCTGGTGGTGCACTCTACCATTTCAATGGCTACTGTACTCAAAGGAGTGAAAAAAATTGCAGAAATAGTGCTAAGAGGTCCAAGTCTGCATCCTCACGGACTTTAGGATAACTCTGTCACACTGGATTTTGATAGAATTACCTTCTGTGAATAAAGTGACCCATGTGTGCATGTTTCCAGGACTAAACCCCCAGACTACTTTACCTCGCCCCTCTCTAACTCACTCACATATTGTCAGTATATTGTGTTGGTTAAATTTGAAAGGTGCTGGTAGCTTTTATTTGTTCTCTACCTTTATGATTGTTTAGGTAAAAAGATATAAATCTCTTGGATTTTGCTGTGTAATATGAATGAAATGCTAGATATTAATTTCCTCTTTTGCATCCATGTACACTTATATAGAAAACTTCCTGTTGAAATGATCCATGATCAGACTGGGAGGTGATTCCATAAAAGAGTATGTTGGGTATTTAATCACACCAGAGGGAAATCTAGGTAGTGGTTTTAATTAAGGCATGTTCTGTTGTGATAATGCATAATCTCAGGAAAAAGTGAAGGCAGTTCTTTCGAAGGGATAAAAATTAATGCTGTGAAAAATGAGGAAAAATATCAAAGCTGAGAATTTTTTTGTCGATAATGTACAACCTTTCTGGCCAGAGCAAGTTAGCTTACTTCAGTATTTGGAGAGAGATGCCTTTCATGGGCTCTCTCATGACACAGTTTGTCTTCTGTGGAGTGAGCATAATGATTCTGGGTCATGTCAGAGTTACTCAGTGTAGAAAGCTTGAGTCCACTATACAAGATTATGGTGGTTCTGCTTGTATGTGGTGGATTTACTTTCCAAGGAAGCTCCTATACCTGCCCAATTACATCCAAGCACAGGGCTGGAGACCTAGAACAAGAGCAGGCTGGTATTCAGCTGCAGCCTGCTCATGCCTGTGGAAGAGTTCCTGGGCCATAAGCCAGTTCCTGTAACCATCTCAGCTCTCCTGAGAGGCTGCAATGGGCTCCCTTGACAATGTGTTGAGCATCCCTCCTCCAGGTCCAGCTCTGCCTCAGGGAGAACTTGTGGTATCTTTTATTTGTTACAACCTGAAATTCATGACTGAAAGAACAGTATGAGTCTATCTCCCATTTGATGATTAAACACCTTATTATGCATTTCAGGGATTCAAATATATCATACTTTATCTAGGGAATGTGAACATTATAAACCATAAAGTATTCTGGACTATATCCATGCAATGCTCTGACTACTCTGACGTGCTTTGAAGGAGAGCAGACATAGATTTGGTTTTAACTTTGGTCAGTAAAGCTGAGTTTACAGTTCTTTTGCACTGCTAGGGCAGCATATACCAAGTAGAGCTTATCAGAAGTTATCAGGCTTTATTTTTCTGATTTATACCTAAGGAGTAGATTTTTTTTTTTTCCCAAAGGGACAAGAAAAGAGTTATGCCGCCACTTTCTATTAATTTTAAGTGGAAGACTGATGCCTCATGTTCTTATATAAACACAAACAGAAAAGTCAACAAAGTTACAAAGGCTTTGTGTCTGGCTGTCTTTTTTTTACTGCAACCTTCCCTTACAAGATTTTAAGGAGTCTTAAGCTGTTATGAGACTAATGTTGATAAACAAAAAGGTGGTGGTATTAGTTTCTTTTCTTAGAAAAGACTTCTGATGTCGTCATGTATGACGGTTGTGCTGCTATATCTAATCTCGTTTGAAAGAAAAAAACAACCAAGAAGAGTTAAAAAAATCAATTACTGCTTTTCTGATCAAAAAAAAAAGGGGAGTTAAGACTAAATTACAAAGCATCCTTTTTAAGAGCTATTTGGGGGGGGGGGGGGGGGGGGGGAGGGCATTATCATCACATGGGAAGGGTTGTGTAGAAGCACCAGGAAATGGAGCCCAAAATCTGAGATTTTTTTTTTAGAACAATTTCTCGCAGATGGGAAATCCTTTTGATTTTAAGCACAGGGTAAAAATAAAATACCTGTATTTAAAGTGTTTTTCTGCTTATGGTTAGATACACTATTGTACCTTTTTGCTAAGATCAGCCATGGAAAGACAAAAGCTAGTCTGTCGGGTACCTAAATCTTTTTTAAGAATCAGAAATAAATAGCTGGGTGTTTATAAAAAAATAAATTGTCTCCTTCAGAATAATGATCTGTAAACTGCGTATGACAGGGAAAGATTGAAGGTTACAGACAGTAATTGCACACGTACAAAGGCACACCTGGTGAACAATGTAGTTTACTGAGAATCAGGTTTGCCTCTTTTCCTAAAGGCACTAGGAAGATCAGAAAGCAGGAAAGTTCACAAATGTCGTTCACCGTTTAAGTTTTAAGATACTGACATGTGCTCCAGTGATGGCACTGTCTGATGACATCTTATCTGCACAGGCAACTCATATTTTTTTCGTTGCTAATAACTATAATAAAAAAATCTTTACCATTTCTGTTTAAAAAGAAACATATTATTAGTTCATAACGAATGTCACACTTTCCTTTTGTATCCATGCTTTGCTGTCTCTAGGAGTTGAGTGACCTCCAATATTAACACAGAGGTAGCATAGATCCTTTGCAAATAGTGGAATCGGCATGTGGTGGAAGTCACTTGCTGTGCAAATATGCAACTAGTATGATTCTAAGTGCCATATCAAGCCCCACAGACTGAACAGGTTAATAAGTACAGAATATAGTGGCCAGAATGCTAAAACTACATAGGAAAGATGGCATCCATCTATTGCGGAACAGTATCAGGCTGCTGGCACACAAAATGAAAAAACTTATAAGGAACCTGTTTTTATTTAGAGAGTGGACAGAAAATGAAAAATCAGTATCAACATATATATATATGAAAAAAGAAAAAACTTTAGCTGAATATGTGTACATTAGCTGTCTCTATAGTAATTATTGCCATTCTGGAAAGAGGTAGAATTATGGATAGCTTTATCTATATCTTGAAAGCTGCATGTTGTTGTGGAAAAAGGAGCTACTAAAAGATTATCCTTAAAAAGACATGGGAGATCTAGGAAGGCTAAAGAAAAGGCCTTCAAGGCTGACAAGAGGTAGAGCTCCACTTCCACAGAGGAAGACCCTTGCATTACTGAGGGTGCTGAAAGTACTCCAGCTTTTGAGTAGCTATTTGGTTTTGCAGTCCAAGGTTTTTTTTCTTTTGTTTTTTCTTTTTTTTCCCCCTTCTTTCTCTCCTCCTTACTGACATGTAAGAAATCCTCAACTGGAGAGGGCTCTTCCATAAATTACATGAAACATTCTTCACTGAGAAGTCTGGAAAGTTTAGCTTCCTACACTTTTTGTTACGTATGGTTTTGTGTTGTAGAGCCAAAAATACATCAGTCTTCTATAATTCAAATCTTTCTTGTTTTTCAAGGCAGGTTTCAAGATGTTGCTGTTTTGCTTGTTGTTAATTTCTGGCTCTGCTAATTGGTTTTTGTTCTCTCCCCCCTCCCCCTCCCCCCCCCCCCCCCCCCCCCCCCCCATTAATTTGTATGCGTTGACTTGACTTTAATTAAACCTGTTTGACAGACAGCTTCTTCCTTTATTCCCATCATTCCCTTTTTCTTAATCCTAACACATCACAAAATGTCTGCTTTCATTTACTCTGGCATCAATTCACTGTAATTCCATCAGAGTCACTGGAGTTACTTTGAATGTACTGCTTATAAGAAAGAACAAAATTTTATCCCATGATTGACAATTACAGACATCTGAATGGAGGGAAAACCCACAAATCTTTCCAAAACAGTGTTCAGTCTTTACTCTTAACGGATTTCATGTCACCAGGGAATGTGTTGAGTGATTATGCCCGTGACCATGTGGTGGGAAAAGAAATCTGAACACTTGAATATAAGAATTGGATATTACTAATGAGCAAGCTTGCAAATTAGCATATTCTGACATAATGAAAGCCTAATACGAGTCAAATTCTTTGTTTTTAAAAAGTACACCACAAGAGGTTTTTTTGGTCTTTCCCTGAAATAAGAGAGGGTAGGAACACCTTAAGGACACTTTTAGTAATTACTCCTAGCCATGCTTTGCTCTGGTCAGTAATTACTATTTAATTTTCTGAAACAGTAAAGAGTACATTTTTCTTCTCTATGAAATCACATGTTGTAATTAATTGCTTCTGAGTTGTGTGAAGACATTTGACAGTAAAAAATTCATAGTGATTTTTTATTTGCCCTTCAAGAGAAGGATTTTATTTTCTTAACTGCAAATTGAGCAAAACTAAGAAAAGGTGTATATAATTTCTACAACTAGCCCTATTTCTACTGAAGTCTCAAATGTCAGTAGTTCAGCTCCCAAAGGTTAAAGTGCCATTTCCTGATGTTTAATGGACTCTCACTTCTGTTCTGCAGAAAAATGGAAAGGAAGAGGAAGAGCAGGGTCACATTTTGAATCAGCGCGAAGACGGAGTAGAGCTGTCCTTTATCATATTTCTGGACATCTACAAAGAAGAGAAAAGAACAAATTAAAAATTAATAATGTAGGTGTAATTCTTCTCTTTTTCAAAAATGTACTCTTTGTACTGTCTTTTTTTTTAAGTGCTGTAAAAGGTCTGTGAGTACCCGAGAAATGTCCTAGTCATAATTTTACTGTAACAAAAGTAGTAAAGTGCAGTTCACTTAAGTTCAGTTCTGCCTACTATGGTATCTGTTACACTTCATATAGCAAGACAGTGTTTTTAGCCATACTGTAAACAGATATTTACTTAACCCCAGGGAAGCCACATGATAAAATTTCTCAGAACTCAATTTTAGATTTGAATTTGCTTTACTGTCCCATTTATTTTATTTAAATAATTACTATTTGCCAAAAAAAAATGAAGAAACTCAAGGTATTACTCTAGCTGAAAATCTCTATGCTGTATAAGCTCCAAAAGGTCACACTTCATTCAGACAACTTTTCATGGAATATCTCCAACTTCGTGCAGAGTAAATTTGTCTTTTAATTTACTAATTGAAGCAGTAATGGCTCTTCTTTTTTTTACTTCTGTGTTCCCCTAGTAACTGTAACTAATAAGTAAGTTCATAAATACCCTGTGAATTTTGCAAAAACCAAATCAAACAATCGACAAAACCAGAAATATAGCAGCAGAAAGACTTCTAAAGAAATACGCTCAGGAGAAAGAATAACTCTTCTGCTCTATTGAACTATGTTTCAGGAGAAAAATTAATGCAGTTGAAAACTAGAGATGTGTATGAAATCAGTATGTACATATAAAAACTTACTAGAATAATACCTAAGAGCCTGTTCCAACAGTGAGAGCCTATAGTTATTAGAAGCAGCCATAGAAAAAAAGAAACAGCTTTTCTTACAGTCTCAGAACAGTATTTAGTTTCTTGTTTATATATCATTAGGATCTTAAAGCTAAAATATTTGACATAGCCACAGGAAGAAAATGGTCAGGTGGTTTTTTTGGGGTAGTTTTTTTTGTTGTTTATGAACACTGTGAAAAGGTGATCTGCTGCTGGGTATTTTCCTTTTATTGGCTGCCAAAATTAAGCAGCAGTGCAGATACATCCCCCTAGACATTATTACATTACAAATTAGAAGCAGAAAAAACGATATAGATGAAGGACATGAAAATACACAGCTGGTATATGCCTCAAAGAGCATACAGACACTTCCATTTAATGTAAATTTTAAATGTTAAAAAAAGGTTTACAAAGCTAAAAATGTTACAAAATGTTAAATGTTGAAAAAGTGCAAAATTTTTTTTTTAAATCTGCAAGCTATGACCAGGTCTTCCAGTGATATTTTCATAGTATAGTAATGTTTTTTAGGAATATGGCTTTGGAGTAGTTTTTGATGACTTTTCTGTACTGTCAAAATCCTAGTGCAGGTGATATTATTCTTGTTTAAAACATTTGTTTTCAGATTAATTTACTACCTTTAGTGCATAAAATTAAAGCCGTGAATCGGAAGTCATGAGAGGAACATTTTCTTCTCTGTGATTAAAAATGGGCTGACGCTAACAGCAACGAGAATTCAGCCCCTAAGATTCACGGATGAGAACCAAGAATGGAGAAAGCAAGGACATCAGTATTTCAAAAGAAACACACAAAGAGAAAGTCTGTGGCAGGCAAGGCAAATGTAATTAAGTCCGCAGTCATGCAGTTGTTGTCTTTTTATATTCATCATGAATAGCTTCAAGATCAGAATTTATCTTAGCTTGCTGAATACACAATATTGTTTTGTGATGCTCTTCATTACTAGAACAAAATTAACCAGGAGCACAATGACAGTGAGCAAGAATTTTTTTAGTAAATAATACAAGACAGTTCATGTACCACATGCTGCTTTTCAGGAAGGTAAGTGTTTTTGTTAAAATTCTGAAAGGTGAAAGCTAAGAACTTATAAAACTGATGCTTAAGACTGAAGTCTTTGTTGCAAAGACCTTTGCTGGTTAGATGACAAAGACTCGAGACACATGACCCAGCTAGATATAGTCTTAACAGTGAAGGTAGTCCGTTCTGGAGCCGTGTTATGCTGCACCTATATTAGTATTTTGGTTTAGAACAGGAGTGAAATTTTAAAGAGAATCAAAAAGTTATTTCTACCAATTGTGCTTTGGTTCATAGCAGTTTCAGGCACACGAATTAGATTCCCTCAGGAACTAAACTAGTAGAGGTGCTCCAAGTATTAACAGCTGCTCAGTCCACAGGACCAGGCTAGAGTTAGTCTGAAACACCCTCCTTACAGCTCTAAAACAGTTATAGGAAGGATGTTTTATCTTCAGCAGCATCTATTCCTTTCTGTATGTTTATTCGTATTTGAAGTACTATGTCCTCACGTATACAAAGATTTAACCAATCTGTCCAGCAGAAAAACATTGCTCTTCAGTCAGAATTCACCCAAGAGAGGAAGAAATAGTTCACCAGATTCAGTTCCCTACTCAGTGTATTTAATCTGTTCCTTATTAATCCTCTTCCTGCCTCAACATTCACAAAAGTTACTCCATCTACAGAACCGTCTGTCTATGTAACTGTGAGGACTACATTAGAAAAAAAATAGCATTAGTTCTTGCCTGCATATGAGTATGTCATATTTCATTATGTTTTTTTTAAAAAAAACCTAATGGCTGAGTTGGAAGAAATGCGTCTCTATGATCAAATTATTGTTTTGTCTCATTTCATTTTTTTATCTCTTTTCAGAATGTTTTTGTAGATAAACCAGCATTTCCAGAATACAAAGTTTCAGATGCAAAAAAATCCAAATTCATACTGTTGCATTTTAGCACATTTAAAGCTGGCTGGGACTGGCTTATTTTACTGGCAACGTTTTATGTTGCTGTGACTGTACCTTACAATGTTTGCTTTATTGGCCATGATGAGCTGTCTACAACTCGAAGCACAACTGTCAGTGACATTGCAGTGGAAATTCTTTTTATCATCGGTAAGATATGTTTGGGGTTTCTTTGGGATCTCATTTTTGACATCTAAGGTTTTCACAGAATGTGTAAGATAGAAAAGGAAATAATCATCATTTTCATGATTTTAAAGACAATCAATATTAGCTTTATAGTTTGAGAGCTTGTCTGAACTTTAGATCTTTTTTTTTTCTTTTTTTTTTCTTTTTTTTTAATTTAAATTGCTTCAGGTAGTCTTGCTGTTACTCAAAAGGGAACTTTGACCTCAAGGAAGATTAAAAACCATTGTTTCACCCTGTGGACGCCTAAAACCTTCCCAATGTAGGGATGTGCCCTGGAATTACCATAGTGTTGTTCATAACGTACTTTTTTTTTTTTTCTATTACCTTTCACAAACACTTAGAAGACCCATGGACAGCAAGTTGAAAATCACTGGATTTTAAAAACTAAGCACATAAGAGTAAAACTCATATTGCAATAATGCAAATGTATCATATTCCACTATACTGGAATAGAATTTAAGAGGTTGCAGCTTGTCATCTGGTCCATTCTCTAAAATTTTTATTTCAGTGGTCCATTTAATTCTTATACCATTAACAAATTAAAAAGAAGACAAGATCATATCTAGTAGTGGCCTTGTAGCAGAGCAGTTTCCTTTTTATATTATCTTTTTTCAATTTCTTTGTGAACATAGAAAAGAATCCCTGACTAGAGTCACACAAGATTTTCCCCAGGTTTTTCTTGTTGTAATACCACTCAGTGCTGTCACACTGACGAACCATAGCTCAGATCTGTTGATAACATGCAGATGAAGAAGTTATTCTTTTAAAGAAAAAAGCAAATTTGAGTATGTCTTTCTTGAATATGAAAAGGCTTAGGGTGGGTTCTAAGAGAGAAAGAAAATGAACAAAAGAACAAAATCATCCTCAGACTCGAAATTTCTTTTCTACTTTCCTTTTCAGTATTTTTTCCTGAAAAAAGTAGCTTAACTCATACATTAAAAGCAATGTTACGATCTTCTCTGGGAGAACAATAAAAACCCTGGAAAATTCTTAAGCACTAAGAAAAAACTCAGAATGTCTTTAGTTTAACAGAAGATTTTCTTATGAAAATGTTGAAAAGTTTATTCCATTTATTTGACAGCTTTACTGCAGACAGTAAGACTAGGAGATGATGTTGCTGGTGGAAGAATGAGATGTTATGATGGATAAATATTTGTGTTTCCTCCTTTGGACATTGATTCGTTATTAGGTTTAAGGTCTAATTTTCCCCTTTTATGCTCACTATTAAATCTTGATGGACTCTTTCATGTTAATGCAGGCAAATCGCATTCAATAATACTTAAGCACTGCAATAAGAAACCTGCATACTGCAATGCAAACCACCAAGGATCATCTTTCTGTAAAAAGAAAGTTTATTACTCTAGTAGTCATAAATGACTCCATGTTCCATTTTAAAGATTACAAAATTAAATAGTTCCACTTGATCTATCTGTACGTCTTTATAAAAACAGTAGACTCAAGGTTATGATATTTTGATAATGGTGATATCCTTCACCCCACATCGGTGTAGATAACTGGTTTGTGTCATGAATGTTTATTAGAATCTGAACACAAGAGAGTACAATCTGATTCTAACTGATTTATGTGCTGTAGTGTTCATTTGAAGCAAGACAGATGGTGTACTGCTCAGTGCTACTTTTCTGTTTATATTCTTTGCTGGAAATACGGACTTCTTATATCAGTAAGTCAAAAGCAGTGTTATCTCTATGATCAATAGAGTAGCTGGGTAAGAAAAATACAAGTAAGATGATGTTCTGTAACTTTGCTTCATATTTTCTGATTAGACTTTAAGGTCTATCATCCAGGAAATCAAACTATGGTCATAACTAAATACATTCAAAGAAAAGTGTAAGGCTTCTTTGCATAGTTATGTTACTGGTAACCACAAACACTGTACTGTAGCATATCAATATTCCTTCTCCACAGTTTCAATAATGGCTCAATTTTCCCCAAAAGAACTGTTTCTAAAGTTATTATCTGGTTTTAAATTTGTGGCTCTGGCAAAAGGTTTATGGATATTTTCATACTGCATTTAAATCTCTGAGTGAATTTAAAGGAAATACTGTTTATAGTCACCTCTTGATGGTCCCTTGTCTGTCAAAATGTTGAATGTGTATGTCTCAGAACATGTGTAAGTGAATTGAAAGTAGTACGACTGACAGCAAACATAAATTTAAGCATAAGTTTCAGGGTATTGTTTCACTGTGGCTCTGACAAACACATCTTTGATGTGTTTTTTGATCTGTGTGCTCTAAGAAAAGTCAATGAGAAATCTTGAGTAAAATTCTTTTTATGACGCTTCTGCCTCAGAAAGTCAATGGGGAGGTCTGTCTAAGATGAGGCCTTCAGCTGTATTACAGCTCTGTAATCACAGATTGAGGTATCACAACTCTGTAATCGTGGACTGGAGAAAAAGAGGCTATCTGCTTTGGTTTTATTAGGATTTCTCAGAACATAGAATAATATTCCTTTTATTCACATAAATTCCATAAATTCTTATTCGGACTTGACAAGCTGTGTTGTTAAAGGCAGTGAAGATATGACAATAAAAGGGAGAGATGTTGTCTGCACATCAGTTCAAGGAACATAATAGGGTAGAGGCTAAGGGTTTCCTTTAAGGGGAAGAATTTGAACAAATCTAGTGGCTAAAAAAATTGTTTAGGCTTATCAAATTTGTGAGTCAACATGTGCTTGAGCATAATAAAAGTACATATGGAAGTGTTCTGCTGACTTGGAGTGCTTATAAACAAGAGTATTGATCTGAATTAAATTATTTGTGAGAAAACAGCACATCTAGATAGAGCTTTAACTGCTTTAGCCTTTAAAGTTCTCTAAAACATAAGCAGAAGATAAACAATGTAATAATAACCCCTTTTGTGATGTCTTTGGGGAAGAGGTTGGAGGGGGAACACAACTAAGGTTTCTCAAATTAAGTTAAAATTATTTTTCTCTTGATGTTTCTTGTATTTGCTAGTGCTTTGGTAATTTGGATGATGTGATGTTTGAGTGTGCTTTCAGATCTCTTTTCCTCTGTAATGTGTGCAAATCTTCTCTAACATTCCCCTGTACATAAATAATTTGGTTTCTCTATCCAATGATAGTGTAAACTAGTTTAGGTTTAGATTTTTTGACTGGTTTACGTATCCTAAAATCATAAAGAGGTGGAGAGAAAAACATCTTAACATTAGTGTATTTAAGCAAACATAGAAAATTGTCTTAGAGAGTGTTTCAGCTGGTGAGTGATATTACTGCTTTATTACATTATTTACTTCAAAGGTTATACCCCTTAATTTACATAGGCAGTAGCTGGGTCCTTCATTTGTGAACAGGTATGTCTAGGTGACTAAAATTGCAATACTTCTAGGAAGCATAATGGATCTTGGTTACTTTCCAATCTTATTTGTAAAGTTTTCTCTCTTTTGGGGAGAAAATGTGGGAGAATCTCTCTCCAAGTTGATTCCATTTCATTAATAATAACCTCCTGATTGCATAACTTTTACTCTTCCATGACTATCCAGTGAAGTGCTTTTCTTTCTGCAGCTGTTTTGTTCTAGTTTTCAGATATTTTTTTTTTCATTTAAGAACATTATTGAACACCTCAATTGAAGAAAGTAACATTACCAGAAAAATTATCAATACTTTTTTGCTAAATGCTCAGACTCACTCACAGGACTATTTGAATAGGTTGTCTTCAACAGGAGTTGAGATAAATGCAATGGTTCAGAGAAAATATGTATAGACTTTCAGGATAATGGTAATACATTGTGTGCTGGATAAGATCAAAGCTGTGTGACTATATTGTCTCCTAAGGTGGCCTAAGCAACTACAGAGGGAAAATAAGCGACCTTTAACTTTTAATTTTAGTTTTCTATTTGTGGATCATCCAGTTTCTAGTGGAAGACGGAGAACCCTGGGTACTAATTATAGCTATAAAATTATACTTTTTATAAACTTAATGGTGGCAGTAATTTTAAGTGATTTTCTGCAGTGCAATATTTTGCCTACCTGTGGAAAAAAAAAATAACCATACCCATCCCTTCCCCCACTCTCCACACACACATACTCATCTGAAGACTTTATCTGTCTTGCACTTTCAAGAAAGAAAATTAATCACCGCTACTAAGATAGCTTCTCTTTGTGTTTCTCTCTCTCTTGTTAAGTATTATTTAGCAGTGTTTTATCAGCAATTTCAGTTTTTAAAAGCAGCATGTTTAGAAGCCCTAAAGCTGTGATTTATATTGCATGATACTGTAGATTAAAGACACTTGTTGGCCCATTAGTGTCTATCACAAATGTAAATGACTCAAAATTTTTCCAAAACTGTCTTAAATCATACGAAGCCCTTGAGTTTCAGATGTTTAATATGTAGAGATTTAAAAACATGGTACAAACCCAGTAGAAATTCGTACCATCATTCATGACTTACCCAGTCATTCAAGTGTGTATATTATTGTATCAAAAATAACATATGTTAAACAAAATTTGTTGGAATCAGATGAGATAATATTAAGAGCTGTAGAATTTATTCAGTTGCTTTAAATTAGGTTTGTTTTCTTTTTTCTGTCATGTTCTTTATTATGGTTATCATTTCATATCTTTGCAAGTATACAGAAGGTCATGTAAAACAGTATCTGTGTCTAGGGGACCTCTCACCTAAGAGGACTCGTGCATTTTGAAAGGAAATGACAGTATTTTGAACTATATTTTAGAAAGTGTGCTTTCAGACACTAATATGCTAAAATTTAGGTAGAAGCCAAGGGAGTGGTTTGAATTTGTCTCTGGGAATTTATCTCTGAGCATCAAATGGTCTTGTCTGTGAATAAATATGAACAAAGCATGAAACCAGGTAGAGTGACATTGTTGATACACCTAATATTAGGAAGGGAAGGTGATAATAAATTGTTCATAGACTACAGATTACCTAGTAATGTAAATAAAGAGTACAAAATGTTTATGTTGAAAAGCCATAATAAATTTCCTAAAGATTCTCACTCAAAGCATCAAACTGAAGTTAGCAAGACCACTATATTGTCAGAAATTTTCCAGTAGCCTTCCTTACATACCCTTGTAAGGAGGAGAGACGCTAGTCTCCACACAACATACTGTTTCCAAGCACTAAAACATCTACCTGGACATAAAGGAGATAATCATAATCCACAGTAATTTAGAAGTGATAATTTCCATGGAAATGTTTCTTTATCTTCAGGTAGATGCAGATAAATATCATGATAATGGAGGCACACCAAAAATTTGAGTTGTATTGGCTCTGCTGACTCCTTCTCTTCATTTGCAGAGGTGTGATGTCATCGTTACACATTGTTAGCCAGCTTCTCATACAATGAAGAGAAAGTATGCTTGTAGATCTAACCAAAGTTTTAAGAAATCACTAACCCAAAATGTTGCTTACCACTCTTGAAGCTGGGAGATATCTTACAGTTAAGCCAAGAAAACTGCTCATCTGAGCATTCTTGTTTTTCCTGAGGCCAAAATGAATGACATTGACTTAAACTACTGGTGAACCAGTTAAAGAAGAGATCCTCATGTATTGTGCCATGTACTATCAAAGTTAAAGGTACTGAACCAGCTCCATTCTGAAATCTATTATTGTGAAGCAATATCGAAAACAAAGCAAGTGGATTATGCAGAATAAAGGCCTTTTAAAAAACACGTGTAAGATGGTGGCAACCTCATGAGTATAGGCTGAAATACACAGCATTTACCGTATGTATTTCTTTACTATTCTGGGGAGAGCTCTGTAGGCAGCTTATAGCTGGGTCAATATATTCTGCATCTGTGCTTCTAGCAAATATAGTAACCGTTCCACTTCTCAGCTGTTCTAAATGGATCTCTTTAGACAGATTATTTTTCTTTCCTGCTTCCTATTTTACAATGAGACACGTAACATCAGAGCGACAGGCTTCTGAGCATTTAGAAATGCTAAGAGCACTGAAGAACCAACTCCATCTTTCTTTGCCTAATCTATGGTGCTACTGTAGAAAAAAAAAAAAAAAAAAAACAGTGAGACAAATAATTTGTTTCTCCTATGGTCAATCCACACATTGGGAATTGCTATAGTAATAGTTTTGTATGTAGTGTTCACTCTGTTTCCTTTCAAAAAATATATGAAAGTTAAAACTACCCTGTTACACAGAGTATGACTGACTTACACTATAGCTACAGACAAAGTTTGATTTAGGTTTACTATCCTATAACATGATGGTAAAATAACACTACGTTTTTGAATAAGAATAAACTCTTTTAGTTAAACATCTAGGTTATTTCCAGCGAAATGCTTAGATAATTAAGAGTTTACCATTTTTTTTGTGAGCTTGCATGTGGTCTTTTTCTTTTTTTTTTTTTTATGATTTATGGATAATGTCCCATGTGAATTTTTGTCATGCTGCATGAGGTAATTTCTGAGAAAAATATTTCAGGTTTTCCCCTTGGAATTGGTAAAAAAATTGGAAGTGCATAAAGCACTTGCCCCATTGCCCACTGAATATTGTATTTTTTTGATCTTTTCATTGCTGTCTCCAGCATTTGTGTAAAGTCAACTGTGTTCATGAAATACCGAATATTTGTTTCACAGACATTGAATTCAATGAAAAGTTAAGTCATGTGACTGATGTTTCTTCACTCTTTGGAATTTCTTCTTTCTGACATATTTCTTCAGGTTCTATTAAGAAAATTACCCATGTAGGAACTTTCACACTTCTACAGTCATAAATACCAGCTTCTTTTAAAAACAGAGCTAGCAGTTCATTCTTCAGAAACATTTTTATTTCTTTGCTTTTCTTTCAAGACTCCGAAGTCTGTATCTTCCTTTACAGAAAAATCAATACAATATATTTTAGCTACTCAGTATATTCATGGACTGAGTCTGTTTTTAAGAGGTAGAGCATAGTTTATAAAAAAGAAAATCTTTCCAATGTTTAGTATGTGGTTGTAAAAGTCATGATATGTGATGCTTTTCTGGCATATCAAATATTGCAGAACTGAGATTAGCTAATCCCTGTTTAACACCCTCATAGTTAAGGAGGGCGACTTGAAAAGGTGAACCTAAAAAGCTGAAAATCAAGGAAGCAAATAAAAGAATGTGACCTTTTATTTTTTAAGTTTGTGGCCTTCTGTTCAGCTTCGTGATGCTGGGATTTGAATTCCTGGGCTCTCAGCAGACTAAAGAGTTGCAGTTAAAACCCCTGTTTTAGCATTGGTGTGCTGGTCTTTCTATGTGTCCTAGCATACCCGCAGTAGTAGGTAAAGCAGCCTAAATAAGGCATCTGGTACAGCATATCATGCTATTGCATGAACACTGACCATACTATACTTCTGGAGGGAGTAACTTTTGTTACTGCAATAGCCATTCAAACACCTAATGCCTTCAGATTTCGGGTTTTTATATTAATGGAAAATTTACCCAAGTAAAACAGTATTTCCACTTGAGTATGACTTCAAAATCCCATTACCTTCCACTGTAAGAACAAATAGTAAGGAAGAGCAGATCAGTCTGTCAGTTATAAATGGATTTTGGGAATCAGTTTTGCTATAATCTGTCATATCTGGGAACAGATCTTCGTCCATTAAAATCACTAAAAATGTTGTCAATTTGTCAAACTGTAAAGGAGCAAGGCTGAGAACACACGTCATAGTACTGCCTTAGAACAGGGACTGTGACACTCCTCGTGCTGTACAGTGACAAGCATCTTGGTGTCTAGTCGTAAATAAACTCTTTTCACTGGAGAAATTTGACTGGTAAAACAGCTTAGTGTAGTGGTGTCTAATCGTAATTAAACTCTTTTCACTGGAGAAATTTGACTGGTACAACAGCTTAGTGTAGTCATTGGTGACTTTAACACAAGAAAGCCTATGAATTATATTCATTCTACATTAGCAGAAGTTTTCTTCCAGAGATACATCATGAATGCAATAACCTTGTGCTGAGGATTTTAACAATTTCTAGCTCTAAACTGTTTCTGTTCCTCTGAATGTTAGTCACCCAGCAAAAGCCACACGACCCGTAAAAGAGAGCTTCTTTGAATGGAGGTGTAATGTGTCTCTGAAATCAGGTTCCTAACCTCTGTGCCTACCCGCACAAACCAAAGAGAGTTGTTTCCATAATATTCTAATGTGCTAATGGTCAGGAGAAAATTTAACTGGGAGTTGCACCCAAGGAAAAATAAGAGGGTAGAGGTATACTTTATAGCCAAATTTTACTGTTTTAAATGTACTGTTGCTTAAGGACTAACACTAATCCTTTTAAATAATTTTCTTTAATGATCATGCTCATCAATAAGATTATTTTTTCTGTTTAAGCTGTGGAAGAGAAAAATTTTTTCTCCTTAACAAAATGCCCTCCTGCTGGTACAATGTCGGCTTTTGATATTCCTTTTTAGATTTCAAGTCCATTGGGACCTACACTTCATATCTTCAGATATTCCTTTCTTTAATTTCTAGCAGTATAAAATTTGGGCTGGCTTCTTCCTTCTCACTGTTACCTATGTCAATACAATACATCTGAGATTTCAGTTATATGTAGTTTTATATGACCTTTCAGTTCTTAAAGATTCTGATAAGAAAGAAAAATCTTGATCATCTAGTTCAATCTTAAATATAAGACATTATATTTAATTCAGCTATTTAATATTAATTTCAATAAACTGTGCTTGGATAAGGCATGCTTTCCTGAAGGACATCAGCTCTTCCTCAAAGACCTCAGAGAAAGCAGAATCCACAATTTTATTCATCTATGGCTTGTAGATGACAAATTTATTTTTTGTATTTTTTTCATCAACCTGCAAAATGGTGTCCTGTTAAGTGTTTAGTTCTACTTGTTACTACCTGCTGATTCTTAGTTAGGATACAGTGGATTGTAATTTAACGTCTGATATGATACAACCCAGCTTTTCCATTCCAAAACCAAATAAGGATTTATTTAATACCTCTGGTTTTTCTACAAGATTATTGATAGCTTCTCTCATAATAGGATGCCACTAGTACAAAGGAACTAAAGCTGCAGATTAGCATTTCTTTCCTAATACATCTAAAACCTGTAGATTTCTTTCATCCTGGCTACCAGTGATTTCTTTCTCTTTCCCAAACAGTTCTAGATTTTCACATCAAATTTACTGTGGTTTATATTGATTGTTACTTCGTTCACCGTTTGTTATACCTTTCTTAAAAAAGAAAAAAAAAAAACAAAACTGTTCCTCCAGCAGCCGAACAGGCTGTTATAAAGACTTATTATTTTGTTATATATTATTACTTATATACAGTATATATTTTACTACATATTATGTATATATTATATAAAACCCCTACATTGAGGGGTTTTATTACTTAATCTCTGTTGTTTTTTTCTTGTAAACCTTGTTTGACTTCGTAATAGTCCAGATTCTAAACTACAGGTGTAAAATAAGTGTTACTTTCCTTTCCTGTATAGAACCAGTATCATTTCCCTCACCTTATCATGTCATCTTCTGAAAGAAAATCGTCAAGCTAATTGTGGTATTAGACATTTTGAGGGGACACGCTGAGTTGAAAAATCACACTTCCATTTGAATAAATTGTTCCTAGGAGATTTATCAAGAACATCTACGTTTATAGCAGCAGCAGGATAGAAAATATAAGAGTTTGTATAGGGACATATAAATGGTTCTTCATGCAATATAGCACTAATATTTCCTGGAATCTTTCCTAAAAACTCTCTGGCCAGATTCTAATACCAATGTCCATATATAATTAAATAACATTGGCTCAAATAATCAGACAGATCAAAGAGCTTGGACTTTGGGGAAACTATTGCTAGATAAAGACAATCAATGTAAAATCACATAAAGGAAGATGAAAAAAACAAAAAAAAAGAAATAAGAGAAGAGCCAGTTGTACCATCTAGGAGAGGGAGGTGGTGTAGGAAACTGTCTACTCAGAAAATCCATGGGATTAATATACCTGCAATCTAAAAGTGCACCATGGGCAGTTATTGACTCCTCTAACTAATCCTAAATTGTTATTCTGATGTAGCTTGACCATATGTCTAACCCCAGCAGCATTTATTTTTTAAAAATATCAAGGTTAAAAAGAAAAAAAAATGTTGGCACAGGAAAATCAACTGCTTCAGGTAAAATCATGCTGTTTATGGGTAAAGGGTTTGACCTGACCCTCAGAGAAATTTTTACTTCTGGCTTCTCTCTCTTTTTTTTTTTTTTTTTTTAAGAGGGATTAGAAATTGAGATTATGCAAAACATGTATTGTGCTTTCGAAAGTGGAAAAGGGGTATTGTTCTGGAAAACATCTTAAGGATTAAGATAGCTTAGTGAATATCCTTTTATGGTTTTCACTCTTTTTATATCATTTAGGAGTCCAACCTGCATTATGAATTAAGTAGAGCCTCCATTTTTTAATGTAATCGTTTTTCCACTTTGTTGAGCACCAGTTTAAATTGGTGTTTTCAAACCATTCACTGAGTGGATCTGTCTGTGTGTCAATGTGAGTATGACAGAAATCTAGAAAGGGATGGCTTGGTAAAGCATATGACATGTCCTACAGCACTTTAATCCAAGAGAGGCCACCAAACAGTTCCAAAACCCCATGGACTTGTTCAGAGTTTCCAGATTATTTATGCCCAGCTACGAAATATGTTGTCTTTTCATAGGGACTGACAATTGCTAGGGAATGGATTTTCACACTGGAAGCTTGTGAAAAAGAAAAAGGTCACAAATAGGTGAGTAAAAGTCATTAGAACACTCAAATAGGGAAAGGAATAAGTTAGAGCTTTTTAGTTAGATTACAGTATTGGCTTCAGAAATTTAGAATGAAAATGTCACAAAAGCACGTAGCCACGCAATTGCAAACTTGGAAGACATTAGGGTAATGTTGGTCCCAGCCTTCTGATGTCTACTGCTGTGGATACTGAGTAAGAGCTTAACTGGAGAAAAATATATAAATAAATTAGGAACTGCAACTGCATATAGATATAATGTAGACACCTTCATAGCTGAAAAAAACATGGTTTGTTTTTATACAAATTCATTTTCTTTAATCTTTTCTTGTAATTTTGGATGAGTTTTAGCGATATCACATTTCTTACAATAATTTATTTTTTTTAAAAAAGAGATATGTACCTATATATTATCAGTAGTGGAAATAATAGGCTGAGAAAATCTGCAGATTGAGCTAGTTAGCCACGGAATCCAACCAGGAGATAAACCAGACTCAAGGTTTAAGTTTAAGGTTGATTGTACCAAATGTTTTTTATGAGATTTGTCAGTCACTGTTCATTTTCTCTGCATGCATCTTAGGGACTTAGTGCCTAACAGGGCTTCCGGTTTGCCTTGTGGGGTTGATAGGGGAAGGTGATAGTCTGCAGGCTAGAGAGAAGGAGGAGTAGCACTGGAAAAGGAGAAAGGAACTGCACCAAGAGGCACATGTGGTCAGAGGGTGTGAGGAGCAGAAGCCAATGTTCAGATACAAGAGTGGAGCAGTGCTGGAGGATGTAGGATGAAAGGAGTAGGCATGTAAAAAAGGAGGTGAGGGGATAAGGAGGTAAGAGGTTTGCCTGGGGAGACAAAGCAGCAGTCTTTCTGAGGATGACTGGCCTTTGATTTGCCATTGAATTTCTCTTAATGTGTTGTTCTGCTTGACATGGATGTGGAAATTAGAGCCAAAATAATGGGAGAAAAAAAGTTCTATTTAAATCTTTGGAGGTGAGGGAGGGTTGCATGGGTGATGTGCTTGCTTGTTCCAAGTCTTGAAATGGGAGATCTTGGGTTCTCCCTATCGAGCGCTACCAGGTCAAGTTCACCTATGTTTTTGACAGCAGCGAAATTACTTACTGGTTTGTGGACTGACACACTTTGTTTCTGTTAAGCGCACAGGCTCACCTGCAGATCAGTAAGTGAGGAATGAGCAAAAGTCTGCAGCATAGGTCAGGGCCAGCTTAAAATGCATGAGTGTCTGTTAACAAAACAGGTGTATCTATGGTAAAACATGGTAAAAATCTGTGGAAAAAAAGGCACCTTGCAGTTTACAGATGGCTTAAGGGCCTTTCTTAAAGTCAGTAGTATAGTCAACTTCTTCTGGTGCTTTGGTTCGCTTGAACTCTGACTTTTTGCTGTCTAATTTTACTGAAATTGAATTATCTAACTTGAAATAGGAACCCAGAATTTTTCCTTGTGAAGACAAGAATAGAGAGGCTTTGCCTTTTCCTTCCTCTCAATATCAAGTATAAAGATGATATTTTAGATATGTGTGCTGTGTTTCAGCACAGAATGCAGTGAGTCAACCAATTTGATATTTTCTGCTGTGACTGTTTTAGTTTTAGGTAACTTTTTAATGACATTGCTCATGTCAGAGATATTATTTATGCTCCCTGTTCTTCTTTCCTGAGCATGTGACATGATCTATGTGGTTTTCAAGATCATTTTAAATTACATTTTTCCAGCTTACAGGGAAAAAATTAACAGTGAGGTAACTTCAGAATTTTCTTCCTGTAGTAATAATGCTTATTATTGTTTATTCATTGTTTATGTTATAAGAGCTGCCTAAGCAGAAAAGAGATTATAGTTCTTGTCCCAATCTGAAACAAACACATCAAACATAGCTTCCAGTATCAAGCTTGCACAGGTTGAAGTTTGTTGTTAGAGCATACTTAAAGACAATATATTCAAACATACCTCTCGTAGAAAAATTTTGACCCACTAATTGTCCAAAGATATTGAAGTCACTTCATGTATGATTTGACAATCAGCTCAGAGTTTAAATGTCTGTCCCTCTTGCATGATTTACAGCTATAACCTGTAAAATTCCCAACCTTCATCCTGTAGGAAATTGTTAAAGCCCACTTCATCTCAGGGCATTTGGAACACAAATTCAGCAGTAAAGAAAACCATTAGTTTTGATGCCATGGAGTTTTCTGGAGTCTCCAAAGCTTTACAATATTGATGCTTGTGTGGAACTTCAAGTTGTTCTTTGATAAGCTAGTGTCATTGGTAGGCAGAAGCTAGTGCTCAATAAGATTCACAGACAATTTCTAACATATTAAATAATCCATGGGTACTTTTAGAACAGATTATTGTCTCTTTTTTTATGTCTAACTACTCTGTTGCCTCAATTTGATTACCATTCTAGTTGCTCAAAGTCTTAATAATAAGAAAACATTTATTTAAAAAGAAAAAAAGAGAAACTTCCACTTTTTAAACAGCAATCCCCAAAAGACCATGGAACATATAATTCCTAAAAGTAATAAAATCTCTCAGGAGAAATGGTTGTTTCTAAGTTTGCATTAAAGATTTTGTTGTGCTTTTAGAAATTTCTTGCCTCAGGAGTTCTGTTTGTTTTTTTTTCCCTTACAGATTTCTCAGTAAGTACTTTAGCACACCAGCTATGCTGTAAATAAGGTTGCCCAGATGAAGAAAATGTTTATACCCAAGTATAGCTCAGAAAGCTGTCAAGAAATAAAAGATGGATCACACTCACCTCCCTCTGGAATTTTATCTAATGAGTTGGATGCAGAAAGAAGCACTTAGCATTTCCTATTCAATTTTATATATATATATGTTAACAGGGGTTATTGTCCTAAGTTGTCCTAAATTGCTTTGACAAGAAGGTAGAAAGGGGTGCTGTGCAGAAAACCTTCTAATCTCTTCAATCTTGAGCAGTGAATTCCATATGCACATTGATAAGCCTTTGGTGTGCTGGATGGCTTAGAGGAATTTAAAGCAAGCATTTATTTCCTTTTCTATTAAAGCTTTGGTTTTTTCACAAATGTTAATGTGCAATAAGTAAGCAAATCCTTTTTGTAACTTTAACAACTACACACTGGAGGTTTCTGAGACAAATAAGAATGAGAAGTTTCAAAATACTACTGATGAAAATAGCCTTACCTTTCTTTCTTACTTATCTCAAGCAAATCTGCATGAAATAGTTATGTGTGTGGCTGGTGCTACCATACTGATCTGTAAATGTGAATAGTAACCAACTATAATAAGCATCTGTGGAGCTAAACCGAGGCCCTTACTCATTAAGAACCATGTGAAATCATGCTAATTTCACATCTTAATTGTATTACTGAAAATTTCAGAACATTTTTCTAGCTTTAAGAATGCAGGGCCAGCTCAGACTACTTGGTGATCTGAGCTAAAATTGTTATGTCTGATTTTACTTATATGTTCTGTTCAGTCTGAGGATTTTGTTAAATGAAAACAGTAGTTCTTAAAGCACGAACCAATTATAGCCTGCAAGACCTCAGTCCAAGAAACCAGAATAGCCTCAGATATGCATCCAGGTCATTTTGTGTTACGGCTTTGCATTAAATCTTGAAAAATTTTGAGGATCAACACTGTGCCAAAACAACAAGAACTCCCCCAAAGGTTTTATTAATTTGGGAGGCTCAACTCTAATGAGTAGAAGACTGTCAGAGAGCAAACTGTCAGAAATACCATAGATCCACTACTAGCAGTGTATAGGTTAACTAGTATATGTCAAATATTCATAGCAGACTGTCTAGCTTCAAACTGCCAAAGACAGCATAAAACATTTCTGCCAGTGAACCTGGGAAGCAATTCTTTTCCAGACCCGGACCTGGCATTAGAAATGGGCACTTGCTCAAAATGCATCCTAAAGAAATCTTTTCTGATATCTCAAAGGAATGATCCAACACGATCCTCTCTGTGCTTAGTCTCTCTCTGCCTCTTCTCTTTGCCCTCAGTTTATCAGTGGGGGAAAAAATTGATTCCTGGCTTCTTGCATAATGGCTAACAGGCTTGCAGATAAGATCTTACTTCACCCAGCCTTAGTGTACCCTGCCTAAAGAACATGTAGGAAGAAATGCAAATCAATCCTTTTTCCCCCTAAAGCTATGAAAGGAAGGGATAAACAGAGTAACTCAATGCTGCAAAGGATGATCATGATAGTCAAACCTGCCTTTCTTCTCTGTACATCTGCATATATATATTCACCTCATGTACACAAGCTACATGAGTACACACATATGTGCTTGAACGTATCTTAAATGTCTTTAGTATGACATTGTCTTATACAGTATGAGTGTTTAACATGTCTCCAAATGATTTAAGTCCATCATGTCATTTGCTAAGCCACATTTCATTTACAAAATGGATTTACCTAAAGTCCATGTCTGCCTAGCTTAGGCTATTTTGCCTAAGTAACCTATCAGTGGATGAAAACAAGTAAAAGTCAGGTCTCCTGTTAGAATTCTGGAGCTGAGTAAATCAAGAATGTTGAATTTATAACACCCTGTAAAGCTAAGTCCAGGTAGCTTTTCGTAATTCTTCTCTTTGGCTTTTCATTTGTCTTGAGCTGTATGGTTGTTTCACCAAAGTCACAGGCTACAAACTGTTTTCTGTTCACGGGTGATATTCTTGCTTTTGCCAGCGCTTTACAGTAAGCCCATACTGTCACTCTAAGCTATTGGAAATCTCTTTTGGTGTCATTGTTCTCCAAGCCAGAATCTCCCCTTCTACAGGTATCTTCTTCCTTCTTGGGTCTTAGATGTGTTTTGCCTATCATGTGGCAATATTTGACCAATTTTATGTTTGGATTTGGGTTGGCTGCAGTCATCCATCTTCTTTATTAAAAACTGTGAATTTAATCAGCCAAGATGAATCCTCTAGAAACAGTTTTATTTACAAACAAACCCATAGTAACAACATTTTGAAACTAAGCAGAAAGCCAGGTTCAGCTTTTGTTTTATTTGTCTCATATACCGGTTAATGCAAACCTTCAAATTACAATGATGCAGGATGAAATAACTTGAGCACAACTAAGTATTCTGTAGCAATCAATTAGTTGGATAGCTGTATCAAAAAGACATAATTCTCTTAGCAAAAGACAGTGCGTTAATTTCACGCACCCGGTGAACTTGTGACATTGGTTGTATTTTAACATGTACTGTTATTGCTACACATTCAACATATATGCCAGAATGAGCTGCTTTTCTTGTGATTAACAGGTCTATTATTTTCTGGATCATCACGTTTAGTGGTGATCTCCCTCCCAGGTTACTAAAATTGTTGTGGCAAATTCCATTTCCATTTCTCCAATTTTCTGAGACTTTATTAGAAGTTAATACTAGTGATTCAGAAAGTGGCTGTCAGCAAATTCCACTTAGAATATTAGGTGGAACTTTGTCTTCAAAAATCTCTTTGAAATGTCTGATGCCTCCTTTGTTATACAATAAGCTTCTGTACCATCTACAGCACCATATAGAGTGGTAAATCTCCCTACTTCATTCCAAAACCAGTTTTAGTTTCCTTCTTTTTAGAAAACAAGACACAAGTGGACTGTAATATTCTATACAAGTCTTCAATTTTGTTAGTCATTTAAAATTAATTACGCTTTGTTCACACTTTCAACTTGTAATTTTGATAGTCACTGATCTTTTCCGCATTTCAATTACATTTTATGGTTATTTTGTATCTTACAAATTTGTGAGGTTTTTTCGTTTGTGTGTTTTGTGTGAAAGCTTACTGTTTTTCCTTAATGTCCCGAGTGTTAATTCATGCTTAAAATGTGTTCAAAATATACATGTTGATATAGCACTCAGGGTCTTCAAAAAAGTTTCTTTTACACATCCAGTTGCACATCTTAAATTATGTCATATTTTCACAGTGTCAATGTACGATAAGATCATGTTTTCCAGATCTAAACAGTAATTGATTTTCAGTCAAAAGTAAGACTTTTCCCCCCATTAAAATAGATTACAACACTAATTCATCCCAAATTGCCACAGAACATCTAATCCCGTGTTAGGTAGTTATTATTTTCTTTAGAAACTGATAGGAATTTTTATTGCTGAGTTTATAGAACAAACTATATATCTGAAACTGAAGGCATATATAATGCTTTGTTTAGCATCCTACATAATATGAATAGATTATATTTTTCAATAACTCTTTTTGTGAGCATAAGGTGTCATTGCAAAAAATTACATTAATTGTGCCTGTTTCACTGTCAAAGTAGGACAGCTATGAAAGTGAAAGTCAGGAACAATATAGCTGAAAAATCATTTCTACTATCTACACTGAAGAACTTGAGAATACTACACAAAATACCAAAATGTTTTAGAATTGCAGCTATTAATACTTATTTGTAATAAAACTGTAAAAATATGCAACAGAATTATCCTTTCTTTAAGGATGAGGAACATGTATATGAAAAATACACATATGGCAATGAAATTGATTTAATGTGCATTTATCTTACTACATGTTAAATGAGAGTCCAATTAATATTTTAGAGAAGCTGATCTATCATAGAAGTGCTTCTCTGGTTGTGTTTCAAAAACTTTAAGAAAAGCTCCAGGGAGATTAATCTTTGAAACCTTGTTGGGTTTTTTTTGGTTGGAAAAAAATTTTCAAGTGGAAAAAAAAATCAAGTGTATATAATGGAACATGACTGGTTTATAGCAGCTATGAATTTAATCAGACTCTGTTGTGGTTCAGAGTATCATCTAACATAATATAAATTCACAAAATGTGTATCTCAATGCAAATCTGAGTAGAATTACAGAAGATGGTAAAATTGACACTTTTGTAAACATTACACCAATGTTTGGCAGTGCTTTAGGCAAGCATTCTTATACCTTGTGCCCCAGAATTGTAGAGATCTTTAACTCCAATTCTTCATAGCTTCCATTGTCACAATGTGCAGCACGGCACAGCAAACATGGAGGGAAGCATCTCTACGAGTACACTAAAGGAAAGGAAGTTTGATATTGCTGTTCTTAAGATGGAAATGCTGTTGCAGATTCCGAGTGACCACAACAGATCTCCTGCTCAAACCTGGACGGGAGTTAGTAATTCGTCTGAGTGTCAGCTACTCCATTATATTTAAAACAAAGTGTAAGCAACAGCGTAAAGTTAGTAGGCGGATGGATATAATTTTCAAACTCCTTTGCAAGAACAATAGTGTGAACTGTTCAATCTGTAGGATTTCAACAGTAATTTCTGCATGGATTGTGTGGCTTCTGTATTTGAGTATCTATATTCATAAGGCATGAAAAAGAAGTTGTTATAAAATACTGGATCTGCCTGGTCCAAACGTAGACCACACTAGCCCTAAGCATTCCAGTCCTGTAGGTACCACTCCCCAATGCTATCCTGGTACAGTTAGGAATGAAATGATTTCCATTTTTAATGTTTTTTTCAGTACCAAAAATTTCTAAAGTAAAATTCCAGAAATTAAAAATTACTTTAATATAGACGGGTGGCATTCCATGCCCTCTCAATGAGGCAGCATTTTCCATTAAGGCTTTATAATGTGTCAGATTGTTTTATATCAAGTTGATTTACTCAGTTAAGTTGAACCTAGTCAGATACTTTTTCTCTTGCTCTGCTTTACAGTGCTCTACTCTACTGTAAGTCTGTGTATTGGCTGTCCTCATCGTACTAACAACATTGTTGAAAAGTGTCATTTCTAAAGCCTTCTTAATTCAGAAGTAACAGCACAGAAAAATACTACAATAAAAAAGAGAGAAAGCATCTGAAAAGATGAAAAACAATGTCCTTGATAAATGGGAAAATTCGGGAAAGGGGAAAAATACCTAACAGCCAGAACTTAATATAATCTAGTGAGAGCTGCATAAGTGTTTACTTACTCCATTTTCAGCATACATGTTCTGCATAACCATAAGGCTTTGATTTTCAAATTTTCAGTTTTCAAATAAATTTTGGGGGGGAAAAGTCTTTCAATGTTTTTTTTTGCATTTTGCTGTCTAGGTTGTACAAAAGCTTGTGAAATGGACAAAGCTCACCCTACTCTTTATTATTTCAGTGGTAGCAACACTTTGTGTGTCATATTCTGGAAAATCTAGCCTTCAACTGTACTTTCTGAGGGAAGTCTGTTCATACATGCTGGTCTTCGCAGACTTTTGTTGTACACTGAATGAAATATGCAGGATAAAAGGTATATCAGAAATTAGGCATTCATTCTCATGTGTGTAGAGCAGGAAGAAAAGTCCTCAGGCACCAGAAAATGCCTACAAAATCAAGAGCAAATTAATCTACTACTCCTACTAGTAATCCTACTACCATCCACTTTTTAGTTCTAACTTGATTTGCATTAAAACCAAGTTACAATACTAGTACTGTTAGTGTTCATAATGTTCTAATTATGAAGAGACAAAAGTTGAGGTTTGCTTAATTTTCAGGACTGTCATAGATTTCTTTTTTTCCAGGAACATACTGAATTGCAGCAAGTTTACATAGCACAGAAGAAACTAATTGTAAGGAAAGGAAATATATGCATCCAAAGAGAAAACAAGTCCTTTGAATAGATTGAAACTATGAAATACTTATATTCTTTCTTTATTTCCATTTGCAAGGCAGACATCATCTTCTTGTACCTTCACCCAGCAAGAGGCTGAATTTCACTTGTCAGTGCTTCCATTCGGCCTTTCTACCTCCCCTTCCCCAGACGCTGTAACAAACATCTATTTGGGCAGCAAACACTTCCCAAGCATCCGCACGCTCCATGCTTTACATGGTGCAGAGCCAGCCCCCAGCAGCTGCTGCTGGCACCTCCCTACAAGAGCAGTGTGAGAAGAGGCAGCTGAAGGTGAATCTTCTTGTGCCACATCGAGCGGACAGAAAGGAGTCAGTGCTGCTGTTGCTGCCACAGCCAGAGGCAGAGAGCATGTGCAATGCAGTTCCCTCCTTGTAACTATAATAGGCTACCTAGATACAAATAACACAGTTGACAAGTCTATTAAACACTGGACTAGCATCTAGAAAGCTGCCTCTCATAACTTGGATATTAAAGTCCACTGGCTTTCAGGCTGCCAAGACCATTACCCTGCAGTTGTTATTTTTTAATGAGAAAAAAGTCAATCACACTCTGAATGTCTTCCTAACTCTTGGGATCACTTCTTTCCTTTTTATGAGATGGTCTTCAACATGAGGCATTACAATTTGCAGGGCAGCAGGCTAATTATCTTCCTGTAAAATACCAGCCTTGATGGTTGGCTGTACTCTTTTCTGACATCATAAAAGTTACACAAGTAGTTCTCACTAATGTTAGTAGAAACTGGGTGCATAGCTTGAGGACAGATTATAGTCTTTGTCTTGTAGGACATGAAAATAATTGAGGCTCTGTTGTCAATACCTGAGGTTTTCTTTGAGTGTAAATGTGTTTTGGCAAGGCATGTCAAAAGTATATCTCATATTGAAAGACACTTATCCTGGAATAGTAGATAGGAACATACAAAATGTGCGAGCCACCAAGCAATTCATGTCCCTTTTGTGATCTCCACCAGAGCCCAAAAGCCTTTTTTTTTTCAAGTGAGTTCAGCTCTTTTCCGTTGATAAACAAATGGTTATCTTTGAGGATGACATTTGTTCTCTGTGCTGGACACATCACTAAAAGAAATCTTCACTTACACCTTTTAAATTAAGTAATTAATGATTTTTTATCTCAAAAGAAATGTAAATTAGTTTTATGTACAGCAATCATACCCTCATTTTTCATTAGGGAAAATGTCAATATTTGGTACTATTTAAAGAGCAATGTGAGTGGGATTTTTTTAATTCAAGATCCCTTTGAACTCAGTGAGTTTTAAAAGTTTTAAAGATTCTTTTTACTTGTAAACAACTTTGTTCATTAATTAGTTTAACTCTATGTGTGTGGATCTCTTACCACTTTGTTTCGTTATTAGATTCTTCATCTGTTTTTTGCCATGCATAAGAAAAAGAATCAGTATCATTGTGGATTCCTGGTGTTATCCCCAGGAATCAATAAATCACTGTCTCTGATTCTGTTTATTCTTTGTCAAGCAGATATTATTTTAAATTTCCGAACAACATATGTCAGCAAGTCTGGCCAAGTTATATTTGAAGCAAGATCTATTTGTATCCACTACGTGACTACCTGGTTTATCATTGATTTAATTGCTGCACTTCCTTTTGATCTTCTTTATGCTTTCAACGTCACTGTGGTGAGTACTAACACATCTTTTTTATGTTCTTTATTGTTCTGTTTGTTGGGTTTGGTTTTTTTTTTCCAGATCTGGAGACTAAAACTGAATCGATTAAAATCCCTTGGTGTCTTTTTCAGCTTTGTAGTGTATTTTCACATTGGATGCTGAAGAAAGGAATACAATGTAATTGTACATGTTGATTAAAAGAGTTACAAGATTGAGTGTCAAACTGACCGTTCATAATCATGAAAGACACATATGTACCATTTTTTTAATCTAGTCATCCTTACGTTTCACCTGTGTTTGTTAGCTTCATTTTTACTTACTGTACTCAAATACAATTCCCTATTGCTTTTGCTCTCTTATGCTGCATAAATCCAATCCTTAATTTTTCAAGACTCAAAAGTTGTTACTGTGGTAAAGTAAATCATTGTTATGGTTGATATGGTCAACATTCTTTACTCAGCCAGGAATCTTCTTTCTCGTTACCTCTGGGCTTTCTGGTACAAAAATTACGGCATGGTCACTAATTGTTCTAATATCTATTACTTTACGATTGTCATTAACTTTGGCTTCAGTTTCAACTCATCTTTTTTAGGAATGTAATGACAAAATGCTTAAGCTGCTTTTAAAAATGTGTGGATCTAACATCTGGTGATGTCACAGTCACGATGGGTTAGATTTGTATCGGTTTACTTACGCTAAGACAAAGATTTTTCTTTTGATAGCTCTGCTAGATTTAGTACAGTAAGAATCTACTAAGCAAAAGTACAACAAACAAACAAACACACACACACAGGTCAAAAAACCCCAAACAACCCCTCCACCTCCAAATCAGAAAGTTTAATTTTGGAAAAAAAATGTTGGCAGAGGTTTCTCAATTTTGTGGATTTTTCCCATAAGAGATTTAAGTTTTTAAGCTGTCCACTTTCTAATTCTCAGAAGTTTGATCTTATGTAAACAGATGCACTCAATCTCATTTTCATTAAATGTGAGTTACACACAAGTACATAGATGATTGGATAAACACATATCAGAAAAAAACATAGAAAAACACTAGTCAGGAAGCCTCCCATGTAAGGTATCATGTTTGATTTTATCATTTAGTTCCATTTCCTTCAATGACCTTTGTTTTCACTTGTTACATTAAGAACTATCAATGTGATGCTAGTGCAGTAGCTTTTAAAACCAGATGGTTAACCACATTCTTCAATCACTGTTTTTTCATAACCAATGGGTAATCTCTTTAAATACACTACTATCTTGGTTTATCCTTTACATTAAAACCAATGTAAGGGAGCATAACTGTGTTGGTTTAATTTCCATTAAGAGATTTTAATTGAATAAACCAGGTCTGATATTTTCCTTCAAGGAGAAAATTAAAAAAATATAAAAATTCTCTTTTTATTTTTTTTTTTTTTAATTGGGAAGACCGATATGCTTTCTTTACTGAATTCTGGAAAGAAGTATTATCCAATAATTATATTTACAGTTAAAATGTCACAATACTAAAATACTACTATAATATGATAAATACACATCTCGTGTCTGTTGTACTTCTAAATTTTTTTCCTTAATAAGATCACTAATATGGTGACTAAGAATACCCAGGTACACTGAAGTGTCCCTCTGCTAGTAGTGGATCCTTAGTGAGACAGTTAGTGATAGAGTAAGTCCTAACACTAAGCCTCAAGTAATAAAGGATATATAACCGTGTTGATCTCAAAATTAACATTGGCTGACAGGCATAGCTCGCTGAATGCTCCAAGACACCTTGTTAAAAGTTCTTGCAAGGTCCAATCTGCTTCCTTCAATTGCTGTGGCCCAACTTTGCTCTCTAATCGCTATATTGTAATGACCACTACATAGTAGAGAGTCAAAGGCAAACTCTCTCTTCCCTCTGGTAACTGAGAGCAAATCCAGAATCTGGGAATCTGCACCTTGCTTTCACCCTGACAAACTCAGTCGTTTTGTTCTCTTCATGATTCCTGAATGGGAACACAGTGCCTTACTATATCATATTTCCTATAGTGGCGAGATTTGGCAACAGTTAATATAATCCTCAGGATAACAATGACTGTGTACTGTTTCAAAAATGGGGGGAGATGTTAATCACATGCCACTGTTCTCAGTTGTTTTGATTTAATAAGCCATTTCCTCATGTCTATTCTCAGATTTTCACTTCATCGACTCTCAGATGTTGCCTCAACAGAACGGTGAGAAGGGGCATCAGGGAGCATCTCACTTCTTTGCTGTTCAGGCCCCGGTACAAAGGCCAAACCTTTAGGGATGCTCTAAATTCTGCAAGCTATAGGTATAGTGCCATACATACCTGTGTATGTTATGGCACATAAATGTCATCCTCCAGTTGGAGATTTGTGGAGTTAGAGTGTGTGAAAAAGCTGTGGAGTCTCTCACCATCCTTTTCAAAAGAAAAAAGTGAAACTGTATGAGTTGGCTCTATTGCCTTTACACCATGCAGGGATTCTGCCCCACCACTAGGTGCGTGAATCTTTGGAGGTCTGAGACCTCAGGCACTTTCCTGACTAGCCTCAATGCCTGCTGAGACCCCAGCTCTTTCTATTCTTGTATTCAACTGATATAAAGGATCCCTTCATCTGTGGAAATGTGGTGTGAAATGATGCCAAAGTAAAAAACAGGCCATTAAGCACTAGTTATAATGACTAAATTTGGTGGTTATAGAGCAAGAGTAACATTTTTTGAGGAAAAACAACTAACCAAGCAGACAAAAATGTTTAAAGATCCTTGCCACTACTCATTTTTTAAAATACTTCGTGTTTCCTTATTAATTCCTTTTTGCCATAGGAGGTGATTCTTCCAAGCAGAGAATTTAATGACTAGTTTGTAGCATCTTGGTTTCTCAGTACTTCTCTGCACTATGCTATGATTGAGTTTATATTAGTTTAGATAAAATTTTGTCTCTGTCATTTTGACAGAAAAAGGTTAACCCAACTAGTCTAAAATGATTAACCAAATGGAAAATTTAGACGGCTTTATATCTGTGGGCAAAGCAAAATATACGCAGGCATAACTAGGAGTGCTGACTCCTCATTTTGTCTTTCTAAATTTGTGACATAGAAAGGAAAGCTGCCTGATGGCATTTCAGGTCCTACAATGACAGATTGGACACAATACAAGAAGAGTGTTTGGTGTGACTAATGAGAAAATTCGGTGCAATTACATATGATTAATTACATCTGTGTTCAAATTTATGCAGAAATTATTCTAAAATGAGGCAGGCTTTAGGCCTGAAAATGAAAAAAGTCTCCATGTTAAAAAGAATATTATGATATCTGATTCAGTGGTTTTATATCTGTCAGTGTTCTGCAACTTAATAAAAATGGTCAGAATTCAGTTACAAGTGATAACTGGCAGGGCACACTTGTTGTAACACCGTTTTTGAAATTTCTTAGTTATAAGAATCTAATACAAGAAAATTTCACCTGAGTTATCGTTATTTGGTTGTGATGCGGTAGAACATAGACATCCATGTAAAGATAAAGGTTCCAGTGTGAAGGCCATAACACATGTACGATCATTATATATACAATAACTGCACGTATGTTTATATATTACTACAACACCTTGAAAAGTCATTCATGAATAGGGACCCCTTTATGTTAGTAGTGCAATAGAACTGTGTTTGGTACAAACAAGGTGATGAGATAGAAGAAAAGGGAAATTAATTACCACAGGAAAAGAGGCAGTTGGTATAGTTCGAATAATTGAATTTTAATAGTTACGTTTGTATTAATAGAAACATCGCAATTCCTTCAACTATTTCACAGCCTTCTGCCCCAAACTTGCAGATGTTCTTGTGCTTAAGGCCACAGACATAACTAATTTCATTGACTTATTGTAGATGACATAGGATGGATAAAAGACAGGCAAGAAGAGAAGACCTTGGAATTGTTTGTGTGCTCTAATGTCAAATCTTATTCCTGACAGCAGTGAACTTCAAAGTATTTTAAATAAGTGTCATGTTTTTGCTGATTTTCTTTTTTCCCCTGCTATGTACATGAGAAAAAATGTAAAGGTACTTGAGAAAAAAAAAATGAAATAATGGGTAGTAAATACTCCATGAAGAAGCTCGTGGAAGAATTACTTATGCACTATCAGAACTGTAGTAGCAAAAAAAGGGAATGTTTCTTTTCTTTTTTACAGGTTTCCTACCTACTTAATTCCTGAGACTGGAATAAAATCAATGAATTGTTAAGTCTTCATGAACAAATCTAAAATACCCCACATTACAGAATCTATCAGTGAATTTGGACCTAGCTGTTACTGAATGCACACCTATAAAATTAAGATTTCAGATTATTGGTTTTGGTAACAGAAATAGAAAAGCTTAGCTTCACATTATTCTAGATTAGCAAAAGCAAAAGGATGTTATTTGCGCTGTGCTTTTAAACTCTATTATATTCAGAGAGGTCATTACTGCATTCTGGGAATGCTGTGGGAAGACATGTCAAGTTTGGTGTTATTTTCCTAGCTGATGCATGTACCCTGTATCAGCCAGGTAACTAGTAGGCATTAATCGTAACGTCTTATTAATGAAAAGGAAAAAATCTTATTGTTAATGAAAATTAATTAATCTTCAAAAATTAAATTAAAAGTATTTGGGATCCTAATGTGCATATTGTTTGTTAACTCTACCCAACAGCTGAAACATGAGCCAAGTATATTCCACACAAAACTGGGAGCTGTGCACACTCTTGTGTGGGTGTAGGTTGTAGGATGCTCTGGAGGGAATGGGGTCATCCAGAGACCACTCGCTTTGTGCATTGCTGCATCTCCCCTGAGGCCAGAGCCCATATACTTCATAAACTGATGTACACTTAGGGTGCTGAGCAGATTAGGTGCTGGTTTTGCCACATACACTTGCAAGGCTGTAATTATTTAGGTAAGGAATTTAAGAACTAGTATTAGAAGTTTTAATACAATTTTTTTGGATTCAAACTTAGTACAGAGCAGTAAAATGTGCCCAGGCCCCTGAACACAGGTTTAAATCTGAAGAACAAATCTAAGTCTCTGTACACTTCTCTGCCTTTTTTTTTCTGCAAAATATCTGTGATAGGTTATTGCCTCTTCCAGGCTTAATTATTAAATTGGTTTCATCTCATGCATAGTTGTTAGGCTTGCTGTTTGGCTGTTAGCAGAAACCGAAAAATCATCGTGTGCTTGAAGATGTTTATTTTGTGGTTTCATATTGGAATCAAATGAACATTGGTCAGTTCAACAATTATGTTTCTCTTCTAGAGCAGGGAAGGATCTATTTTTGTACATTTTTTTAAGTTAAATCTGAAAGAAGACTTTGCATTAAAAAAAAGACAAAACAAAAGATCTCCCAGTATTTCAAGTTTGTTTGGTTTAAATCAGAAATAGTAAATATGTATGGTACACAGAAAAAAGAAACACTTTTTTTTGACCATCTTTGTTATTCTCTTCTGCCATAAGATTTAGTCTAAGCATACAGTGCAGCTACGTAACTGAATGAAGATTGAGCAAAAATTCATAGAGCTTTAGAAGATAAGAGTTTCCTTTCATTGAAACAAAAGAACTGTGTGATATAAGTCAACTGCTGACAAGTTGTTTTCTCTCTCTGTTCTCCTAGGTTTCCCTTGTCCACCTCCTAAAGACAGTGCGATTGCTACGCCTCTTGCGTCTCCTTCAGAAGTTGGATCGTTACTCCCAGCACAGCACAATTGTTCTCACGCTTCTCATGTCCATGTTTGCCTTGCTTGCTCACTGGATGGCCTGCATTTGGTATGTCATAGGGAAAAGGGAGATGGAACAGAATAACCCCCTTACCTGGGACATAGGTGAGTTCTTTCCACTGTATACATATATATATACACACATATACATATACACATATATACATATATATACACATATATACATGTGTGTGTATATATGCATTTTATGTATGTGAATACATAAAAAGACATGAGTAAGTCACCTTTTTTTAAAATCTTATAAGACTATTTAGTGCTGTTTGTAGATAAAAGGAAGAGACTGGCGTTCTGAGTTTCAGGTCAATCTGAAAGAGAGAATTAAAATGAAAAGAAAATGGGAAAAGTAGAAAAAACAATGAGATTTTTTTTCAAGTGATTCAATGTTTGGGGAGTTGAGGATCTGGATAGGAAAGGGCTAGACAGACTATATAGAAGAGTAGATGCAAAAGTTTATCCTGTTGTTGCAAATTAGGTAAATTCTTCAATGGAGACATTCCTTTGAGTGTGCTGATTATTCCTTACTATACACTGAAACAGATAGGTCCTGAAATGCCTTCAAGTTAAAATCTCATATCGGAAAATACTGTCTAGCTGCTGTTCAGGCTTTGCTCTTTTGCACAGCAGATGAGGCGTTTATTAGTGAAGAGATGGTTTTGGAATTCTCAGTTTTGGTCCAATGTTTAGTTTCCACCTCAGCCTTCATTCTGATTTCATTGAGTGCACTAGACTGATCATTTTCCTTTTTTTGTTTAAGGTTTACTATTATTTCTAAAGGTTGTACCCATGTGTGATGGGGAGACAATATACCTTGTATAGGAGTCTGGCATCGCCAGGTACTTGTATACTGTTGAAGGTGTGTTACCCACTAGTGCAACAGCTAATACTCCACATCTTCCCATATGGGTCATTCTGGCTTTACTATAGAGGTGCATTTCTTTTGCTGTCTGTCTCATATATCGTATCAATATCGAGAATCCCTTTTTCTCCCTTTTCTTTCTGGTTCCTTGTGTTCTATCTTTTTAATTCTACTTGTATCTACCTTTAACCTAGCTCTATTATGTGTTCACTGAAGCAGGAGAAGAAACAAGGCCAGCAGTAAAATTAACTTGCAGGAGGAAGCCTTGCTAGTTTTCTTTATGCTGTTAGATACTAAAGACAGAATTTTAAAAAGTATGAATAATCTAGAATATGTTATCCATGAGAGGAAAAGAATGCACATGTGCCTCTTTCATAAACAAAGGGTATCTAGTGGTGAGAGTTTCCTAACAGAAAAAATATTTGGTGGGGAGAATGATGCAAATACCTGTGACCAAAGGTCCAGTGACATGCATTCAAACAGCAGTACTCCTTATTCTTATCTCTCTTAATTTCTTTCTTCGCTCTTAACCCCAAAATGACAAATATGTCAAAGGTGCCTGACCTCACATGAGGTGAGGATGCTGGGTCAGGAAGAGGAAAACAAGAAAGAAAGTCCAATAAACACTTGTCTCCAGTTTGTCCATAAGTTACCGAAAGCTTTGTGGAGTCTTTTTATTCTCCTAGTTTGTTGTTTATTTCTCATTCCCTTTGTAAACCAGGTCTGTGACCTGCTGCTGAACTCCTCATAGAGTGCAAACATCTCAAAGACCGCAGGGGAGAATATACAAAGAAAGCCCACTGTGCACAAATTGGTCAAATATTGCTAACAGAAAAACAAATCCAGATAGTAATAATAAAAATAAAAAGAGTCTCTCTGGCAGGAAGTAGCTATGAAGACATATTGTTAGCTTATGTAGGCCACAAATGATAGCTGATTTCAAAACATTCATTGCAGTCCCAATGATGAGGATGGGCTGCATCCTGGCTCCCCAGGTGGGGTGGCTGGCCGTGCTCCCTGTGCATCCTGTCCCTCTCCATTTTCCCTGAGCCAAGGCTGCATTCAGGAAATTCTCCTCATATCCCCAGGGGGTCTTGGCAATTGTTGCTATGAAAGTAGTAACTTTGACCCCTTGGTTTTGTCCTCTCTTGGGCAATGGTTGTAATAAGCAAATGTCACAGCAACCTCATTAGAACAAAACCCAGTTTATCCAGAACAGAGCTATTTCACAGAAGTCCCATTTGCATCTCAGTGAAGAGTATTGCATTTGGGTTATCACACAGTGGTCATCTTCTAGCAGGCTTCCTAGGCAGGAACTACTCCTTGACAGCCTCTCACCACCACTAGGTCTCAATGTGAGACACGGTGACCTTCCCTGGACAGCTGCAGGCACCTCACCATTGGATGGGCTAAGGCACTTCTTAGTGGCGTGTACTCTTACACTTTAGCCTCCTACCTGGCAAAAGAGCTTTAGGCTTTTTCCAAAAGTGTGGTTTTGCATTTTTGTCTGGAAATCTGTTCTACCAGCTTCATGGATAGTCTCTAAAATATTTAGACGTTATAAATGTATAATAAAAATTACACTGTAATGACTCCTGCAAAGCTCATACAGTTCAGTATCTATCAGAACTATGTAGGCTATATATTAAGGGGAGAACATTAGGTGTGATTTAGGATATAAGTGATTAAGCAAAGTAAAACGAGATTTGGAGATCATAATAAATCACAAAAAAATAACACACACAGGAGAAATCTCACTTGGAGTATAACAAGGTAGTGTTATTTTAAGTCATTAAGGATATTCTGTTCTCCTATATGAAGGCCTCAACTGGAAAATTTTGTGACGTTTTGGAGAGCATCTAAGAGAGATTTCTTACTGCAGGCAAAGAAGTAGAATATGATCCTTCATCTTGCATTACAGCTTTTAATTTTTAAACTTTTAATTTTATTACATTAATGCCAAAACTGGAAACTCAAGTTTCCGTCAATAGATCTTATACAAAGTTCATTCCAGGCATTAAGAGGCTTTCTAATTGACAATATTAAAAAACACAATGTAAAAAATAGAATTTCTATATTTTTTTATTAAAAGGAATGTGTCTCTACCTTGGAAAATCTGCTCTTTATTCTTCACTGTAGTATCTCAGGTGACGTCCATCTGAAAAACTGATGCCCTACGTATGGTTGCTGCAATGCATACAACAGCTGAAATAGAGGGACTGGTTTGTTCTAAGAAAGGAAAACCATGCCTGGAATGAAAAGTATATTTCTTTGCTTTTTATGTTTGCTTCTATTTTGGGGGGGAGCAGCAGAGGGAGAAAAAAGGTTTTAGCAACCTCCTTACTCCATTTAGTGCTTCCTCAAAAAGCCTGCAGCACTGATTTCAAGACTGAGGTTTTGCTAACACTTAATGCAAACATTTTAAAGCTGCTGTACTGTTAACATAATACTTTGGACCTTGCTGTGCCATCAGATATGCACCATAGCCTAGATCTCACAACATTGACTTTAGTGGGAGTAACATTTCCTTCTGTGTATCTATTTCTCTGGTTAATTTAAACAGATGAGGTTCTTAATTTGCATTTGGAATGGGGCAATGGGAGTGATAAAGTTCTCCCTGTGAAAATACTTGGAACTTAAAAGTCTATTTGTTTTGTTCTTGCTGGGCCTAATTGTAAGCCTTTATTTCATTTTTTGTCCTTATTCGGGCAACATTCTCATTGCAAATAATTTAAAAACATGGCTACATTCACAAATTTAGCCACCTGGTTGCACAATGAGAAAGATGTAGTGTCTGGGAACACTATTCATGAACTGTCATGACATGATGGCACTGGGACATATGCCAGTGTAGTATAATGTTAAAATCTGGATCTCTTACTTAGCCCTAGTATTTTAATTGATTACATGAGGTATTTGGAAGATATGCCACATGGGCACTGTTTTCAGGTGCTAGAAACCTTTACCTCAGCAAGTTCTCCCATCTCAGGGAACAGTTCTTCCACATGAGCAGCTTGACTCATGTCTGATGAAAACATTGCTCCTGGGACTGGTCATTCCCATCCACCTGAGACAGTGGTACACACCATGTCCTGCTTTTTCCTTCTAGATTTTTCAGATCCCTCTCTGTTACATTCCGCCTTGTTCCCCCTTATTTGTTCTCATTGGTGAAATAGATGTTTCCCTGAGACATGACATGATTTTCAGCAACCTGTAAAAGTAAGATTAACTTTCCTTTAGCTGACACAGAGTAGAGGCTAGCTTGTATTGAGGTTCCTGGCTGATCTTAACACTCTAATTCCTTTGACTTCAATACATTTGCTTTCATTTCTATAGGTTTAACTGGTTTCGGATTTAGGCACAGGTTCTTTATTTGCTGTTTGCTGTTTTGAATTAGTATACACAGAGCTATTCCCATTCAAGTTCTTACCAAAAATGAGAAATTACTTCAATCTGTCTCTACAGGAAACAGATAATATTGAAAATGTTTCCTGTTGCTAAAGGAGCTCATTCTGTGAGAACCATATGAGCTGTGGAAACTCAGATATCTTGAGAGTAGTGAGGAGATTAGGAGAAGTCCAAGAGTCAGGATGCTGGTTTCTTTAGATAGTCAAAGCTGCCAGCTATAATTTGTGTAATTGTCTTGGAAAAAAAATTCCTTCCTGTCCACCAGAAATTCAGCTACAATTTTTTATTAGTCCACCCACAGTACCACTTACAACATTCTCACTATGGAGGAGTTGTTATCAAAGCCAAATTTAAAAAACATAAACAAAAAATAAGCTGTGGTTTTATAGAAAATAAACTGTATGTGTTTACTTTGGGAGAAGCTTTAAAATCAGGACTGTAAAAGTTATTATTCAGTTATTTAAATCTTTATTTCTATAAAATACCTCTGCTCCCATCTCAGGATTTTCCTAATTTTCTATTAATTTTATAATGTACAGCACTTCTGAAAACAAGAACTCAATCATGACAGAACCACTATACTTTCATGCACCCTGCAACAGAAAACTTACCCCCAAACTTTATCACACACTTGCGATCAGAGCCTTCAAAGGGACTTGGATGTCTGGCTCCCAGTGAAAGATTAGCTCTCAGGGCAATGGGTGGCAGATTTAGGTGCGGAATGAGGTGCATAGCACCTGAGTGGAAACAGTAGGGAATGCTGAAAACAGGGTTTTGCCTTCAGGCCCTTACATTTGAGGTTTATATGCCTCACATTGGGCTGCGGGGAGTTTATAAGCCCCTTCCACAGGTACTGAAGAACATGTGTGTTTCATGTACTGGAATTTAATATAGAAATCCCTCAAATAGTGTTGATCCAAACTGGTAAATCTAGCAGGGTTGAGTTTTTGGAAAGTTTACCTGTGTTTTCACAGTGTTCCACCTGTGCTAGTAAGGATTGCCTCTTTCTGCAGCGGTCCATGGACTCTTCTGAGTCTGCACAAACAGCTTGGGGTTGTCTCCATCTAGAGCACAGATGTGAAGCAGGTTTTTCTGGTGAAATACAAAATAAGAAGCCACTGATTTCTTCTTTACACAGTAGGAGGGAAAGGCATCGTTACCAAATTTAACTTTTCTTCAGCATGGGTTTCAGGCACTAGAATTTGTGTCTAAAGTATGGAAGATACAGGTACAAGGCAAATCTCTTTAAGAGACCACTGTATCCTGAAATATGGGATACTTCACTCAGCATTCTTACTGTGCAGCTCTCCTTCTTGAGTCCTGGTTGTTCTTTTCCTTCTTAAAATGATGTGATTTCAAGAGGAATGGCAAATGACTGAGTTTATATCCAGTGTCTCCAGTGTGCAGGCAAAGCTCGAGATGAACTCTTGGACTCTCCAAGGCTGAGGAGAACAGAGATCTGAAGTCTTTCATGTTTCTTTTTGACGGTGAGGTACTAGGTGAAATGACAATCCACACACTCACGCTTGCAATTAAATTTGCTGAAGTTATACAGTGATGGGTGAGAAAAATAGAGTTCACAACTACCATTCCCATTGAGTCCTTCAGGGGGTTTAGATACAGGGGGAAGGTGGCTGAAGAATCCCCACTAGGTGCAGATAGGAGAGATCCTCTGTGTGTCTTAATCATGCAAAGACAGGGACATTTCTGTCCTGATGCAGAAATCGGCTGATACAGACTATCTAAAACGTACGTGTCTGATGTCTTAGATGCAAACTTTAGGTTAGACTCTTGAGCTCGGGTTCCTAAATTTTGTCCAGGTCCTTTGTGGCTCCCCAGTATCTTCAGCCTTGTAAGAATTTCATAAGTTAACATCAAGCAGGAATATCCATGAAGAGAGTCATCGCTCTTTAACTCTCTTGAGTTTCAACAGCTTGGGAAGTTTTCAGTGCCAGGAAGATTTTTCCAAGCTTATAATAAGAAATCTGAGGCAATCTTTGTTAGTTTTCTTAAAGTCCTGAGCAATTTCACCAGGAATTCTGAAGTTGCACGTTTAAGCATTTCCTTGACAATAGATAATTGTGGCATTGGTACATTTATTCAGATTAAAACCCAGGCCATCGGCTTTTCAGAATACTATTTTTAGGTAAGTGTATCTGCTAGTTCTTCCTCAAATAATGTATGTTAGTGAACTAATACAAGTTTGTGGCGCTCTTGGACCCAGCATTACCATGGTGTAAGTAACAGTAGAAACCATATTGGAAAACTCAATGTCATTACTCCTGTTCTTGTTCAATATAATATATCATTTGTTAAAGCAATAATTAGTTAACTCTTGACTCTTAGTATTTTCATATTATATTAATCCTCAAAATGTACTGTAGAAACAGGTAAATATTCATGTATCATGAAATTTTTGCAAAGCAGTTTCATGACTTAAATGGCTAGATGTGACAGAAGTGTTGGTATCAAAGTTGAGACAGAAGCTTGGGTTTTATTTTTCCTTTTTTTATATATGAATTGTCTTAACTATTAATGATTCCAAATCATTCCAGCTCTGTCTCTGTACGACATTTCCTTCTGTTAGAGAATTAAATTTGGTTTTGAATGTGACACGAGTAGTTTTTACTGAATCCAAGTGTTCAAAAAACAGACAAAAAGAAGTCTAAAAAATAATAATGTTTTTTAAATGTGTGATAGTCAGTCTGCTTTTGAACTCTCTGAAATTGCTATTTTCAATGTATTCTTAGCAACACTAGCAACCAGGAATTTAATTTTTAAAAGTTGTGAAAGCTGAGATTTTGTGAGGTCACAGATCTCCAGGTACAGGGGCTGTCAGGTAGATCAGCTGACAAAAGACAAGGGGTAAAACTTTAGTGCTAAGGAACCATCAGATTTTGGACTCAGGTCATGTAAGTGGTCAGTGTGTGTTCCAGATCTACCTTCCGGAGTTTGAGTCTGGACCCACGACAAAAACCAGCTTCTAGTAATTTCAAAAAGTGTTCAGATTATAAAAGTTAATAGTGATGAACTACAACTGGATTCTTCAGAAAGACTGCAGTTGGCACCTGCTCTGGCACTGCCAGGCAGGTGGCAGGGTTCAGCCCAGGTCCCAGCACTCCCTGGTCCATTTTGATCACATCTGTCAAGGGTGGGAATGGCCAGTTTGTTTTGTTGCATTGATAGAACTAAATGGATCCTCTTCACTTCTAGAAAGAGTGCTTGCAAATTTCCAAGGCTCTTGGCCAAGAAAATTGTATTCTACTACAAAATATTGTTCTAGTTTCACCAGTCCAAACACACACATCCATCAGGTTAGAATTGGCATGTGTAGATCTATGAATTCTTGCAGGGTGGGAATGAACTTCATGCTAACTAAATCACTAGCCGTGGCCCATCATTCAATTTAACGTGTCATCTCTGTAGCTGAATGTTTGATTTTAATCTCTCTTTCAGTCTGCTTTGTTATGTCTTTAATTATCAGTTTTCTTAATTTTTTGTTATGGTAATAACAAAATCAGTTACTTTGGAACTATGACCCTTTCTGATTTTTAAGAGACGACTTTAAGAAAAAGAAATTAAAAAACCTAGTTATGTCACACATGAGTGCTGACATCTTCAATTTAGTAAAATGAATTGAAATGCTCGGTAGACCTGGAGTGTCTATATTAAAGGTCCATTGTTGTGTGGAACATACACACCTGTAAACTAACCTGTCTATTTTGTATATCTGGGAGCAGGGAAGTGAAATAATCTGGCTGAAAAATAATTTCTAATTAATATATGAAGGAAATAGTTTATGCTTACCATTGTTATAAAGCGTTTAGGAGCATCAGTATCTTAAAGACTCAGCCAACTACTTTGGGTTATTTCTTTAAGCGCTTACGTGAAGTAATGCCCTTACTTGTTTCAAAACAACTACGAAACATTTCCTTAAATTCTGCCAGATACCTTACCTGAATGGTTAAAACAGTTGTGGTGTAGAATACTATGTATGAAGACCAATTTGGAGAAGCTTGCCATGTGAAAAATTTCTGAAAGAAAACGTTTTCTTTTATCTGATTTGGTTACACTTTTGAATAAGTATAGCTGGGGAGGGCAAGTTCATCCAGTTTTTGAAGAGGAAATCCTATTTGCAGATAGCCATAGTTATGCACAATTTTTGGTACAATACGAGCAGAGAGGCACATAGTTTTTCACTCGTTTGTCAGTCTGTTAGAATAGGCACAGAGAAATTTATCTGCTACAAGGAGGTTTTATACGCACAGCTGTAATCACGTGGTCATGTGCTGGAAATGTGTGTGGAAACCTGTCTGCACATGGTAAAGACCTACACTTACAAATGAAGGTCTCATAAAGGTTTATCTGAAAACCTGACCCTAACTTTCTGCCTGGTTTATATGTCAAGCATACTTTCTAGGAAAGGTTTTCTTTATTAACACTGCTCATTTCAGACCTGTGTATACCAGACCTTGTCAGGATTTCAAATATAAATCTAAATTTTAAAATATCCATAGATACTCCATTTTGTGGATATCACTCAATTTTGCACTTGAAAACCCAAAACACTGTTTTTGCGATGGAGCTGTACCAAACCAAAGTGTCATTTGTTGAACTGAACTGAAACATTTCCCTTGCATTTACTTTAACATTAATTTGTATTTCAGCTGCTTTGGGCCTTAGTAGGTTTTATTCTGCCATTCTTCCCTGCTGTTCTTTTTTACAGGCTCAGTTCCTTGATTAAGTATATTTTCCTTTACACACCGTACTTTGCCTTCTGATTGAACCCTTTTAGCAATCACAAAATACTCCAGGACTGAGATACCCCATTGGATTTGCAGCCCAGAAAAAAAGTAGGGATGAAAGTACCTTACTAAAGGGAGTGTCAGGTTTTTATGAAGTCAATACATTTCCAAGATTTTGTACCTAGGACAAAAATGCTGCACAATTTTTAAGTCAAAAGTGAAAATTTGGTGTGTGGACGAAGCCCCTGAGATTTCACAAAGTTGAAAGTGTCCTGCTGTGTCTAACAGCAGATTACCTACATATCGTTCATTAACTCCACAAAACAGTTTTTGTCTCAGTGGAAAAGCTGTATCTGGACCAATTTCTGCAGCTGTAATAGAAATTCTCAATGCCACGTGTAGGGAACAAATCTTCTCAGTATGCACCCCGTAAGAGGGAATAGTCCCGAGAGGTAAAATAACATCATGATCTTTCCACATGACTTCTGTAATGGGAATATCGTAGAGTATAATTTACTGAAAGTCACAAATATTGTACATAAAAGCCTTGCTCAGTTAATTAGAAATTACATCAGTCTTTAAGTCTTAACTGCTGTACTTTGAATCATAGAAACATTGGCTGGAGAGAACTTCTGGGGTTTATTTAGTCCAGCCAGCTAGCTGAAGCAGGACTATCACCAGCATTAATCTGGTCAGATATGGCTTGCTCCATCCAAGTCTTGAAAACTAGCAAGGCTGGAGAGGCCTCCATCTCTTTGAGTAGCTTGTTCTAGAGTTACAGGGTTTTAGGGTGTCCTGGTTTGGCTGGGACAGAATGCCAGCCCGGCCATGCCAGGCAGGCCATCAGCAGTTTTGAGTCAGCCAGGGCAGCTGACCTGGGTGAGCTACAGGGGTAGCCCACACTGTAATGTCATGGTCTTTAGAAAGGAGGAAGGTTTGCTGAGGAGAGAGAGTTCCTCTGGGGTTCCTGATGGAGTTTTTCTTGCTCATCCTTTGGCTTCTCCCAAAAACTGCTCTCCTGTCAACTGTGACAACTGCATATTCTTTTGGCTAAGTATAACTGTTGGTATTGGTGGTGTTTTCATGAAATCTGTCTCACTTCTACCCATGGGTCTGCTCTCCTTTTTCCTGATTCCCCTTCCCAGATGGTGAGGGGTTGTTGGATGGTAGAGCGACTGTTATAGTTTAGCTCTGGGTGTGAGCTAAACATAGACATAGGGTTGGAGAGCTTTGTACCAATTTCATAAAATACTTGTGTCTATTATGCATTGTATAATAGGATGTTTTGTTAGGATATCTCAGAAATTTCTACTTCTGGTTTCAAAGCTCACAGCTTAGCTGTTTAAATTACAATGTCTCAATCCATTTTAAACCTACAAAACCTTTGTTATATATTTTGAAATCTCTTTCAGCAGTTGCTTCAGTATTTGATTGGACTGCCTCTTTCAGTCCCATCACATAGCTAGAAATCCTAGTGTTAGAATGTCACATTGTATTCCATACACATCATGTAACAACTAAAATTGCTTTTCCTCTATAGCACAAGCATGCATATACATGTGTATATTCCTTTTTTCTATTTATTTATCCTTTTTCCTGCTCTTTAACAGACTAGGTGCTTGATAACAGAAAGGTTTTCCTGCTACCAGAATAGAAAATAATTTCCATATAGAAATCAAGAAATTATTCAAGACTCTTTTCTTTCCATTCTTCCATTTTCACATACCTTGGAAAATATTTGTGCTTCTTTTGTACTTTCAGGTGACAGTGCTTAAAGTTAACTGGAAACTACTTTCAGCAAAAGAAACCAATTCTGAGCCGTGAGAGTATGTCATGGCATTCTATTGTTTATGAAGATTTAGACAAGCCGAATTTTGTAAAACTATACCTCACTATACTAAATCGTTTTTCATTGTCAGATCTAAGATAGCTTTAGATAAAAATGCTGATGCTTAGGATTTCCTTATGTCAAGCACTTCAAAAAGGCCTGTCAGGTCTGCAGACACAGATGTTTTATTTCAGAACTGCTGTAACTTTAAACACATAGTTTAAATTTTCCCGTTAAGATGCCACCTTTCTTCTTTTCTGTTTATTCTTCTTTTTTTTTTTTACACCAAACGTTCATTACATTGCAAACTTTTTTTTCCCTATTACATTAAAATATAATCTGGACTAAAATATCCCCTGTTGATTTTCCACTTACAAAAGCCAAACATGTTGGGATCTCAACTTCCTTGATTCAAATGACACAGGAAAAAAAAAATCATATTGAAAAGTATTACTTGAGTTGTAGATTCAAGGACTAGAAAATTAAGACAAAGGAAGAGTAAATAAAATGTTAATATTATTTATCATATGGCTGCCTGACTGGGACAGCGTCCTGGTCCAGAAAGCAGCACAGTGGTTCCTTAAGTAAGAATGCAGAGGAAAAGACTTAGACAACATTGTGAATTTGTGAAGCAAGCAAAGAGGGGATTGTAGTGAGGGTTAGCATACCTGGCTGTTATCTAACTATGGATGTTCTTAGTATAGAAGACAAGGAGAAATGGATGTCATGCAGACTGCAACAGTTTATACTGACCCAGACTGAACTCCCAGACTGTCATATCATCCCCTGTGTGATGATGCAGGCTAGTCAGTTGGAAACTAGCATGGTTGTGTTGCCATTCTGCAATTACCCTTTCATTTGTCAGTAGGCCTATTAAAGGGAATATCTTCTGTGCTGAGGCATCTGTCCCTGTTTAGCCAAGGTGGGAAGCCGTGTTTGAACAGGTAGAAGCTGCTGAAAATTGTCATTACTGGAGTGGTGGAGACAGGAGGCGAGAGGAAGGTGTTGGTTGTCAGAGACCACCTGTTGAATTATTAACATTTAAGGAGCACAGAGGGTGCTTACAGAGGAGTCTAGAAGTAAACAGCCCCACTCGCAGATCTTGATGGTTAAACAGGCAGTATGAAAATACGTGTAGTGTATTTCACTGCTTTTATAAAAAATATAGTTCTCTTGATATCTTGCTGTTGCAAATAAATAATTCTTTCTTTTACAGAGATTTTAAGGTATTAATTACCACTGTCATTGCCTGCAGGAGAATCTGTTTGCAGATTCTGAGTCAAGACTGTTAATATGCTCACTGTTAGGACTGAGAAATTGCCATGTAAATAAAGTACTGAAAGATTTTAGCCTGAGTTTCTCTGATGGTGAGACCTGAGCAGGTGAGAACATCAAGGCAGAGGTGAGATTAATTTACCAACTATGCCAACCTGAATAGATACAGACCCAAAGTTTTTTGCTAGCAACCTTAAAACTGACGTTCTTCAAATTTTGGTGGTTTTTTTGTGGGTTTTTTTGTGAATGTTTTGATGTAATCTGTACTGGTTATGGGGAAGTGTACTTATTTCTTTAAAAAACAAAACCTCACACACAAAAAAAAATAAACAAAAAAAAAACCCAGAAATGTATCACCTGTAGTAGCTCTCAAACCCTTTTTTTGGCACGATTTGGACTCCAAACTCATAAAACTGCAAATCAGGTTTCTAACACTTCAGCTAAGAGCATTAAAAAAGAGTCATTACCATTCATTTTATTGCTACAGCACCTGGGATCCTAGTTATGGGTCAAGACCCTCTTGTCTCCATTGCTGAATTAACACAGAATAAAAAGGCTGCTCTTGCCCAGAAGGGTGTTACACTCTAAATATAAGATAAGAAAAGCTCTAATAGATGGGTACAGACTGACAGAGCACAGGGAAGAAAGAGGGCATAGATAGACATAGTCTTTGCACTGAAAAGAAGCACTAAGGACTAGAAACACTAAGGTTTCTAGTTCCAAGCTTAGCTCAAAGGCATTTGATAACATCGAAAAGGGCAGTAACAGCCCATTTGCTTAGGGAGCAGTAGTGTTAAACACTGAGATTTCTTTGTGAAGTGACAGTGTGACCATCTCCTTAAAGGAGATGATTTGCAAATTATTTACATACTTCTAATGATATATTTGCAATCCTGTCTCTTAAATTAGCTGTATGTTTAGACTTGTATGTTTTACCTGTAATCCAGAAATTATATGAACATTATATGATATATAAAAAAGCATTTAATTATGTTGCTAATTTCTTTTAATTTAAGAACTTAAAAAAAAAAATCTTTTTTTTGCGGGAGCGACACAAATCAAGGTAAAGAAGTCATCTTTCTTCACTACAAATATACTAATGGCATTAGAGCAGTTTATAAATTATTCCTAGTAAAAAATAAAAAGTTTAATTAAAATAATTAGCTATGCATAGGGCTTTGTATGTATTGACTGCCACAGTCATGGAAAGTTAATATTGACAATATCCGCATCTCGTGCTTTCAATGCAATGGGGAAGAGGAAAAAAAAAAAAATAAACCCTGCTGAATTGCAAAAGCAAGAAGGATTTAAATGTCCCACATAGCCAAATATACTCCCATTGACAAATTACTGTTAAGGAGAGCTGTACATGCTTACTACAGAAGAAGAATTTCCAGTACATTTCTCTTCTAAATTTACCTATTCCTCCATAAATGACACTGAAGGAATTTATGAGCTAGTTCTGCAGGAGTACAGGTGCACTTACCATGTACACTGGAGCTTCTATGCAACAGTGAATACAAATGTTTAGAGAATTATTATAAAATATCAAAAGGAATGTATTCTTCTAATGAGTTCGCTCTTAAAATTCTTATACATATCTCTTTATATATAATATATTCAGGTCTCTACCTTGGAATAAGAGTATCTCTACTGTAGGGGAAATCTTCATTGTGTTATACTATGAGACTGTTGCAAAGGTATATTGGAAGCTTCTTCATCAATATGAGCGAGAGAGCTGTGCAGCTGTTTAATTTGTTTAGACATCTACACAATAACAGTTGCTTGTCCCAGAAATGCGATGTGCAGCCTTATGTGGCAGCAAGGCAGTAACGCAGCGTAGAGGTGAGAGGAACAAGCCATCCAGAGCCTGTCCAGTCAGCCTGCACAGCTGGCCTACCAAACAGGACAAGCTCCGCCATCCAGTTCCCATACCACATGGCAAATGGTCCTGGAGGAAAAGCCCTCCAGTAATAACCTCTACAGTCATGCAGAGCACTGGGTAGCTTTTCGGAGACTGTCTTTGAGCCTCCCTCAAAGGGACACGTCTCCCCCCATACCACTCCCTTCTTTCCTCTCTCACACAGAGAACATACTCGTATCCTCATACAGAAGATACTGTAGTTGTAGACATGAAATAATTTATCTGGAAAGAGAACATTTTGCCACATTGTGAAGGAGAAATGAAAGTAGCTAATTCATATGAATTATCTATCACCTTAAGAAATATTTACATTTGGAGCTCTGACTGGGACCGTGTCTGGGCTGATCCTCGGGGATTTGTCCAGCCCAGAAGAGTAAAAGAGCAAAACCTTGCTTTGCAGACAAAAGAAGATAGGACTTAATCTAGAAATGTTCATGTTTAATGCATGAACATAGTTAGGTTCCAGCTAGAAACTGGGGCTTGAAAGGTGTGAAGCTGTTTGTAATTCATGTGCACTGTGTTTGTGGAGTGCTTATGTAGCATTTTGTGTTAGGTGGAAGAGCTGCAGAGCTCCACCGTGTTCTTACTTGTGACTAAGCAAATATTTTTTTTAAAAGATATCTTTCCAAAATTGTTTTCTAATAAAAAGCTAGCATTACAAGTATTTCATATCAGGCCTGTTACTCTACCACTTACAAGCCAGGAGCGATCAACCAGAGAGACTTTGGAAATTGCATTATAATCCATGCACTTATAGTGTCTTCACTGGGGTGGATTACAAGCTTCCAGTAGGACTAAAAAGTATCTCTCCTTGCATGTATGGCCTTTCAAAATGAAAATGCAAATTATTCAACAGACCACACCTTGCTGATGACAAGATATTAAATGCTCCCCGCAAAGAAATTTTGCCGGTATCTCCAAGAGGACATCAATTTTGCTATGAGAATACAGAAATTTGACTTTCTTTTTCTAAGCAGTGATACTTGCAATTTAGACTTTAGTTTTCTCAGATAATTAAAGCTTAATTGTCAGGCTTTCAGCACTCCTGTGGGCTCAGCTGTGTTTGTTATTATCAATCACCAATATTCTAATTAGGTCTTAGATTTTTTTCTTTTTTTTTAGACCTTTGATTGAGCATCTCTTCTTCCTGAAATACTTAGTCCATTTAATATTTATTGCACCATGAAAACTCCATTTTCAGTGAGCACAATGTGTCAATATCTTGTTACGACTTGTCAAGTTACATGAGTTAAAGCTCTACAAAGTGTCATTATTTTTACGGTAGCTTCTAAGTCTGTATTCAATTAGAAATACAACAGCCAATTTATTTACAAAGCATATTAGTCAGCCTTACAAAAGAATTACATAGGACGTCACCTTTCAAATTAAGCAGATTTTTGGTAGACATGGCAAAGGTTAAGCTTGTGTCTAAAAATGCTCTAACCAAAGGGACTATGCATTTAGTTTGGAAAGCTGCATAGGTTTGATTTTGGCACACGCCTATCTCTTACTTAATTTGTTAATTTGGGAAGAGATGTAACAAAAATTCTATCCTGTTTCTCTGCAATGGAAGTCAAATGACATTTTTATTGAATCTATCCATTCCTAGTTTCCACTTAACTTCTGATCATGACAACAATCCTAAAATTTGCTGCTTATGAATCCTCACATACAATTTTGGAGAGATGTCTCATCAACGTTTGTTTCTGAGAAGGGCATGGTTTTGAAACTCTCAGCAATTGTTCTTTTAATTTCAAAATATTTCTTGTCTTTGCATTATTTGCAAGCTCCCCAAAATAAGCTGTCAGCGATTTCATGTGGATGTTTAAATGACGTGTAGCACTTACATGAATGCAGGCTTTATTTTGGTTTATGCAGTAGGCTTTAAAGAGATGAACATCTCAGATCCGAAGCATGAAATCTTCTTATAAAATTTGTCCTTTCCCCTCCAAATATTTTATCTTTGTACTTAATAGAAAGAGGCATAAAGTACTTGATAGAAAAGGGGTCATTTTTTCCCTTTTGATTACATATTAAAGGGAATTTTTGATATTTTTAATTGTGTGTAATATGGGCATTCATCAAGCCAAAGTGTATAAACTTTCATATGTATATCTGAAGAAAATGTTCTGTACTTTCTGTCATCCACATGCCTCACTTCTGTTGGCACATAAAAGTCCACTGAGCCCAGAGGTTAAGTATAATCTGCTTGTACAAGGTTGACATAATTAACTCTTCATTATCTGGATAAACTGGTGCAATGAATGCACCAGAATGGTACCAAGCATTATGGCCCAGATGAAGAAAAACAGGGGAAAAATATTAAAATAGACATAAATTAGATTTTAAAATACGCGATTAGTGTGTCACAAAGGAAAGACAAAAGTGATGCTGTGACTTGTGGAAGGTAGATACCTCTGCCATGTGTCGATCTGAAGAACTAATCCCCATACTTGCTGCATGCATGGTAGTTCCCAGGCAGCAAGGTCCCAGGGTCACAGAGGGCAGCCTTGAGTGGTTTTGTGTGCTTCTACCACAAGGACTCCAGCCACAGGCCATTGAGATAAAACTTTGTTTCATATAGCCCAAGTTAAATCCATTTCTTTTCTATGTCTTGTCAAGAATTTCCCTCCACAAAATTTGACTATGTGGATTTGACTGGAGTGGATGTTCCTCTAGTTCACACTATCAGTCTCATTCATACCTATGTTATGTGTCTTTCTAGTTTAAGAAAAGAAAGTCATTAAATACATCATAATAAAGTATATACTCTGTTAAGGACCATATTTTAAAATGCAAAAATAAGAAAAAAAAATTTTTAGGAGAAATTTTTCAGGAATGATTAATCTTTTTAAGCAGAGGTTCAGTGGTTAAGAAAAAGGTCTTTCCTTTATCCTATGTGTTTTCTTTCTCATTTCAGATGTCTTCTGTTTGCAGGAAAGTGTGCTAGCAAAATAAAGACTGAGTAAATCAATGCTAACTGTTCCTCATTGTCATGCAGCCATTATGCTTATTTCTGTTGTACTAATATTGAAGACTTTCTAGTCTAAATTTCGCACACTGCCACTTAACTTTTACTTATTGTGAATGCCAGCTAATTCTCTTCTTCAAATATAGCCTCCAGGCCAGAGCTGTTCCTTTGTAGCCTGTACTTGTTGACACATCATATAGATGCACCTCAGGTTTCCTCTTACATGTATAAGTTTTTTTATCTTCATTTTGGAAAGACCATAAACTAATGTCCTGCATTTTATTGTCCAGTTGTGCCGTTTGGGCACACATGATGAAACTGCATCTTTGCAACAGTTTTTCCCCATTTAAAATGGAGATATCAGATGATCATTTGCAGATTGGAGTGTGGAGCTATGTAATGAAAGGGTGGTGTGATTTCCCGTGCAAACCTGCAGCTTCCCACTGCCTGACTCTAGATTTGAAATGAGAAGTTAACAGCAGTGGCCAGGGACTGCAGCAGTGGGAGCCAACATTGTTCTCAGGGTACATGGCGATTTTCATTTAAAAATGCATTCTGATGACGAAGGATTTCGTTTTGCTTGTATAGGTTTTATCACTGGCACATAAAGAAAACAAGTAGGAGTATAGAATGAATCTGCAAATTATAGGGAGTGCTGTAACTGCTCAATCCTGTGCAAGCACCAAACCAAGGGAAGATTGTAATGTTACCTGTAAAGTTACAATAGGTAAATTCAATTTTTTTGTTTGATAGCTGAAACTGGGGTGGAGAAACTTGCAATTAGATACAATATGACCACCAGGAACAATGAATGTGAAATTCATCCAGATAACAAAAGACAAAAAAATGGCAATACAGAAGCCAAGAACCAGTGGCTTTTAGAACGCTCCCAAGAAAAAGGTTTTCTCATAAGAGGCATTATTTCAGTATTCATGCATCAGTGACTGTTATTTTAAATAACTTATTTAATTTGTTTCAGTTTTGCAGTTCTTATGCACCAGAATACTTTCAAAACCTGTTGTTGAACTTTATGGTTTTATTTCTTTACATTAAGTTTAGATACACTTTTTCCACTCTACTCTCTGCCAGGGAATTTCTTAGGTTTTTATTCTTTAATGTGCGCGATGAGATTCCCTAACATGAGCATAGGAATAGAATTCACTGTACAAAGAGCCATATTATTTTTGGGTCATGTAGTGCAATCTCAGAAAAACAACAGTGCATTACTACCAGAGGGCTGGTACAGTTCAGTTAGGCTTTTTTTCAGTTTTGCTTTTTTTTCTTTTTACATAGTTAGGAGACACAAATATAAAATAGCCTCGTGTGATTAATACTTTCTATCAAGGCAAAATCAAGATTTTCATATGCTTTCTTGTCTGTTGGCAAGGTAAACCAGGCCACTTAGTACTGCCATCTTAAGACAATGCAGAGCACTTTCATTTACGCTTTTGATTAAATTCACTGACCTTCATAGGGTGGGTCGGCAGGGTCATGGCTAGACCTTATACTGTCAGTACCCAACCCTTCTGGCTTAGGTTTCTCTGTAGGAGAGCATGCAAGAGAGCATGGAATAGAGGGTGGCTGTCTGTGATGGCAGCCGTGGCTCAACAAGTCTGGTGTAGGTGGTAAAATCTTGAAGGCTTTATTCCCCAGCTTAGTTGGAAATGCTGGGAGGGATACTTCAAATCTGGTCCCTGCTTTTGCAGATATTCTGTACAAGGGGATTTCCCCCAGTGTGTGCTTGGATGCTGATTGAAGTGGAGAGAGAACAAGCTTCAGGAAGTGATTCAGTCTGTCAGGTCTCAGCTTACAACAGGGGGGCCTCTAACCAATTTTTCTAAAATAAAACCCCGCCTGCCAGGAATATTTTGTTTCAGTGGTTCTCCTCGAATACGCAGCAAAGATTCCCAATCTCCCAAGCAAACTGCTTAACAGGCAAAACTGGGTACAAAAATTCTTTTTATCTTTTTTTTTTCCCTGCCTTGATTTTTGTGAAGCATTGTGTTTATGCAGTTCATTCGGGTTATTTATTTCCCTTTTGCAAAAGAGGAACTGCATACTTTTTCCTGGTTTGTTGCTTTGCGGTTTTTTTGTGGGTTTGTTGTGTTTTAAATATCTATGAGAGATTAGCTAATTCTACTTTCTCCATCACACATAGACTCATTTAACAAAATGAAAGGAATAATTAAATGAACAATTTAGAAAACACTTACTGAACCCTATTTTGAAAATGAATGCTGGTTTGCAAGATATGTTTAGTTGTTTGACTCTTTTCTACTGTAAAAAGAAACACGTAAAAAGCTCTAAATATGTAATTATTATTATAACAATTTAGTCTTAGAATCTCGAAGAGCTTTCCAAGGATTAATTAATGGAAAGAAACAAATTGATGGTGCATTCTTGCTGCAGTGTTACTAGGTGATGATGTTTTTCTTTCAGTGCCTTAATGGATTTTGTGAATTATCTAATTAGACCTGTAATGTACAATTCAAAACCACTTGATTTCCATACAGAAATACAGTTCTTATCACAAATAATTCTGCATAAAAATAAATACTCCAGAGACATAATACTTAACTTGCTGTATAAATTCCTACAATTTAATGTTCTTTTTATTCTTGGAATTGTGTGAGGGATGCAGTTTCTTCTAAATAATTTTTTTAGAATTATTTTGTTTGACAGAATGCGTAGTTTTCATGATGTCAGTACTCCTTAATAGTTCTTTTTATGCTTTTCTTTTTCAGGTTGGCTTCATGAGCTAGGAAAACGTATTGAGTCTCCTTACTATGAGAATAACACGCTAGGAGGCCCATCAATCAGAAGTGCCTATATAGCTGCCCTGTATTTCACCCTCAGCAGCCTCACCAGTGTTGGGTTTGGAAATGTTTCAGCCAATACTGATGCTGAAAAGATCTTCTCCATTTGCACAATGCTGATTGGGGGTAGGTAAAAATGCTAAGCATCTTGTAAACTTTTTGGGGGGTAGGGATAAGTAAAATAAGAGCTGAAACTTTGCTGAGTTTCTTTAAAAAAAATAAACAGAAAGCTTAATTTAAAATGGCAGGAGAAGGAAATAACTTGTCGGTTTTACACTAAATAAACTCTCTTAAGCAGACATATTTCTAACTTCGCCTAGAATGACAAAAGACGGTTGTCACCTGGTAAAATGCAAATTCACATTATTGTCAGTGAGTGTGGCCTAGCCATGTGCCAGGAGATTTTGGTCATACGTCAGGCACTTTTGCAGTCAGCCAGGTAATAAGTGCATGTTCAGCTCCAGTTCAGTCCCCACAGCAGCCCTGGGAATGATGGCGAGGGGAGGTGGGCAGCCCACCACTGGATCTGGCTGTGAGCTGATGCATATCCTTATCAGAAGGACCAGCCCAGAGAGACCTCTAAAGAAGGTACCTGCAGCTCTCTTTACCTTTATCTTCCTCCACAAAAAAATCAGCTGTGCTTTTTCATAATGTGTACATCATACAACTCAAAGATGTAACAGTGGGCCAAAGGGTAAAGGCAAATCACTGCTGAAGTACTGCTCCCCTTATTTTTATTTTTTTTTCCTACCTGCCTAATTGTTCTGGAAATACTAGTAGGTGTTTCTCCAGGGCTAGTCAGTAAGGCACTTGTTGTCAGCTTTGCAGCATAAATATTTCTGGGCAAAAATAAATTTGCAATTTGACACTTGAAAGCCAGGCAACGTGATGAATGACCCATAAACTATATATTTGCAGCATTAAGTGGTATGAAAAGTGCTCAATGGATTATTGTCATTTTTCCCAGTCGTGAAAATGAGTGGCAATAATACAATGAATCATCCAAGAATGATATCATTTTGATTTTGACAATGTCACAAAACCACAAGCAGCTCATTAATTGCTTTTGGTGGTAGCATAAAATTATAGCTTTAAAATACAATGTCATATCTGTGCTTTGGGGCTTTCATGACATAAAATCTGTTGGAATGAAGGAAGGAGTTTTCATTTTTATCAAGAAATCAAGCGATATCCTGTGTAAGGCAATGATGAATATTTAATTCACTTTGATATGGCAGAGCTTTCACAAACATAATAGGATAGAATATAAAAGTATCTTACACATTTATTTAGTCCAGTTATAGCAGTTTCTATTCTATTTCTTATATTATTGAGTGGTAGAACTAATATGATCGTACACTGGATACATATTGAGGAATGAGTCAACTGAATGCAGTAAGGGGGAACTGAAAACTGAAAGTGAGAGTCCAGTGAACAAGGTATATCCAAGTAAAAAAACAGAGCAGGCTGATTTACAGGTATTTTCTTGAGGAATTTTATTTTAGATGCTATTTAAGAAATTCAGCAGAGCAAGGAAACTTGAAGACGGAGTTAGCATCATACAATGCAGACTGGTGAGCACACCTTAAGAAAACTCTATTAGGAATAAAGTAATTGTATACTTTAGGGCATAATGCTTTTCATTTCTTGAAACATGTTTTGATGTATAATTTTGGCTGATATTTAACTGTCGTGGAAAGTGATATCCTGAGACAAATTGAGGTAACTTTTTTACAGTTTGTAGACAGAGCCATTAGTTTATGAAATTTCAGGTGTAACGTATAGTATGATTTAGTTTATCAGTAGTTCATCTGTATCTCTGTAATGTGTGTCACTCCAAATTGAAAGTATGAACTTAATTTATTGCAACCTTAAATAAAGTTGAAGCCAGAAAAAAGTATTAACTTAAGAGATAAATATCTTATAATATTCGTTTGATTTTTACTTGCATCTTGTAATTAATTTTTGTTTTGCACAAATTTGAAATGACAATTTAAGATAAGTAGTATTGTGAAGATAAAACATCTTATTCTGTACAGTGTTTCTTCTTCATGTTGGAAAGAAAGGTTACTTATTAAAATGTAACCAGAATTCGTAGGATACCCAGCATCTGTAAAATATTAATCAGACCTGTCCTCCTGCAGATGACCATACCAAATGTTGTCTTTTATTCTCCATGTTCTCCATGTTCTTTGAGCAAATAATATGCAGTTTTCTATTTATGAGACTGCAGGCCCCATTCTAGTAGCTCCAGTCCTTTCTGTGATCAGAGATATTCCCATGTCCCCTAACCAACAAAAACGTAATTTAGAATATCCATTAAAATCAAGGCCACTTCATGAAATACGGTTCCTAGTAGTTTTTAACTTGTCCTACTTGGTTTTAGAGAATGGATTAATAGATTTCTTACAGTAGTAAGTAAGCAAAGTAAAGTAGTAAAGTAGGGTGGGTCTGCAATTATTTGATAAAGAAATCTAATGCCTATCACAGCCAGGAATAGCTCGTCATCACCAGTAGAAGCTGTCTTTCAATATACATACGCAAACACAGATTCTTCCGTAATAATAAAAATCTTGATTATATCTGTGTTTGTAATAACATCACAGAGATCTCTACCCCGTCCAGCTCCTAACCCTGGGGCCTGTTGGGAGACTTGCATCACATGTGATTTTTTTTTACATATGCATCCATACACGGCCTAATGCTTAATCCCTTCCCCCTTTTTATAGTGGTTATCATATTCTTAAAGAAGCTACACTACCTTTTTAGCCTAATTAGCTGTGTTTGGCTGTGTTGTTTCAGCCCTAGCTGCTATGTTTCTATTATAATCTCCTGTATCTACCATGACACCAGTCTCTCACATTTTGTTGCCCAAGCTTCTACATTAATGACTTAGCAATGCATTGCACCATCAGGAACAATACTTAGTTGATCCAGGTGATTATTCTTAGAAATAAATTTCAAATTATACTTACTTTTCTTTCTAATATTCATATCTGATCCTTTTCTTTCTGCCTTGCTTTTCATTTATCTTCTTTTACTATTGTGAAACTACATCACACTGCAGTGGTTTATCGATTATTCTGCACACCCTTCACAATAAAGACATAGATATTGTTGCTAGCTCTTTTGTGTTTTACTCGGTCTGTAAAAATTTTCAACACTCCAAACTAAAGAATTTTCTGCCTGTTTCTACCATGTAAAGCATTATTAACCACCAAAATCCATCCTTTCCTCCTCCTGCTCCCCCGTGTCTCTCCTCACTCATGCTGGACTTCTGAAAATTGCCATACAAGGTCAACATCTTGTTTGTCTTGTTTATAAACCAATTCCTTTGCCACTCTGAGGAGTCAGTCTGTTTTCCTTCAAGCTCTATAAAGATAGATGTCCCTTAAGAGCAATAATCAAGCTCTTTAATAATTTTCTCAATAAACAATTTGTAAACGTGTATATTATATACCTCAGATCAATACCACATGACAGACAATCTAGCAGTGATTTTTCCCACTACTGATAATCAGCAAGCACATTTTTGCACAGACAAACCCAGATGACCTGTATCTGTAAGCATTTCATCAATTTTTCTTCTGGTCGTTTTGGTCCCAAGCCAGTTTCTAATTGCTGACAAACTCCAGGATGTCAGAACTTTCTGACAAACAATTTCACACCATATTTGACCTTCTCAAGCAACATAAGAAATCAGATTGTCAGTTTGAATTTATCTTTTCTTTTTTTTTTTTTTGGCCTGAATTTCTGCTTTACAATGTTTTTTTCTGTCCTTTTTTAACACCTTATTCCCCAGAATACGATACATCTCTAAATGCTCTTTGCAATCTCATTCCACTACACATTGTCCCCATTAGCAATTGTTTTTATTTATATGAGTTCCCTGTAATCTATTACTTTCAATGTAGTTTCTAACTGACCATTTGAGTCTAGTTTCCATACCAATTAATAGTTTCTTTTTATTTTGTGAGTATGCCTCCCTAAAGGTGTTCATCTGTTTTCCTTAGACTATGAACTTAACTTGGCTTGGGCATTCTTTCATTTAGTACCCTGACTAGATAGTATCGGATGTATTTCTACACTGTCCCTTGACTCTGACTTCTAGTGACACAAAAAATGGAAATGAATAATCGTATGAATACTATGTACATTAGTCATGGAGTTCTATATTTGAAAGCTTTATTATATCTCTCGATCAGGAAACTTTTTCTGTGAAGATCCTGGCTATTATCTGTGTTACATTTTAATGATCAACAAGTCACTCCGCATTGCACATAATTTCTGTCTTCCCTAGCTCTGATGCATGCCTTGGTGTTTGGCAATGTGACTGCCATAATTCAAAGGATGTACTCCAGATGGTCCCTTTATCACACAAGAACCAAGGATCTGAAGGACTTTATACGGGTCCATCACCTGCCACAGCAGCTAAAGCAAAGGATGCTTGAATATTTCCAAACCACGTGGTCTGTCAATAACGGAATTGACTCCAATGAGGTAACCAAATGAGAGAAGTTGTGTGTTTGATGGTTTTGACTATGGACTTAGAGCAAGTGAGGGGAATGATTTTCCATTTGTGTTGCTGTCTTTTGTGTGAAGTTACATATCTAAAAAAACATGCCTAAAAATAAAGTTAGGCTATCCCAGAAGGACGGTATTTTATTGAGAAATTTGGTTTAGAACATCCTATCCTCTGTCAAAAATTCAGTCCTCCATAATTCTCAAATGCTGAGGGGGCACTCGTTGGAAACCTTTTGGATAATGCCAGCAGAAACATCCCAGTGAGCACTTTTGCCTTTCACCAAGTAAAAAAATCTACTGGTTTTAGGTGTTTTTTAAAGGAGGGGCTTCTTTACTGCCCTTTCCTCCCTCCTCCATTTTCTTTTATTCTTTGTATTTTTATGATATTAATTTCCCTATATTTTTAAATATTGCAGAATGTAATATGAGAGTGAAATCAAGGCAGATTTCTGGTTGTGTCTTTGCTTGCTTGTTTTAAATGACTTACCCAGTTTATGTACTACTACACTCTAGGAGAAATAATGGCTTTTCTCTGCTGGAGTGTTATTTGAATGAACCGTTCCCTTCAGAGTTCTTGTTATATATGTCATTATAAAACTCAGTGGTCTCTAAAGATAATGTGGAAATAAGCAGAAAGATTTGGGGTTGAGAACATTCTTTTCCTGATAAATTCTCTTTGTGGTGTGCACGGCCAAAGAATGGGATTTCCAACAGCATCCTAGCAACAGAAGGACCCTAGTAAGATTTACAAAGGTACAAAAATCACTTAGACATCAAAGCTTTCCTAGATTTGGTTAAGGATCACCTTCAGCTTCTGTACATTCTATACCTTTAGTCTCAGTAAAAGTAAGTGACTGCTGTACTACAACAGCAACCTCTGGAGAGACCATCAGTATATCATAATTTGCCTTCCATCTGCAGACTGCCTTGTTTAAGCCCACTTGGTCAGGTGTTGGCTGATTGCTCTGCTCAGTTGCCAGATCGCCTCAAACTACAGAGAAAAATATGCTTGTGGGCTTGCAGCTTGCGTGGGCTTGCAGCTTGCATGGTCCAGAGCTCTGCCCATAGGCAGGCAGTATTCTTTGCATCAATGGGACTGACACCTGAAACCGCTTAAACATTTTATTAAAAGCTCCACCTGAAATTTTTGTGCTGGCTTACCAAAAGGAAAGATGATTTGAGCAGTTATATGTCATTTTCAGAAGACTATCTCTGAGCAGATAGGTGTTTCTCTCAATTTTGCCAACCTGCATTGGATCCTCTGTAAAACATATAGATATCATCAAGTGTCCTGGATATATTGGGAATTTGTGTAAAATTAAGAAAGAAAAATAGGAAAACTTTATGGTCTTTTAGTTTCCACAGGTTCTTCCACTGAACATACACCTTGTCGCCCTCCCTTTTCCACCTCTCTTTCAGTGTCCAATTGCATCATTAAAAAAAAAAAACCAACGTGCACAAAAAAAACCCTCAGAGGTTTTTTTGAGTAATTCCTCTTCTGGTGGTTTTACCACATAAGCAGCAATATAGACTATTGATGAATTTTATACAAGCATTTTAAAGAAATCTAAAGTTCATTTTTGCCCTGTTTTCAGCGTATATGCCACTGTATACAGTGGTATATACCTGAACAGCCTACTGTATTCTAGCAGCTGAGAAGAACCTGGACAAGGTTAAATTGTTCATTAGGGAGAATTCCTACACACAGTGTTGTTGACTTTTTTTTCTTGTTTCTGTAAAAAAGAGTAATTTTATTCATGTTGTTCCTGGAATTTATCAGTGTTTATCAGCATAAAGGTTTATTAAGACACAGCGCACGTCTTATCAAGGGAATAAGAAAAATCAAAGGGAAATCATTACGTCAGCACATGTGCAGCACTACTAATTCAGATCACTTCTGCGAAAGAGGAAACAAATTATTTTACACTTTTTTTGCCCCTTTTTCTATGTTTTGGACAGCTTTTAAAAGACTTCCCGGACGAGCTGCGTTCAGACATCACCATGCACTTGAACAAGGAGATTTTGCAGCTCTCCCTTTTCGAGTGTGCCAGCCGTGGTTGCCTCAGGTCTCTGTCTCTGCATATCAAAACCTCCTTCTGTGCTCCTGGGGAATACCTCCTCCGGCAGGGAGATGCCCTGCAAGCAATCTACTTCGTGTGCTCAGGTTCCATGGAAGTCCTGAAGGACAGCACGGTGCTGGCAATTCTTGGTATGCTCATAATCATAGCTTCAAAGAGAAAGAATGGTCCTCCAACATAGGAGGACCTTCACTACAAACTGGTGGCTTAGCATGTCCTAGTAGTCTGATGAGAGAATTTATTCCAATTTTAATCTGCTATTCATACTCTATGGACATCCCTATATTTTTTTGTTCAAACTTCCTTATTTTTTGCCTTAAGGACATTTCGGTTGCTAGTGTTAGCTGTGGTATATTTCACTTGTATCCTGATTTTCTTATACTTATTTTCTCTCCTTTGCGTGTAAGGAGGTGCTTACTAGCTTTCGATACAAATTGCTCCTTTCAACTAAATTTGATGTCAGTATTGACACCTCAGTGGACATTGTTTTTTAGTTCCTAAATCCTTCATGAAAATTAGTGGCCAGGCAGTGCTCACACTAACGCTCCAAAATGAAAGAAAGCAATGTGAGCCCGCTCTCATTGTTTGATCCATGCACATGAACACCCCTTGCAGGACAACTAGGTGATGAGAAACAAGCATTGTTGGCTCTGCTCCCCAAAGTTACTTCTTCAAGGTAATTGATGCTGTCAGCAGTCATCTGAGTATATTAGAACAGAGAAAGGCCAGAAGTTCTGTTCTAATAAATTTTGTTTAGTTGTTTTCTAGCTGACTGCTTTGACTTATCTAGGGTTAAGCATCTCTATCTGCAAATGTCAGTGAATGGCCTTGATCTAATGCCTACTAAAGAGATTCCCTTCATCTTCAGGTAAAGGATGGTTAGACTTGTCTGAGTTAATGTTTGTAAAGTAATTTGATAAAGTAAAATATAAAATTTTACTCTAAATCTAAAGAATTATTTTATTATTATTTCAATACCTCTTTAGATTTAAATGTATTCTTCTTTCTAATAACTTTTAATATTCTTATAAAGCAGAGTTAAAAAGAACATTTCCTTTTTTGATTTCCTTCCTGTTTTGTGGGATTGCACGATACTGTTGATAATGCAAGTTTCTGGTCTTCTGTAATTGAATTTCCTTTATTTTACTAGTATGCATTTGATCAGTCTTTTTTTAGAATATAAATGTGATACACATCCTATCTGTTTTATAACTCTTTAGTTCCATTAGATTGACAGTCCCCATCACGCTATCACTCATTGGTAATTAGGAAGTTTTCGAATGCCTCAATTTTATTGGATCAGGTAGATCAAAGCTATAAAATATGTCTTAGAAAAACGTATGCTTAATATAAGAAAAGGTCAAGAGCTGCCTCCATTGGAACTATGATTTCATTAATGATTCCATTTTCAAGCACTTCTGAAAATGCTAATGAAAGTATCATTGTGTAATGGTGACAATGAAAACAGTAAGAAAGAGATTAATGAATTTCTGAGAGAAGTTAATGAAATCATAATACAAAAACATAAATATATTACAATGAAATAACGTTTTGTTACAGTGAATGGGAGCTTCATTTAAACCTAATTAACACCAGCAGAAGGTGAATGCATCAAATCTGTAGGTCCCTATGAGAAACTGTGTTACTGATGTGATGTAAATCCAAGAGATCAGATTCTGCCTGACAATGCTGGGATACTCTTTTATAATTCTGTCATGATTCTAACTCTAGTGTATTAGTTTTTGCTTTCTGAACCTTTCTCACTAAAAAGCAATACAGCAACAATACAATGACATGCTCTGATTAAATACAGCTGTTCGGTTCCTCTTGAGACTATTATTTGATATTTAATAATGATGGTTAGGATATCTTTTATAGGAAACCATGTTTTAATATAACAGATATGTACTATTTGAGCATATATCTTAAATTTATTTTAAAATATTAGCCATAAGTTATTTAAAAGATATCCATAAAGAGAAGAACTTTATAACTTTGACTACATGTCCCAGGTATATGAACAAAGAAATAGGTCTGCATGAACATTTATAAACAAGTTTATTCCCCGATGAAAAAGAAAGAGCTACTAAGAATAACTTACAGGATTCTGTTTATGTAACAAATGTTGATATTCAAGGCACAATCATTTCACTGCTGCAGCAATTCTACATGAAACTTCAGCTTACTACCTACAGCCTTTGCCATGTGATTTTCATTTGAAAAGAAACATACATTAGCATTACCAAATCAATTGTAGTGTCTTTCAGGCTGATGTAATTTCATCAAACACTGTAACTACAATCAAATACAACTTTAATATTTTTTCCAAAGTATTTATGCATTACAGATACTAATATATGATGCTTAAAGATCAGTTTTGGTATATTTGAAATATTTTTTCTCTAGTCTGTATTTACACAGCCAGCAATAGATTAACATTGCCAGCCAACTGCTCAATATAATCAAAGAAATCTAAAGACTTATTGATACTTACAGTAAAAAGTAAATGTAAATTATTGCTTACCTTTACACTATATTTGATTATGTAAGCATTGCATCATTTGATGAGCAATGACAAATGTTATTATCATCTTCCAGATTTACTTTTCCCTAAACTAAACTAATACTAGTTCTTATTTATACCAATTGCAATTTCTAAGAAATGCTGAAGTAGCATGAACGTATGGATATTCCCAGCACAAAAGAAAATCCCTCCCTACACTGGGTTTATGATAAGTTTGAGAAAGATGTTCAAGCTCCACAGAAATAGAAAAAAATATAAGTAGTGTTTAAAATTATCTTATTTAAGCATCTTCAGGGATGGTTGGCTGCTTAGTTTAACTTACTTTTCATGTTCACCATTTCCTGTGTAATATGCAATTGGGAGTCACATGTTGGGTGGATTTTCAGATTTTACAATCTTCACTTATTACTTGTTAATCACAGAATAATGTAAGATTGGAAGGGACCTCTGGAAGCCACCCAGCCTAACCCTTCTTAAGAAGGGCCAATTTATCTCAGCTTCCTCAGGGCTGTGTCCAGGCAAATTTTGAACGTCTCCAAGGACAGCGATTCCGCATCCGCTCTGGGCAGCCTGTCCCACTGTTTGATCAGCCTCATAGTGACTTTCATTTCCTGATTTCTAATCACAATTTCTTTTGTTACAATTTGTGCTCAGTACATCTTGTACTGTACACCCTGAAGAGGAGTTTAGTTTAGTTTTCTCACACTTTTCCGTTAGGCTATTGAAGACAGCAATAATAGCCTTCTTTTACCTTCTCTTCTTAAGGTGGAACATTACCCATTTTTTTCAGCCTTTCCTTGTATATTATGTTCTCCAGTCCCTGATCGTCTTGGTGGCCTCTTCTGGACTCACTCTAGTATGTCAATATTCTGTCTTGTAATGGGAAACCCAAAACTGGACAGAATTCTCCAGATGTGGTATGACAAGTGACATATAGAGGGAAAGAGTCACTTCCTGGGACTTGCTGGCTGCACTTGCTGATGCTGCACAAGAGGTTCTTGGACATCTTAACTGCAAGGGCACATTGTTGGCTCATGTTCAACTTGTCCACAGGACCCCCAGGTCCTTTCCTGGAGAGTTGTTTTCCAGCTGGTCAGACCCCAGCCCATATTGCTGCAGAGAGGTTTTCCACCCCAGGGGCAGGACTTGCCATTTGTTCTTGTTGAACTTCACTAGGTCCCCAACAGCACTTTTCTCATTCATTGAGGTCCCCCTGCACTTTGCCCTTCAGCATATCAACCACTCTGCCCAATTTGGTATTGCCCCCGCCCCAAAAAAGAAAAAAAATAATACACTCCATCACACTGTCCAGGTCTTTAACAAAGACCATTTGCATTAACTTTTGTGGAAGACCTGTTGTTCAATGACTGCTTTTTGGACTTTATACCTCAGATTAGATATCTATGGAAGTTTTTCATTACAAAATTTTTGTGCTCTTCAACATACGGTCAGTTGTGGGTTTTAATACAACCAGTATTCTAAGGCAGCCTTGCCCATAAATGAAAATACAATGGCTTAAGAATCCATTCTTTTTTCTTGACAGAAGGGCCATTGAGCTACACATCTATTAATAGCCTATACAGCTAACAAGCATCATGGAATGTAGCTGTGCAGCCACAGTTATCATAGACTGTGAATGTTTTGCAATCTAAATTCTAAGTAAAAGGGTAATTTGAACGGACAATCTACATTTAATCGTGTCATTGTTAAAATGCTATCTTAACACTTGTCTTTTCTAACAAAATAAACCCCAGGCTAGAAACATAATGTTCACATTCTGAAAAACAAAATTGCACCTGCTACTAATTACTAGTGTAAATCTTAATTTTTTATATATTTATTTGATTGTTCCCCTAAATCAGGTAGTTACCTGTCTAGAAATTAGTCTTTGAACCTCTGATTAATTGCATATAAGACTGCACGTGCAGAAAAAAAAAAAAAAAAAGACAACTTTTAGTGAAAGATCCTTTATAATTTACAATGTTATTAATTAAACAATGCAGTGGTAACAGTGGAATTTAAGATTTAGCAATTATGTTAAACAAATTTATGATTCAAAAAAGAAGTAAAGAATTCATACTTTGAAGGTGATTATTTTTGTATTTTCTTTCAGGTAAAGGAGATTTAATTGGAGCAAACCTATCCATTAGGGATCAAGTTATTAAAACAAATGCAGATGTTAAAGCTCTAACATACTGTGACCTCCAATGCATTATCCTCAAAGGTCTCTTTGAAGTGCTTGACCTTTACCCAGAGTATGCTCACAAGTTTGTTGAAGACATACAGCATGATCTCACATACAATCTAAGAGAAGGCCATGAAAGTGATGTAAGTATCTTCAAAGGTCTCTCCAGTTGTTGCTGCCTTTAAGATGTTTCTCATACTTTAGAGAGTTCTCATAACTTTGCCACAGTAAAGAAATAATACACAGATTATGTTAAAAGGACCACTCATTCCAGTTGTTTGATAATTCAGTCATTACCTATACAAATTGTTTACCAATTGATCAGATCATAAACAGTGAACAAGTTCTTTGCTTCTCATTTTTCCATAGAAAACATCATCTAAGAGAGAACATTCTTCTTTAATATTTTGTCATTTTTTGCTTATGTTTAAAAATAATTCATAGTTATGTAAAGCATCTGTCCAAATAAAGGTATTTAACTACAGCTTTTTCAGAAGCTCATGTGCCAGCCTAATGAACATTCATTTCATAGATCACTGATTGTCACCTCATAGCTAAGAAAGTTTTCACATACATTCAGAATGAGAAACAGTTGTTTCTGATCACACTGCAACTAAAATGTGTTTTTCCATTGGCACTAGTGTTCGCACAGGAATGCTCTATAAACAATTGCAGTAGAAGAAAGGTGTAAATACATAAATGCAAACTCTAAGAGAGGAAAATAATTGGGGCATCTCACTTGTTTGTCTCTTGAAATTTTCCCAAACTTCCTGCTGCTGAAGACAGCAGCTGAGAGAGTACACATCTGTTCTGAGAGCCTGAAGATTAGTTTGTATAACCAACACATTTTCCTTGGGCAGGTATGCTTAATCTGAAAAAGAGTATAACTCCATGTAAAGACAGGGTTTGAAGCTGATTGCATGCTCTTCTCCAGTTTTGTCATGGACCTTGATGACCCCTCACAATGTATTGCTTCATGCTTTTATGTATGACGACAAATCTGGGGATCACCATCTCAGCTGCATACACATTCAGCTTTTATAAAATCAGGAACAACTCTTCCCAATTAGTCAGCTGGGTGATGTACAGATCCTCTGCTGAGAGCAAGCCTACAGCAGTCTCAACGGTGAGCACACAGAGAGGAAAAGAACCTCCTCACGCTCACTGTGGAGGATGGGATCTAAAGCAGTGCAGGATGTATCCATGCACCTTTTCTGCTTTAGAGAGGAAAATATTTCCAACATTTGTGAATACAGACTGTATTTTCATGGTATAACTATTATCTTAAAATTAAAGGGAAAAAAGGATCCTGACACTGAGTAGCATCCAGTGTCACAGACAAATATAGAGAACTGAAGACAGGTTATCGTAGCATCACTTTCTCCTACATCTTTGGGTTAACCATGCCCTTCACTAGTATTTCTCTTGCAGCAGAACTAACCTCGGTCATGGGCATCTCATTTCTTACCCAACCATTTTACTTATCAATAAGGACTAAAAGCAGGAATAAGGTGGACGAAAATTGTACCATCACAAAAAGAGGACTCAACAAATGAGAAAAGATATCTATGTCAGTAGCAAGTGTGCCTGGTCAACCATTTGCTCTGCTTTACTTAGAAAATACCATGTCTTCATGAACATAATTTGCAAGCAGAAATAACCTGAGAGTTATCTGATGGTTTACTCTCACAAAATAGTAAGAAGGTGGTTTTCAGAAGTACAATCTGTGGGTATGAAAATATGACACTTTCTTTTTTCTTTTTTTAATATATCATTATGCTATGGGAGAGTTTGGCAGCTGTAACTCCATATCTTGATCTCTCTGTCCCTAAGCCAGGGAGACTACTTTTCCGACTGATGTGAATTTAATGCTTCTGAAAATGTATCAGTAGCAGTATTTAGGGTCAGGTGAACTGCAGAGTGAAACAGCTTAGCTTTCCCTACTATGTCTTGCCAAGTGTCTTTCAGTCCTGACCTAAACTATTATTGCATTTCCAGTCACAGTCCACTGAAACAACCTTAGGTTGTAGATATCGTAATACTTTAAGACAGTATTAAAAAAGTAAGGCTGCAGAAAGATGCAGTCCTGATGATCTGTTATCCCCTTTCTTGTGCTGTTTGAACTGTTCATTGCACGCAAAATTGAATAAGAGATTTGAACTTAACTAAAAGTGGATCAATAAGGGCCAGAAGTCATCATGAGTTTCCTGATCCTGCAGTGTCAAAATTGGACACTTAGCACTAGAACGCATAACTACCTTACCCACACAGAAATCTGTAGGAAAACTTTTAAAATGTGTTTTCTTGGTTCATTTGCAAGTCTAAGAGTGATGTGTTCCATCTGCATTAAAATCCAAGTAAGGTGTAAGGGTTGAAAAGGCTCCAGGAACTCCATAGCCATGTCACTTTTCAGTAAAACAAGGAGGAGCTGTAATCAGATTTACCAGTAACAAGTAGAAACTGTAGCTGTCTGGCTATAGAAAGATTGAAAGCGTTGCTTAAGAAATCTTGAAGAAAAGCTCAGGAGATTTTAAGCACAGGAGCTGGCATGTAAGTATTTCAGCCTCTAATGAGTAACAGAGAAACAGAAAGACACAAAAACAGGGACATAAAGTTTCAACGGTTCCTCACGATAGTTCTAAAACCAGCAATTGTTAAGTGATTTATGATTATAACCATTAATGCGCATTCATTCACGCCGGCAATACTATTATGCCATAGTTTTATATATTCCCATCACAGCTAGATGTGAATTAGGAAAAAAGTCTTTATGTTGATTATATATGTACTGTCCTTTGCTTCTTTTGCTGCATTTTGCTCAAGAAACTCCTAACTCTTTTTGTAAATGTATTCAATTATTTGAGGACAGTTAGAAAAATCCAATTTGTTTGGTAGCTGGAGTTGTGACATTAAACAACTCAGCCATTCAGGTGTTTCAACCAATTTTCCTAGGTCTGTGACTATGATGTCATAGTCATGAAATGGTTTGCTAAGTGGCACAGATTTTGACACCAGCCTCACCCCACCTATACTATCTTGCACTATATATTACAGGTTACATATATAGCAGGCAATGAGAGAGTCAGATATCTGATTCAATAAAGCTAAGCTAAGAACATTCTTACAACATACAAAAAATTGTAGGAATGAGAGTAGAAACTATTTAGCTATCCACCCACACTGGAAAACATGTGCTATTTTATATATTTAGAGAGCAGTAGCAGATGTTCATAACTCTGAATTATTCTATGAGAAAGTCAGAATAGGTAAATATTTGCACATAGAAGTGTCTACAGTGTAGACATCATTATTCACCAAAAAAAAAAACCCAAAGGTTGGTTACAGCCAGGCTGATACAAAGAACAAGAGGCTTCCTTGACACCTCTGCCATCCCTCAGGCTGTAATGAAGTCACAAAGGAAGATAAGACCCATGCAGGCACAATCTTTGACTCACTAGAACTCTATCGATATGTGTCATTTTCAAAAAGAAGAGATGATATTCCTGAAGATTCAAAAATCTGTGTTTGTAGATAGGACTCATAATTAATAAGAATCCACTCTTCCTTTTGTAGCCTTAAAGTGGTTTCTGCCTCTCACAAGATCTACCCTTCCCCCTCCCCTCTAAAGGAGCAGAAGCTACTCTCTTTAAGAAGAGAATACTGAATCTGAAGCAGGGGGAAGGACTGATTCCTTCGGTGCATCCGCAGTGTAAATGAAACATGATGACAAAGATTGCACAAGAAAAGTGGTAGATCCTTCTCCAGTTTGCAACATTGAGTCTTACTGCAGCTTAGCCAGGTTCCTTGATAATAAAATATATATAGACAAACAAATTTTAAAAGGCAACCAAGACGCAATAAAAACAAAGAATCCTTTTTTTCCCCCAGAAAGGCATTGTCTGACAAAATGAGGCTTAATTCTTGTCCTTTGGAGAGGCTAGTGTTTAGAATTTATTAAATTTTAATGATTGAGTTGTGGGGTTTTTTTAATATAATCAAGCTCAGGTTGCTATTAGCAATAGCAAACAAATTACAAGGGATGCTACTCATTTTCTAGTGGGAAACTTAACAACTGGCCAAACCAATTGTTCTTAAAGGTGTTCTTAAGGCACACCTCTAAGCTCTGGAGCATACAACAGAGGGCACAGCTCAGGAAGAACAGTGTCCACAAATTCTAATCTAAAATATGCAGAGTTTTCTGGTTCATTCCAGCTAAGAATTAAACAAGATTTTAAGAGCATATATGTAATTCCACCTTATTTCTTTTTAATTGGTTTATTTCTAGGCTTTTGTGTTTCTTTGTGCTAACCGGTGGTGTTCTCCTCTAGGCAGAAAAAAGGATAGCAAGAAGTATTTTGAATACAAGCACAAAATTCAGCTGAAAGTCTGCCTAGCCACTGCTTTTCAGCTAGTAGATTATGTATTTGACGTATCTTCATTCTAGCCTCTTTAGCCATGCTTTTTTCCAGATATTCTACTATAGGTCTGTTGAATTTATGAATGCTGTTTTCCAAATAGTAATAACTGAGAAGGCATTCAATCTGTTACATATTTGATTATCTATTACGAATCAGCAATGGAAATAGTATGACATTTCCGAGTTTTTTAATGCATCTTTATTGTCTGTATAATAAATAGTATTTTGTTTTAAAGAAACAACCAAAGTTGTCCTATTTGCAATTCTATAGATATTAAGGAAAATATAACCATTTTTTTAAAATAGTTGGTTTTGATTTTGGCAAATATGAAAGGATAAGAAAACCTGATAGAAACTTCAATCACATAATTAATTATTGATATGTTTAAACTTCAGAGCCAAAAAAAAATCCTAATTCTTGTATACAGGTATGTGTTTATAATAAAAACTATGTATTGAAAAAATTAATTTCCAAACCAACTCTTACTATACTGCTACAAGTAGTCATAATTCCTCCACCCCAGGCTAGATCATTGCTCATCCTGTACACTGAAGGACAATCACAGGTTGCAAAATATTGTTCATAATAAATAATTTCCATCAAAGTTTTCCCAAATAATTCCAACTACCTCTTTAATAGAAAAGAGGGTTTTGCCATGTTACTCAGTAGCTGTGTAGAAAGAAATGGCTTACTTCGGAAAAGTTAAGAAGCCCTACTTCGACATTTAGAGTGGGATTGGATAACTTTGAGGAAAACTTCTCAATTTTAAACAAATTTACACGCAGTTAAGCACCCACCTTTGTCAATAGCTCATCTGACAGAAGATTGTGTGCTATTACTGCAGGTGTAACTCACTGGTGTTTATTTTCTGTGGCACAGCAGGTATAAATTCTGCAAAACAAGAGACCACTCAACAGCAAGTTTTGTGTTTCTATACAAGATTATAACAGGTGGAATATAGAAGTGAATAAATCACCTAAAGCAACAGAAGTGTAACACTTTATCTGCATGATTATTTTGAAAAAGAAAAAAAAAAAAAAGCCTTAGACTCCTGTTTATCTTTCTCTTTAGTCCATGTGTGCTTGGCAACAACACAGAACAAATTCCCATTGTTCTATTAGAGACCATAAGTGACTGATGACTCTGTATCCACGGCTTTCAGCCTGTCAGACACTATATTTCCATTTCGCCTTTATACCTCTCTTGATATGAGATGGAGTCTGCAAACTTCTCATCTTCTCAGCGATTATAGTATAAGAATAAAAGTGCTCCTCATACTATCAAAAAATGGAATAATTTGAAAACTGTGAACATTTAATTAACTGTGAGACATGACTCCTGGTGTGCTCACTGGAGTAGGTCTCTTACCTGCCTCAGTGCATGGACTTCCCTGCAACCAGTGCCACTGTGAAATATTGCTCAGTGCTCACCCTTTCACATTTTACAAGCTACTCAGATTTTTCATTCATGCTTCTGGGACCATCCACAATTTTTTTTCTTCTTCCCTCTCTCTCGCTGCCTCTCCATCTTCCCCAAATAAATTATCCTGTTGCTGAACAAGGCAGCACTCATACAACGTCACTTACACAGCTCAACTTCCATATTTCTATGCAATAATTAACAGGATTCTGCAGCTGTGGAAGGGCCTCACCACTAGCAAAAAACCAGAGCAGTTCCTTCACATGTTTTAGACTTAATTTCTGATTTTAAATGAAGCAGTTTGGGAATGAGCTTTGTCATCTAGCTCTCTGAAAGACGTATCACAGGTGTCCTACCTGTATTCACAACAGCAAGCATGTTTTGGTGGATCTTTGGCTATTTAAGGTGGATGCTAGTTTCAGACAGTTGATTCTGCTGCAATATCCTCCTCCCTGTGCAGTGTTACAGTCAGTCCTTCCTCCACTCCCTCAACCTGGCAATTACTTGCTTCACTCAGCATGGGAGCGGGGCTGACCTGGAGCTACAGTGCGAGCCAGGTTCAGCCAGTGCTAATTCATAAAGCTTGTTTACTTGCAGTTGTCAGTGAGCATGATGTGCAGTGCCCCTGAGCCATCAGTTCACCCAGTACCCCTCCAGATAATCATCTCACTATCGTGTTTCTAATATACCCTTCAACACGGAACACCGCTGAGAAATAATGCAACAAGGAAACATGTAATTCAAAAAGGACAAACTGGTATGCCTTTTCTCTTGCAGGCTTGGTGGCCTTTTCATTCTCTTTCCTAGTAGCTTTACATGAAGAAATTTTTTTTACTGGTATGCTCCTGTTTCATCTCTGTAGCTTTCAGACATTCTAATATTTTTGAAAATAACAACACACAGCCGCCTATACTGTTTGGGTTTTGTTCTCTAATAGTTTGTTCTTCTGATTTGTGATCATTTTGCAGTTAGAAGTTTCGTCCCACCACAACTTTTTGAGGCAATTATGTCATCTTTTCCATTAATTATTTTTTTCATTAATTCTTGTGTTTTTACCAGTCATTTCCATTTTATTGGCTGTAAGGACGAATCCTGCAAGATGTGGAAGAGGTCAAAGGGGAGGAGAGGAAAATAACTTATTCATTTTTTTGTCAGAATAAGTTACATTTATATTTGACCCATCCCAAAATTCCTACTCCTGTGGTCATGCTTTTACTTTTGTGAATGGGTTAAGAGACAGGAATTGTGATTATTAGTGATACATTATTTATAACAAGACTATTCAATGCATGTATGTAATCAGGATTCTCACAACTGAACCTTAGCACTTTCTTGGCAAATACAAACAATTTTAATGGTGACTAGGACTACAATATTTAAATAAGTGACAAAATTTTACTTCTAAGTTTGGCTTTTGAGTCATTTTGAAGACTCCATTCTCATTCATTTCGCTTCCTGGGATTATTGCCCTCTGCATCAGATTATAAAGCTTAACCAGAGGGTTACATGCTGAAAAAAAATATCCAGCCTAGCAAAGCAGCTTATTGATGTTTTTAGGCTGTGGTATGAGGATGGTATAAAACACTATGTCAGACAGAATTTTAGTCAGGAAATGCTCCTTCCTTTCAGAGTATTGCCCTGGAATCCAACTGTATTTCTATTTTGATTAAACAGGGATGTTAGATGATAAATTCTTCCAATATGCTTCACTGTGCCTTAGGAAACAAGAAAATGTAACTCTTACAATATTAATATTATATCTTTTTCTCTACATGGGAAAAAATGGAAAATAAAATTAATCCTAGTATATCTTACATTTAAAATGGTATGAATTTAGAGGGTGACATTTTTTTTCATAATTGCTTTTATTTTGCATTGATATAGCAATGAACAGATAGTGGCCTTAAAATTTAGAAGCATTCTTACAGTAACCTATCCTTTTATTATTCTGTGTAAAGTAAGACTAACTTATGAAGGAAATTACAATACCATAATTTCTTCTATAAGAACACTAGTTCTGAAGGCACAGCCTACCTTGAGATGTAACGAGAATGTCAGACTGGCTTATACAGTAAAGTTCCTATATCACTTGCAGAGTCATTATAACCACAGGATGTATGCTGAAATGCGTGAAATTAAATATGATATAGTCTTTGAGCAAACTGTCTATAATCACTGCAATTTGTATGTCGAGTGGGCATTCTACATGGATACAAGTATGTATTCTCAAATTTATTGAAGTGGTAACATTTAGTGCAATTTTTTTAAACATCATAGAATAGTAGAATAGCTGAGGTGGGAAGGGACCCCTGAAAATCATCTAGACCCCGCCCTCTGCTCAAAGACAGGAAAGCATACAAAACTGAAAAGCAAAAATAATTTATGTACAAATCCAGTCTAAGATTTAACTAACATAAAAACAAATATCTTCACATATTTTTCTTTTTAATCATCTATACCTTCACTCAGTAAAACCAGAGCTACAGGACCTGCCCACATAAGTGTAACTAGACGTCTGCTGAAAATGCAGTTCCTACCTGAGACATATAGATCACTTTTTCAGTGTTGTGATAAATAGTAATATGTTTGTAGTAACAAATATAAACACACTGCATATACATTCATACTGTATATACAGTACAGTACTGCATATATAGTAAGTGTTCAGGGACAGACTCCATTGACAATCACACTGTGTTCCTTCCTTCAGGAAAACCAATATTGGATTTCTCTGACACTGGGTTTGGTTTTCTATCATGGTACTTTGAAAACTGAAACGATTTTATTCACTTATTGAGTGTCCATGTTGTCTTAGTTTCTAACCTGTGCAGAACTTCTTGAGTAACAAAGCTGCCAAGAGCTCAAAAAAGGTATGCGCTCAGCTTTTCTGTATTATGCATATATAGAAAACACAAATTGCATCTCAGGGGAAGGAAATTATGATGGCTCTCTTACTTAACAAGGTTATATACTTAGACTTCTGCTGTTATCCTCACATGCCAGGACATGGCTTCTTGCCCTGAGGTGAAATCAGGCGAATCACTTTCACAGTTACTATACGTCTTCTGTCTACCTCAAACTTTTAGCTCTGAATATGTCTAAGGCCCAGCTGTGTGCTCAATTTGCACTTTTTTTCCTTCTGGGAAAATTGGCTAGAGGCTAATCTACTGATCAAATTACTACCCAAAAAGCAAAATATTCATTATTTAGAAGAAATATTTCTGAGGAAAAAAAAATTATATTAAAATAAGGAAAGGGATTATGCCTGTCCCTGCCTTCTTTGTAAGGTTCACCCTGAAAGCTAGAAAAAGCTGGACTTTATTAAAAATTTTCCACAGATAAGCCACTGTCCTCAGTGAGTCACTTCTTATTAACACTTGTCCCACTGATTCAGCCTCTGAGTGCTAGCAAACAGCTAGGCAAGGTTGGGGATGGGTAACTGGCAGCTAATAAAGGTCACTGGGAGAATCTTTTTCAAGATCCACTTCATTATCTTCCTCTTTTCTTTTCAAGAGCCTCTCTGACGTTAGATACACATATTTATGTAAAAAGTAGCATGAAGTTCCATTTAAAGATAAAGCTAACAATACAAGCTTAAAAGCAACTCTTCCACAGTATCTACAACCTCAAGTTGAGGAATCCAATTTGATATCAATCCACAGGGCCAGTCCTGCAAATATTCAAGAGATTGCATGAAATCTTAGAGTTGCATGAAGTTAAGCATACAAGCTTTATTGCTTTGAAATCTGTAGCATTCATTGTAATTTTTATCAATATTATGTAAATCTTTACATGACTGTAATCAAGTTGTAAGAATATTTTAAATTTGCCTGCAGTAATCTGTGAGCTTTTCCAAAAATGCAACTTGCTGAGCAACGTAGTCAGTGCCACATCTATTGTCTATTTTAACAATTCCTCCTTTTGTCTTCTTTTGACCTTATTGACAGCCTCTTCTTTAGTTGTTTTTTTTTAATTCTTATTGGCACATTTGTTATGAAAGATGTATGTTCAGAGCAGTCTGGGACCTTGTTTTCTTCTCCTGTTTTGAGGTGTGGGAGAGAGAGGTAAGAATATAAAAGTCAAAATGACAAATTATACCATCCACATGTACCATTTATTCAATTCTTGATTTGGAGCAAGTGTCAGAGACATTAGTTTTTGTTTCCATGACATCTTTTTAACACAAAATGAAATAAATCTTATATTTTTAACTAAACAATCAAAATATGATTAGAAGTTTTTGTTAATAAATGCAGTGAAATTAACTTTCAAGTTTTAAAGAAATATATGAGAAGTAAACTTCAGATACTAAATATAAAAGCTCATGTGAGAAATTTGAACCCAAAGAAGTATTCATTTGCAAAAAACTTATCCAAAGCTAATCAGCCAGTTATTGAACACTTGTCCTAACTTTACAAGCCACAATAATTCATTCAAAAGATAGGATTCATTTAGGATAATATTAACAGAAGATCGCAGAGCTCATGGCAATTCAGTTATTGGTCACCCAAGATAAAATACTGGTGGCAGATCTGTTGTTCAACTCTTGCTGCTAATTCAATATACCCTATACTGTAAGTAGGATCAGAGAAAGCTGAAAGCATCTGCTTCCACAAAATACATTTTCCTTATCTGTCCATTAAGCAAGGAAAAGAGAAAGAATAAACCTGACAAAATATAGGAAAAAGCCAATGAACTATAGAAAGTCATAAAAAGAAAAAAATATATAAATAAGAAGGTGTAAATTGCTCAGTAAATGCAGATATAAAACTATTATATCTAACCTGAGAAACACTTTGTGAGTGATTGACTCCTTTGTGGTTTAAAGGATTTGTGATATTTCATTGAAAAATTTCCTGATTGTGGAAAGTGAGTCCTGAACACGTGAGGCAATAAGCTTTTCATCAGTACAATAATCCCTTGTTATGTACTTGTATCTTTTCTGTTACCATACAGTAAATTTGCAAAGAATAGAACATATGGCACGCGTTCTTGGGGTTTTTTTTTTCCCATGCTGCCAATGCTCCTAAATGGGTTTTTCCTGTTTCCAAATGCTGACTAAGAACATTAATATTCTAGTTTGATTTCAAATCCTTTCCTGAAAGTGTATTTTATCCTTTTGACTCCTCAGATACAAAGAATTATTTGTGTATTTTAGGACCCAGGACTTAAAAGCAAATCAGCAAAATCATGTTTCTATTTTCATTCCTGCTTCTTGTGAAGGCAGCAGGAAGCAGGCCAGTAAAAGCTAATAGCATTCTTTTGAGCCCAAAAATGCAAATTTACTTGCCTGGACATTTAATGTATAAACCCCAAATTTAGCTGCATCTCTATATTTCTCTTTTTAGGGTTTTATCCTTGTAATTCATCTTGAATTGTTGTACAGCTAATTACCTGGTTTGGTCTCAATTCCTGGTTGAGATTCTCCCATTAAAAGCTACTCTTGACCTTTGAAAAATCTTCAGATCACTGGCTTACAGCAGTGTTTTCAGATGGGGGAACGTTGTTTTTGTGCTTGTAATAAGTAATGATAAATATTTCTGAATTTTTTTGCTGTATTTATTAACCTATTAAAGAATTACAAGAGTTTAGATTTGGGATTACATACATAGAATAATTCGATATGAGTCTGGTTTTGGTACATGATCTATTAGTGTTTAGTCTTGTGAGATTAAATCTAATAGCTGGTTTCACGAGACATAAAGAGACATCAGGGCTGAAATTAAAAACTGAATTAGACTTTTTGACAGTATTTCACATAACTCATGTTAACACCAGTCTTTTTTTTTGTTTTTTCCTCACACACAGTAGAGGAAATTGTGTTTTCCTTCCAGCAGCCCTTACCCTTTAAGACTTGTACTTCATTTTAGAAGACTAGCTTGTGAGCTATTTTGCATGCTCTTTCTTTTTGCATAAGAAAAAACCTGTTTTATAGAAGGCTACACTGGTGTGTTGCCCTAAATAAAAGGCTTTAGCAGATCAGAAACTAGGACAGCACCTCATCATTATTTATGCTGATACTACATTTTTACAGAGATAAAGCTATGTATGGTGAGGTCTTTAAATTTATTGCCCTTTGATTGTCCATGTTCTTGTTCACCTTTGCTTTTCTCTTTGAGAACAGTATTTTTGCAGTGAGAGCGAGAGGGGGGAGATGCTGGAGGATGTTTAAAAGCAAAACTCTTGAGAATTCTCTCTGGCCACAGATTAATTACAGTTTCTTTTACCAGTTTTCAACTATCAAGCCATAAAGTCCAGGCCCCTGCTTTATCTGTGCAAGATACAGTGTTCAAAGTTACAAGCAATAAATACGGCTGCAGTGTATTAACACAGCAGCAATTGCAACACTGTTTACTGTCTGTTCTGTGCTATGGAAAGATAGTTTATAGGTTCAGAGTTTATCTAAAATTAGCAATTTATCCAGACTGAAATTGTCCCCAGCATGTTAAAGGGCCTAGTTTGGGGAAATGGAAGAAAAAAGTCCAAGTAGTTTCTCACATCACATGCTCTCTGTTCATACCTATCTGCCTCTTCTGCTACCTTTCCTCCCAAGCAAAACTCCTTCCCCTCCCTGCAAAAAGCAACCTGCCTTCAAAAATCTCTTTACCTTTCTCTTGGTAAGGTCATAAGGCAATGAAGTGCTGCCACTAACCCCATTTCCTCTGCAGCCAGTTTCTCCCAACTGCAGCAACCAGCAATGGCAACACTGAGAGCAGAGGAGGACTGATGGGTGGCTGAGATCCTGCAGCCAGGGGACAGTGCTACCAACAGGTCACAGAGCTGAAAGCCTAGCCAAAAGGTCCTAGCAGCCCTGTGGGAAATGCCACCAGGACATTTAGGAGACACCCATATAATAATTCCTTTGTCTCTGCTTTCAAGATGTACAATCAGGATTAACACATGTGACCTGGAAAAAAAAAATAAAAATAAAAGCAAGGGGAAATCTTCACTTGCATTACAAACTACAAATGACAAGTCTCTTCTAAAGCCTTCAGCAGGCAAATTCATACTTCCTACGATCTTTTTTGTGAAGCTGCTAATGTTTGGGATTGGCTTGGAGTTTTAATTAAGATTGCTATTTAACATTCATACTGCACCTGTGCCTAGAAGCCAAGCAAACTGATGCCCCAAAATTCTGGGCAGTATTGTGATTATAATCTTCTTAAATATATATGCAAAGTGGGCCACTAGTACTTCCTAATTCTGACTTTTATGTTTTAGTACATTTCCAGTTTCCTGTTCTCATAAACCTTGAAGGAGATGATGTTTCTTCAATTGGCACAGATTACAGTGCAAGCTGGGAGATTTCAGTATCTGAGATCTTGTCTTTTGCTAATATCATGTAGTACTTTATCTAACTCAGGAAGAACACAGCAGTTATTTTATTTACATAGCCTAATTATTGCAGTTGTTCTGTTTGGCAGTTATTAGAGTGTTATTGCTAAATTTATTGATACACCTGCTACTAGCTTGGCTGTTGTGGAGTAAGATTTCTGCTTACACAAACTTAAATATTGTGCATTTGTATATTACACCACTACTAGTACCTTCACTTTTATGAGCAACTAGAAAACAGTTTTCAGGTTAACCTGAAAGACTTGTGAAAAAGGGAAAAAAAAAAAAAGAAAACCACCACCACAATTATTTTTTCCAAATCTATGCCTAAAATTTGTGTATTTAGGGCTTCTGAAGACTTTTATCAAACAAACTGGGAAGTCCCAAAGACTTCCAGAAAGGCTTAACTTCTTTTACCTGAGTTTGGAGAAAAATAAGCTGATGCTACAAATTTAAAACTGATGGGTGTTAAGCACTTTTTAGCTTGACCTGTAGGTTTAGAGAAGACCACTTCTGAAAATTCTATTTGGCAGACCAAAATTTGCCTATAAATACAGCATGTAGGCTGTCAGAGACTAGCCCGTGGTTAAGATGTGGGCATCCAAATAAATAACAGATTGTTCACAATGGCTATTATTCAGCAGTTCCAGTGGATTTTATTAGAAGTTACACATTAAACTTGTGTGATTTTTTTTCTTCTCCCTTTTCTTCTGTTTTGCTTTCTGTTTAATCCAAGAAGGTAAAATGTCATGACCTTGAATAGCTGTTAGGCATGTATCGTCCTCAGGGTTATATTGGTACTACTTGCTTCAGGTCCATAATTGCCTTTGAAAATTCCCCAAAGACGCTACGGTTTGTTAGATCATCTACACGTAAGGACTAGGCTGGCACAGGAGCTAAAGCTACAAAGAGGTGGGGCCAAAGCAGAGCATTGTTCCTGCGTGGGATTCCATCAAACCAGCATTGAAACCCACCAGGCATACATTCACTCATCTGCATTCATTCACGGGTTTGAAGCCCTGACCCAACTTTTTATTAAAATAAAATGTTATTTTTGCAGCAACTATCTTTTTAATAAAAATAAAACATTTTTTTCTCAGAGCATCCTTAGTTCTTAGTTCAGTGCTATGTCACCATTTCATTTAATACAGCTGTTTTATCATCATTTAATTTAATACATCTGGTTTATCATAAGATTTTTTTCTTGTATCAACATAAATGTTTTGGTTTAGATGTTTGTATGCTCTTGGAAGCCAATGCTGTGCAGATGCACATAGCCGTTACATTTTTGTTTTGTTTTGTTTTTTCAGGTAATATCAAAATTATCAAACAAGGCTACGCTATCTCAGGTATGTTAGTCACATTTTAAATATGCCAAGCTTGACTTTGAAACACCCACACAGTAATGGCCAGAGCAAAGCTTGAAAAACTCCATTTGACTTCTGTGGTTTCAGAATAAGACTTTAAATAGCATCTTGCAGATAGTTATGTCACTGTCCATTTTACGAGGAACGGCTTATGATCTTTTCTTCCAGGTGCTAGATTTGGATATCCTACCATAGCACCTGCATTTTAAATACATGGTTACCGGAGCCAAAGCTTTGAATATGGATAACACTCATTCTCTGTAGAGTATAGGCTGCATCAGTGCCAGGTCCTATACAATTTGATCATCATGAGAGCCTTCAGATGGCTATTATGGTTAACAAGGCTATTATATCTTATATAAACAGGTCTTTTGCCACTATTTTAAATTCTTACCTTTTCATATATCTCAGATGGAAAGGACCTAGTTCACTAAAACTGCCAACGTGTACTAAGAGAAAAGCATTCCCTCAATAGAAGTGTGCTGTAGCACACAGCAAAATTAAACCCATCCTGCAAAACATTTAGACAGACACTAATAGGGGCTTAGAACATTTGGACGAATTCCCCAAACCTGCATTTCCACACAGCCAATCTTACTTGGCCTGAATGTGGGAAATATGACTATATAAGTTCACCTGAGGTTTTCTATCTAAAGTTAACAGTGCTTTAATCAAGCCTGATTCAGAGGAGTAGCTTGAAAAACAAACGAAACCATGAAGTTGCTTTTGGCTGTACTCTTCACTGAGGTGTGTGGAGTTTGTTAATTTGACCTGGAACCTAACTCTCCCTTAATCCATTCACCTACTACCAATAAATACAGTAAGTTGTATAATGAGAGTAAATGGAACGATTTCTGAGTTATGGCCTGATTCTGACATGAGCTCCATGTTGGCATATCTCAGCACTCATGACCAGTGTATTTTGTTACCATGAAACAATAACAATACATTGCTGTCTTACACCATGCTTTAATTAGTAAATAAAAGTACAGAACCCAGGCACATGTTGCCTCTAAATTGCCTTGGTTCCAACAGCAAATATTCAAATTGCATTTTTAAAAAAAAAAACAAACAGATGTAGCTCTGCTTTTCAGTGACTCAGTTCTGAAGCTGGCACTGTCACACCACTGGTGCATTAACAGGACTTTGCATAAACTGAAAAATCTGCCTACTAACACAGCAGTGGCTTCAGTTACAACAACTAAGAAGGATACAGAGGACATTTGGGCTTGAGCTGAACTGATGTAAATGCTATTTATCAATTACAAATCATTCCATATGTAGAAAATGTGGAGTATATGAACTACCAGACTCAGTTCTTTCCCTTGATCCACCAGGAGTCTGAGAGTGTAATGTTCAAAACACATGATGCCTCAGTAAAGCAAGATTAATCTACTCAAGTGTACATATGGCACATGGCTTGTAAGAACTACTCATGTAATCTCTCCTGGAAACAAAACATATTGCAATGAGTTCACTGGCTATGTTGCTAGTGACCTTTGTTAACTTGTTTGTAGTTTTTCACTCACGCACATACAGCCATAGCTGAGGAGAGAAGCTGTGGGAGGGTTCCAAAAGAGCTATCTCTAATGAGAAATGAAAGCTGAGCTAGATCTGGGTTTGTTCCAGGATGAACACTAGAAGAAACTGTGTTTCTGCAACATCAGGCTCTGAATTTTATGCTAGTATGTACTCTCTGCTATTTTAGACAGAGCTCAAGGGAAACGGAAATATAAAGAGACTCCCATCAATTGTGGAAGATGAAGATGAGAATGAGGAGGGAGAAGAAGAGAGCAGCACCCTTTCACCAATCCATACAAGAAGCACAAATTGCTCTCAGCAGAAGAAGGCTGGAAGCAATAAAAGTCACCTAGGGAGAAACTTGAAGCAGTTGGCCTCAGGAACAGTGCCCTTTCATTCACCCATCCGTGCTTGCAGTTCAAACCCCTCAAGAACGAAACATGAAACGGAGCTCCATTACTACTCCAGAAGGAAGGAGAAAAACCTTAAGTTACACCTTTCAGCACTGACCACCAGTGGTCCACCTGACCTGAGCCCAAGGTAATTGTTATGAACTCTTATTTTCTTCTCTATCATATAACTCTTATTAAAAATATCATGATTGTAACACTATAAAATATTTCTTTTTTTTTAAATAGTTGATACTTTTGTTCATCCCACAGAGAAGGAAAAGTCCTTTTATTGTAGGAACTGTTACATACTATGCAGAATGTTATGACTTTAGGACTTTATTGTGAAATAAATATTTCTACCAGTAAAAAAGGAAAGTATTGAGCAATTACAAAAATGACTATTTGAATAGTCTGGCTTTATGCTATCATTTTGGCCATTTATAATAATATGCATTCCCACAATAGCACTGTGAAATATTCTGAGTCCATCAGAGAGACAGCAATTTAGAAAGCAAGTAGATGATAACACAGCATAACAGTGCAAATACAAAAATTACTTGAGTACAGGACTATAATGGAAAACTACCACCTAGCAATTTTAGAAAATATTTAGAGGGGTTTTTTCATTAGAGAAAGTAAACTTGGTAATGCAAGTTATGTAGAGAGTAAATGTGGAGTTGAGAAAATCTGTTTTGCTGTGACTTGAGTCAAAATAACAAAAGCCATGTAATAGTTTATTGTGGTATCATTAGTGTATAATTTTAAATATTTAAATTTTTTACTTGTACGTTACTTGTAAGATGATTTATGTATCTTATTTCTAAATTGCTGCAACACAATAATTAACTATTAACCAAGAGTTTTGGGATCAGTTCTTTATAAAAATAACAGTCACTTTTTCACATACAAGGGGCCGCAGCAGTTGATCTTCCAGTTCAAGTTTCGATTTCTATCATTTGAAGTATTTTACATGTTCAAGAATTTCCTTTATTCACTAGAGGCAAGGTGGTAGTTTCAGCAACTTACCATTGCAAACATGAAATAACCACAGCTTGATCAATATTTGTTTAGGTCTGTCAAGACACTAAGGATGCAATCATGAAAAGGACATGGAAGAATATATAAAAACCTTTCCCCCTCATCATGTATTTGATCAGTACAGTTAGGTAGGAGCAGGATACAAACCGACTTTTGTTTTGTCAATATAGGGGAAGATAATGTGTGGAAAAACAGCTTCTACACTAGTAAAATTGAAATGCATAGTGGATATTTTCTGATTTCTTTCAGAAATCTCATATGAATTTGGTTCAGGTCAGCTAGGAGTAAAGGTCATGATCATTTGCATAACAAGTGGTAATTCAGGGAAAAGCTACCTTTCAATTTTTCTGCTGAAATGTAATCTTGCCCATTATTTTTCTGAACATATGCAGCCAGACATTGGCACCCAAGGCTGCAAAAGCAAATGTGAAACTAATATTGTTACATATATTGTTATTTCCTATTTTCATTCATAATTTTATAACTGCAGAATAATCCTGTTAATAGGCTGGAAAATTGGCTCAAGACATATGTGTTTTTCAGACTTTGATTTCCAGACATAAAACTTTCATATTATTTCCCAGAATGAGTTTTTATTATTAGAATATTTAAACTGAGAAGTTAAAACCTCTTTAAAAAGAGTCTCAAATGTTTCTTAGTAAATGTTAAAGAGAAAATAAGACCTTCATTAAGATCCTTGCTTTTGTTTGCTGCTGGACAGGAGTGTAAGGGGAAGGCAGGACTGGTTGAAACGTCCAGTCAGTGTAGTTGTGAGGTGTATAACCACACTTTGTCAAGAGAATATACTTTATCTGCTTAAGAAACTTGTTCTACTGTGGATGTTCCCTAGAGTTAGCCAACCAGAACACTGGTGCTTCAGGTTCTTTCCTCATACACCACACTGTATTTAAATAATTCTTGGCTCAAGGAACAGAAACCAGTATCCTAACTTCTAGGATACAATCATAGTCTTCCCAATCACTTTTTGGGTACTGCCTATGAAGTAGAAGAGCATTAAAATTGAGAAAGTGTAAGTGATAATAAAGGCAGTCCTGGGAGGAGATATTTATGCATTTGAATCTCCTCAGACCCACATGGACGAGTGCACTCTAGCCCTGATCAACTGGATAGAAGAGGTCACATGTTAATCTTCTCTGACTTTTTAGCTTCTAGGAGCGGAGGTATCTATCTTCAGGAGAAAATTCAGGGCTGTACAATAGCTAATTCAGAAAGGGGTGAGACTTACCAATTACTGTTGTCCCCTCACATTTTCAACTCACTAGATTATGACACTCCACAGCCAGTTCCTTGTATATGAATTATGGGCATCTTGCCCATTACATATTTCCCACATAGAAGCCTGTCTTTTGACTCTCCAGAACTAGCTAATTTTGCTACTATGTTTTCTCTTTAGTCTGAATCTTTAAACACTTTAAAGAATATAGCGACTATAAATTCCAAGTCACGTCTGAGTAGATTTTCCCCTGTGTGTTTTAAAGGCAGTTAAAATGTTATCATTTTATATAATTAGAAATCTCTACAAAAGGGATATTGGTGTTTAAAATTTGCTTTTTGAAGCAGTGAGGCCAGATGACATTAAATAGGTTTTACAGCAAATTTCAAACAATCATTCAAGTTTTCAGCTGCAAATAACAGCACAGGCCAGAGCAGCTCGAGCACCACATTTGAGTCTCATCTCCTCCCAGAGGCTGATTAAAATTAAAGTGAAGTCTAGTAACATCCAACCAGCATGATGTGCGCTCAGACATGACACAGAGCCCTAAACCCATATGAAGAGCCAAGGAGGATAAGAATACATGATATGTTCATAGATCTAAGTTACATGAGTCTTTCAAGACAAATATCTCTATGTTGTCTGTTCTTCCTTTCTCCAAACATTTCCAGTCAAGAGGTTTTGTTGGGAATGTCCTTATTAGATGGAAAATTTAATTTCCATCATCACAAATTTATCACCATTGACTGAGAGGCCAAGAACTGTCTGCTTTAGTTCTTCCAGATTAATATTTAACTCACCTGCCTACTGTAAGACAAATTCTGAATCTCGTGCCTGGACAAAACAAGAATTTGATGCTCCTCATCTGTCAATTGACAGGTTTTGGAGTCACTTTCATTGACTTTAAAACAGTTCTCTTTATAGTATAATTTATTATAAATGAGAACAAAAAATATTCATAATTATATCTTTTTAATAATGTGTATCGATTCCTCCGTCTGATACCAGTTTTCTATTCTTTGTGTGCAGCACTTGATTATTGTATAAAATGTTTGTTGGGTTTTTTTCTTTTGGATTTCTTGACACTACAAATTGGAGGTCAACTGCAATGCATGAGTAGAAATAACTGACAAAAGTGCCTTTTCTAGTAGTTAGATCAAATACCCATACTAATGTAACTGGGACATTGCAGGCTGGTCTACACATCTTCCTATACCCAATTCACAAACCCAATGCCTAAGCTAGTTAGTTTTAACCAAATTTGATAATAGCTGTGTTTACAGAGATGCTTTCATAAATATGCTATGTTCAGGCTTAGGCTCTGCCTAAGTAAGCCTAGTATAAGAGCCTTACTGTTACATGCAGGGAGATTTAAACTTCTCGAGAGCATAGTGAAGCATCTTTAGTTTGTGTAGAAAACAGAATGGCAACAGACCACTTTAGCTATGAAAAGCAAATGATATTCAATACAGGTTTTGTTAGGACCCAGAATATACTGCAGAAGTCAAGAAAAATTTGAAACTTCAGTTAATTATGTTTGGCCTCACATTCCTTCCTCTAACAGTAACTTTAATCTTTACTGATTCACAAGAAGTTATGCCAATAGAATTTAAGCTTAAATGTTGTGCAAAATTTACCACTGCTTAAAAATGTGCCCTTTAGGAGTACCTTTGACAACAGTTACGAATGTGATGTTTATGAAACTGTTTATGAAACTGCTCCATCACTCCAATTTTTCTCAACAGAATTGTTGATGGGATTGAAGATGGAAACCATAATGAGGAACGCCAAACCTTTGACTTCAGCTCTGATCAGCTCAGGCAGGAATCCAGGTTATCTCCTACAATTGGAGGTCAGTTTTTCCTTGGAAAATCGTGCTTTAGAGAAAACAGTTTTCATAACTGCTTTTTGTTCCGGTTTGTTTTTTCCAGTCTCAGAAGTGACATAAATGTCTTTATCATATATCCGTACTTTCAGTACCATTTCAGTACCAGAAGTGGTACTATAGAAAAATACACAAGGTCCCAAGGGCCATTTGTTATTTTCCTAACAGACAGTCATGATGAAACAGCTTGCAGAGAGTACTGTATTTTCATGCATTATATTTTACCAGCAGTATTGTAGGATCAGCTGGGAGCCTCATGCTCCCAAACCTTTGGGCATGGAAGGTGCTAAATATAAGGACAAAATTCAACAAAATTCAAGATAAAAACATTCTAATACTTAATTAATAATAATAAAAAACAACCTCACAAAAAACCCACAACAATTCATAAAGAGCCAGATGAAACTTGGCTTTCAATTTTTGTTAAAGATACTTACAGAAGTGGAGGAGTATGGAACTACCTAGATTTTTAGGAGTAAAGAGTGAAAACCCTGAATAGCAAGAGGTTTTAGGAAGCCTTAAATTACCTGCAGGTTGATAAAATATCACCACAGAGGAACAGAGCAGAGCAACATGGGGAAAAAAAAAAAAAAAAAAAAAGAGAAAGAAAGAGATAGAGGAGGGAGAACAATGGACTAATGCTGAAGTGACACAACTAGTGCAGCTCAAACTGTTTCCAACATGCCCTCTTTTACGAGTAAACAGTCCTCACACAGTTACGTATCTTTTGCATAGAGGCTATTAGGACACATTTTGTTCCTCTTAAAGCCAAACAGAAGAATAGTAATAGAAACTTACTTGTATCTATGATTTTTAAAAACAGTTGACATGTCACAGGGTTGGCACCAGGGTTGTCATGTTCAGTCCTTTCAGGTTCAGACTGAAAAGAGCAGTACAAACTTTATTTGCCACACTTTTCTTACACATTATACACTGAACATTAAACACAAGATTCTATTTTCAGTCGATCCAAGTGCAAACTAGATTTAAATTTAAAGCATTGGATATTTGCTGTTTCCAAGTTATTATACTTCTGTCATTTACATGCATTTGAATTATTTTCAGAGTCTGAAATTGGTGCTGCTGTGCTTGTTATCAAAGCAGAAGAGACCAAACAACAGATCAGCAGGCTTAATAACGAGGTAATGAGCTTTTGTGGGGGTTGGAGGATATTAACAATGATTCAAGGAATGCTGGAGAGTCAGTCAGTCCATTTAGTCGCTATGAGTGCATCACCTCATTTGTATGTCACACTGTAGAGTTCAGACAAAAGTCTCATGCCCAATTGACTACAGGTTTTTATAAGACTTGGTCAAAGAACTCAAAAATATCTCCAAGATGTTAATTGACAACACTATTATGACAGAAAATTTTATTTCCTATGTAGTACTTTTGAAGCAGACAAGTCATATTGATTCATCCCTTTTGACTTTGAAGAGGACAGGTATTTTTAAAATATGCAGATGTATTACACAGTTATCTGCAAGAGGCAATTGGAAAATACACCGTGGTGGCAGATGTGCGAAGGCAGGCATCTTGTGGATTAACCAAACATTTCAACTGCAACAGTTCTGGGGTTGTCATTGCTTTCCTAGTGAAAAGCAATAAATAAATTTTGGAGCAGGGCAGTATGTTATATCAAAAAAAAAAGAAAAAAAAAGAAAAGAAAAACAAACCCATGATGAAGGTAATTTCCCTCCATGCACATTCTTCATTTTTCCCTACTAACACTATTTGAACAAAATGTTATGCAACTTGCTTGCTCACTCTAACATAAAAATGGAAATATAACCACGTGCAGTAAAACACTAAAGTTTTCACACAGGGAAACAGAGTCCAAAATCCAGAGACAAACTTTTTACTCTTCTGAATACAGGTCACTCTTTCATTTTAAAATTGAGGAGTGAGGATCAGTCCATTTTTTCACACAGTATGCTACCTGTGAGACTTCACTGGAAACAAGAAGTGCTTACCTCCCAAGACTTCTGCAATCTCTCCTGGGATAGAGATAGATTTGAACCACTAATTCTTGATTAAACAAGACAACCTTTACGTTGTTAGACAAAAAGTCCCCACCAGCAGGTTCTTCTTTCTATAGCAGTGTGACAGACTTGGCTACAGTCTCAGCTATAGTCTCTGTCTGTTGAGCAGGTATTAGGAGATCTGTAAATAAGAGGATGAGAATCTCTGAAGATTTAAAAAGACCACCAGCTTCTGGAGTCTTGCTAGCTTGGTGTGTGAGGTAGAATATGTTTTCACACTGCATACCTGACTGGTGCTTCCACTAACACGGAGGGCTAGGTACTAAAACTGGAAGCCAAACAAGGTTTTGGTAGGTTTAGATATCTCTTGGCAACACTTGAATTGATTTACATCTAGCCTGGTTAGTGATAAAATGACATTAATAATAATGCAACCAGAAGATACAAATACAATAAAGTCGAAAAAATTCTGAAAATAGTTGTACTTACTGTTTAGTCACAGCAGAGAAAGATAGCGCTCTCTGATTACAGAACCTTGTAGAACTTATAGAAAATTATAGAGCTACATGAGGCTACATGAATGATCATAGAAAACCCTGCGCTCTGGAAAACACACCAGACTCAATCTAAGAAATTAAGGGAATATTTATATTCAACTTTGCAGTATCTCTAAGATCAATTTACTCCATGCTGTATAGACCACATCAGAGAGTATATCTACATTAGTGTAGACATGTTCTCTACTTTCCAAGCTTGTGTTTTGTTTTCTGTCTAAGTCCCCTAGTAAAGAAAAAAACATTCTGAATTCTGACCCAGCAAGTCTTAAACATTGAAACATTTATATACGTGGCAATCGTCAATTCAATGTGAGAATGCATGGGCATAAAATACAGAAAAATATTGAACTGGGACATAAAAAAAAAGCATGAGGAGCAATTCTAAACTGGTGTAGATATAGATTTCATAGGTAACATTCTGGGCTCAAATCCCAGAGACAGATGGGTATCCTCCAAGTTCTCCCGTGGATCAAAATTTACACTGAAAAAACTGCATGACTATAAGGCTGCTTAATTGCACATTCTACATGCATTTAAACATGCCCCATCTGGAGTTTCTGAACTGACAGGGCTGACTTGGTACTTACCCAAACAAGCCTATGAGTAGCCTTGCTGGAATACACCAGCTGTTCCTTTGGGTTTTTGGTTGTTACATTGACTATTGAACAACACTTGTAGACCTAGTGGAAGATTAATGGAAGATTATGACTGATGCTGCAGCAGACTGTTAACAGTAGTCAAAATACTGGCAGAGTTACAAATGAACTCCTTAAGACACACAGCTTTCTCCTGAAAAAGAAAATATGAGAAAACAGGTCACAAGTAGCCAACAGCAGCAAACACTATCATTAATACATTTTACAGTGGAGAGCAGAAGTCAATCAGCAAATGCAAAAATAACTGCTTTGATGAAAGGCAATTGAATTACAACAGTTCACTAGTTAGCTTAAAAACATTTCAGCTGTTCATTGGGGAAACAAAGACATGCGTCTTCCCATCCAGAAGTTCAATACAGTCTGTTAGCAAAGAAAAGCAAAAAAGAGTCATCCCAGAGATAAATCTACAAAACAAGCTATACCCAGCTTAGATATCCAGTGGAGCTCCTGGCATTATTTTAGGCGTACGACATTCACTACATAATCCAAAGGGAAGTTCATGTACCTAAGAATGGGACTAACGGAAGACAGTCTTGATTTCACTTCTCCGAGTTTGTTACGTATTAACTTCAGGACTAATGGATGCAAAGAATTCCTCTAAGGGAAGTGGGTTCCCAAGTCAGCACTACCACTTTATTAGGCAATGTAAGAGAAACTTGAACACACCTCAAATTCCTGTCATATGGCTCCATGGCTTGGCTGCTCAGCCGGTTACCCATCTTCTTCATTCCCCACCTAACCTCACTTTTGAGCCTCATAGAGATCCAAGCTGATAAAAAGGAATTTCCCTCCAGTTTAGTATTGCAAGGTAAGCGTGGAACAGGACTAGTTAATCTCCTACCCTCTTTAGCTGTTCCACGTAGTCGAAATAATCACTGAACAAAAAAAGGCACAACTTTCATTATAGTTCAGTATGTTCAGTATGTGGCAGGCAAGAGAGTTAAGATTCAGGTTCTTGCTCCTGTAAAACTCATAGAATCATAGAATCTTTTGGGTTGGAAAAGACTTTTAAGATCATCGAGTCCAACTGTTAACCTAGCACAGCCAAGTCCACCACTAAATCATGGCCCTAAGCACCACATCTACACATCTTTTAAATACCTCCAGGGATGCTGACTCAACCACTTCCCTGGGCAGCCTGTTCCAGTGCTTGACAACCCTTTTGGTGAAGAATTTTTTCCTAATGTCCAAACTAAACCTCCCCTGGCACAACTTGAGGCCATTTCCTCTTGTCTTATCACTTGTTACTTGGGAATAGTGACTGACACCCACCTCACTACAACCTCCTTTCAGGTAGTTGTAGAGAGCGATAAGGTCTCCCCTCAGCCTCCTTTTCTCCAGACTAAACTCCCCCAGTTGCCTCAGCCGCTCCTCATAAGACCTGTTCTCCAGACCCTTCATCAGCTTTGTTGCCCTTCTCTGGACACGCTCCAGCACCTCAATGTCTTTTTTGTAGAGAGGGGCCCAAAATTTCACACAGTACTCGAGGTGTGGCCTCACTAGTGCCGAGTACAGGGGCACGATCACTTTCCTACTCCTGCTGGCCACACTACTTCTGATACAGGCCAGGATGCTGTTGGCCTTCTTGGCCACCTGGGCACGCTGCTGGCTCATGTTCAGCCGGCTGTCATCCAACGCCGGGCAGCTTTCCAGCCACTCTTCCCCAAGCCTGTAGCGCTGCATGGGGTTGTTGTGACCCAAGTGCAGGACCCAGCACTTGGCCTTGTTAAAAGTCTTAGCATTGGCCTCAGCCCATCGATCCAGTCTGTCCAGATCCCTCTGCAGAGGCTTCCTACCCTGAAATGGATCAACACTCCCACCCAACTTGGTCTCATCTGCAAACTTACTGAGGGTGTAATCAGTCCCTTCATCCAGATCATTGATAACGATAGTAAACAGAACTGGCCCCGTACTGAGCCCTGGGGAACACCACTTATGACCAGCCATCAACAGGATTGGACTCCATTCGCCACAACTCTTTGGGCCCAGCCATCCAGCCAGTTTTTCACCCAGCAAAGAGTTCGCCCATCCAAGCCATGACCAGTCAGTTTCTCCAGGAATACTGTGGGAAATGGTGTCAAAGGCTTTACTAAAGTCTAGGTAGACAACATCCACAGCCTTTCCCTCATCCACAAAGTGGGTCATCTTGTGCTAATAGGAGACCAAATTAGTCAAGCAGAACCTGCCTTTCATGAACCCGTGCCTACTGGGCCTAATCATCTGGTTGTCCTGTACATGCCACATGATGGCACTCAAGATGATCTGGTCCATAACCTTCCCCAGCATTGAGGTCAGACTGATAGGCCTGTAGTTCCCCAGATCCTCCTTCCAGCCCTTCTTGTAGATGGGCATCACATTGGCTAACCTCCAGTCAACTGGGACCTCCCTGGTTAGCTAGGACTGCCAGTAAATGACGGATAGTGGCTGGGTATGCACTTCCTCCAGCTCCCTCGGTACATTTGGGTGGATCCCATCTGGCCCCATAGACTTGTGTGCATCTAAGAAGTACAGCAGGTCACTAAACCTTGGATAATGGGGGCTTCATTCTGCTCCCTGCCCCTGTCTTCCAGCTCAGGGGACTAGGTTCCCCAAGAACAACTGCTCTTACTATGAAAGACTGAGACAAAGATGTCATTAAGTACCTCAGCCTTTTCCTCATCCTCTGTCACTGTTTCCCCCACACCTAATAAAGGCAAAGATTCTCCTTAGACCTTCTTTTGTTGCTAATACATTTATACAAACATTTTTAATTAACTTTTACAGCAGTAGCCAGATTAAGTTTTAGTTGGGCTTTGGCCCTTCTAATTCTCTCCCTGCATAACCTCACAACATCTTTGTAGTCCTGAATTGCCTGCCCCTTCTTCCAAAGATCATAAACTCCTTTTTTTCCTGAGTTCCAGACAAAGCTCTCTGTTCAGCCAAGCTGGTCTTCTTCCCTGCTGACTCATCTTTTGGGATACTGGGATAGCCTGTTCCTGCACCTTTATGCAGAAGCAATAATAATAAATAATGCATTCATTTAAGCAATAGTTCAAGATTAAGTGACTGAATACCCAATAGCGTGGCACATTTTCTGAGCTGGGGAAAGCTTGATTCAAACATCTGCTCCAAATGAGGCAGAGCAAGAATTTAGGAATAGGTCTTCTGCCTTATGAGTATGCATCCTTTGGCAGAGATCTGTACACCCAACCTTGTCTTTCCAATGCAATTATCTGCAAAGACTGATCAGACGAGAGTATCTAAACATTCAGCATTTTTTCAGAGGCATCATTTACCTTGTGCAATCATACATAGCTACTAAGGAGCCCAGAAGTAAAAATAGGAAACTACTAAGCAGATTTTCTGAGATACAGAGATGACCTTAAGTCTAGATTAGAGCACCTGCTTAGCACTGTCTCATTGTCTGTATCCTACCAGGCTTTTAGCTCTCTATCATTTGAATGCAACTGTATGAAAAGAGTATGGAAATACTACTTTGATTCAACATGCAAACCCCAAATCTGAATTCTTTAAAGCACAGACTAGTTAAAACTAAGAAAATACCCAAATTTTAGTCATAATTTTTCTCCTGTAACTTGCAGAGTGCACATGTACATGTTCTCTATGAAAATATACAGGTACACTATTTCATGCTCAGATATACAGGACATCTTGCACAGTGAATGCAGACAAACTCATTTTTTGTTTGTCATGTTCCCTGTTTTTCCCACGTGTGACCCAGTTCCAGTGGAGCCTCCTTCAGCTTCTGAATTTAGGGGCTGATTTCATACTTTACCACATCAGTAGACACCACAACTACATTACTAAAACAGTATAGTGAAGAGAGTACTCACATTTTTCTCATTCAACTGAAAAACAAACAAACATGAGGAAATATTAATGTGGTCAGGTTTTGTACTAGAAAATTGCTTTCTATTTAGCTGCATGTTGGAGCACTTCATGGAAATTCAGCTATTTTTAATTTTAGGTTTTTTAGATGAAAATGCTTGAAACACTCTAAGCATTTGGCACTTACTCAGAACAGAGAAAATGCCTTGACAGGGATATTTCACTTTCATCTAACAAAAAGAACAATCCTGAATAAATATGTTTATTTTTCAAATCAGCTAAAGAAATTTTATAAACAGATTATTTTAAAACATATTTCACATCCAGCTGCTAAAAATCAATCTCATTCTCCTCTCAGGACAGCAAAAAAACTATTCTTTTTTTTTAGGCAAAACGTATTCCCTAATACTAAAAATGTATGCACACAATGGAAATATTTTATAATCAGTTTGCCAACGAAACAAATTTGGTAAAGTTAGTCAGGCCTATAGTTTTACATCAGGGATGTACTGCTAAAGTTGAATTTGCAGCATGAGAACTCATATAAAGAACTCCCCTGACTTTCAGTAATTAAAAACATGTTCTTCATATTTGTATAAAAATATTACTACCATGACAGATGATGATGATTATCCAGTTAACTCTCTAACAGGCATTTCAAAACCTTCCTGTACTGAAAAGATCTATTTTCCCAACATCTAAATGTAAATCTTTGTTGGTATGCTTCACTGATTTTTTTTTGCCATTTTCCTTCTAAACCAAATTTACACTGTATAGATACTGTTCCAACAGATCTCAACAAATCAAATTCTTTCTGTCTGTCTTTGACTGTCACATTTTCTAAAACTCTTCATTGGTAGCATTTTCTTTTGGATTGTCTTTGGTTAGATCTTTCAAGTCACTGACAAAGTACACAATCTCAAGCTGCACCAGCCAAAGTAATTCCTAGTGAAAAAAAAACCCTTCCTGTGTCCAATAAAAAAAATTGCTGCTGATATATCCTGGGAGCATGATTAATGCCTGCAAAGCGTGATACAGCAAAACTCCACAGACATTTTTCTATAATACTCTGCATAGGCAGAATATTATACTTATATTCATGCCCCTGATATTTTCTTTTCAGGTACAATGTTTAACATTTACCTTTGTTGAATTTCATATTACTGATATTTAAAAGTGAATACACATTCCACTTAGCCATTAAAAAGAAACATTAAATAAAAACAGATCAGGATAGGCTGCTAAAAAGAACAGCTTGAAATGTCCATGGATGACAGCAGACCATTGATGATAAACCATTCCAGTCATGTATGAATCCAACTCACAGTGATTACATCTTGGTCATATTTTCTTAGTTGGTTTAGAAGAATGTCATGTGGACAGTAACATCTAAGTAGTCTTCTGACAGGATATGTATTATATCTACAGTTTCTTCTTATCTATTAAACCAGCTTTTCAGTTAAAGAAAATAATTAAATTTTTTGTCATGGTTTATTCTTGAGAAATCTATGTTGCCTGTTCTCTTTTAAGTATTCCTTTAGGTGCTCACAGAAATTGTTTGGTTAATATTGTTTCCTGATATCATATATACAACCTCAGGCTTTCTTTCAAGAGTACACATCAACACCTTCTCCCAGCCACCTGGGATTTCCAGGATCCTCCATTCACTGTCAGTCCGTAGCTAGTCAGTCGGAGTTTGTCCCTAATACTTTCTGAAGTCCTTGAATTTCCAAACCTGGTTTTCTTATTGCCATCATCATGCTGACACTGATTCTATGCCAACCTGAAGGCAGCATCCACATCCAACAAAAAAGAGCCGTAAATTATCATCAGAACTGCAATTTGGGAACCCTTTTTCTAGACTGAATTTCATGGGAGCTCTGTTGACTTGAATACAATTAAATTATCAAGTCCTTTATACTTTTCTGTTCTGTCTGTACTGGTTTAGTAGCAATAGCAATAATCTCAGTGTCCTAATTTAACCAGAAAGACTGGTTGCCCTGGAACTACCCAAGAGTAGGCTAGCAAGTCAGCAGAAAAAACAGCAAATTTTCTTCTACCATCATATCGTTCCACAAATCCTATATATTTAATTTGAACTCAGATTAGCTGCATCGGATTTTTTTTTTTCTGCAACTAACTTTATTCCTAAAGTGCCATTATGTCTGTCACCATAATACCAATGGCCACAGAGACGCTGATAGGTGATCAGTGAAATGTCTTTCTCAGCTCAGTTCTCATTTCATTCATTCAACAATACATTTAGTAGGAAACAGGGTATCAGCAGATAGTTAATCTGAGTTTTGAAAGACAACACATTCTCGCTCAAAGTCACCTTGACTTTATGAAGCACAGAATAGAAAAAGTAATGAAACACCAAGCAAGTGAATAAAGAAGCTGCCATGGGCAGTGCAAGCCAAGCAGCTTCCCTGTGTTGCCAAAATGCAACTTCCATTTCTCAAGAAGCAAATTTTCTTCTTCACTTCTTTGGGTATTCAGAAAGAGTTACGGTAGGAAGATGTCTGGGTGAAGTCTGAATTGCAAAAGGGAGTCAATGACAGAGAGGAAAAAATACCAATGTATTAGGCTTCTGATCAGAAAAAAAAAAAAAAGTCTTATTCCAGATTTGTCCCGGAACATTGATGAGAGACAGGCATTCTAGTAGAAAATTTAACATCAAAAAAAAATTAAATGCTGGAATATATAATGGAAAAATAAAGAAACCTGTTTAGCCAATACCATTTAAATAAAGAAATAATCACCATCTGTACATTGTACAGAGCTTTTAATCGCTTTTGTGGAAAGGTTTAAATACAGTCACCTCCATTCCTACTTAACCATGTGGAACAAAGTATTCAAACCACACAACAGTGTAATACTGGTAGTAAAGAAAAATACCCTTTCTAGTGAAACTGTCAAAGTAATTTGAAAATGCAAAACACAACTAATAAAACTTATATTGTTCAGAGCATCAGAAAGTGATGTTATTAAAGTCCATATGTTAAAAAAAAAATCTAGGTTTTTTTAGCCTCTGTTTTGATAGATATTCTTTCTTCATAACAGAGTCTGCTAAAAACATACCAGAGCATTGCTTTTGACCAGCCTGAGAAGTATGTCTTGCTAATTCAAGCTAATTCTGTATAAATCCCAGTTTCTATATCAGGAAACATCGCAGTATCTTTTTCAAGTCCTAGAAACTGTTAAGACAGCATTTCAAGTATATTTGGGATCTCATAGATCGTTTTAAAGGTGTCTGCCTGGCATAGCAGGAAGCATTTGTACAACTAACTGTATTGCCTAGCAGCAATCACTGAACTCCTGAAAAGAGAATAGCCTTACCAGCATGCAAGGAATTAGTCCTTTCGCTCAGGAGAAAACTGTACTGCTTTCAATTTCTGTTTCTTAGACTTAATTTTTCTTTTGCTTATAATCTCTGTTCTTTTGCACTTTCTGGAGCACTGTGAAATTGTTAAAGTTATTGATAAAATTGTTCCCTGTTACACCTGCTTATTTGCATCTGCTCAAACATCTCTGCTGGGTGTAAAAAGGACAGCATGAACAGTATAGTATTGATAGTAGCAGTAATAGTATATTATCTAAGTATATAATTATAATATCGATAGAAGGTAATTAATAGTAGTGAAGATATTGGAGGTTTAATCTGATAAGATTAACAGTTTATAAAATCCAGAAAAGGTTTTAATTGATCCAGAAAATTACATATTTGCTTTGCCTATGTGTTGAGCGGTATTGGTCTAAACAGATCTCTCTAAATGATGGTCAGTTTCTAATGAAGTTTGGCATCTTAAACTACTAGAAATTCTTAAAGCATACATCAGAGGCTGGTTTATCAGGTCAGTTCCTATGCCTGTGTGAGTGCAAGCTTATGAGAAGACAGCACACTAAGAGCCAGCTGATATATCACAAATAGTACCTGAGCATGAGAGCAAGTTGTAATTAACAGAAATTTGGGACTGCCACAAGTACTGATACTGGGATTGATTTTTGCTGTATTGTCTCAACGAATTGGCAAAACAAACATGTTAAAGAACTTTTTTAAAAAAAAATTAAAAGCCATTAAGAAATCAGAAATGGAAGAGAAAAACAAGGACCATACCAGACAAGATATTTTAAAGTTGCAGATATTTTCAAGTTGCAGATATTTTCACATACCATTCACAGTTTGGGTAAGGTGCATCCTCGTAAGGTAGCATTGATATGCTCCTATCTGCACAACTGCAGAAAGCCCTGTAAAATGGATGTAAGTTGGGAAATTAGGCACAGAAAACAAAGTTGCTTTATCTGATAGGTGTAGAGACCAGTGACAATCCTAAAAAGAACTGATGATCACAGAATCTATTTAGCCATGGATTTAATTGTCATTCTTCCCCCTTTCTTCTCAAAGAAGCTTTTGGGGTTTTGCAATGCCATCTCCCAGTCTCCAGTGAAGAACAGAAGTTCTTGCGTGATTGATTTGTCCAGAAATCTCACAGAGTTTCCTCACAGTCTGACAGTCCCAAAAACCTTCTCTGGCTACTCTGACCCCACAGGAAGCCTGTTCACAAATCACTTTCCTAACATATTTTAATCCCTCACATTAACTGAAGTTCAGATGAGCTACCAGGCATTCAACGCTTAATCTCAGCTGGCAGAAGGAAATCTCATTGTTATTTTCTATCTAGCATAACTCAATTAAGTAACAAGGCAGAAAGAGAGAGGTGGAGAGACAGAGAGAAATCCTGTAAATGTCCCACTCAAGAGCCTCCTCCCTTTAAGCATTTTCCCTCCAGGGGTACTGTGATCATTACAAAACTATTAAACAATATGCTGGGTTTGAACTCTTTGCTCAGAGAGTAACTAATAGATGTACAGGAGCTGTATTAGAGCTTCCTACTTTCCTTCAAACTCAGATTTTTTTTTGTTATTATTGTGCCTGTAGTGACATAGTCAAACTCAGCCTGAAATATCTTTTCATCAGATTTCTTTGGAACTATTCTGTCAGAAGAAAGAAAATTGTATTTCTATTTCTGATTACATGAAAATTAACCTGTGTAGGGCACCTAATCAGTGGTGTCTTTACTTCAGGGCAAAGAAAGGCCCCCTGAATTAGCCTTTTTTCTTTTTGACAGGTTGTTTACCCTTCTGAAGATAAATGTGCAGTCATGTCTTTTTTTCAACACTTTCACTAGCATCAGTATGAGAAACTCTAATTGTAATGACAGTGGTTTGACCTAAAATAGATTGATTAGCTACCATGGAGACAAAGTTCATTTCTACCTCTTGATAGGTTAATTTCTCTTTATTAAAAATAATTGACTGATTTTAACTTCCTGCAAACTTTCCCTTAAGAAGGAAAAAGGAAAGACAAACACATTTGAAATGGCGAGTGGGTCACTTTTATATTTGAGGTAGGCTTTTCTTTTTCCAAAATGGTCTTATCATGTCCTAACGAATGTCCCTGTTCATGTTCATATATCAATTTACTTTAAAACACAAAATCTGAACTTGTCAATCTGATCCCCATCCAAAGCGGCAGTTTTGGGGAGACTGAAGACTTCATGTAATTCATGTAATTAATTGGATGATATCAGTGGTTTCAGCATAAAAAAACAAAAAAAAACCAAAAAAAACCCCAAAGGTCTAATAGAAAATATGAGTCTTCCTTTTGCACACACATCAGAGTAATCAATACTATGGATTACGATCTCTCCCAGTGTTATACGCAACACCTTTCAAGTATAAACATAACTACATGGAAACAAACTGTTTCACAGGTTTTAAATTGTTTAAATGTTTAGAGGTAGCAAGTGGTTTTTAGTGTTCCCAGTTTTCCCAGTTTCTTTTCTTCTTTTTTTTTTTTTTTTTTGTTTTTAGTAGTAGTTCACCAGATTTTCATGTAACTACTACTTGCATCTGATGACTCCATGTATGAGTTTTGTTTATTTTACTACAAAGACAACAGTATATTTCACATGTGCATTTCTGAACAAGATTTCACAAGACCTCATTTTTATATCATTCATCAGTATAAAACTGGTTAATAACAAAGGTTTATGCATTAAAATACTTAGTGATTCATCAAGAAGTTATCGATGTTATGTTGCCACTGGAAATCATCTCAGTTCTGACCCTACGGCTATTCTTTACAAATATAGTATCGTTTAAGGAACAGTGAATTATGCCCACACTGTTTCCATCATACATTTTTGAGTTGTTTTAATGATTCCAATATGCCACAGGAAGTGTAACATGTAGCTGTGGTAACGTAGTCGGATGGACTATTTCCCACACATATAGTAGTACAGTATATTTCTTTAAAGTAAAGGCATTGTGCCTAATGTGCTGATATTGTTAGAAGAAAAAAGATATGTGTGTGTGCATTTCAGGCATGACTGCATAAATAAATAATGTGATATTTTGCCCTGCCATAACAGGTGACAATTTTAACTCAAGAAGTCTCACAATTAAGTAAGGATATGAAGAACGTGATGCACCTTCTGGAGAACCTGCTTACATCCCAGAAGCCTCCAGGGTTCTGTGCTGTGCACGGCATATCTCAAAGTCCTACCCTGGAAAGTCTGCAATCTCGAATGGCTTGGACTACGCATCAACCTTGCACGCACATGCAAGCTGGGAACTTTACTTGCACCAAAGCACAACTTTGCCGTGGCAACACGTTATGTGACATTTGGAATGCAGATCTGTCCTCTGTAGGCAGCAGTCCCCAAAGAACTGAATCCAACCTGCAAAATGCTATGGATGGTGAGTTTTATTATACACCAGGCCTTCACAATTCCCCCTCCCAGTATCAGGTAATGCAGAAAGACAGTTTGCAATTTTTAAGATGCACCTCTCCCCATTCAGACACTACCTTGACTCCTCTTCAGTCTATTTCAGCAACTCTTTCTTCTTCAGTATGCTCTTCATCAGAGACATCGTTACACCTCGTGCTCCCCAGCAGATCTGAGGAAGGTAGCTTTAGTCAAGGAGCAATCAGCTCACTAAGCCTCGAGAACCTGCCGGGATCGTGGGACCTGGAAGGAACAGCTGGAGTAGTTTCTGCACAGACCGCAGATTTCCCGGTAGACATTGTGACAAGCAAAAGGGATGTTAAAGATAAAGATTACCAAGCCATAGACGTATAACGAGAAAAAAGTGAAGTAGTACTCGAAGCATGGTCCACAGCTGCCAGTTTTAAATTTAGAGTGCTGCATGACTGCTTTATTTCACCTTTTCTCTGGCAATCATGAAGACTTACAAACACGAAAATCCAGATTTATAGAAAGTAAGAAAAGGTATTTCTGGTTCATACTATAGGAAAAAAAATTTCTAGATTCTAGAAGCATGTTGAAAAGCGTTTTCTATACAGATATAACTTACTGGTCTGTTTGGCAGACTTTTGTGATAGTCCAAAGACCCTGAGGGTCAGAGCAGCTGGAAGTCTAGGACAAAAGAACTGTCATGGGTCGCTTTTGTTCATCAAAGCGAAGGTTTTCCCTGAGCATCTGACTGTTGTTCCCAGACAATGTCTATGGCACTGTTTGCTTCAAGTGATCATGGGTCCTGCTGGTCTGTTTGTCAATTCTGTGGAGGCAAAGGGACAATTATCGCTGCATGTCATCTAGACAATCAACCAAATAGAGCTGGTAGAGAGTGGTTAGTTGTTGCACGTTATTTGTCATGTAAATGAAACCTCTTAACTTATCTAAAAATACTATTTTTATATACTTGGTATGAAACATGTACTTAAAAATAATTTAAAATATTTATAAGAAGAATAAGAGTTTGTTCTCATTTTGGTAAAAGCTTGCAGTTTTAAGAAGAAATGCACTACCATCATGTATTAGATCAAATACTATTTATTGTTAAGATATTATGTAGTTTACAAATTGATTTCCTTTTATGTGCATGCAATTTGCAAGAATGTATTCATGCTGGTGGAATACAAATAAATTAAGGTAATATTTTATTTAAAAAAAAAAACAGCTGGAATATTGTATCCTATACTAAAACAGCTATCACTATATAAAAAGTGAATTGTAATACTGATAACATCAAGTACCCTTGGTTTGTGTATTACTATTGCACTATTATTGATAAGTCAACATTTTACTACACATCCCTGTTTTGGGATTTTATATATGGACAAGAAAATCAAAAGGGATGAAAACCATTGAGCAAACTGGGGAATAAAGAAGAAACTTACAATGCTTTAGTCAGAATCAAAGAAATAAGTTTAAAATAATTATTCATTTGATGAGTTTTTACTTACACATATAAAAACTAGCTCTGAACTTTAGCAAAAAAAAAGAAGAGACTATAGGTTTGGCAAATTATTTACTCCAGAATTTGATTTAATGCCCACAGGAAACTTGTTTTTTTCAGTATTTAATATATTAGAAACCTATATTGCTACAGTGCCACCAGAGCTACCGCTTTGCGTTGGAATTTTGATTTATATATTTAAAGATGCACAGTGTAATTCATATTTGCATGTTCTTTAGCAAGCTTTCTAAAAAAGCTTGTTTACAACCCAAAATAAATGTTTTAAAATGGAGAAGCAAATTAAATTACATTTAATAATTAATGCAAAAAGTGATGACTGTTATCAAATTAAAATTTTTACAGAGATTTATGTTCACTTCCTTAAGAGTTTTTTTTCTGAAAACTTCAAAGGCTGAGTTCATTGTTAACATTTGGCTGTGCGTGGGATCACAAATCCCAGCTGGTACTCTGTGCCCAAGTTACATCCTTTCACATCCTTTTTCCCACTGGTACAAATTAAGGACAAAGTGCTATCTTTCATTTTGAGCTGCCTGAATTTTGTCAGTGTGTCTACACTTCAACATGAGTGTTTATTTATAGCGTTTCTTACTTCCCCTCTATCACAGTTTTACTTAGTTTAAGGTTAAATCGAGAAGTACCGATAAACAAGGCATATATCAGAAATTAAAAAAAAAAAAACAAAACACCACAACATAATACTAGCAAATACAGTTCTATAGTATTTCTGCAAATAATCCTGGCTCGTTTTTAGCAATCTGCCATCATCCACCCTGCCACAGCGTAGAGGACGGGGCTGGGGGAGGCTGCCTGCTCCCCACACCCAGGGCAGGCACACGCTGGCAGAGCTCTACTTGCCAGAAGTCAGGAGCTGTGTGATGCAGGGCAGCGGGGACAACGTCCTGGCGGAGCAGCCAGAAGTTTGGTGGTGATACGGCACCACCCCGCCTCAGCAGCCAGGCAGCACACCATATAGCCGTGCTCCTCTCCTGTCCTCATCATACAGTGCAGATGCTGGTTCCCTGGGATGCATGGGCACATGTAGCACAGCTGTCCATAAATCCTGATTCTTCACTGTCACCTTCTACATGCCACACAAGGTAATCCGCCCTCAAACTGCTCCATTAGTGAAACACACAGGCTAATCCAAACTCATCATACACCATATCCCAGACATTGACTGGGGCTGCACAAATATTCTGTTTGTCTACCATGCTTTGATCCCAATGTAATTTAATAATTCGGAGCAGTGTTTCCTTTCTCATTTTATAAGCAATATGTAAATACAAGGGTGGTGAGGCACTGGCACAGGTTTCCCAGAGAAGCTGTGGCTGCCCCCTCCCTGGCAGTGTTCAAGGCCAGGTTGGACGGGGCTTTGAGGAGCCTGGTCTAGTGGAAGGTGTCCCTGTCCATGGCAGGGGGGGGTTGGAACTAAATGATCTTTAAGGTCCCTTCCAACCCAAACTGTTCTGTGATTCTAACCATTATGTATATGCTTTAAAGTTTTGGCACTGTTTTTCCTTTTCCAGCATAAACACTGGTATCTTGAGATTAAAACACTGTCGTAAATCACAGCTGTAGGATCTACTGCACTGAGGACACTCAGGCATCACGAGCATTACAAAGAAAATGCCCAGAAACGGGAAAAACTAGAGCTTGCACAGATGAATCCTAGGGTTTTACAAAACAATAGTGGAACCTTTAAATGAATCAAAAAGCAGCAGATTTCTCAGGGAAAAATGCAAAGATAAAGAAGGATTTTTTTTAAATTAAAAAATTTAACATTCCACACATCCTAAAGATTTAAGACAGTCACTGCAAATTTCCAAATGTGTATGCTATCTGCTCTTAAATTTCCCATTTCATATGTAGTGGGTAATGTTATACATATGTATTCACCCTGTCCTGGCCTACATGGTAACTATTCTGATTCTCTGGTTTTTGTATGTTCTACCTCTGATCTCTGTGCAATTAAATGGACTACTTCTTCCTTTGCTTGCCCTAATAAAATGAAAGATAACTGTGTAGTCACTTAAAATCCACACATTTGGAGAATTTTTTCTTTTTAAGGTGCCCTAAAGATTTTGCTTCCTTCAAGAAGAAGGAACAAAACCCAGTGTTAACCATGCTATGTACAATCAAATCCCACATACCTGTTTCTTTTTGACTCTGCAGTCAGACACATGACAAAAAGAAGCATCATGAGACACGAGACAAACTGGAACCACAAGTCTCAATAGGCCGTAACCTTACAGACTAACTATACCTTCTTAAAGGCCAACCTTGTCAATCATTTACTTCCTGAGTTTCCTTCCATGATATTGTAACTTTACACATATATCTAGTGCTGCTGGATTTTTTTTTCCACCCCTACACAGCATTGATCCACAGAAATACAGCTCATATTCTTACTAGGAAAATTTCAACATTATTTCAGTAACCATGCAAATAGCTGTTAAACAGAATTTTGAAGCCTGTAGTATGTGCAAAATATACGGGTTTCTTGTATTAGACCTGCTCATAGGAAAGGAAATTAAAATTAGCCCCACATGAATGAAAATATGTGTCTTCTCACTCCCATCAGCCTGAAATTGTTTTCCAAAAGCAAAAGGCAAAGTCGTCTTCTGTGCCTTTACTTGCAATGAAAACTAATAGATGTGGGGAAAAAAATAAAACACAACACACAGGTTCTCCGAATGCTACACTGTCTCATAATAGTGTTTTAAAATGTTACTGGGCCATGCTCGTCAAGCAGCTATTGTAGGTTTAAAAGAAAAATGTGATCACCTGCTTGGTTTTCCCTATAGAAAATTACCAGTTTGTGCTACAGATTATGCCTCAGAACCTTTGATGAATGTATACACACAATGTACTGAGAGCTACTGGCACTTCTACCACAACAGAGATAAGGCAAATCTTCCTTATTCACCACCTCTCTAACAACACGTAAAGCTTTTTTTTTAAAAAAAATAAAATTGCTGATTAGGCTTTTGTAAAACATTCTACTTTCTTTTAATATCGTTAATAATCTCTTTTAGGACTAAATTATCTTAATAAACAGCAGCAATATGACAAGTATAAAGCATCTAAGACAAGAAGTTGCCTGTTTCTAATGCAGACCAGTATGTAAACATAAGTATTCTTTCAGCTGTTGGTAAGAGAGCCTTTCAGCAGCTAGCTCTTATGAAAACTTGTGTCTATATAGCTACTTACTAGCAAAACAATAGAACAGGACAATTGTAAAAACTCTCAGGGACATTTGGCAATATCCTCACTAGAGCCATGGCACACAGTCTTTTGAAGCACTGGTCACCCTTTGCTTCAATAAGAAAACCGTATTTGAAAATAAATGGCATCATACAGAGCTTAGTTTAGCAATTCTACACTGCAGTAGAAACTGGAGTGCCTAAAAGAGTCCAGGGGTCCACTATATTCATCCCAGTATACAGGTATAATATGAAGTTCAGAGAGCTTTCAACCTAACAAAACAAGGAGGAGCATAAAAAGGAGAAAAAGGAGCCTGACAAATTTACCCAAGGTCCCACAATGGCTTGTTGGGAGGCAGGAGCGGAGCACCCGGCTGCCTGGGCATGGACCCCTCTGCCCAGCCATGCAGCACCAGGCAGGAGTGTCCAGCCTGCATGACCCGCTACCGTGCAGCGGGGAGCAGCACGCAGCTGCACCAGCAGACAGAGCCCTAGGAAAGCAGAAAGCATTCCCAAGCATTGACAGCGAAGGATTCCCAGCACTGTGCTTCGCACAAAAATAGGTTACCTACAAATAAGACATATGGGAGGGTTGTCTGTGGTCTGAGCTATTTGGCTTAGCAGTTTCTGTGCTTGTTCAGTTTCTGGGAGCAGATGCTTGAATTATGGTAGCCAGTTTGATCATTAATTAGCCTTTTTGTGTGTGCAAGGTGGAAAAAAATGTAGCCTCTGCAGGACTTGCATAAGGTTTGTATCGCACCTGCAATCCCAGGTTAGCAAGAGCAGCAGAGCAGCCCTTTTCCTTAACCTGCTACGAAACATAAAAATCACATCTGGACAATACCTGTGCATTTTAGTGCCTGTGAGGATAAATTTTGTCTCAGTCAGGTATTTTCAGGGACAAGAAGGCAGGCCCTGGGTCCTAGCAATCTGCTTACTCTGCACATACAGCTGCTCAAGCCTCATTGCTGCTATGGTCAGCCTTCCAAGCAAAGGCAGTAAAGTCTTTGAGAGACATTTTACATCCTGCCCTTTTACTTCTTCTACACCTTTTCCCCCCATCATCATGCAATCAGTAGTAGAAAGACCTCAGGCTCTATCTGAAACCAGAACTGGGAAACATTGTAAGCAAAAATAAACAAACTGGGAAAAAAAGGAAAACTTACTTCCAATGTGCCTCTCAGCATAACCTTCATATGAGTTAATACACTCTGAGGCACTCATCTGCTAAAGGAAAAAGCTGGCAGCTTTGACAATGGGAAGAAAATCTCCCTAAATGAGCAGCAATGAGGTTCTTTACAGATATTCACAGCAAACCTTCATGTTTACAATCTGAATAAATTCAGTGTTGTTAACAGAGTTTGAAAACTCACTGTTTATCTGTTTTGCCAGATGATGCTGAATAGACTAACACAGTCACAATTTCTTGGGAGAATGAATGATGTTAATACTGGAGCCTGTCTCTAAAAGTGTTGTCCTCTTTCTAGGAATATGGAGTCTAGACTTTTTGTTATATCTTTGATTTGAAGAAAAGCAAAGCCTCCTCAGTATTGATACCCTTGAGCAACTTCGGCTCAACTAGTTTCAGACCGTCTTATGCATATCCTTTCAAACTTTTATTTTGCATTTAATTTAAACTCTCTACATGTGGTCAGTTGGTCCAAGGTTACCTTCTGCAATGCCCTGCTTAAAAGTCTAAAATAGACCTGATACAATACCTTCCTCTTGTACTTTCAGAGACCATTTGGTGATTAAATCTGCCAGCTGTCACCTCTCCAGCATGCTTTTTGCCTACCACTGTTAGTGGCATTTGTTCTCTAAACTATATTTGGGGAGTAAAAGTTTCCCACAATGAAACAGTTCCCAGTTCTCTCTCTTTCTCACTAGTAACAGCACTGAACTTCCCAGCCATATCCAAGTCTAGCCTAGAGAGTTTATGACAAGTTCCAAATATTTCTAGGGTCCTTTGCCAGCTCTAAGCTGAGTTCTGCAGTGTAGAAGAACATTTAATTTGTTTTGCAGTCATAAATGTTAACGGCAGAAACCGATCCTTTTTTTGCTTAAATACAGTTTTATTGTAGTTCTCCAGCCAGGCTATGACTTTCATGCAGCCTGAACTTTCTTGAGTGAACTCTTAATATTGATGTAAATCCATTTTCACTTTCTACTTTTCTGCTATTGTTTGGTTTAAACCAGAATGTGGTGACTTAGAAATAACCTTTTTTCCTCTCCAGAAGGACAGTTTTTCTGACCCTGAGCTTGTTTTGTTTTATCTTGTAGAAATTCTGTCATATGAGTAACATCAGCATAAAATAAATGGCTTAAATGGAAAGATAAAAGGATTTCATTGTCCTGTTCAGAACGTCAGCCAATATTAAAGCTGTTGATCCACACAGAGTGTAAATATATTATTTTTAAATTGGTGCCTAGCAAACACTTGTTTTATTATTCATTGTATGTATGTTAAGTGTCTGTTGCAGACATAATTTATGACACAGGTGCAAGGTAGCCTGGAACAATGTTCTTTGCAAATAATGACTATGAAAAGGCAGTGCATTTCTGTTTGTTATTGTTCTTATTAATAAATAAACAAGCCCTCAGAACAGTGGAAAGCAGACAAAGTAGCACACGATGATTCATTGCCGTCTGGGAAACATTTAACAACAAAAACCTGTCAAACAACCAAGGCCAGAGACTAACCGCAAGGGAGGGGAACGAATCACCACCACCCAGGAAGAGGATTGCAAAAGCCTACTAACTGTAATGCTCAGCCACAATCTGTAGGCATTATCCTGAAGCTGGGGTGGGTACACACTCTCCCTGTGACACAAGATGAACCTCAGGACTTAAGATTTTAGGTCTGAATTCTTCTCCAATTAGCGTCGGTAACAAAAAAATCAGACAAAAATCCCAACATCCTTGTTTTCAACTAAATACCTGCAGGAAGGCAATGACAGAAAGCCAGGACCTGCCTTAAGTTTCCTAGTGGTTTAGGGTACATCAGAATGCAACTACTCAGAAAGGTTTCTGCCCCCCAGGTCATGGTTTTCTTGATCTTGGTCCTCATTTTGTTTTTCTGCACAAGTTCTGCCATATAAATACCACCACCACCATGTAAATGGCCTAAATGTGAGACAGAATGCTTTTACAGGCATTCATAATAGTTACTCTTCTATTTTCAATTTAATTATGCTACTGGCTAGTAGTGATTGCCATAAGGAAAAATTATTCATGGTGTTCAGCCTCCATTTCATTTCAGGAAAGTCCTATTTATAATCTATTTTTAGTATCATTTTTTCTTTCTTATTTGTTTAGTTTTTTGAATATCTATAAGGCACATATTCCCCTTGAGCAGGCACTGAGTCCATGTATTAAACCTATATTAAAGTGCTTTTCAGAAGTCTTCACAGGAACCATTTTCTCCTGTGAAGATCCCAACTTGCCTTAGTAAGAATGACCGCCACAAAAGAGTGCAAGAATCAGAGAGAACTGCAGGCCACCAGGAGCTCCTCAGGGGGAATCCATGCCTATTATAAACTACTGTCAAACTTACTTCACATTCCAGTTTGTCAGCTTACATTTTCCTAAAAGCAGTTTTGTGGGTTTTCTACCTTTCTCCTAAATCCTGGGTTGTTCTGTTCCACACCTTCAGTGCATTTTCCTCCTTCATGTTAGTTGTGGACCATAAAAAGAAAAGTTGCTTAACTGTACATTCTCCAGCTCACCAAAGAGGGAACATCACTGTCCCTCAGCAGGGTTTACAGTTTCCATATTAAAGCTAACACAGCATCTGCTTCAGTTAATGAGAAAATTGATATCTTTCTACTGCTCTCTACTTGTAATTCTTTAGGGTGCAAGGCTGAACTAACATTGATATTGATGTGCCTCAAAAGCAGTTATATGCAACTTTCAAAAACACAAGAATTAAATTTCCACTCAAATTGGTGGGCTAAAAGTTGTACACTAATAACTTAAAGGCAGATACAACAATTTATTTTATGCCCTCATAAAACATGAAGTTCTGACAAACTCATATGCTACAGAAGTATGCTGAGTACAGCTCATTGGGAATTTTTTCAGGTGAAACAGGTTTAACTGGAAAACTTGGAATTGTTGAACCTGAAATGCTTTCTAGAAATACCTAAGTTGCCACTGATGTTTAACAAAATATACACAGTTAAGACCTAAAAGTCTTTGGGCTTTCCAAGTTTGCTTTTCCAGGGCAGCCCCTGCTGTACAGAATAACACAGGTTTTCACCTTTGTGATACCAAACTGGAGATTTGGACTACATATACTAAGGAAACCTAAACCGTAATTCCTATTCTAAAGAACTCAGCTTTGAAGTTTTAGAAACTATGTTATATGCACATTAGTAAATACTTTCATTTCAAATTACTAAACAGGAAAAGGTTTCAAAAAGCTTTCAAAAACTGCTGTTTGCTTCAGATACAGCTCAAACACCAACTCACTAGGTTTTCCATAGAATAGAAATTCCTGCTGTGGACCACTCTAGCTCACGTAGCTTGACAATGTGTGCTTTACTGATACTACCTCAATAAATGCATGGGTCCTTCTTTGTTATGCTTTTTGTATCCAAACATTTTAAAAGATTATTTTGACCCGTTATTTTTCCATTAGTAACCGCTATAGAATGACTGGAAAATACTTACCTTCCTTTTTTTATCTATTGTGAAAAGACCATTTTCGTGCTGCAAGTGCTTTCAATTAGCTGGGTGTTTGAAGGTCAAGGAAGGATGCGTTCACTCTGCAAGTGAAGCCAGCCTGTGCACAACAGACACCACTTTCCTCTTATCTTCTGGTCCAAGCAGGAGCATGCATTTTTTGTCTTTTACAGGAGTCATAACCAGCTCACTCTATAAGCAGCAACTTTTTCAGGAGACCTGAAAAGTTATATTAATTGAGAGACATTTTTTATACCAGTTATTTCCAAATCAATGTTCACTCAGTAGGCTGCCAATTAAAGCATTATTATATAGAATTAATCTCTCTTTCCTCTACACATACAGTCGACATGCTGACAGAATAGACTTTTTCATGTGATTCTCAAAAACTGTTTTCAGATAAATTTCTAATGCTTTGGGAGTTATTAAGAATTATAAGAATTAAGAATTATACTAAGAATTCCTTGCTTGGCTTTCCCTTATGAAGCAGTGTGCTGTAGGGATGGGAACACAAATTTCCAACCTGCAGGTAATTTTCTGATTGTCTATTTACACAATAGTTTTGTCATCAGTTGCGGTTCCCTGAGAAGCCTGAACAGTCACAGCAGAGTATTTGATTGAAGGCAAGAATCAGATTCTATGCTGGGCGGACCCATAACAACAATAAAAAGACTTCACCCCTCTCACCTTTGTTCCTGAACTCTCTAAGGAAGCATTAAGGATCAAATGAAGAGAACAGTCACTTGAATAGCTAATAAGTGTCATTATAATGGGAAACTAAAATTTCCTGAGGTACTCTGCACTTCAAGTAAAATTACTGAGTTACAGTTTCCAGCAAGACAGACAGGACTTCTAAGACTTCAATGCTGTATCAAGCATATAGCTGTGCTGTTAAGACAAGTTTCTTGCTGTTTCAACAATTCCTTTCCATTAATTTTAAAATCAAGTGTTAAAAGCCCAAATGCAAAACACTGCACATCTACCCAAAAGATAGTTATTTTCAGACTTCCAGTTCAGCAAAAAATTTCAAAAATTATTCATTCTTGCTCAAAATGAGATAGTCCCCACCCCAGCATTTGCATTATCAGTGAACTTAAAACACGTTTATTTATTTTTGCCTTCTGTGTACTTCTGCAGCTGATGATAACTGAAATATGTTTAAATTAGAAATAATTCAAGGTTACACTAAAATCTGCTTCTGGAAAGTCAAGCCAACCTAAAAAAAAAAAAAAAGAAGAGAAAATTCAAAGAGAAATCAAAACACACTGCCCAGCTGGAGTTGAAATCCTTTCCTTTCTTCTTATTCTCCTATCCATTTTCTGTCTACTCCATTTCACACCACACTCCATTTCACACCACACTCCATTTCACAACTGAAGGAAACAACCAGCCCCCAAATTAAGTTTCCTTAAGGAAGCCCATTAACAACTGGATCAACTTCCATCAAATTATCTGAACTCAGACTCAATGGCTCCTTTCCCCACACAGCAGATTTTGTCATTGGGATCTGGATGCACCCTTGTCCAGGATGTAAAGGACTTTATACCCTGAGTAGTCTTTGGCTATCATTTTCATTTGCTTCCTAGCCAAAGGGTTTCTAGTCAATTGTGATAATCCTTCAAAAGAAGAGTGACAGGAGTAGGTAACAAACACCAGCAATAAGTGTCTGGGGAGGGAGACACTTCTAGTCCAAGAAGAGAGGAGCAAGGAAAACCAGATGAGAAGCAACAAGCAAAAATTCCCAAGGGAGTTTTTTGTGTGTTAAAAAACAAGGGCAGCTGAGCTGGTAATTGCAGGGAACGACAAGAAGCAGGCAGAAGCCTCACAACAGGAAAGGCCACAGCAAAATATTCTGCTGGGGGATTATGGAAGATTTTGACAGTCAAAAAGTCTCCAGAATTTTTGACAGCTAACATCAGTGCAGGACCTGACAGCAAGGCACAAATGAACTGTGTACATGCATAGCCTCTGACAATCCATACCTCCAAAACCTTCCTTTTTAATAGAGAGTATACATAAATTGCTGAAGAAGCAGCAGCACAGGCAGCAAAAGTGACTTGCCAGCGACAGATACCCAGCAGACTGGCAATGAAACCAGAAACAGGCATGAGGTCTCCTGAGTCATGGGCCAGCTCCCCTCCAACAGCCCATACTGACCCTCACACTTTACTGAGCACTTAACACGCCAGCTTGCTCTCATCCCACCTTGACACCAGTGTACAACCTGCATTTTGCTGAGCAACTGGTTGGCCACCAACACCCACAGCCCCAGTCCCCAGGTAGTTTGTGAAATGCTCAAGAATCACAGGATCGATCTGAAAAGTGCATCAGCCCCCTGCACTGACTTCCAGGTGACACTGAAGGTGGAGGCTGTGACCTTGTTATCTTACTCAATTACAGTAAGAAACGGATGCAATATCTTTCTACTGCTCTCCAGGCAATTTACACATTTCCTGAAGGCAATTTTGAATGCTAGTAACACCCAATCCCTGCCATAGAGCAAGCAGCCAGGCAAAATTAAAAAAAGGCAAAAGCAGGCAAGAAACAAAAGCATATGCCTAGAAAGACAATAATATTATGAGTGTCTCTATCAATAGATGGATAATAGGGAAAAAAGTTGGAGCTACGTAGTGATAAGAAAACTTGAAATAAAACAAGTTTGCTTAACAAGGTCTAATATATCTAGGCAGTGGTGTTGGTTTTTTTAATACCACATAATGTGTAAGCTGACAACATCCTCTTTCATGGGGTATATGGTTTTGATGAAGTGGGATAAGAAAACCATATGCAGAAACTTACATGAGTACCACCTGCAATGCAAAAACTGGTGGTACTACGCTCCTGGTGTAACCTCAAACTTTTTTCTTTTGTAAATGAAGATAGTCTGTTAAAGTCATAAAGCCATTACTGAAGACTATTTTTCAGCTTGACACAAACAATTTGCACAGTGTTACATTCAGGTAGCACTTTATAGTCTTTCTTTGACACTGCAGAAGAAAACTTGCAGACATTTCATAGTTTAGAAAAGAATTTACACTTCCTGACATCGGTTTCCAGCCTCTGCTCCTCTCCTGGCTGCTGTTAGCATTCTGCCCTCTTCACAGCTTCCAGTCTGCTGATCCATAGAGGCCACCATGCACTGCATTACTGGAGTCATCTGCAGTCTGAACCGCGTCATTGTGATCTTTATTTACACAACTGAACACTCATTTTCACAAGAACCCCTTGCTTCTTTTGTACTGGAGGGATGATGCTGAGGTTCAAGGAAGTTGTACTTTTCTGTCATATTCTTGAGAGGCTTATAAACTTCAACAAAAGGACAAAAATAGTAACCATGTCTTCTCTATGACTTTTCCTCCCTTTAGTACTCTCCCTGTTACCACTCCCTTAACACAGGTTTATTATATATTGTTATATTTCCATATTTCCTTATATATTTTTCACATCCAAATATTGTCCAATATTTTTTTGAACAGTAGACATTACCAAGAGGAATAATTCTGGTTCAAAACCACTTCTAGCTCACTCATGCATCCCTAGCAAATGACTTGTAACAGTGGTTTGCAACAACACTGTGTACTGAAGCATTTTTGAGTGGTTTTCAAAATGAACTTGTCTATCTTACCCCTCCCTTTTTCATCTCTCACTGTCATAGGAAGTTCTGGATAAGCAGATTCTCATTTAAGTGCCTGCCACTTCTCTTAAGCTTTCTGAAGAACAAAGCAATTACTGCATATGCCTCTGACAATTTTACTTACCTTTAATCTGCTCCTGAAACTCTACTTCCAGCTATCAAGAGAACCGCCACATAAAATCACTAAGTGAACCATAAGTGCACATGATGGAGCATCATGACATAATGAGGATCATCCAGAAAATACATCCAAGCTAGTGTCTGAATGAAAAAAGCCCTGAAACAGAGTCATGATGTCCTCTTCCCCTTTTGCTGCTTTAGGTAACTACTGAGAAACTCAGATACTGAGAAATTAGAACCGGGTAAGAAAGCTGTGCCTGCATACATAAGGAGATTTCTGTATGGTGACACCTGAGAAGTAGCGATCAGGTAGTTGAATCCAATACCTGTATACAGTATACAATGAAAAGGAACGTTTCTTGCAATAGGCTAAGGATGCAGTGGAAACAAGGCATCTTTAGTAGACTACCGAATGCCGTTTAAAACAACTTGATATTTCATATTTGGAGCCTCTCCAGCTCTCTGAGGCTGAAACTTACCTCCTGCTGACTAACCAAAACATCATCATGCTTCTGGAGAAGCCGGGGCAAGCTTGGATGCAGGCCACTAGGTGGTATGCATAGTTTGGTATCCTTTGAAAGGACTGAGACTTTCATTTATTCTGAAAGGTAAATACATTCTGCCTTCATAATAAGCTAAACCCTGCTATAGCGGGTCTGACTGTAGCAGGCTTGCATGGCGAGTGGTACTAAGAAAGCAGCAATCCATACTGCTGAGCCACCTCACGTAGCCAGATTCACAGGAACCTCTGGAGGTCTGAAAAGCTGCCCAAAAGGCTTGTTCTCTATTCTGAGAAAGTCATTATGACCACATTCTTTTATAAGCGTGTCATGTTCCACGTGCAATGCTGTATTCAAAATAAAACTTAAGATACTAGACACGGAAGTGGATCAAAGCATCTGTTGCTTTTTGAAATGTTTCCCCAACTTGCTACTTCTCACCCCTCGGGTCGTCCATCCTTAATACAGAGTAACGATATGAAAAAGTTTTGAATTTCAGGATCACTTTTCCTTCCATGTGAAATACAGTCTTTGTATCAGGCCTGTCCTCTTTTTATAATCTTCTACATTTCTCTCTACTCTGCCTTTTCTTTCCCTTTCACATCTTTCTCCTAGAAAATTATCCATCAACATGTACTCCTACTCTATATGCCAAATTATTCCTGTCATCACATTACACAAATGACTGTTAAGAGAGAGAAAAATCATGATGACATTCATATTCTCTTAGCACCCTTATTATCTCTATCATACTCTATACTCTTACTGTAAGGGCATGATTTAATATGAATCCCCCGCCCCAAGACTCCAGTGTGCAATGTCATATACTACAACACACAAGCAGTAGATGACCCCTGGTCCTGAAGAAAACCACATGCAGACAGAAGGAAGACAAGACAGGAAAGGTGAAACACACTGCCCAAGTGGTACAGTCCCAGCCTGCACCACCTCACTGCTGTTTCTACGCAACTATTTCTTCTTGTGCCAAGTCAAGTCTTGGATCATTAAACTCTTTTAATCATTTTGTGCGGCATCTAGGCATTATGATCTAATTGTTAAAGGACTGCTTGTTGATGAGTTGTTTTTATACCTGCATGCCATCCCAAGCATTTGAAAGAAACATATGTTTCAGCTGAAGCAAAGACAACTATCACTGAAAGAACACTACAACACTGCGGCTTCTGCATGATAATCTACTTTACTGGACATAATTGTTGTTTGCCAACATCTCTTTCTTCATAACACACAACTACCTTTTTCTTAATGTCCTTTGTAGTACAAATATTTCTCTTTGAGCTGTTAGTGTAATCAGCTGAGTTGCAGTACTTGAGCACATTATACTTGCTTAAAGCTTCTAATTGACTGTCAGAGCAGTTAGATAAGATTGTTCTGTGAACTTACAGACTACACATGGCAGATATTCAGATCTGAATAATTCACAGGCAAGAAAAAGGAGAATTACTTGCATTAACATTTTACATGCTGCATTTAAGTCTAACCTAAGAAAGTTGTCTTGAAAGGGATTAAATACTCTGAGTGGAATACCTGTTCTCTTGCTATGCTTGACAGCATTTACAGTAAAGAGATTACTGGCTGTGTTAAAAGAGATGTGTTTGTTTATTTACCTTCTGTATTTGGTATTTGAGTATTTCTCATGATTTACTGTAGAATACATCTTGTAAAAAGCATAGCTCATTTCCTTTCAATGACAGTAGTCAGATGAAATGTGTTGGGAAACTTGCAAATAGGATAGATTGAAAAGCACATATTCTTGAAATCTACAGTAGACTTAGGGTGTTCAGGTGTTATTTTTAATTACAGCAGTATTGTCAAGTGATGCCATATGGCAGTTGCATGTAATACATCACCCCACTACATTGTGACCTTCTGATAGGAGACAAAAAAAATCTGCCAATTTTGGCACTCCCCATGGAGATGGCCTGTCTTCATCTGCGATCAGCACCAGCGCTGTAGATGCTGCACCAGGGTTCTTTGCTCTCATGTCCCTTCAAGTAACTTCTTTTCCAACATGTGAGCGATGAAGCTAAAAATTCCTCACCTTCCTTATTATACCATGGACTTAGTTATTTGCTTGCTGACCAGGCCCTACTAAAAATCAATCCCCAGACTGTTTGGGGTGTTTTGCTTTAGTTAAACAAGCTGAAGCCTTCAGTCAAAGTTTTTACTAAGACAAAAGACTGATCTTCTCCTGACACTCTTCAGTTGTGAAGTAAAACGTACAGACAGGTAAAAAGTCAGTCTCACTTCACAATATTTCTGCTTTCTATGCACCCCACTAAGCCAGAAGCAAATGAGCAGGTTTCGTTCTGGCCTGGCCTGATGGTACCAGCCTCATCATTCAGACTAGCAGTAAAGCCCACCTGCAGAGAATGCATTAAGCTCAGAATCCAGCCTAAGAAACAGAAAACCAACCTGAAAAGGCTGGTTGATGCTGCTACCAACTGGTGGGTGGCTAATTACTAATCATTACTGGTTTAAAAATTCTGTATTTCAGAATTTTTAAAAAAGAGGTCTCAGTAGCCAAAGGTTTAAGGCTATTTCCCTGCTACCTTCTCGGGAAAAAAAAAAAAACACTCACGCAAAAAAGAAGACTCCACCCCACACATTAGGGATGTTTGAAGGTCAAATATGAAGAAGAATTTGAAAGAATTAAGAAACTAACCAGAATGCAAGCCAGAAAAACCTGCACAATGTCAATACCACACAACGAACTGTTGAATGTCTACTACTAAAGATTTCATTATCATTGTTCCAATATATGCATCATGATCCAAAACTTTTAATTGCAGGCAGAGCATTATACACAAAATATAAATCATGCCTTTATTTAATTTTATGATATACTATTGAAAATTATTTTATCCAACATTGAATTTGATAAATTTTTGGCTACCTGTATTTTATCAGCATGAACCATACTTCCCAATACCAGTGTGGCCAAAGGTATTTCATAACTGTAAACAGTAATATAAAAACACTTAAATTTTAAAAAATATACACTGAGAACAAACATTGCCTGTAAGAAATTTAAGACAAAACGTAGTATGTCATTCAGCTGGCTTGAGGCAAAAAAAAAAAGATGTATCTCCAAATTACATGACTGCTCTTTCACTCACTCACCGAAAAATGTCAGATTGCAGATTTAGATTTTTTTTAAATTGACAAAGAGATGGTGTTATCAGAAAGGGCATTGCATGAGCCTTAAGCAGTTCCAAACAAACAGACAAAGCCTCACTGAAATAACGGAGGGCTTGAATGCCACCCTGCCACTTAGTTCTACCACGTCAAGAAACAAGACACACAAACCAGGAAATAGATAGCGTCCTTCTTGCATTATTTGTTTTTATTGTTCTAAGATCTATTAATACTCATTAGTGAGATGCAGATCTTTGAAGGCTTAGATGGTGCCTTTGTCAGCTTTCTGTATGTATTAAACTCACACGCAGAGCCTTTTGCCTCCATGACACTTCTCTACACTGCTGATATCAGCATCAGCTTCCTTGTCTCTACCTCCTTCCCTCTAGTCCTTCTGTCAGGCTGATCAGCAACAGCCTTTCCTTGGCATCCATCATTTTTAAGCAGAAGAGCTGTTGGTTTTTAAATGTCACAAGTTTAGTTTCTTTTCCATGAGCAATTTGCTTTCACATTTTAAATGCTTGAGCCAATTTAATAAGTACGAGTGATAATCTGACAAACTTTTTCCCACTGGACAGGGCATGCATGGCATGCCAAAACAGAGCAATGTTTCTGCAGCTTCATATCAATGTGCTTTACTCCTCAGATGATAAAAGCATCTCCAACCACTAATTGTTGAGTCTTGAAGAAAACCCACAAGAATGTGAATGAGGTCCATGTATTATTCAAGGTGCTCTGAGACAGACTTTTTGTGAACAGACCTTGACTGTGTTTAACACAAACCACAGGATAATGAACAGTTAGTAATCATCCAGCAGGTGATTTATAAGTATAAAGCCCTTAAACTGGTAAAAAAATTCTGTAAAAAGCTACTCTTCTATCAGCCATCTCTTTTTTTAGCATGTTTCTTTAGAGGTGGAGGGTAAGTTCCTTACAAGTACTACATTCCTTTTTAAAATCCTATCATAAGTACTTTCTACAGACTGTACATTATATACATATCAGCAGTTTCCTTCTTGTGCTGAGAAGTGATGTATGACTGCGCAAGAGGAGCTGCAATAGCACATGCTTGGCTCTACGGTTTTGATTTATTACATTAAGTTGAGAGAAAACAAAGGTTACCTCAAAGTACTTCAGCACATATGTTCATAGAGTTATTTTTAGACTTGCGTAGATTTCATCTAAGAAAACAGGTTGGCGCATGCTGTGCTGTGTGTGCACCATAGACTGCGGACCTGAACGTACCTGAAGAGTCTATAAACTGTGTGATTTCATTAAAAAAGTGAATTAAATAGAAATGATACAACAGGGAAAAATTCATAATTACTGCTGTATTGCCAGACATCTGCCAACAACTCTTCAATATTCTGATGAGCACCAAGATGGTATTGATGCTGTTACTGTTAATTAAACTCAAATTGATGTGTGCCATGTTTGGGAAATATGATTTTTACTTTTAGTATCAACTGCTTGTGCTTTTGAAATCACAATATTCCAATTTAATTTTATTATTTCTTTTATTATAGACTGGCAATATCTAGTAACCATTAATTTTTGTTCTATTAAAGAACTTAGTTGTGGAAGGGAATGACAGATTAAACAGCATTTCTACTGACGGATACACTCAAGGATTGAAAAAGTGGAAATATCATTGCAAACAGGTTCATTTCAATGCACTTAGTAAAAGGCTCCACACATTTCTGTTTTCAGTCACTGAACTATTAAAAGTTTGGGTCGGTGATGCCAAAATTTTCAAACCCTTATTTTTGTTCCAAGTCAAAATTTTTTTAATCACTTGGGATAATCTCATGAGAGAGGTTTTGTGGTTTTCCAGAACAAGGTTGGGAAGCCATGTTCCTATGGCTTTCTCAGATTGGAGGGCTTTGTATCATAATTCACAAAACCTTTTATTCTTTAAATCAGAGGCAATGCACCTAACAGCAAAACAGATTCAAACAGGTACAACTAAGAGCATCCTGGGAAAAAAGCCCCAAAACACTATAATTAACACATGATCAAAAGAAGCTTGCCTAGTACTTGTGTTCTCAGTAAGTTCCCTTTATACTGGATTTGTTCTAGCACAGACTTCTACGGTGTTTCCACCGCAATTGTTTGAACAAAGAGACTAAAACCAGGATTCTCTCAGCTGCTTGCAACAATTCAAGCTCAAAAACAGAAGAGAATATACTCAGAGTAATACAGACTGAGAGGTCTTATGGAGAGCAAAGATTGTGTCATGATGAATGTTTATGAGATCTCACAGACAACCTAAATTCTGGACTTTTCCAATTTTGATTGATTGATTTTGTAAAATTAAATTACATATCATTATATATATTGAAGTGAACATTTGTTGTAAAACACCACCATAAAAATTACTTCTTTTTACCTATGACTGTATTTTTCAAGAGAGTTTCCAGCTGTCCTGTTACACCTGCACTTTTGTTTGGATACCCTGGCTGTTACAGCTCTAGCTAAGGTAAAGGGAGAAACTAAGTTTAAAGCCCTACTTTTGTAATTCTGTTGCCTGATAACAAAGCTGTGTGGCTTGCCTTACCCCAGTATTAACAATCACCCCAGTGTCCCAGTGTTACCAAAGATATGAGCCTGCTGTTTGGACAGTTAGCTTCGGAAAAGACAAAGCAACTCTGCTGTGGCTCCACAGGGAAGCGTGCACACTCCAGGCATGCGCTTCTTGCAGGGGATCTCAACCTGCCTCCAAGCAAAGTGGATTGTCATCTATTAAACACTGCAAAATACTACTAACGATTCTAGCTCCAACCCTCAGCTCCATCACCTGCTTCCAGGCTAAGCCACAAATTGTCTGGGGCAAGTGAAGTCACTATACTGTTCTGTTTCTAGCTCTTCTAACGTCAGCTTGGGGATATATATCTATCGTCTTACAGAACAGTACAGACATGCCCATAGAGACTTTGATATTGCAAAACTTACCAAGAATAACATCTAGTTAGATTGAAGTTTTAATGTCTGATTTAAAGACTGAGCAAATGTATCTCAAATGTAAACAAATTAAGAATTTCTTGAATAAAACACTTCAACATTTAAGATGACAACTGTCATCTTCCATCATTTCAAAATTTCAATTTTCTGTCACTTAATAAGCTGTGTTTTCCTGAATGTGCTTCTCGCTCACTGTACTTCTAAACAGTGTTTTCAGAAGTCTTACTCCATTCTAATTATGACTACAAAATTACTATCATTTGTGAGAAGGAATATTTTAAAGTATCCTTTAATAATTATTAGAAATGTCATAGACATAGTGCTATTCACTTGCTAGGAAACCAGCCAGCTTCCCGTTCTCTCTCCAAGGAAAACATTTGACTAGTGAAACTGGTTAGAGATCCATCACAAAAGCTCCTCTGGGATACGTTTTATTGCAACACAGTGTGCTTCCTTTCAGCCCATTACTATCCTCTCTGGATTTCAGGCCGAAAATAAACTTGAAAGGAGTTCAAAGTCTGAATCTCATTTAGAAGTTTGTTGGATCTCTAAAAGACTAGCAGATGTGCCTGTCTCTTAACTTCTCTCATCCTCCTACCGCTGGCGAAGAATTTTATCAGGTTACTAATTGCAATGAAATATCAATCATTATATAAATATGAAAGCATTTTTCAAGGCTTTAAAAATCCGTACATTCTGTGCCCCTCTGCCAAAGAGTAACAGATGTTGAGCCAGCTTTCAAACACGGATATCAATGTTTATTTATACGAATCAGTTCCTGAACACAAATGATGTCAGATTGATCTGGTCACAATTTTTTTGACAAAATATATTCGGGCTGGGTTCTTCTTATTTTGAGGGCAGATGGGGCAGAAATGTTAGAAAATATTAATTCACCAAAACCAAAACTATTGCCAGAAAATATCAATTTTAATGCATTGCGAAATATTTTTGACAGTCAGCACAAAACTTGTAGACAGAATGAGAAGTTTCTTCATTCTCAAAACAATTTCATTCTCAGAAATACCATTTGTATGTCTTGGTGTACTATGTTGACTCCACTAGTGATACGTTCTCTCTCTGTTCTCTCAAATTACTTCATCTTTTTCTCACAATCATATATTATTCCAACAATATTTGAGTATTTGAATGGAAGTTCAGCTCAACAAGGATAATAAAAGGAATGCTAGAAACTCAAAGTTCAAACCAAGGCTTTCCCTGTACTAAAAAACTAAGCACATTTGATCATAAATGCTTTAAGGAAAAACATTACAAACAACTAACATCAACCTCTTAAAGTAATTTAAAACACTTGCTTAAAATTGTTTTAGGTAACACATGTAAGTCAAACATTTGAACTAAACTGATAGAGCTTAGACACTACAATAAAAATTAGCTGTAGCATATCAGCTACACCAAACTGTGAGCCTGTTCTTCCACACTTGTACCCTAACCTTGAAAGCAAAGAAAAAAAGGATAAGTGGCTCCAGATGACCTTGCATTTACCAAAAGATAGCCATCTGATAATTACATCTTTTCTGTTGAAGCATCAATACATATTTTGTTCCAAGACCACAGCCCTTAGATTTCACTTAAGTTTTACTTAGACTCTCTGTCAGATCATTTCACTTGCCTATATATTAGCCACAAAAACTGGCCATCATATGTCGCAAGGGTCATGAGTTGCATGCAGCAGAGGTACTTCCACACCCCATGAGCTGCTTCATCCTGATTGAATCATTTTCTACTTCCTTTCTTCAGCCTTGCAACTAAATACCATCTTACCCCTTAATTGACAGTCTGGTTGTCTCTCAAACCACACTGCAGTGAAAATCCCGACAATGACTTATTTTCAAATTGTATGTAGCACGCTACAGACATTTTTTAAAATCTGAAAGTTTTCAGCTATAATTTGACAACCTGCTTTCCCATGTGTTCTCTTGGTTACTGTGGGAAAATAACGGAAGAATGGCGAGGAGGACCGTAAACAGGCTCAAGTGACTTGCAGCTGGGGTGTGGAAAAATACATGTATCATTCTAATTGTTGTCTACCCTCGTGTGTTTGACAAGGAGAACATCTGTGTTCAGATAACATAGGCCTCTGATAGAGACGCCCTATCAAACATGCTTGAGGTTCCCTGCCCAGCTGTGGGAAAGATCAAACCACAGTGGTACACTACACCTATGCGAATCCCTGAAAAACAGGCCCAAACAGCAGGCTCAGTGATCGTCTAGCAAGGACTGAGCTCCACAGTGCCTGCATTCCCACTTGTGTGCCTCTGCCTGGTGCTGCTTCGGGATCCCCCGGTTCATGAGTAATGAAAATAAAATTACTCTTTGCATTTCATCCATGGTTGTTCCTGCGTCCTGCCTGTGCCAGCTCACACGTTTGGCGTAGTCAGCAGGATCCAGCAACAGCCATGCCATGGCTTGCAAAAGAGTCGGGGACTGAGGAGGCCACAACAGTGACTCCCTGTGTTCCAGGATGGCCCAGTTCTGAGTGTTGGACCCCCATGGCCACTTTCCTGGCTACATTGGCTCTGCTGGAAGCATGACCTGAAAGAGATGACGGGGAGGGGTTACCCCTGCAAGACAACCAAAACGGCTACACATGGACTGCCATGGAAAGCAGCATCAGATTCTTCATGCAAGCTAGTGGGGAGATTGGATGGTTATTAGTTACCAGTCTTAGAGCTCTTGACCGCAAAGTTGTTGCTTTACAGAGTAAAATGACAGAACTGGAAAAGCAAGTCAGGACTTTACAAGATGCAAAGGTGATCGTGCAAGAAGTAATTACTGCCCAAGCAGAGTGGTGCCATGGGTTGCAAGATACTGTAGAACAGTTGGTAGCGTGTATTGCTAATGAACGGGGCAGGGGGAGTGAGAGAGCGGCTGTGTGGTGCTTAGTTGCTAGCCAGGGTTAAACCATGACGGCCCTTTTTGGTGCCCAACATGGGGCATGAAGAGTTCGAGATAATGACAGATTTGATTTGAATTATAGTTGTTGTTCCTGTTTAGCTAGTAATCAGCAGGCTTCTGTGCTTGCCATGGGGCTTGCTTGCCTTACTGTGTGTTAGAGTCTAGTGCTCATTAGTGGCTGCTTTTTGCTTGCACTGCTTGCTGTACAGCTTATCAATTTACTCTGATGTACCTGGGAATATTTTAAGAACAGCAATGGCTTATGCATTGATTACGAGATTCAATCCGGACAGGGTAGCAGTAGCAAAAAGTACCAAAATGCAGCTTTTGAGAGGAGCACCTGCCTCACTAAAACTCTTGATTATACCAGCAGTCACAAATGCTGCTGGTAACATAGGCATCCTAGCAAATACCGTGAGAGAGACTGGGGCTGTAACTTCGGGACCGTCTGTGCAGATGGTGGGTAAAGGAAAGCCAGCGAAAAGGAGTTACATCACAGGTGACAAGGAAACAAATGTAGAATGATCTTGTATAAGCCAGTATCCTATAACCAGAAACAGATGGGATCACATCAGAAATGTTTTGCCAATGGCAAAAGTTAGCGTCTGTGTGAAAAAGTCAACCTCCCCTGGCCCCACCACGAATTCTACGCACACCTTCCACCCCTGCCTGACACCTCAAAGCACTGCACTACCTGGCAAATGCCAAAACAGCAGAAATGAAGGTTTGGTAGGTCCCCCTAAATTGCTGAATCCTATTTCGCTTGTTCAAAACCCAGATGGCACCTGGAGAATGACTGCATATTATAGAGAATTTAATAAAGTCACCCCTCCACTTGCAGTTATGGTACTAGACATGGTTACTGTTAGAAAAAATCAGCAAAAATTTACAACCCTGGAAGGTGGTGATAGACCTTCCTAATGCTTTCTTTTTGATAGCCATTACATATTTATAAAGTACATGCAGATAATTGTATTATTTCTAAGCAGTTACATTTGAGGGCATTATATAGGCCACAGGGAAAGAGAAAACAGGGTCACCACACATTGAATACCTGGCAGGTTGATTACATGAGCCCCCTGCCCCTGTTAAGGGGGTGGTGATATGTATTCACTGCTGTGGATACAGCGTCAGGACTGCTTTTTGCTAAACCCACGAAATACACTAATCAACATCACACAACTGAAGCATTAGAACAACTCATTCTCTCTCAAAATATTAACTACAGGGGAAATGGAATTGTTTACACCAACAGATCGCGTGGTGGGATCCTGATCTATTAGCCTAGACGTGAAGATTCATACAATAACCCCTGAGAATGCCATATGGTTCTGTACCCCAACTTCTACTCTTATTTTACGTCCTCTATTGGTATCAGATTCTCGAGTTCTTACATTTCAGGTATCTTCAACAAATACCTGTGTCTTATCCAGAGGAGATAGCACTGGAACAGTGTTATTGGTGTTATGAACCCAACATTGAATTGAAGTTCAATCTGAAAAAGCACGAGTGATAGCTCTTCATTCTCCTTGGGCAATTACCCCACACCAGGTTATCAAAGCTGGAGCAATATTAGCTGAAGGAGCTGGAGCAACAGCGTATGTATTACTGGAAGGAGATGAAAAAAACTCCTGTTTTCCTCCCTTATCACAGGTTGGCTCCTCATGCTTTGTAGTCTTATACTACGAGCACATGCACTGGATACATTTCCACAAGATCAACATGTGAATATTTAGAATTAGTTAGTCTCTACTGTAACTACCTCAACTGCCTTTTGTATTACGGGAAGATTAAGAGCCGCAGATCTTTTGAAAAAGTGCTTCATTGGCATGCCAACTCCAGCAGTCATATTACAGAATTATACTATACTAAGTGATTTTGATACTAGTGTTTCTCATTGCTATTTTTTCTGAGCCGGTAAAGGCTGTACATCTATGAATATTATGAAAACCTTTGGCAGTGGACTATTTCCTCCTTTGACACCATAAACACTGCTTTGATTTTGAAGTTATGTGTTGCTTCAACATAACTGATGAATTAACCAGTGTAAAGGATGACAATCAACATCTCCAAGACTTAATGCATCAAATTAAATAATCTACGGGTGGTGCCTGGCTGGCTGAGTAGTTTAATTCCCTGGGACAATGAATGGCACGCCTGCTTCAAAGCACTATTGTAGAGATATGCTTATTCCTTTTTCTGTATGTGTTTATTGCTTGCCTCTGTAAATCTTTCTGTGCAACACCCCACAAGCCCAAATGGACACCTCCAGCTTTGCCAGCCCCAGTGAAAGCAGTCTTTCGAGCAAGGGCGTGGAATGTGGGAAGAACGGCGAGAAGGACCGTAAACAGGCTCAAGTGACTTGCAGCTGGGGTGTGGAAAAATACATGTACCATTCTAATTGTTGTCTACCCTCGTGTGTTTGACAAGGAGAACATCTGTGTTCAGATAACATAGGCCTCTGATAGAGACGCCCTATCAAACATGCTTGAGGTTCCCTGCCCAGCTGTGGGAAAGATCAAACCACAGTGGTATACTACGCCTATGTAAATCCCTGAAAAACAGGCCCAAACAGCAGGTTCAGTGATCCTCTAGCAAGGACTGAGCTCCACAGTGCCTGCATTCCCACTTGTGTGCCTCTGCCTGGTGCTGCTTTGGGATCCCCCGGTTCGTGAGTTAACAAAAATAAATTTACTCCGCATTTTATCCAATGTTTTGTGGTTGTTTCTGCGTCCTGCCTGTGTCAGCTCACACAGTTACCCAAAGACACAGTCAATCTCCTCCTTTTTGAGAGAGTAACACCTAGCAACAACGTCTAAGTACTTCACAGCACATCTAGTACACTCAATGGGGGAGCATGGAAGAATTTGCTATACCTTAGAGTCCTCCTTAGCGCTCTCGCATTCTTTCATTGAGTCAACAGAGTTGTATCTGCAGCTGGGCCTATGCTGTTGATTGCACTCTGAGCATAACTTGTGTTAGGGCCTAAACAAGGAGCTTGCTTATTACAGCATGGGACAAAAATGATTCTCTCAAAACCAGGAATTTGTTCAGGGAACCCACGACATTCAGTTGACCTCCTTCACTGGATCCTCCTATCTTTATTATTGCTTAGCACTCCAAAGCACTCTTCCTTCTGTGATCCCTAACACAAATCAGCTCATCCTTGTTCTACAGCTAGGCATGTGTTCTTAGGTCTTAGTGGATCACATACTCATGGTCAGTCACATAGAGGTGACTATCAAGCCTGCAGGCTTGGCCCAGCATGACTGCCCTTCCCAGCAGTTCTGCCAGTGGATCAACTTCACCTTCAAATCAATTGCTGGGGATGGCAATGCATGAGTGCTGGAAGCTGTCTGGCATAACAGCAAGAACTTAGCTGCAGCTAGCTGTTGATTGGGAAAAAAGGATATACTGTGGTCAATGTATCTGTTAGGTCTCTACCACACTACTTGGTGGAGGAATGTGGAATACTGAATGGAATACTGATATGTTATTATTGTGACAACTGGCTGCGAACCAAAGTTTTATTCTTCACGTGTAAACAAAGCACAACAGAGTTAAACATTGTTTAAAAAAAATGCTATTTTTTACTTGTAGTAGCTTAGGAAAGTTTTCACAAACTAACTACAAAAGATCATGCTACAAAACAGATAGATTCACCTTATGGTGGGCTTTGTTAATTAGAAGTTGTTTGTATCTTAATAGCTATCTGAGACTAAGCTAGATGTTATAGGACATCCTTGAAATAATCAGTCCCTTCAGATCTACCATGGAGGCAAAGAAGGCTGCTAAAAGGCAAGATTCCTGCTTCAGAGATTCACTGCGCAGATTTTCTTTCTAGCCACCTGTCAAAAACTGTGATGTAAGCATTCCACAATTTTCATTCTTATGCATAAGGAATCTTTTGCACTATACAGTATTTTTAAATTATTTCCACTTGCACCATTTTTAAAATAATTTCCTCCACAATAATTTTCAGTTACATTATTATCTTATATTCCTCTTTATGTTCATTGTACAGCTTTTGAGATTTGCGTTACAAATTAAAAGAATGTCTCTCCTACAGTAACCAAACTTGTATTGCATATTTATGCCAGTCTCCAACTGTGTATGTATTTCAGGAAGCTTAGCTTTGGAATTTTATTTTGACTGGCTACAGAAATGGAGTTTTCAGAGGCTGTCATAAACATGAGTCTCGCTATGCTACTAAGTCCTTTCTTGTTCACATTTTTTCTTTCAGTAGTATTATACTAATGATGGTTCTGCTCGTCTGGATAAAACGGAATCATAAAATTGCAGCTAGGTTCAATGTTAATCTTTAAATTTGCTCACACCAAATTTGTTCTTATGTTAGTCCTTTTCTTGGGTGTTGCACTGATCAGACCTTCCTCCTCCTTCCTTAGATAGTCCAGACTTGGATACTCCATGCTCCTCGGGGCTGTGTAAGAAATGCTTTGCAAGTGTGGGCATGATTTCGCACCCCTACAGACATATTTTGATGCAATTTTAAGAAACATAGTAGTCATCAGTGATAAAAATTAGTATCATGAAAGAAGAGTCTGTGAACATCCCTCTCAGAGATTCTGAAGTCATGCTGCTGGGTACTATAAATTTCCATTCTTTTATTTCCATTCTTTTTCAATTCCTTTCCTAAAGAAGACAATCTAACTACAGGTATGTTCAGGTTTCAAGCCAGGAGTGAGGGGAAGTAGCTCCTTCATTTGCACCAACAAATGATACCAAAGCTGGGTAAGACAAGTGTCACTCAGTGACATTTTTGTCTTTCCCTCCAGCATGATAATTTTGAAAAACATATTCAATCAATTCTCTGGTTTCAGAAAGCATCCTTACATCAGATGGAAAGAATCCTTATGATTTTGTTGACAATACAGAAATCAGAAATACCTAGTTGCTAGTGTCCACTGTTTCACCCTACCTGAAACAGTCCCATCTTCAGCAACGAAGGATTATCTTTCACCAAAGAGGCAGTGCTAAGGAAAGTAATTAACAGAAGAAGCATGGTGGTTGGGACATGGTTTGAGATATGGGTCGATAGATTCAGGGAGTGACAATTAAACATATCACCATAGATGCCATGTCAAACTGTTCACTCTTGCCTGAAATATCAAGTGGGAAACCTTGTGAGAAAAGTATGTTCGTTCGATATTAACACAGGTAAGGAGAAGGAAGATGAATAAGGCAGACTGTTTAAAAAAAGTCTAGTCGTAAAGATAAGGTTTGCCACTCTTAAGCATTATGCCCCCTGCCAGCACCATCTCCTCCATTTGCAAGAGCCCTGGATTGTACAGCCCTTTCATATAGAAAAGTTATACGTGGGAATGACTTATTTATATGATAGCAGGAAATTATCCAACAGCAGCTTGTGATGCCTGAAAAGGAGAGAGCAAAAAGGGTCCCAAAAGCAGCTCTCAGGTACATGCAAAAAAAGACTGAAATACAAGCTTGTCAAGTAAACAAGTTTTCATGGAAAAAAATATTACATCCTACAATCTTTACCATAGTAAACAATGATTTTTTTTAAACAGCTATATATAACTGAACTTGATGAATCTTCCACTGCAATTGTACACGAGTTTCATATATACTGGCAATGGAGAAAGGCATACTTCAGTGAAACTTCTTAAAAATGTGCCTTCTGTTAGAGTAATACAAATTGCAGATAAAACAAATGCGAATTAATATAGCTTTGTTTTGCATGGATGTATGTGTGAGCTCCAGCTGAAAGTGTCTCTCCACAGAGCCCTTCTAAAGCATTCTCTGCAGCACAGCATCTCTACTGTCCAATAACACATACATGAAAACACTTATAATGGTACTCTTTTTCAGTGCTGCTTGTTTTCACGGAAAGGGTACAAACGTAATTCTTCTGGATAACTTTACCTCTCAAAGGTGTGCCTGAAACTGGCCACATCTGAAAAAGCCATTAGGGAAGAAGTGAAAAGAAGTCCACATAGAACAGGTGTATATGCATACGTAAAGCCTGAGGAGTCAACTGAATGGCAGAGCAAATCAAATGTGGCAAGTACATGTGACAGGGATGAGGTGAAGAAAATTATATTAATGAGCATTACCTGATTAAAAAACCCACAAACCTAGTAATGATTAGAATGGCAAGAGACAAAAACAGCAATGCAGAAGGGAGAAAGAAACTGCTGCTGTGTGTTAGGTCAGCGCAGGCATCCTATCAGGCAGCAGCAACCATGTTGGGGTTTACTGATAAAATAAAAAGCATAAAGCCCCTCACAAAAATTAGCAACATCAGGAACATAATCCACTTTGCAGCAGCAGGAATATAGAAATTTGGGAATAAAAGGAAAGAAATTGGAAGACTGGCAGGGCAGGAAAGCCAGTAGCAGTTGGAGCCACTCACTCATAGAGAGAGTACAGCAAAGGAGGACTTAGAATGAACAGTAAGACTCACAAATTAAAAGTCTGAAGCAGACTGGGACAACAGCTTGTACCAGCAGGAGCAGGGATGCTAACTATAGTAGGTGGAATGAGACAGGCCAGAGAAGGCAAAGTTGGATGATATAACCAGACAGAAACATTATTTTCTTCATAAAACCTTTCTCGTCACCAAGAGTAATGGAAAAATTTACCAAGTCGTATCATAAATGCCAAATAAATCCTTAGAAGCAGATACCATTGTAAAAAATGTAAAAAACCTGAGTATATCTCTGGTCCACGTAACACTGTGACACCTTCAAAGGTAATACAGCATATAGTTTAACAAAAGGGGCTCACAAGTGCTGTAAGCTGGTTTACACATACAGACACATACTTCATCAAAGGCTGTAATTGTTTGAGGCTAGGTTAATAATTTCTCATGCCAGAAAAAAAAAGGAAGCATATGAAGTTTTGCCCAAAACCCGTAACACAGGTTCATACCATAAAGCTTCTATGACCAAAATATTTTGCCTATTACAGACCAAAGCATTTTAGCTATTACCTATTTATTTTCAGCACTACACTTACTTTGCTAAGGAACAGTAAGACACTGGGGAAGGGACTGATTTTTGATGCAGATATATTTGACACCTTGAAAAATCCATCTTCCAATTCAGACTTCAAGCCCTGACAGAATGTAAATGCAATAAGAGTAGAGATTGCATTAACATGAATGAAAGCTGGAAGAACTGGAAAAGTCACAATCTTCCCGATGTATTTGTGAAAACAAGAAGAGGTGTCTCTCCATCTCTAATGGCTGTTGCTGGCTCAAAAGAAAGCAAATTTTAACTCACGTGGCACTGCTATCATAAGATTACCTGTATCTGGCACCTGGACAGCTGGGTGCAGTTTATCAGACCTTTGTGAGCCAGGGAGACAGGTTATGCTCCCCTGTATGACCGGCAGCTCAGAGCATCCGGATGGGCATTCATCTAGTTACACTATGTAAGATCAGCATGAGCAAGAGTGTAGACAGGAGCGCTCAAGCTCTCCTCTTCAGGGGGAGTGATGGGAACCCAAAGGCAGACTGTCCCAAGCTTCCCACCATCTCCACTCTCAGAAGCATCAAAAGCTATTGAGAGATCTCACGCAACCCGTATTATCAAGCAGCTTTAATCTACGTCAAGCACAGGAACTCGTACGGCACTGCCTGGAGTTAACGTGCAAGCCCAAGCTTGGGCGTTGAGTCTCAGGTGGAAAACACTAAGAATGCCTTTCTTATTCATGTGTTTAATTTCTTCCAGTCCCTTACTCTCTCTCATAGCTGGTCTTCTCTCTTTTCTTTATTCTGTTCACCAGCATTTCTTCTCTGCCTCAGCTGATTCTGAGTCACCTATGCACACTGAAAGGGAGGGTTCGTGTGTTGGCCAGTCCTGAGAAACATGAGGAGCACAGATGTACAGCCGGGAAGACAAACACTGCAAAGAGAAGGGCTAGGGGTGGAGAAGTTGGGTAGGGAGCTGACTAGAGCAGTCGGGTTTGTATTTCAGAGTGCAGGCAGCCTCCTGTGGCATACATGCACATATATACCTTTACACAGTAAGAAGGAAAGTAATGAAAATTTTAATTATGTTCTTTCTTTGAGAGGGGAAACTGTCACCTAAGACAGTTTTTGAGTTTCCCCTTTGCCTGACTTACAACTGAAAATGTCTGGTATACACATAAGGGCAGCTGCCTTTATTTTTCAACATAATCTCTATGTTTAAAGCATGAAACTACCTTTATTATAAAAATTACACTGACATTGACACCTCTACATTTTCCACTTAAAATTTAACATTTCTGAAAGAGAAAATTCACTTAACTGTTTTAAAGAAGTGCAAAAATACAAAACACCTTCTGAGCTGTAAAAAAAAGCTGAAATGCCTTTTTATGCCTGTGAATTAATATCACCCAAAAAAAAATTCAACTGAAGAAGAGAAAAACTTGCACTTTTCTTTCCTGTACCAGGAAACTGTCTTCTAGAGTGCCATCTCTTTCTCTTCTTCATTATGAAGCATTTTTTAAATTACCTCTTTTTCCCAAATAGTTGGAGTACACCCACACTGCAGAGTTCAGCAGGTTTATTGCCCTCCCTATTATAGATCCAAACATGAACAGTGGTGTGAAATTTTTTAAGGGATGGTGGGATTCACATTATTCTAAAGAAAGCTTTGTGTTAGAAGTCATTCTTCTTTATACTGACACAAATATCTAAGATCAAGCCTACAGCAAAACCAGTTTTCTCAGCTGCATTCATTTTGAAGCCATCAGCTTTTAATTCACAACAAAAGTATCGGCAGCACACTCGTTAGAATTTGAGAAGGACGCGTTAAACCTCAACAACTTCCTCCCTCATAACAGGTTCCCACCAGCACCTCACCCTCTTCTATAGCTTTTCTAAAAGGGTCACTTGCACTGTCAACAGTTCTGTTTACCTTGGGTGCACAGGAAGTCTTCTAATCAAAACTTTAAGCATTTCTAATAGGGCTACTTGAATCTGCCACAATACTGGGATTACATGCTACCAGAATATACCATTTACATGGTAGCTGTGGTCTTCATTAAAACAGATTACTTTTGTAATTACAATAATGAGAAGACCCTGAGGGCATTCATCCAGCTAGGACAACAGTATACTTTCCACAGCTGCACTTTTCCCCAGTCAATATATTATGAATCAATGAAACGATATGCTTATTATCACTTGATGATTTTCACCCACTCCTGAGTCCCTTTTCATTGTAAGTGGACTGAGCAAGATGGTCTAATTGACTGCCACAGAAGCCAGCGCTGACTTTTTATGAAGCTGTTGTAAATGTATGGGTGATGTGATGACACATCTGATTGAAATGGAACACGAGTTTATGTAAAGGAGGTCAATGTCCTCAGTGTCCTCAATGCATCGGTACTTCATGTACTTCTGTTCATCTGACATTCTCATGACAGCTGTATTTTCAAAGATCATCACAGAACAACTAAAATGGAGAGTGCAGGGTAAATTGTTGACAAGGATCAGAGTACAGATTTTCAGCCCTAAATTAAATTTTAGATGACCACTTCATTCTAGAGCCTCCTCTACAATGCAACTTGTTAGCATCACATGGGAACAGCAACCTAATTTTCTGATATTATTTGGAAACTTATCCCATAATATACACTAGCATACCACATTCATTAAGCTCTAAATAAGCCCTTGTAAGTGGAAAGACTGCAAAGTTGTACTTATTTGTGGCATTGAAATGTTTTCTGATGTACAAGAGGCTCTGGGTTTGTTCAAGTTTTTGGTCTTATTTTTGTTTAATATGAATTCACAGAACCCATAACATTTCAAAAACAAAAAAGATAAGAGAGTTACAGGGAGAATTAGAAGAATATACAATGTAAAAGTCCATTTAGAAAAGTATTTCAGCTTTCATTATCAAAAACAACTGAAAATGTCAAAATATTTCTCCAAAGTTCAGTTTCCTTCTGAGCAGTTATTTACACAAGGAGCCGGTTAAATAACTGCACACTGAAGTTCACTTTCTAGGAGCTACAAAAGCTATGATGCATCCTTTGATTTGTTCTACAGAAGCTAATTTTCTGCCAAAGAGTCCAAAAGACAAAATCCACAGAATTCTTCATCCAACTTTATATGATCTGAGAAATACCATAAAATGTTGTAACACATCTACACACACGAATCATGATACCAAGCACTTTCTTCTCTATATTTTCATTACCTTCTTTCTAACAGACAACAGTAAAAAAACCCAAAAAAAAACCCCCAAAAAAACCCAACAAACCCAAACAAACAAACAAAAACACCACAAAAATCCTCCACTCACTAATCCTTGATTAAAAAAAAAAGGCTGTGGAGCATTTATGAAATGAGAGTTACTTATTTTTGCACTTTTCTGTATAGGAAAGAGAGTTCTTCCATGAGAAAGTGATCTTTGGTCTACACAAAAGCAAATACTCAACATTTTTAATGTGAGATAAATTTGTGAAGGAACAAAGTTACAGGTTAACCGCACAGTTAACTGAAAATGAAGTTGTTTTGTTTATTTTAAATGTGAGACAAGATAAAAATAATCCAAGATGATGCCAAAGGAGACATTTCCAATGCTTTACTTCATTAAAGCTACACCACTGCAGGGAGTAAGAGTTCAGCTTTGATTCATATTGACTAAGTACACACCTATAACAGGCGGTAACTTTACTGGCCTTTAGCACTCTGCTGCTGCTGCTTGCCAGAGCAGGTAACCTCTCCTCCACCTGCTGACAAGAAGCTACCACTAATATTAGAGTTGGCAAAGAAGAACCTACTCTGGTACCTTAGCTCTGCAGGATGGGATGGGGGCTGCCAAATGGGACGGGCAGGGAAGAACAAACTATGAAAGCAGAGGATCCACACCCAGGAAAAAAAAAGAAAAAAAAGTCTGGCAACCAAAAATCAGGGAGCCCATGGCCCTTTAAACCCTCAGGAGCAGCATTAATAAGCCCTATATGCACACACACACACACACACATACGCGAATATATGCACAAGGGGATTCTCCAGCTGACAGCCATGTGGTGTGTATCCAAGAGCCAGACTTCTCAGTCACACATGTGCAACCAGGCAAAGTTATGGCGGGGCAAAGGGTTTATTTTATTCTGAATTCGAACTGGAAAAGAACAGCTCTCCTCCTACAGAATGAGTCAATCTTTTATGTGTTCATTCACTTGTAAGGAAACATTAATAAATGATGCTGGTGTTTGATCTAATACTATTATCTTCAAACAATATAAAAAAGTGAGGCTTCCAAATAATTTTCCTCTTAGTTAAAGAAAATTGTTAAGAACAGGTTGTATAGTTACTTAAACATCCTGTAAGTTACTTTGACTATTAAAACACACTGTCACCTAAGATAACAGATACTTAGATTAACCCCTGACAGGCCTTACCCAGGGAGCCTGAGAGAAATGCTTGTTTTCTGCACCTCTCTTTCTCCCAGGACGTGTGAGAAAAGCTTCCCTTGAAATTATGCTAAACTGGATCCTGCAGTCAGAAGGACTGGGGTATCATGGTCCTTGCCTGACAGGTAAACACACAGGGTCAAAGTAAGTCAGCATTTATAACTAAAGCTTTATCACAGTCATAGGCATGCTGTTGTTTTCCAGTGTCGTTTGTGTGCTTGTTAAAATGACTTCATTATATTACAGCTGTAAATGAAAATGCTGTAAGCCCTGATTTGTTTATGCTGAAACACTCATTCACCTTTCAGCACATTTTAAACATCCTTACAGCTTTGAGGGGTTTATACCTGACCTCAGATGTCTTTAGTTTGTGTTTCTATTGCTTGTTCAAACAATTCCAAATAAATAACAACAGATAGTTGTACATGAGCTACACTTATATTTCATATGACTGCTTTTAAAACGAATAAGCAAAAATTAAAAAGTAAAACACTAGGTGGTAAAATTAGTTATTTTCTTACTTTTCAGTCAATAAATCAATTTAGAGAGTCAATCTGACAGATTTTAAATCAAATTCTTGGACAAGGAAATATTCATCATAAGGAAATGGCCTCACATTTTATAAATTAATTCAATTTTTTTTTTTACAAGAACGGGTCACTACACAGAGAAATAGGAAATTAGGTGAAGATTAAAGAATAGTCATTAATTATTAAAAAGCAAATTTGGAAGTAAGATTGAACAAAGAAAGGTACATTTATTATCTCAACAGAAACCCAGATGGCACAGTGTCATCTGTGAAAAGACATGTACTTTAAGCATGTTGATGAGTTGAAATAACATTTGAAAAGACAACCATTCAAAACAGATGAAACAGATTGCCACAGAGGTGTGGGAGATATATTCAGGCATAATAATATTTGCAATAAAATTGAAGGTGTAAACAGAATTAAGCAAGGATTTGAGTTACAGAGGGGCAACACAGGTCCAGTGAAATGAATATACAACATCAATATTATAAGACTTTTCTCATACTATTGGAGAAGTTCAGCTTTTATAAATAATTTTTAGTTCAGTTAGGGTGAAGATAATCTCAAACCAACCAAGTGATCTACAGTAGCTTTGAAGGAGTAAGTAAAGAAACATTGTACGTTCTCCAAAAACAACCTAAGGAAAAGTCTCAGCAGGCCCTGGCAGTTGTCTAAATTAGTTGGTTAGCTATGGGTTTGGTGGCACAAATACTGCCACAGGTAGAAAATAAAAGGTTCACAAGTCTAAAACTGAAGTCCTACTGCCAGACTGTGTGCCGTTGTTCAGTGGCATCCTGTACAGCAGTAATTCCAACAACTGAGGGAAATATTCCATTTTTTACCTTTGGGCCTTGGCATCCTGCTGCATCTGCAGACCTGACTTACAGCGATACAAGGAAATTGCTTTACATTTGTTTTTCCTCTCAAGGATATCAAGTCAACATCCCACTTATTAAGAAAGATGGTAATTTCAACAGTAGAATAAGCTTAGTTGACAGAAGGTCCTTCTTGCATGCAGAAACTTCTATTTGTTTAAAAGCAAGATGTCCTATGAAAATATTGTTTTTGATGCATCTTTCAAAGAAAGCTAAAGGTTTCCCTTGCTTTTCTGACTGCTTCCCCAACTTTGCAACCTATCTGGTAAAGAACTACGTGGCAAGGCCTGCTGTACTCCCATGTTTCCCAAAAGCCTGCGTACTGAATAGCACAGGTCACTTTTTTTGGACAACTGAACCTCAGAACGTTACAGACACACACAGGAAATAACTGAAGAAAATACACAATAACAATGACAAAAATCTTTTACACTCTTTCAGTTCAAGATTGGACATTCCCAAAACTTTGTTTGACTTCACTTCCAACAAGGTGTAAGGGCTTATGTTTGCATTCAGAGTAGTGACAGAGATGTTTCCAAAATATTCATGCTATTTAAGACCAACCAAAAAAAAAGTTTCATGTTATTATTACTTGCTGTTGTCATGGGCTGAGGCTAGGCTGATCACTGACAAATGACAGACGCTCTCTATTAACCCCTTTCCCCTCCCAGAAGGGGAAGGAAGATAGAATAAGGGAGACTGACTTATGGTTTGGAAAAGAAAACTAAAACAGTTTTAATGAAACAGTAACAATAAAAGAAAATATAATAAAAACAAGAAAATAATGAAACATATATAAATATATACAAAACCAATACCAAACCCACCACATGCCCAATGACAATACGTCACCACTGATGCTACAGGGCTGCAGGGCTGGCACTGGGGAAGTCCCAGGCTGGACTCTGCAGAAGACAGGCACCAGACTCAGAAGCTGGATTCAGGAACTGAATTCAGGAATGCACAGATTGGGATTGAAGACAGAATAACGGACAGAATCCTCCCTGGATGCCAGCCGTCAAGTAACAGGGCTTAACCCTTGTGATCCCTCAGCTTTATACTGAATATGATATATATGGGATGGAATACTTAGCTGGTCAGTTTTGGGTCACCTGTCTGGTTTGCTCCTCCCTGCAGGTGCCACCTTTGTACTTCATCACAGCCACTTTCACTTACAGCACTTCAACATGGATGCGAGATTTAGCAATGACCTTGGCTGTTGTAGGAGCAAGTATAAGCAAGAGCCTTTCTGCATACCGTTCCTTGGTATTAACTATAAACATCAAGTGCTATCACTACTAGAAAGAGACATTGTCTGGGAAAACATGCTGTTGATTTCAGAAAGTGCAGTTACTTAGAAGAAACTGAACTGGAAAGTAAAACCAGTGAACAGAATTAATTCTGTTTTAGCTCAAAGCACAGTTTAGCTATGAAGCAGTTTGACAATCAGTGGAGCCAGCATAACAGCTTGCTGCCTTGAAGAATAGCATACCTTTGAGACATTTAACGTGTGGCAAGTGATCATCATTATAATCCGCCTGACAAAGACATAAGTGTTAAATAGAATGACAGAAGCAACAACAGCTGGGAACAATAGCTTCAGTGAAGACATTTGTGTACAACATCTCTAACAGCAGATCAGTTCTGGTCAAGCAATGCCAAGAGTTTTCCATGTCATTGTCCTGCTATAGGCATTACAAACGTCAATAAAGGTTTTCCCAATTACTCATTATGAGTTGAACATAACTGATGTGCACACACATGCATGTCATACACCTCCCCAAAAAAAGAACTGGTTCTTCTGTGATCCTACACCATCATAACTGTCAGGCTTACTCTTCAAAACTTCCTATGCTGATAATTCATTACTTTCCAGACAATTCATTCAGACTTCACTATACTTAAAGTTAGAAGGATTTTACTGATGCTTAATACTCTTTGCTGCAGCCTAAGCTCATTAGTTCTTGTCCTTTAAACCTGAAGATAAATTGTTCTCTCTCTTTACAGGCATTCTTAACACATTTCAAGGCTTACGTCTCTTCCTATGTCACATTTTCAGTGTATTAAAGCAACTTCATATCTGTCTTTCCTTACTTGCCACCACATTCCAACTATTTTTTGAACAATATTTAGAATTATTTCACATTTTTCAAACTCTTTGATTTAATTTACTTCTTCCCTTCTGCTAACTGCGCTACACTGTTAGCTCCTGTTCAGCTTTTGATCCACACTACCTCCCAGATTTTTACTGAACTGCTACCTGCACGGTCATTCTTGTGGTTACATAGGAGTGTAAAATTGAGGGAGTATCCTCCATTTTATCATGTCTAGTCATTTATGAAAACATTGAATTGTATTTCAGCCAGGAAAGATCCTTGAAGCATCCTATTTTGTTTACTCATCCATTCTGTCCCTATACCACTGAAATTCATAATTATTTTGTTTTACTAGTTACATTTAAATATATTAATCTAAGTTGCTCGTGGGAATATTGTTTAAATCAATAACAAAGCTTTACTAAAGATATACAACATCTGTTTCTTTTTGCTATCCAAAATGCCTATTACCTTGTCACTGAAAGAAATTAGATTGGTTTGACATGACTGTTCTCAACAAATACACATTGGCTGTTACAAATTAGAAGCTTCTCAAACATGTCATGCTCATTAATAAGATGACTGTGAAAAAAACATCATCAAGATAACACCTGTAGCTTTTATCAAAAAGGTAATTAAAGATATTTTCTTAACATTATAGAGGTAGCACCCTAGTACACGTTGCATTTTAAATAGATTTTAAAATGGTCACAAACTTCCACATTTAAAAAAAAAAAAGTTTGTAGGAAGACAGAGATTAGTAGAACTAAGCTCTTCCTTCCTGAAATATTTTTACAGAGTTTTAAATAGTAGCCATGAACAACAGTGATCTCAAAAAAAAAAAAAAATGCAGATTTTAGTGCATCAACTCAGTGTGAGGCAGGAGAAAAATATTGTCTTCTCGGACAGCGAAAAGCTATTTAAAATATGAACACTGCCCCTCATCACAGTGGACACTAGCTTATACTCTCTGCTAAGCATCACCTCTGGTACTCCAGTCTTTAAATTTACCAGATTTTAAATGGGTTCCATTGATATCAGTGGTTTTATGGGATTACTGTGTATGGGGATTATTTTGGGTTTGTTATTTGGTTTTATAATGGGTTCAATTGTCCTTTGGATTACTTAGCATTGATTTTTATATCGACTATTTCAGAAAGTTTCACTGAAATCATTGCTGATTCATATTAATATGAAAAAGGGAGAGAAAACAATTATAGTTCTTCTGAGATAGTCAGCTCTTTGCCTGCTTTTCATAAAGATAAAGAGAAACATTGGGGGAGGTCTGAGGTAAACAGAGTGTGCGCTTTCCTTAAGCACACATATATCAATCAATAAAGAAATTAAAAACTTTTTTTTTTTTTTTAAATGTAACTCAAATATTCAAATTTTTCAAGAAAACCTACAGGGCCTGGATTTCCATTTCTAGAATCAGATTAGAGTTTTTTCCATCATACTGGCAAAAATCCAGCTAACCAGTCCCTCTTGATTCAAAGATCAGCAGATGGATCATTTTTTCCATTAGTAGAGAGGCTAAAAGGGAGGAGGTGGGAGAATCTAAATAAAAATTAAGCACTTTCCTGAGTGCGAAACATTCCTGACAACCCCTCTGGAAGCACATCCCGAGCACTGAAGAAGAGCCTGCTGTCAGAGACAGTGAGCAGAGGCCGGGCTGGATATGTATAAGCATCTTTAGCTCCAGATGTGAAGGTAAATGCAAACACTTCTGTGTGGGAACACTAGGCTGGCTGACAGTACAGGTGACAATTAAAAACAGGAACAGCCTTGATTGCAAGGCTTATGCTGTTGAGATAAGAAAATTGGCTCTTACGCCATCTTTCAGCTTATACATCAGTAGTGGAATGGTTTTCGAGGCTGTTTTATTCAGGTCCCTACTGCTTCCTCCACAAGCTTTTGTGTGCTTGCAACAAACACACAGGGCATTTTGCTGCTTTTCCCAACAGCTTTTCCCTTTGTTTTAAAATCACCACATACTTTCTCTAATATTTTTTTCCAGGTCTGGAAATTTGTTCGCTCGAATAAAGCATTCATCGAGGTGGGGGTGGGGTGGAGAAAGGGAAATATTTATGTCTTTCAACTAAATATAAGGGAAAATTGCCCTCCCCTCCACCTCTCCTTTCTCAGTCAATAAAGGAAGACAAGCATCCCCAGAGAACAACTGGGAACACCTCCGTCTCTGCAGGGATTATGTAGGTGTGTGAATTAAGAGCCAAGGCTCACTTAGGTGCACCAAATCTTACAGTATAAACAACTCTTCTCTTCAGAGAGATGTATAAAAAATAAGGAGATTTACAGACATTTTAGGAGAAGACTCAGAGTCTGTTTCACCTATGCTGTGCTCCTGAATATGTCTGGCTCTGCGTTCTTGGCATTGAAAAGCAGAATTGTGTAAAAGTAACTTAATCAATTTAGACAGCCTTGTAGTATTAAACTAGACTGTAATTCCTCTGTAATATCGTATTATAAATCCAGCTGCTCAAGAATCGAGAGCAATTCACCTAAATGCACTAGACTTGTTTAGGAAACACAGGATGTTTTAGGGTTGAGGGGGAGCAACCTGCTTTCACACTGTAACACATAAGGTATATCCACATCATCCTTTCAAGCTTCTCTCTATGAGCATGAGATATTCCCCCAGCCCCCATCAAAATTCTTGCTGTTTCTAGCCCAAATTCTCTCCCAATGAAGACACCATCATGTACAGAGGCTTTCAGCAAAATTCCAGGAATTAGAGACAGACAGACAGCAGTCCTTTTCTAGGGTTTTGAAGGAAATTACCAGTGATATAGAGTTCCAGTTTACACATGGGGTCAAAGTAGTTTTTCCACTTTCCTCTTTCTCTGTCTTCCCTCTGTGTCAGTGGAAAGGATTAATCCTCCCTTTCTTCCATTACTGTGTATCGAACAGATAAAGTTGCTTTACCAGATAATATTGCAGTAGATAATAAAAGAAAATAAAACTAGTGTTCTCAATCTGCTAATAGTGTACAGCAATTCATTTTGACCTACCAGCGCAGTAAGACAAGCCTGGAGGCTGGCAATAAATTTATGTAAACACAGAAACTTAGATTTCTGTTTTATTAAAGGAGAACACCAAGGGAAATCCCTTCCTGAGACAGGCTAGTGAAAATAGGAATGAGTGAGAACAAGCAGAGAGCAAGAGTGAGTGAGAAAGGGAGACGGCAAGAAAGGATTGAGCCAAATGCTTTAGACTCACTGAAATAAGGTGTGAACTCCCATTCACAAGTAACAGCCTTGGGTTTGATAAGTGTGTTTTCTTTTCTAGAAAAAAATATTCCAGTTAATGAAGTTTTCCTATCCTTTCTCACTTCCCCTGTAAGAGCTGCCATTCTCTTGTTCAAGGTTTCTTTGCCTTCACCAAAACAATCACTATGACCTTAACCTACAGTTTTTACACTGCTTACATAGAAAGACAACTACAATAAAGCTTCTCAAAGTGTTCAGGTGTGTGAAATCCTTCCTCTTCTTCCACAGACAGAAATAAACCAACTACCAAATGCAGAAGTCAATTGACATACCATATATTGAATATAACTTTGTAATTTCCGTTCATCCAAAGTGTTATTGTACTGGTATAGTAGTTTTAATAGAAAAATGTCTGTGAAAATGACCATGAAGATGTCAGAGGATTAGCTTTGTTGTCCTGGCACTGTTACATGCATTAAAGTACAACAAACAACAAAGCTGAAGCCATTGTCCTTATCTTTCACGTTTGGAGATAAGTATTCTCAGAGACCTTTCAATTTCGAAATGCCACCTGCAAGACTCTTAACAGCACATTGCAAATAGCCTTATGCACTACAGCTATTATGTTCTCAGTGTTTTCTAAAAAACAACCCCACCAGTTTTGTTCTGAAGACCTGCAAGCCCACAAGCCAAAATGCCATCACAGACCTCGTATCAAGATATCACAGTACTCTTGCAAAACCAAACCTTAAAGTATCAACCATTAAATTTCAATCTTTGCTATGGAACAATTGCAGGATCTAAGTTTTCAGACTGATGTACTTGAAAACAGACATGTGCATAGCCACAACATACAGGAACCAAGAAGCAATGAGACAATGCAAGCCAATGAATATATTTTTTCAAAGTATTTTTTCAAACAGGTGAACACACAACAGTAAGCTTAAACGGATACACTTGTAGTTAGCATAAAAGGCTGAAGGTAGTGATATAGTGTTAATTAGCAATTCCAGGATAAACAGCAAAGATTGCTTACAGAAATAAAGAACAAATTTGAGCTATGGTTCCATAAATGTTTTCTTTTGAAAGCTAACCTAGGGAGGTGTCACCTTTATATTGCTGTTCACTGACCACTCCCCAAATAGCACAGAAACAATTTAGTCATTGGAAAAATATATTCCTTTTCCTTCCATTCACAGCATGAAAATAATACTTTTAAATACTTTCTAAATTCAAGTCAGTTCATTTTACCAGATGGCTCCATCACCAGTTATTTTTGTAGAACTTCAGTGCAAGGACAGGAAAGAATAACTGAGGTCAGAAACCTCTTAGGCCTCTTCTACTGCCAAAAACAGCATTCACAGAAGCTCATCTGCAAGCAGAAGCAGATTAAAAGAGCATTAAGACTAAAAACCTTTTAGAAGCATTAGTAATTTTTCAGTATTTCCCATACACACTTCGCTTGCAGACTTTATCAGAAATGTACACCTATCCCCAAGTGCACAAATGCACCAGACACACCTTTCTCGTAAGTAAAAGTGACTCAAACTGTGAGGATAAGGCTAAACCAAATGGTTCAAGGCTGTGCAGCCTGGAGGATTTGGCACACCAAACATACCTGCCAAGCAGAAAGGTCCATTGCTTCCCTCCCTATCTAGCAGGCACATTGCAGACATGTCCCGAGTCTTGTTCCTTTCACCTACTCGGTGTCTGCCTTCCCCTTACATTACCAGCTCACTGTGGCAGCCACCGTAGCTATTACTCTGCAGTGTGCTTAAAGCAGCAACATTTTATCCCTCAGCTAGCCCCCAGGGGCCAATGTAAGTCACAAATACAACAGGAGAAATATACATGAAGTACAATCTAATGAGCAATGTCCACTTGAGCCTCACTGACATTAATTGCTCCATTCTTCTCAAAGCTTTAGGATCAGAAGTTCCCACAGGATAGCGAGCTGGCAGAATGTGTTTTATCCACAGTAACTGTCCTAGGTTGTTCCTATTTTGTACTCAGTGCAGCACAGCTGCTGGGTAACAGCTTGCTCCTAGGTCAAAGCTGCGAGATATTAAAATTACTATCAATTGCCATTTATGGTGCTACGGTGTCTTTATCTTCCTTTCTCACCTGATTTCATACGAGAAACATACTCAAGTATTTTGGGGGATGCTCTCTGACAGGTCAGTGGGAGTAGTAAGACTGCTCTCTCTTTCCAGCTGACAAGTGATTCTGGCAAAGGCAGCTGTTGGAACCAAGCTGGAAAATCAAAGCAAAGGCGGTCAGGACAGTGCTCATGATCATGTAATACTGAGTAGCTTCTAGAAGCATACATAGGACGAGAAGCCAATGCCTTTATGTATGGCCTGATCTTCAGTTCACAGCAGGTCAACATTAAGCAATAGATTTTGATATAGATTTGCATTGTCAACAAGCTAAACATAAGATGACGTGAGTCTGAATAGGTGCATACTCCCCCTCCAATGGTGACATTCACACAAAGGGCAAAGTTTCGTGGGTTGCTTTGTTTGGTAGGGTGTTTTTCCATCCCTCATCTCATCCATATGCCATTCCACTCGAGGCAAAAAAAAAAGTCTTCATTCAGATTTGGATTAGAATTTGAATTGGGGAGACTGGAGTGCTTGGGGACAAAATTTGAGAGAACTTGTCAGAAATGTTCTGATGCCACACATGTCAATTATTGGAGTATTATTTAAGCAATCCCACTGCTCAGTTGGTATACTCTTTCCATTATGCCTCAGAGGAATGACACTTCTGGGGTGTCAAATTCTGGAAATTCTAGAAAGCGACAAGTGTCAAACCAAGCCACTCACCTCTTCCTTCTGCAAGTTCCTGCTCTGCATTTCACAGGACTTGCTCCACAGCAAAGCTGCCTGTGTTGCATTGTACCATTCCCTCAGCAGAAGTTTTCTCCAGCTTATTGATAGGATCTCAAACAATGGCCAGAAAGTCCCTCTAGAATCCAAAGCAATTTCCATTTTATAGCCATGAGCTGCAGTGAATAAAACCTTCCTAGTCCTGTTGCTTAACCTACCTAAAGTTTATGCAGAATATCTCAAAACTAGACAACAGGAAGCAGGACAGTTATCAGAATTTGTAATTACTTCTCAGTCAGTGATTCAAACTGAGATAGGTAACAGGTATTTCAAGTACCGTGCATATAGATTTTGCCTATCATATCATCAGTGGGGCATCCTACATGCGTTTGATTTATTCACACATACAGTGTGAGGGAATGAAAGGGTACTTCTGCAGACTCAGGTAGATGGCACCCAGAAAGATAGCTCATATATAGTGTACTTAGCCTTTTTGCATGCTCATCCACAGGATATTCTGTTGACATGCAAATTGACAGTCTCCCCAGACTGTAATGAAGGCAGTGTCACTTCACAAATCTAACTTCTGTATGACGCACCTGATCATACACTGGACCCCTGACATCCCAAAGGTATAGTAGCACATTTATTCACAAAGAGATTGTAGGAGTAGAGTTAATCTCCTCCCTACATTGCTGAGTAAATCAGCTAATATCACTGTGATGGTTCAATGTTTAATAAAATCAATAAAGGAACAACCCATTTTATCACGGAGGAATGTATACAATTGAATAATAAGAATAGCAACAGGAACCTCTTCTCCCTTCCACACACACTAAAAACACTAGAATTTCATTAGGATATGGAAAAATTACGTTTCAAACTTTGGGGAAAAAATAGACTCCTGATTTAACATGATGAATAAAGCAGTCCTGAAAAGACAATGAAGCTTCTATTCTTACAGTCAGGAAAAAAATCACATGTAACACCTCTTTTCAATTACATATTTCCTCCTGAACTATTTGCATATTTTTCTATTGCATTTCAAAAGAGTTAAAAGCAAAATTAATGTGCTTCACTGTGAATGCCAGGAAGACAATTACAGCCCATCAAAAGCTGCACAAAAGACAGACAGAACTGATGTGCACAGTAATGTAAGATTTTTTTTAAAAAAAAACCTTTCTCGTAGAAATAGATTCAGCTCAGCACAAAGCTAGAGGTTACATCTTTTTTATTCATGCTCCAGACAGCTGTCCAGTATATTCTTACACTGTGTATGTAGCCTCCCTTTCAAAATCATCACATTATATAAAGTGGCCCAATAAGGACACAACACAGAGAAGCAAAGAGCAGCAATCTATTCTTTAGCCTGAAGCAACTATTTCTTTATTTGACGTTCCTTTAAAAAACATTATCATCTAAATATCCTGACTTCTGTGGATTTTTAGGGTAGCAATGCTTTGAGTAGCATTGTATAAACTTGTTCAAGACACCATGCAACTGTAATGGCTCAGGAAAGAGTTACAGAGATTTGACAGTATTTCTGAGTATAAAGTTTTCTCACCACTTTACTGAGGGAGCAGCATGCTATAAGCTCAGTCTAGACAGTCATTCTGTCCACTCTCAGTCTCCCTAGCATCATCATGTGTGGTGTACAGCACATACGTACCTAATAATATGCACCCACATATGTGTATAAGTATTTATTCTTATGTGTAACAGTTACTAATCCACCATAGAGATAAAGGATTTTTTTCCCCACTTCTTTTTAACAGACACTCAATCCAGTGCAGACACTATAGCAAAGGAGCGGTTCACTCTGAAAAAGTAGAATAGTGGGAGAAAGAAAAATACCAGCTTTCTTGTTCCTGTAGACAAAGGTTTAGGATACAGTTGTTATTTCTATTACTGAAAAGGTCATACAGACAGCATTAATGGACAGATTACAACTACATCAATGCTTTCTTTTATGTCTAACTTGTAAATCACTGTCTGTTGTCTTTATATATAACATTAGTATTGATTCGATGAATATTTCCCTAACTTCTTGAACCCTCTATTGAATCCACAAAGTATCTTCCATACGACTCATTCAGATCAAAAGGTGATCTTCTGTTTGAAAAAAATCTTTTATGCAAAACTGAAAGAGTTCATCATCAGCCAACCCTCCCTTTACTTAAAACATGGATCTTTTCTTAAATATTGAATCATTTCCACTCTGAGACAGGGAAACTCATCAATTCAGCACAGGAAAGTTCTGTAATCTTTACAGGTCTTGCTCCAACAGGATCCAGTCAGCTTTACTGGAATGTTGCTCTGACTGACAGGTATCCCACAATCACTTGACAGTTGACAACGTTCATACAGAGGAAGCTCTTCCTAACTTTCCCTCAATTTTTCCCATAGGGATGGATGACAGTAGAGATAATATTTGTCTCCCATTTACCAAGCACCTGACTTCATTTACTATAGTTAGTGGTAATAAAGATAAGAAGCAAAGAACTTGCCAAAAATCACACCTCGGTTACTGGTCTGAAGTCCTTCACTGGTTTTCCTTGTCCCTGTGTTAGAAAGTGAGACATAAAACAATACATGTAGGTCATGTTCAGGTCTTTATAAAGCGTAGGAAAGATTAAACTGAATTCTCTCCTGTCATTGAACAGCACTAGTTAGACATTTTTCCTTTAACATGCTAGTGACGTGTAACTTGCAATTTTTGCATGAGCTCTGTGAGTTTCACTGCTGGAAGATCTCCTGGGTTGATCTTCTATGTATTCCTCCATTCACTTCCAGTTCCAAAAAGATTTGGGGTTTTTTTGTTGGTTCTTTCTGGTAACCTAAATGAAAAGCAAATCTGACACCACTTTAAATAAGACAATCGAAAAAGCTGAACCAAATTTGGAAACAAAAATCCATTAAATGCAGTTTCATTTTCCATTATTTCCTAATAGGTAAAACTCTCGATTGGGTTCCCGAAGTTCATGTTTTATTTAGAATAAGCATTTAAAAATTAATTTTCTGCTTTCAGAAGAAATCCTTGTCCTGATTTAGCTTTAAGATATTCTGTGGTGGATCTTTTTCAACATCATGTTTTGAATTTGTTCCCTACCATGCAACTATTAAATACTAATAGACCTGTATTCAGTAGGCATCCTATTTCTGTGGCCATTCATAAAGCCATAGAACGCTAGAACTTCAGACAAGTCTATTATTTTAGTGGAGATATTCTGTAATATGCTTGCTGAAGGGAAAAAAGATTCGTGATACTCTTTGTTATTTCTAAATTACAGGTGAGGAAGCTGTTACATAAATCAGAGAAACCTAAAGTCACTTTAACCAAATTTTCCTTGATAAAATTCCAGGATCGGACTGCAACGTGTAGTTCAAATAGCTAGCCAGTTTGAAGAGGACATTCAATATGTAGTTATTAAAAGAAAAAGCACATATGGTTCCCAGTCATAAAAGGATTTGATGATCTTCAAGACCCTTCTATGTTTTATCCTACTAATTAGGAAAGATTTCAGCCATCACAGCAAGATAAGATATTCCTTAATACAACAACAGATAAATTCTTGTGGCGCATCACATCAAAAAATAATAGAGGATGATGGAAACTGTTCAAAATGGAGAAAAATACATCTTTTGCTCTTAATAGGTGTTTAGCTATGTTAGACTTACAGTTAAGGACTACTGCTATCCACTACAATAGCCCTTGTTTCTATTTTCCAAGCTGCTAAAAAATCACCATTATCCTGTTCTGATTGCTGCAGCATTCAATATCTGATTAAAGTGCTAGCAATGGCTTTGTTAAAATGCTGGATAGCTTCACAATCCTTGCAATGAAAGCTTCTATTCTTAGTTCCCTATCCTTCGAAGCATTTAAATAAATAAAGAAACAAACTCTGAAGATTGAAGGGGTTTAGTTTTGGGGCTTTTTTATTTCTTTTGCTTTGAGAGCAGGAGAATAATATGTACCACTTATCACGGAAAAAAATGTAAAGAAAACCTTTGAAATCAAGGCTGAAATATTAATAATAAGGATACGACTTCTACTCTAGAAAGAGCTTCAAAATACAAATTCTGTTGAGCCATTTAATTAGTTTTATGCTAACTTTACCAATAAATCTGCAAAAAATTAAAACATGTTGTATTCTTTCAAAAAAGACAGACACATTAGCTTCTTCACAAAAATATACAGAATGGGTTTTTTAATGGCCAAATCCTCAAATAATGTAGATCAGAACAGATTATTTACAGTGCATTGAAGTCTGACACACGTTGAAATCCATGATTTACCCCAAAAAGCGACTGATCCATTCAGCATAACAATTCACAAAACAAGAGGCTAAAGGTTTATGCTCTTTAGAAACAATATGATTATTTTTCTAAATATAGAATTCTGCCAGCAAGCTCTTATTTTAGGCAAGAAAAAAAGAAATATAAATACACACACATAGAGTTGGTAAGATTCCTGTGAATGCACTATTTCTATGGAAGCATTTTCATCAGTCCTATGTTTCAATGCAGCTTGCCAAGTTGTGTATTTATTCCCCTCAGTTCTACTTCATTGGCCTGAAGAGGAGAATGGATGATATGACATACAACAGTCAAAACACACATAGCAGAACATATTTGTTCCCAGCTGGGCACGAGGCTTCTACTAGCTACCACTCTGCCCTCTTTGTCCCCTTTCCTGCCAATCCAGCATTTACTCTAATTCAACAGCCAGAAACAGGTTGGTTTATGAGACAGATGTATTGTTCATGCAGGCGGTACACAAGGAAACCTAACTCGAGCAAGGGATGATTTATTCCAGAAGTCTCAGTTCATTAAGTGAATTCCCCAAGACCAACATTTGAATGTTCTGTCATATGGATACCAAAACAAAACTGTTGTAATATCGTTTAGCTTTTAGGGTAATTGAGGGTTGGAAGAAGGTGTAAGTGTAAACTTCTGTCTTTGTGATCTCTAATCCCCTGCTTGACATCTGAACTGATATTGTGGGCAGAAGGAAAGGACAAGAGAGGAGAATGAGGAGGGAATTTGTCGTCTGAGAGTCGTCATTCCCAGAGGCACACTGCTGTCTGAGGCACCTGGAACCCACTCCTCCCACGAAGCAAGTAGCTCCCTTCTTCCCCCTCTCACCCTGACTCAGATCGCACGAGCAGAGCATTGCTCTGCTCTGTCACTTAGCTGGGGTGGCAGGGAGAGGGCTACTGGCTGGACAGGAAAAACGAGGAAGAGGGAGAGAGGGAGAGGGAAGAGAGTAAACCCAGCTCATCTCCAGCTCTCTTCCCTCTGCTTCTCCTTATGGCTACAGCAGGTGGTCTGTGTATTGTAAAAATGCTTTGCCCTGGGTACTTGTGGCTCAGAGTAGAACATGAGACTGGACAGGGCAGGAGACTACATAAATATTACAGTAGTACTGATGCTTAGCAATATTTACAGTGTGGGACTCTACAGACATTAAAATTCTGATATCACAGTGGTACCCAAATATCCTTTAGTATTGCTATAAGCCATTCTATATTATGTCTTTGTAAAAGGGTCTGCAGTGATATTTTCTCTGTACAGTTTTGCAAATGGTCAAAAAGTCCTTGACAATTAAGTGGAATTATTTTCCCTTTCATACCTATTTCTGTGGTGCTCTTTGATCATGTCAGATAAGTTTTGTTCCTGCACTCTATGACTATTTAATAGACCTAACCTAAAGCTTGCTCCTCCTACTTTTCTTTCCTTTGGCTTCTCTTTCTCAGCCTCTGAAATACTCTTTTACATGCTCATTTATCTTCTTTTTCGTTTTTCTAAGCAGTTTGGGGTTTATCCTTTTCCTTAGGAAATCACCTCTTTTCCTGTTCAGGCCCCTTTTATCAGGCTTTACTACCCAGTTGACTTGAGTGACAAAGAGCTGCCAATTCCCTTCACAACACCTTTCCACAACACCTGCACAATTCACTCTACCACCCCTTCAAAGCGCTCCTATCTGTGTGACACCGAGGAATCCTGGGCACGTATGAATCCCTCATGACAACCCAGCTGTAGCTTTTAACCTCTTACAATTACTTCCATTTGAAAGCAGAAAACTGAACAATGTTAAATTAAGAACAACGAATACAGTAATACAGGAGTTTGTAAGCAATCTGAAGCTGAAAGGGGATGGGGAAACACCAGAATTAAAGGAATCCTGAATTCCAGTGTCTAGCGAACAGACATTGTTCTCTTTTCTCCTTGCAGGTTCCATATATTATTCTTTGCATCAAACGGACACATACTCATTGCAAGTAGTGTCCAATATTTTGTTTTCTCATTATTTAGCTAATGTGCAGCCCTAGATTTTCTTTATTTCATAGTATTCAAGTCCAGTCCCAGGACAGACTTAAGGTTCCATTTCTACCAGATTTCTAGTTCATTTAATACATTGTATATCTACAATGTTCTACATTTCCAGAGTATACATCACTATGTTATTCAACATTCAGGTACCTATCTCTACAGTCCTCTCAAATTCTAGACACACTTGGTTTATAGAAAATAAAACAAGGAGATCAACTTTTCCTCCCATTTATGGAAAATGAGTTTAAGCGGCTTGTTCTAGGTGCCACTTCCAGGACTCCAAGATACATAGCCTCTTACAGTCCTGAGTCCTTGACTTAAAGCAAGCATAGTGACATACCACCATGCTACAGCATCACTGACCTGGTGCACTGGCTAATTCCAGCATCCTCTGCCCTCACAGAAGGGACCAAGTATCATGTAAAATAGCTGTTCCTGGAATATTGTTTCCTGTAATCACCATCTTATTTTCTTGTGATTAAAACCACTTACCAAGCTTACACAAAGTCTACAAGTAACTTCTGTTTTTGTTGACTCTGCTAAACACTTTCCCAGACCTACAACAAGCAAGAAAAAGGCCCTATAAAAATCCTCCTTCCTTAGTTCACCCTCTAAATAGTCATATGCAGCATAATAAATTAAGAGGGAGTCTTATGGGAAAATTAACTTGAGGTTTTGCTGTTGTGAACTTTAGTATTTCCTAACATCTGAGACATTACTACAGACTTTTTTTCCTCCTAATAAGAATAATGCTGTTGCTACAAACAGACCAAATACAATACATTTCTATACATGTCATACAATTTGTCAATTAACCATTAATATTGACCTGGAGAAAATGAATAAGAGCCCTGAAAAAGCACAGCGCACACAGTTACTTTGTCTCCCTTTCAAAGAGTATCTCGAAGGACCTGGGTACCAATAAGCTTGGAATTACGCTTTGCTCAGCTACTCTTCACTTTTCCTCTGGCTTTAGAGACCTTTCTTTGTTCCACTGCTATCTTAATGCTATCTTTACTAATTGCTCATGGTTGTCTGAGAATGCCTGTGCAGGAACAATTTCCCTCCATGGAAATGTAAACTTTTCAGATGAACTTGCCACTAAGAAGCAGCTTTATGATTTCCTCTACTGTTGACAAGTATCAGTAACTTAAAGTTTAAGAATATATTGTGATAATACTACATTCAGATTAATTCAAAGTCAGAGAAAAGATCCTCTACTTTGCTACATTCATAGGGTTCAGACCAGCTTCCTTACACTGTCCTACCACACTGCTTCACCACCCAGAGTGTTGTTCTTTAAAACAAGAACAAAAGATCAATTTTTTGAGTCTTGTCCTCTTCTCAGTATGCCAACTTGTCTCAACTCAGCTTTAAAGCACAACCCTCTTGGCTCATTGTAAGGTGCACCTGAACCACAGCACTTCCATAACCCCAATGACAATTCCTAACAGGTATCTCATGATAACACGAAACAGAAATACCACCTACAAAAAAAATCTGTGGCAGCTGATAATAACAGATAATTTACTTATGGGATCCAAAACCCCTGTATTTCTAACAGCTGTGCCATGAAGATTTTCTTCCCTGTTGACTCTAAACCTCCATCAGGAAATACAATTGCCAAATTTCTAACCCCCAATAATTTCTTCTTTTCAATTTAGCTTTATGTTTGGCAGACCATCAATTAAAATAATCCTATAAACTATCAACAACACATCTAGAAAAGCAGCCAATAATTATTTTTTTTTAATTGGCTGAATCTATGATGAGGAAGAACAATCTGAGACCAGTATTTCAATAATTTGAGCATAGGCAGCTGTTTGGATCAAGAACTTTCCGCCCAGTGTGTCAGCTCATGCACTACAGATACTGAAGCTTCATCTTTGAAGGTAAGGATGCGTGAAGTGGAAAAGGAACATCTGGATGCAGGTGTTATTGGATACCTTCACAGGTAATTTTCATACTTCATTGTCAATTACAGTTGTAAAATACCTCCTCCACCATCCTCTACATCACTGATGTATTACTGATGCAGCAACCCAAACACCAAAATTGATTGCAGTGTAGAATGCTGACCTGCTATGTTTTATACTAATTTATCACAATAGGCATAATAAAAGATATCACATTGTTAAGAATAATTCATGTCACTACAGTAATTAAAGCAAACACAGCAAAAAGACAAACAAGAGCATTAACTTGGATGAAAACAGGGAAAAATATGGATTATACTTTGTAACCGAACCAATATGCAAAGATGTAGGCCATGTAAGAGCAGAGAATTGTGGAAGAAAAATGCTGAATATTTTCTTTTAAATCCAAAAGTAATTTTTTTTCACTGAAGCCAAATTGAACCATTTTCAAGACCTCCAAAAGCAAGAAGACACCTAGAAAAGAAGAGACATCACAATTCCTCTCAAAATTTTTTTAGTTTATACACTTGTTTCAGAGTACTGTCATCATTACAAGCTTCCAACATAAAGTTCTCTTCTATCACCACTATGAATGCTGTAAGATGTTCCTCTGCCAAAGCCATGGGGAATAGCAGAGGAAACAGAATGGGACAAAGCCATTCTCCATGGACACTCTGAAATGCTGGAATTGTAAAATGAGTGTGTAAAATTCACAAGCTGCCTTTAAAAAGGATTCAAGATTACTAATAGAGGAAGCTTGACCATAATACTGCTTCATACTTTCCCCTGTTTGTAGGTAGCCAAAGGGTTCTTATTTCTAATGCCATTATTATATCAACTTTCACAAGAAACAATTTCACTTAAAAAAAAAAAGCCACAAAAAAGCCACTTAAAAAAAAAAAAAAAAGCCACAAAACCTCTACAGACTACAGAAGAAAAGCTATATATATAGCTGCCACTGCGCACATTATCAGCACAAGAATTTCTTCTTCCATTCAGTGCATTATGCTCCTGCTGTATACATTCTATAAATAGACTCCACTCTTATAGTGTCTCTTTACAGTCATAACCATTGAACCTGCATTTCCCGGAGTCTTGACTTGGTATTTACTTCCTATTTTCTCATTTCAATAGCTTTTTTGTCGTTGTTAATCTTGTGTCAAGTAGCTTTGCCTCACAGGAGTCTGTCCATGCACAACAAGAGGCATGAAGAGCTTTATAACATACAATTTTCAATCATGATTAAAACAGGAGAGACAAGAGAATATGCAAACAGTAGATAACACTAAACTTGCTTAGGTGCTTTGAAAGGTGAAAGCCTCTAACCACTTAAAGGGGTGTTGGCTTACGCTCAAGGGATTTTGTACCGCTGCACGATTCTGAAACAGTACTACAAGTTACTGTTCTTTTTCAGGTGGCAGGGCATTCCCTTTTCTCCAGAGGCATGTTTTTGGAAGTAATATGTAACAAGGACGTGTTAATACTGTATGATTCTACAGTAGGATTATGTTTCAGTGAATCCTAAACCTTATTAAATTGTAATATTTTCTGCAATACAAAATTAATGTCATATAAGGGATCCGATTCTGTTCACAAAAAGTTTTTATGACAGTTTAAAAAAATGAGAGAAGACAACTTGTTTAAAAAGACAATAGAATCAAATTCACAAAACCTTAAAAATTTATATCACCAAGTTGATCAATGGCAATGTCATATTGACATTAGTATGAAAAATCATGCATCATTTTTTTGTCACAGTTGAGGAATCCCTAGTACTTAACACAGAACTGTTTAGACTCCAAACTAAGGTGCTTAAGGATAGACAATCATTTTATAAAACAGTATATCCATCAAAAAACCACAGATTGCTGATCCAGTTACTTGCAAGAATAATTATCAAGTCCAGTCCAGGGATAATTTTGGTTGAATGAAATGCAGTGCTGCGGAGATGCTTTCTCATATCCTTTCATTCAGCATTTACAAAATTCGCTGAATTAAAATGGGAAATTGATCCAGATCTCTCTTCCCAGACACATATTCTTGCCATGTGTCATGGTTTAACCCCAGCTGGCAACTAAGAACCACGCAGACACTCTCTCACTCCTCCTCCCACTCCCAGTGAGATGAGGAGGAGAATTGGAAAAAAAGTAAAACTCGAGGGTTGAGATAAGAACAATTTAATAATTGAAATAAAATTAAATATAATAATAGCAATAATAGTAGTGATAATAATAATAGTAATGAAAAGGAAGATAACAAAGAGAGAGAAATAAAACCCAAGAAAAACAAGTGATGCACAACGCACTTGCTCACCATCCACTGATTGATGCCCAGACAGTCCCCGAGCAGTGATTGGCACCTGCCAGCCAACTCCCCCCACTTTATATACTGAGCACGATATCCTGTAGTATGGGATATTCCTTTGGCTAGTTCAGGTGAGCTGTCCTGGCCATGCTCCTTCCCAACTTCTTGTGCACCTCCTCGCTGGCAGAGCATGGGAAACTGAAAAATCCTTGATTTCAGATAAACACTACTGAGCAACAACTAAAACATCAGTGTGTTATCAACATTATTCTCATACTAAATCCAAAATACAGCACTGTACCAGCTGCTAGGAAGAAAATTAACTCTGTCCCAGCCGAAACCAGGACACCATGAAACACACGGTATTCCTGTGTTGAACTTTCTCTAGTTCATTTAATTTCAAATATTTAGCAAACCCAGGAAGAAAACAGGAGTTTAAGCCCCATTTAAATTACTAAACTCATATTTCAGTGCATTTTGGTCTCTGTTCTGACTCAGACAACAAAAAGATGTGAACCAAGCTGATCTGCTGCTGATCTTGAGTGTCTTTCAGTGTTGCCTATAAGGGAGAGTACAACACCACTACCACCATCACAATATGAATCTACTCCTTGCATTTTATTTAAAACTCACAGAACTAATTTTGTTTCATAAGAAAATTGAATCATTTGACTTTCAAGTTTAGCTAAGCAGAAGGATTTCCTGAACGTATTACATATACACACAGCTGCTGAGTGTGGTGCAATCCTGAGGACAAACATGACTCAGAGACTTTACTTTATTAAAGGGTAGCTGAGTAATTTGGCTGAAAACAAACTGAATTTTGCAAGAGTTTCTCCTCATGATTTGTTACTTTTTAAGGAAACAAGGCAAGTTCTGAGAATCAACCTCCTTCTACCCTTCTTCCAGATTCAATCTAGGCACACGTAAACCATGACCTCCATCAAGCATTCTCCTCCTTCGGTAGCTCACACTGAGGCTTATTTAATCCAGTGATCACAAAAGCCCTAGAATATGAAAATAAGCAAAAACACTGCAACAAAACCTGCATAAACCGCTCAAAAAACCTGCAATATCAGGCTTTCTTCCCCTACTCCATTTCCTTTGCCCTGAAAATTTGCTGTGCACAGTTCAGAGTGAGCAGCAGCCAAAGATAACACAAATATCTGTGCTGGTGCTTTTAAGGATGGCATTCAAGTCAGAACACCCTAACAAATGGTGCCAGAAACTGCTGTCCTACTTATTCTGACAACTTCTACCTTGCAAAAGCCATTTAATGAGAGAAAACTGTCAAAAATGTGGCTACTTATATAAAGATCAGAGGTGAACATGTAATTAATCTATCTCATCATTAGAGTAGGATTATGACGGCTTTGATCATTTCTGACAGAGACAGTCTGGATTTGTGTCAGGTATACTGATTTAGGTGTAGAGTCAGGTACAAAGACAAGAAGCAGGACAGGGCCTCAGGGAGGTCATTACTTCTTAGATGGCGTTGTGTCCTATGGCTCAGACGCTCCCAAACGAGCAGGTTGTTAGACAGATGCTAATGAACTGGAGGTGGCAGCACGGTGTGATATAACAGGTAAGGAAGAATGAGAAGTACCAATGGAGATAAGACAGTAGTAGGAGGGAGGAAATTCAAATGACAAGCAGACAGAACAGTTTCTGAACTTTGACCATGACCACAGATGGGGGGAAAACGCAAGCAGCAATAGAAAACGAAACAATGTGAAGGCTGGCTTTGCCTAAGCATGTGAAGGTAGAATCCAGAAATTAAAAAGTGGAAGAGGAGGAATTAGAGGAGGGACTGCCTATCTTTGGGGAGCAGGGAAGTGCAGAGGGTAAGAAAATGGAGAAAAATTGGAATGCGTGAGAACAACCAGTGTGTTTTTCCCTGGCCTGGGGCTGAGGAGAAAAGCTATCGGTACTAGCCAAACTTCCACAGGCAAAGTGGGACATCATAAGGAAATTAAAACCTCCTTCAGCTGAAGAATGCATGCTGGAAACCCCTGGCAAAGAGACAAGGTACCTGAAATTAAATGTTGTCTACAAAGCCTTTATGAAAGTACACTAGGCTTAGCAGGAAAAAGTCTCCTTCAAAGGATTCCTAAAAGTGAAAAAAAATCTGTGAAGTATTTTTTTTTGCAGCAGTGAAGCAAGTGAGAATTAAATAGAAAACAACCTTGTATCCAAAATTCTGTTTGTTAATTATTTGCAACCTGCTTGACAAGGAATAGGGAAAACTAAAACAAAAAGAGGAAGTGGCTCCTTAACTCCATTTTTCTGTCATTGACAAGACTACAAGTTCTTCACTGGCCCATGCACCACCTAGCACAAAAATAAGTTAGCAATAATTATGCAATAGATATTTCTGATATTCTCATGCTGTAATTCATCAGTAATGTTATAAAGGACTTTGCTTTCTTGAGTGTTGAATTTCTTTTCCTCTTCCTCGAAAAGGTACAAGTCTGCTTCTGCAGAAACCTAGGTTTTCTGTGGAGTTACTAGAATCTTGCACATTTGTTTGTAAAGACTTCAGTAGCCCCTTTCTATTGTACAGTGCAAGAGTTTCCTTAGCCAAACTTCTGCTCAGGAAGGCTCTAGATAATGAGGTAGGGCAAGACAGTCATGAGACAGAGCATCAGTGAGCTTGGCTGAAGGAAGGGAATAAAAGGTGTCCCCAGGGTCTCCAAGAATAAGGGGAGCAACAGCCACTGTTAAAAGGACTTGCACATGGGCTTTCAAAGGTTAGGTAGGCAGGAGAAAAGGGGTCCTTGCCAAACTTTAGGATGAATAATGCTCTGACGTGGAAGGTTAACTCCTTATTGGGAATTTGGTTTCGTGGCACGACAGAAAGTGCATCTGTGGGAAGCAGTCTCTGTTGCAGAGGGAAGGAAAAAGGAAAGAGAAGAGGCTGTCGAAAAATGTTCAAAAGAGATTGCTAGACAAATCACACAGCCTGTAAGCTCCAGATCAATCGGAGTGTTTTGCTCAAACATGCACAATATTGATTCTTAAACACAAGAATATTTGATTCTTCTAAGTCAAGGAATTGAGCAGGATACAGAACATATGTTTGTCCAAAGCAACATGCTGCAATGCATAAAGCCCCTCCTTCCATGAAGTCCTGCAAGTGGGTATTCTGCAGATTATATCAGATCTTATCTAGATTGTAACCTGTGAAGCTCATGATGATATAAGAAAGATGATTATAAATTTTCAGAAAGATAAATGAAGCATACAGGAAGGAAGAGACTTTCCTAACATCATAGAGTTACTGTATGGCAAGAAACCAAATTTTTCTGCATTGCAGCCAAGTGCCCTGCTTTGAAACCATACTGCTTGACAAGAATAGGATCTTCTTTGTTGTTTAGACAGTTCCAGCCTTTCATTAGGTCACTTATACCCATCAGAAGGCTCCTGTAGCTTTCCAGATTAGAACAGAAGTTGTGAATGTAAAATGAAATTTTGTCAAGCATATTATTGCTATAAATGAACCATAATTTTTTTCAAAGGCTAAGCATGAAGGGGCTTTGCTATGGATTCACAGCCTTAGGAGACCACTTTCTCCACAGTGCACTTCTCAGTACAGAATGACTATTACAGGGTTATGGGCAGTCCCTTCACTGCTGTAATGCTTCCCCTTGCCTGTCAAAGGCTCCCAGAAAATAACACACTTATTTACATAGATATTTAGAAAAGAAACCCAAAATGGAACCTACAGAATTCTTTAAAGTGTCACAAGTACCACAGATGTACTTTTCTCTCCAATCTGCTGCTTAAACTCATGCCTTTAACTATTGACTATCCTCCCCTCAAACAGCCTCAAGAACATATGTGGAAAGCATGCCAAATTCACTCTTGGCGCAGCTCCACAGTCCATTGGAAGTGCACCAAGGATGAATCTAACCCTTGCTTTTAGTGCAACACTGTGCTTAACTGCATTCTTCTTGGTAAACTCCCAATTAAATTATAATGAATGCTGTTAGAAAGTGTGTGTTTGGTTGGGGGTGTTGTTTCTTTTGTTCTTTTTTAATAAAAGCACTCTAAATATTCATTACCACCCATACTGCTGCTCTGTTCTCACAGAAAGAAGAAATAAATTGCTTGGATATTTTCTATAGGAAACCATTGCTGAACTGTCATTTAACCTAAAGCAATGCTAATAAATTTGTACAGCTAATGATGCCATTTCAAGCAAGACATGTTACAGAAAATAACAAGCACATAGCAGTGGATCTGGTAAGCAGTTAAATCTAATTAAGTTATTGATGTCTAGTATCAATTAAATTATTGATGCTTATTCTGGGAGTTACAGAGTTGGTGAAACTTACCCCATGAAAGAGAGTAACACTTACTTGCTTTGTCATATCAGTGCCCTATCTCCCTATTAGAAATATCAACAAATCCCCACAGTTTATTAGGAGCTGTAAAAGTAGCAGGTAAAATAAGGATCTGAAAGCTGAAAGGATGACTCATCCATGTTTTTATTTTCCAATCTGAGAAAAGAGCTATGGGGAAAAAAAAAAATAACAGAAATCAAACAAATCAACGTTAATTGGCTCTCTGTGAAGCACACAGGAAAGCAACACCTTTAATCCTAGGGAACTGTCATTCACAAAGAGGGGGGGAAAAATCCTACCTCACATTTGCAAAGATCAGCTGCCTTTGTTGCAGAAAAGCCTTTGACTACAAATAGGCTCCCCAGGATCCTGATCTTAGGACATGCAGCCTATTCAGGGCTCGCCTCTTTACTGAGACAGCTGAGGCTTATGTTGCAGTGCCAGAAAAGAGATTGAAATGCAGTGCGTACTGAGATGTGGAGCAGGATTCAGATAACCACTAATGGGGGGCAGGAACAGTCCTGTACAGTTTGTGCCTCCCACTACCTTCATTTTGACTCATCGTGGCTGCAAAGAACCACTAGTTTCACTGGCTATCTTGGGCAAATTCCTGAACAGAAAAAAAAGTCTTTCAAATAGTGACTAAGGCACTCTTCTTACTGTCCTCACATGGCTGGGACAGACAAATACTATCTCAAACAGTTTTCTGGATACGCCAAAAAAAAAAAAAAAAAAAAATCACAACCAAAAAAAACCCACCCAAAAACACACAGAAAAGCAAAACGTGATATTTAACTCAGCCTGTCTAACAGATGGCAGTGGGGCTAACCCAGCCTGCCTGATGGGCGTAGGACGTCAGCACAGAGAGGCAGGTTTCTTTCCATCTTCCTCTTAAAAACATCAATCTGCCTAATTCAGGCAGTTTCTTTTGTTCATTGACCAAATATGGGAACATGCAGGCAGCAACCCAGTAGTCTTAGGATAGAAACCCATTAGAAGATCACAAGGAAACAAGGAAATGATATCTGCCTTGTGGTGGTGCAGGACACACACACACAAACCCCCCGCTTTGGGCTGCATTGCAATGTTGGCATCACCCATTATGTTCTTGTTTGAGAACTGTTCAGGAAAAAAGCATTTGAATAGGCATTGACTCTTCTGGAGATCAGGGGTACTGCATGAAGAGGGTCTTCCCTCAGTTTATAATTTAGATTCTATCACGTTTTAGGGAAAGTCACCCCCTCAGCTTGAAAGGAAAACAATGTTCCTGGACAAAACACACTTCCAGGATCATGACCCCTTCAAAACAAACAAACAAACAAACAAACCCCAAACGAACAAAAACAAAAACACACACCCCTCCCCAAAATAACCTAAACCATCCACAAATCCAAAACACCCATGAACGTGCACACAAAACAAAACCAAGAAAAACTCAACCATCTAAACAAAGCCACCCCCTGTCCCCAACACTTCCTGGGTATAATTAACCTCAGCTGCAGGACTAGAAAACAAGACCTGTTTTTACAGCTACAGGACTGAACCTCTGATGGCAGAGACTATTTTTCAGGAGTAAGCCTGAGGGCTCAGAGTTAACCCTTTAATTTGGCCACTCCTTCTACTACTTGTTTTCCCAAGTCATCTTTCAAGAAGACTTTTGTAGAAGGAATGTGGAAAAACAACATCCTGGTAATATTACCTCACACCTTAGTTGGGATAATGCAGGTCTCCACAGCTGAACAGCCTAGTACAGCTTGCAGACCTCCTACCAAGCCAGCGTGGATGGTCGTGAAGACCACTCTCAGGTCCTTCCAAGCCTTTCAGCATGTTACCGTGGAGCCTACCCACCTTTCAGCAGCCCTGGATTTCAGTAGAGGTTCAGTGACCTGAGCCACAGCAAAACGTGAGAGAAAAAGTATTCTTTATTAGGAGAATTTATCAGCTCTAGTAGAAATTTCTTAATTTCAAAATAACGTAAAGCAGTAGCCTGAGAACCTTAAGCTCCCCTGCTGCTGCCACCACCTTTAAAGTACAGAGAGCAAAAGGCAGATAAGAATCATCTTAGTTATAAATACCATAACAGTAATTATGAATCAGTCACAATCCTTTCAATACCTGACTCCAATTCTTTTGAGATTTAAACACAAGAAGCATTGCGTGATATAGGAACTCATATCTGAAATGGTAGAGAATAGGTACATTCCCAGTTGGAAGAAAAATATTTGGGAAAAAAGTCCATTGTACCACTAATTTTGTGGCTATTTGTCCATAGCCCATTTGAATGAGTTATTAAAATTAGCTAAAATCCATTCTCAGCCACTGGAAATGCACAGTTTAAGCTAGGAACAATGTGTAATTGCAAAACAGAGGACATTTTTATGGCCCTGCATTTAGTTTGAGCGTATGGAATTTCAACAATCCTTCTTTCCTTTAGAAGTTTCAGAGCCTTTACCCCCCATAAGGACGTTACTGAGTTAATCTTGGGCAAGAGTGATAGATTTAAAGGTTACCTGTCACAAAACAAAACAAAAAAAACAACCAAACAAACAAAAGGCAAGCAGCAAATCTATTTTTTCCTCCCTTTTTACAGACACATGAAACACACACATAATGTCACCCAAAATCCTTAGCAAATGGATGTTTAAAGCATTCTAATAAGAGAAAATAAAAATAAATGTCAGCAACAGAAAATATCTATTTTGTCTTTTAGGCGCACTTGATGCTTTGCTTCATCTTCTGTACAAATTATGAACAAGCCATCAAAAGGCAAGGATTATTTTCTTTAATCACCAGTTCTTTCCTGTTGGCAGCAGTTCCAATCTACAGGATTTCAGAGAGTTTCTTTTACACAGTCGTGGATTTCTGGAGAAAGAAAGTAGATCTGCCCCCTTCCCTCACCCCTACTCCTTGGTCCTGCTCAGTGCTGTGCATGGATGCTCTTGTGCCACAGTCAAACTACAGCTGTCCTCAGCCACCTCATTTCATCTAAAGCCAAAAGCAGCTGTAAACCTTTCACAGAATGAATAACACACCTCACTGGAGGGTAACAGAGTGTCACTTCCATATCCTTAATGGTTAAATCTGTTCTGGACATCAGAAGTGATAACAACCAATTGCCATGGAGCTCTCACATTTATCCTCACAACAGGTTTGGCCTCTGGTATTTGTTTAAGACCTGAGCTGCAAGAACTCCTGTATTTATTTAATCTACCTCAACAGCATTTAGGTATGAATCACCTGCCTCAATATCTTCTGCTCTTTATGCCCTTCCTTTTTAAAAACAAAAAACAAAACAAAACAAGAAAAAACAACCAAAAAACTCACCATAAACAAAAAACCTCATAGTGAACGGGTTGGATTGTTTTAGAGAGCATTTTTGGGAAGGCAGCTGATGTTCTGATGATTTTTCTCAATTAAACATATAATACCTAGTTGTGTGCAGGAGGGCTTATTGTCATGTTAACCAGCTTATATGAAAGTTTCTAATTCAGATTTGTACCACATTTCTGACATTCACGTGTAATAAAACATCATTTAGTTGACTTTAACTCAGGAAAAAGAACAACAGAGGCCTGCTGAAATTGGGCAGAAGGAGAAAATATTATCAATCTTATTACAGAAAACGGCAGAGTTCTGCCTTTAAGTCGGGAGGTCTTGTTTTGGGGTTTGGTTTGTTGAGGTTTTTCTGAAAAGTGACAAAGATTCATTTTCTAGGAAGCTGCATATTAGGGTAGTCCTGTCATCTGCTGCATCCTGCCTGCCAATTGTCTCTCTCCTGCCTCACAGAACAGCTGCTCACAAGTAGCGGCTCCCATTTGGTCCATTGGTTGTGACTGTCACCCACCACAAACTGTCACCTGTCATTCTGTCATAGCAGTAGCTGGCAGTAGCGCCTGGCACCAGTACGTGCTGTATTCCCTTTTACTGCAGACACAGGTCAGAAGGGGTGCGGGAGGAGAGACAGCAATTGATGCTGCAGCTGCTCTTGCTATGGCTACGTGCTATGGCACAGTAGCTTTACAGGTGACAAACCAGCTAACAAAGCACAGCCTTCCTCATGGCAGTGAAAGGCCATGAGGTCTTCTTCAGAGAGGTCTTCTCCAGGCAGTACAAGTGTTACAAGAGTTCAAGTGGTTTCATGTTGCTCCGACCACTGGTATCAGCAACTTATTTCCATATAACATGGTTTATAACAATATTTCTGGAGATACTAATTACAGCAGTAATCATAAATAGTAAAGCAAAGATGTATTAAATCAACGACAAGCATTTTCCACATAAGTTGTACTGGGAAATGATTACAGAAGCAGCTTGTATTTGTTTTCTGTAAAACCAACTTTTTAATCTTTGCAGTTTGTCACCTGCACTTTAAATTGTAACAAGGCAAATATTTTCAAGTTAGGTTAAATCATGCCTTGTGATATTCACATTTTTTGCAAGCTCTCTATATTTTAAGCTGACTTTTGCAGCTCAGTTGTATAACCTGGCTCCATATCTCAGAAATATATAATTAAAATTTACTTATCTCTGTGAAAGGTTAAAACATGAATTTAATGTCCATAAACGTTCAAGACATTTATGGACATTATACACTGAATAAATCTGGATACATCATGTATTCATTATCCAAATGTAACTCTTACTTCTCTGAAGTACAAGGCAAAACAGTCTTGTTCACCCTTTCTCCTGCAACTTTTGGAAAAGCTCAGCCATATCTGATCTATTTAAGAGCTGCACAAAAGTTTATTTTTATTGTTTTCAGAAAATAATTGCTACTTCCCTCACACCTCTCTCCAGAGGAAGAAGTTTATGTATAGTCATTTCCTTCACACAATTCATTCATTTAAAAAAAAAAACCCAAAACAATTGTACCAGAGTCCAAATTCCTCCACATTCAGGGGAAAAGAGGCATATTACAATTTATTTTGCCCTAGTTCCAAGGCCCTCTCCAGACAGCACTTTCCCCAAAGGCATTCTCAATTTTTTTTTCGAGGATCATTTCTACAGGTTTTGTTTGACTGTACACTGTGTTTTCTGCAGCTTCTCTGTGTCACTTGTCATCAAAACAAAACCCACACAGGTCTGTTTCTGGTCAGGATTTCAGTCCCCTGTTTGACGATCTATTTAGAACAAAGAGACTGAAACCACTAAAAAAGTCTTTAACAGCTTCTGAAAAGTCATGACACCTACCACCTTTGGTGAGGTTTCACCCAGTCCACAAAGAACTGACAAAGCTAATCCTACATGCACCAGCCGCCATAGATTTTGAAGGCATTTCTTTCAAGCAGTCCCATTTAGGATGCTACCAATCTTTTTCACATGGCTTTTGATTGATTACCATTATTTGGCAGTCTGCAAGTAATAACCATCCAAAAATCAATTTTGAGACAAGACTGAGAATATGGAAGAAAATTTTAAAAAGAAAAACAACAAAACACCACATAGTGGAAGGACTGACAGGCAACTTATAACTGAGATATTTTCCCCTCAAACAATGAGTCAACAGTCTCAGTAAGCATGCAGCTTTTCTTTCTCCAGTTATTTTTTGCTCATTCTCTCAAAACGAAAAATGTTATATCTACTATGGCTTCAATATTTCTGAAAGCTTTTGTACCTCTTAGCATAAATATAACTATATAAATTAGATCTCAAATTTGCCAGCAGCATATATGGATTTTTGTTGTTGTTTGACAAAAGTCACAAGAAAATACTGGGTTTTGCTCAAAAGCATCAGTTAGGAGCTCTGAAGCTTTTGGCAGAGGGTGTTTGCTTGTTTTCAATTCTTTCTAAGCACAATAAAAGTTGTTTAGAAAGGTGGTGTTGAATTTTCAGAGGCAGATGAAGCATACAGTGCAGCTGAAGGTTTTGGAAAACAACACGTGCTTCCTTTCCCATTGCTTCCGCAGGAAGGTAGCGTGACAATCTCCCAAGGGCTGACAAGCTCCAGAGACTGATGGTCCTGTTGAATCTGCAAGGACTGACAAACTCAGGCCATGAGGTTTTGCTCATCCTGTACAAGTCCACTAGCATCAGCAAGGGGTTGTGCAAACCAGACCATGCAGAGACAAAGCCACAGGATTGCACACCCACTCACCTGCTGGAACTAAGGGCTCTTCAAGCAGCTGCCCGGCAGCCCCTGGGGCATAAACACACCCAGATCTGAGCATCCAGCTGGGGCTGGCCCCTCAGCTGTGGCTCCACCAAGGGTACTATGAACCAACGCATGAGTGAGCTACCTGAGCAAATAAGTGCATGCTTTGTTTGAACACTTACCTACTAATTACCTTCTAATGAATAAAGGCATTCTTAACAACGCTGGTGATCTGTCTCTTACACACACACACTAGGGAAAAGGCAATTCACAATGCATGCAGTAATAAAACATTGACGTCTTTATCAGTAGAAAACTTGATCAGATATTTGCCACTGATGCTTTTATAAAGACATTTACGGATGTGTTTACCCGGAGACCTCTATGTCAGTGTAGCACATATATTTAGTCTCCAAAAATACTTTCTTAAGCAATGATTATTGCTAATACACTGCATCCTAAAGCCTCAGTGCTTTCAAATACTCTGCACTCTCCATTTCAAAAGCACACAGTATCAGCTTTTGTCATTTTCTCTGCCCCCCTTTAAGCCAGCAATGATTTTATGCTTCCACAACACAACACTGACTCAAAAAAAAAAAAAAAGGACCAAGTTCAAATTCAGAGAATTCGATTAGAAGATATCCACGTAACCGGATACTTCTACATTTGCAGTTACTTTTGTGTGCATTGATATCATTCTAATTTGTTTCACATCTGCTGTCTGCCTGTACGTTGCTTTAAGGAAATTCACATTGCAGCTAAGCTCTGTGTCATACGTAAATCTAGGTGAAGACCGTCTCATTTAGCACTTCCAATCTACAGAATACCAATCTACAGAATACAACAGGCAACCTGCTTTCCATAGCACCATGCTGATTGGCATTAGCTTTGCTAACGTTATTGTCTGATTGCATACCGTATCAGTCTCAATCATCTTGCCTGGTGTCAGTGTCCAGGCAACCAGCCCAGTTACCTAGGTTATTTTGTCTATTCTGTTTAAGTGCTGAAGAGACCTTAGCTTTTCTTCCCATTTCCTGGAAATTCCCCAGACTTACAAGATTTTTATTTAAAAGAAAATCACAACCAAGATTAATTTTTGTAGCAGTTCTTAGTAGAATTTCTCTGTGAACATTCAGAAAAATTCTAATAATAGTGGGTGAAAAGTTTCCACAGCCCTTTGAAGGTCTCTGTTCGATGTACATTAACATGCATCTACCCTTCTCACTGAATAATAGAAATTGGAGTATTACAGATGGAACAAAGTGGTAAACAGGGTTGTGGTAGTTTATTGTGTTACTATCTGCAGCTGTTCGTCCCATACTTCGCTCCTTACAGTTACTGTCCTCACAGCAGGAGTGAAAAAACAGAATAAACGCTTGGGCCCCAGCTGTCCCAGTTTACAACATATTGTCTTAGGAAGAGACCCACAGTCAACATCAATTTGCACTGAAGTGCAATGACTGAGTCACAAGTACACAAGTTCCTCCTCTTTCACTGGGGAGGGCATGGACGTTGCTGAAGAAAACACTTAAATACTGCAGCTGCTTACTTTACCAGACATTTGTAAGAGGTCTAAGTAGAGAAATGATTTGAAACTCTTAGCTGTTTAATATAGTCAAAGAATTTTTTGCCCTTTTTTGCTCCCTGTAAGTTGTCATCCAGATTTGGAAGTTTTCTTTTACTTTTGTGTGACAGGAAATTTTATCATTGAAATACTTTTTTTCTATTTTGAAACCTAAAGTCTGTGTTTTTACTTCAATGGAGTATACTTCAAAATACTATGAAAAATTCTGGGATTTTTTTTTGGTCCTATATTTGCTTAAGGAATTAACATGAGAAAATCAAAATGCATAATCTAGATAACTTCATAACACTTAACAAGCTATTTGCACAAATCTAAGTCAGAGTGGAGAAAAGCATACTGAGCTCTTTTTATATCCACCTCCTTACTAAACAAAGCAACTACCAACAAGAGTGGATCCATTTAATTTAGAAAGGGGCTGTTCAAGTAACCAAAGCCTGTAAGATGAAGAGAAAAAAATTACTGGCAGCATAGTAAAGCAAACAAAGGCAACTGGAATTCTTCAACACCTTACTCAAAAGGCCTATCGGCAATATACTCAAAGAGAAGAGGTACTTAGAAGGACACCAGAGTTGTTTCATATTCTTACTCAAATCATTTAGTATCAGAAATCTCACTTTTCACAAAGAACTCTGTATTCAATCTTGCCCTGCACAGGTGAACTGTGCATTTAAAAAAAACCCCCACCATTCTTCTGACTTGGAAAAGAGCATCAGTAAGCAACTGCTACCTCTTGTATGTACTTTATTTTCAACTGCTTTTTTTTTTTGTACAAAGTTTGTGGCAGGCTGCCAAAAGCCCTGGCAAAGATTACGTTTTTTTTTTCTGCTTGTAAAATTTAATTTTTCAGTAACAGAAAACACCACATGAAAGAAAGAGAAAAATGAGTATAAACTAGAGAAAGAAGATCACAGTCTCGCTCTAGTATTTTGTGATTTCTAGCATCTGTGTTCTCTTGGATGAGCAGTGCACTTGGCAGTGCTATGGTCACGGTTGGACTTGGTGATCTTAAAGGTCTTTTCCAACCTAAATGACTATATGATTCTATGCCTACTTCTCTCCCAAGGCCGCTGAGCAACCCACAAGTCTTCTCAAAAATAACTTCTGCATGATATAGCTACTGACCTCCATCCTTTCAACACACCCACAATCGTCAAAGACAACACAAGTACCTGTCCACATCACTGAAAAGAAGGCACAGCCCCCAGAGAATTGCTGCCACTTGCTTCCTTCAACACACTGCAAGCTCTTCAAGGAAGCTCCCTCTTCCAATAGCTGTCTGTAAAGTTCCTAAAGCACTTTGAGGGCCATACAAGTAAACAAAAAACACTTCTGGAGCAGACAACCTTTCTAATTTTTGTTTAGAGCATTTAAATTTGTCTTGAGAAAACACTGTAAGTGTCTAGGGCAAAGCAGATATTAGAATAAATGAAAAATACTACTCTAAATCTCTTTAACATCGCAGCAAATTATTTGTTTTCCTCTCCTCCTCCATTTTCTCCAACAGCAAAGATTTCAACAGGTTTTGGCTAACATATTCTGGGACTTTAAATCATACACCATGGTGCATGAATCATAATGTTAATTTAGCAGCTTAACAGCTGATCTAAATAATAGTCTACTGATTTCTGAATTTGTCAGGAGAGGTAAACTAAGATTATTCAGTTTCTCCTCACTTCCTCAATAGCAGTAGATTATCGCAATGCAGTTGGTCTTCTCTTTGTTAGCAGCTTCAAAACACAAAACCAATTTGTAATTTGCACCAGATCAGTTCCTTCTTTTACTGCAACAATCTTTAGACAAAGGGAGGAAAATGGAGAAGAGGAATTATTTCAGTTTCTTGAAGTATTATTGATCAACCTGGCTACTCTGAAAACCCCATACAGAGTTGATAGTTTTGTTTGAGGTGTATCATTTTCAGATAGCAACATGATGCAGTTCAGAACATGAACATTTCTCAGTATTTTTTCAGCAGCATTTTAATTACTGCAACACCTTTGAAATATTAGGCAGATTTTATTTCCTGAGTATGAACATAAAAAGACTGACATTTATTTTTAGGACTGTTTCAATACTTACCTTGTCAGTATTTCTCCCTTCTGCAATAAAGGAGGATGGCTCAACGACTTGGACTCTGAGCTGTAGTTCAGAAAATTCCAGCATGAACTCCCTGGATTATCACCCACTACTCCATGTGACCTTACACAAGTCACTGGTGGAATGAAGGTCTAGGAAGATTTAGAAGACAGATATCAGCACCTTTGATTCCAGGCTACGAGGACAGGACAAATACCTCAAGGAATGTCAGAAGTTCAGTTAGTATTTTAATAGTGACCATTGAATTATCCAATACATAGGTAATAAAAAAAAAGGACACCTCACAATCCTGTTTAAGCACTGCACTAGTCAACAACACTGCTTCCCATCTGTACAACCTCATCCATTTTAGAGGAGCAGTGCCTTTTACCAGCTTTTTATTTAGTAAACTTTAGTTAGTTTTATCAGAGTTAATTTTCTAAAAGACATAAGTATGTGTAAGTGCTAGGGAAAAATAAAGTTGTCACAGTGTTTCTTCATGGTCTCATTCATGCAGGAAATGTTTTTGAAACATAAGGGTCAGCCCCGAGGCATCGCATTGGGTACAAAGACACAGTCCCGAGTTTAGGAGCCATTGTGCATAGCTAACAAACACCTGAAGAGAGGATACAGGGTCTATTCCTTGATGGGCAAGGTGCAGCAGCCGTGCCCTTAGAGCAGATCTCTTTGCACAAAGCAACGGCTGCCTGTCTTTCCTGTGCACCTATGTGCAATGAAAGGAGAATAAGCCATTTCATCCTATTCTCTTCTGCCTCATGGGACACAAAGAAAGAACTGTCAAATCACAATTTTCATTGCAGCAATATGACATCATTTTTCCTCTGAAGCATCAAATAAAACCCAGCAATAGCCAAAAATTGAGAACAGAATTCAACAGAACAAAATTACAAGACAGGATTTCTAATCTTTTTCTTCTGAGTGAAAAAAAAAAAAAAAATCAGAATAAAAATACATAGTTACAGTTGTTCATTTTAGGAAGCTTGTTATAAGAACAGGTACAACGCTTCAGACTGAGTATTTGGGAACCAGTTTCGTTCTTTCCTTTCCCCCTCCCTTTTAGGGGAGGAGGCATAAAAGAACAAAAAATAACTCTTCTATAGTTTTCTTATCTAAAGAAGCCAATAGTAATACTATTTTTTTTCCTTTAGACTGAAAGAGGTGAAAATATTAAGTATGTGTGGGTTTAAAACCTAAGCAGTGAGTGACATTAGCAAAAACATTTATTCTTCATGAGAAACGTCTGGTGTTACAAGGACAAAACTAAAATAATTAAGGAACATTCCAGCCGAATTTCTGCAACTTCACCTAGAGAATGCTCTGCAATCACCTTTTATTCATGTGTGTACAGTTTCCTCACCATTACTAGCTAAAAAAAAAGTCTAAGCACCTTCTGTTCTATATACATTTATTCATAACAGGTTCACTGTTTTCCTGATATGAATGCTTTCAACAGTTTGTAAAAAACGGTTTATAAAAATTCAGTTCAAGAATTATAGTCCACTTTCTTAAGCTGAATAACCAGTAGTCCTAAACATATGGGGACTGGACACTAAGCTCATAGGCACTAAATAATGAGTTGTCATGCATCCTCCATCTCTAAGGATAGCACTGAAAATCATAAACAGTCATCGTTCTGTAGAGCTTTAATCTTTGTGACAATTTTCTTAAATCATTTAGCTTAAGACAGTTTACAGCCTGTTTATAACAAGCATCACTGCAAGCAGAACCAAATTCTTGACTGGGAAGCACTGACATGCAGAGGATTTGTAACCCAGCAGTTATCACATGCTTAAGATAGGTCTCTAATAGATTGTGACCAGCATCGCTTTTCCGTATCAGAAAGGACAGAGACAAAAACTTTTAGTTTGTGATTTGGCTCTGTCTTCCACCAGGCTATACAAGTCTTTCCTAGAGAGGCAATCTGGTGCAGGGGGATGTTGAAGCTACACCACCATACCTGTACTCTTCACTGACCAGTTACACCTACCGCCCTATACCACCTGGAAAAGTAGCTTGCTTCAGTTTCAATTTAACAGAAAGCAGCTGCCTTTCAGGTAAGCGCACTAGGAATATCTGTGTAGGTAATTAAAGCAAAATGCTAGCATACTGAAAGCTCGCACAACCTTTGTGATCTGTATATAGTGATGTGGCAGGTGCCCCCAACCTGATCCAAAAAATTACCGGGACTTGCTAAAGACCAGACCAGACCTGAAGATCAGGTCTTTCAGGAGACCAGACAAAGCACACAAGGATGGGGCTTTCCGGCCATTGAAAACCTGATCACTGTGTTTACCTTGCCGTCAGCACCAACTAATTAGAACTGATCACAGGTCAGACTGGCCTCAGGTATGAAGGGGCCCTGCCAGAGAGATGATCCTCCTTAGAGCAGTGGGGCTGTGGCTGAGGAGTTTCCCCGTGGTTTGTGCCCCACCTGAGGAAACTCCCTGGAGTTGAGTGCCCTCATCTCCCCCAACTTTGGTGAGTGAATACTGCCAGATAGATCCCTGAGTGAGGCCTCACCCTTTGGGGTGAGTGATTCTAGTTTTGGGTACCCTTAAAAGAGAGATTTTCGCCCTTTTAGTGGATGAGCGTGTGCACATTTTGGATCAATTTTCCTAAGAGGCTTGTTTAAAAAAAAATCACCTTAGGAATTCTTAAGTCAGCTGTGTAGTGTTATATTCCCAACTGACATCCAAACATTGGTCTGTCAGAGTGTTATCTAACTTTGGTTGGAATAAATCCCCATTTGGAGTAACTGCTCTGCCTGGTTTGTGAGTGCCTCTGCCTGGCACCTGGGTCTGCAGTTTGCTGAGGTCTGTAGGGGTGTTCTGACTGCTCCATCTGTTGTGTGGGTGCCTCTGTAACAAGTGACTGTTTTAGTTAAAAAGGGTCCTTCTCTGCATGATTCTAAACATCATATAATAATTCACCCATATGTGAAAATATAAAGCAGGTAGTAAACTGTATGAAATCCCGATGGCAGCGTTTTGTACTGCCACTGAGGGTACAAGGTTGCAGAGATTGTGTTGCATTGAGAGGAGAGTTTCAGGAACATTGATGGTAAAAAACCTAAAACTTCTGAAGAGAACAAACAGAACAAACAAGTTTTGATAAAGTCTGTTTTGATGTTTGTTAGGGCAGCTTCTTGGGTCCCAGTGGGAAAGGAGAAACAAAGAAATAGGCACACTCTAACCTTAAGTTCCAGGACCTTACCTCACTTGTATATCCCAGTTTCAAGGGTTATTTGCCAAATTTGAAAAACATCATGGTATATTTTATTAAAAAAATCAATAATTATTCCTAGGGATTAGGAAAAATAGCTCCATCCTCTGTCTATGTAGTACATTCTAGTAACCCTTTGAAGTATTTCTTTAGACATAAGAATTAGAAAAGCTTTTATTTAAAGAAAAAGAAAAAGAAGTAAAATTTAACTCTAGGACTGCAGCTTGAACAAAAGCAAACAAACCACAAAGATACCACAAGAATTAACAACACTGAGAAGACCATCACATATCTCTCTTCATTCCATCTCAACATTAAATCATTGCAGCATTAGCTGGGATCCCACCACAAAACGGGCAAATCAGCAGACCAAAGGAAAGCAGAAAGCTGCTTCTGCAATACCACACAGATTAGGAGTTCTCCACCCTCTTCCCCACAGAAACAGAATACCTGGAGACATAACACCTGAATACAATCCCAACCTAATTGTGCAGTTGAGAAACAAGAAGGGAGTGGGAGAAGAAAATATTTTTTTTTCTTGTATTGTTTTGTCATGTTTTGTATGTTTTGTTTGTGTTATTTTCAGTTAATGTGAGAAGCTGTGACTCTTCCCAGGTGAAAGACATTACTATACTCCCTTTCAGGCTGAAGGCAGGCTATTCAAACCCAGACACAATGTCCCAGTGCAATTAACGTACCTGGCAGAAAGAACAAAAGAGACTAGAGGGGAATATGGGAGTTTAGAGATGAGAAAGTAAGATTATTCTAAAACAGCAGAAGTATGCAATAATTTCTATTAATCAGGCCGGTTGCTTTACAAAAAAAGGCTAGGTCATGTTTTGAAAGTAGCAAAATAACTGAAAAATATGCTAAATAAGCCATTTTACTTTCTTTTTAGAGTTCTCATCCACCAAAGCTGGCCCAACAGTGCCTGTTCTTGGTCTCCGTTTCCCTCAACAAGTAAGAGGAAGAGAGATACAGCTAAAATATTTTGTGCTGCTTTCACTGTTGGCTACACTATGGCACACATAACTGTGTATGAAAGGGAGGACTGAGTCAGTTTCTCTACTCCTATATCAATGCTTTCCTTCTTTCCTATTTTACTAATATATTTCATATACAACATAATGTTTCCTTGTATTCCATTACAGAGTCACAAGTAATATCTGAAAACAACTTTCACTATGGAAAACACCGTTTCATGGGGAAAAAAGCAGTGCTCTATCAAATTATCCTTTGAGACTAGACAAATTTTGAGAAGGTTATGTATTTATGAATGTAAAGATACGTTTATCTTGATATACAAAAAACCTAAAAATAAAAATCAGTCTTATTACACAAGATTATGCTGAAAAAGATTGACTTCTCTATGTTGTTAATTTTTGTTCTGAATTTCCTATATTTATGAAATTTGAGTAACTAGAACTTAAACCCAGTATACTCTAGTATATTTGAAATACTAAAACTTTTCCATTTACTTTAAAGGGTTCTTTCTTTCCTCTTGGGCATGCATCAACCCCAGAAATATGGACCAATTAACATATTTTTGTTCAGTCTTCAAAACAACGGGGTAAGTACAGCAAATACAGCTTTGTTTATCATTTAAAATTACAAAGATATTTAACAATAACATCTGTCTTTTCTTTAAGAATACAAAAAAGCATGCCTACACAGAACATATTTCCTGACAATTTCACATTATCCAGCAATTCAGTGAATGAATAATGCAAGTACAAAAACATGTCGTATTTGAATTAAAGCATGTAGTTATGAAGAGCAGTGAACGTAAATAAGAAGACTATAGTAAAAATGGAGGTGGCTAGACATAGAATTAAGTATTGCAGCTAGCCCATAAGTCTATTTAACTATGGATTTCTAAAAGAAACTTAGAAAAACTTGATAGGAAAGCTACAAGTAAAGAAGCATAATAGCAGTTACATGTAAAACAAAATGGGTATTAAGGAAATTAAAATAGAAATAGCTTCCTAAAGTTGTCTCAGGAACAGCATTTATACCTGTGGATTAATCAGTCCACTGCATCTGTTGATGCTGCTTGCTGTGTTTGGGTAGTCAGAACCTAAAGGCAATGCCATGCAGAGATCTCAACAGCAGATGCTGCTTAAAAGTATTTTAATGAAGATGAAACAAGCAAAAAAATCTAGCAGCTTTCACTGTGTTTCTGGGGTCCCTATATTTTTTTCTTTGGGGAAATCAGCCACAAAATTTTGAAAAAATATACATTTTCTCCCTCTTTTTTGGGCACAGATATCTGGCTTATTCAATTTTTATTGTCTGTCAAATCACATACATAATATACATTAGAGTATTAGACAAAGCAGAGTCATTCTTCACAAAGCAAGATCAATGAGGGCCTCGCATATCCCATAGTTTAACCACCCTCAAGACAGAGAAGCATTGGTAACTCCAGCAGTCACTACAAAAGCATGAGCTCAATTACTGAATTGCTTCATTATTTCAGTATCCAGTTTAAGCACCCAGATGCAACATATTTCATTCAACTTCATCATTGTGGGGAGACCTCATTGTGGCCTTCCAGTACTTAAAGGGGGCCTATAAGAAAGATGGAGTCAATCTTTTTAGTAGGGCCTACCTCAATAGGACAAGGAGTAAGGGTTTTAAACTAAAAGAAGGCAGATTTAGACTAGATATAAGGAGGAAATGTTTTACAATGAGGCTGGTGAAACACTGCAACAAGCTGCCCAGAGAGGTGGTAGATGCCTCATCCCTGGAAATATTCAAGGCCAGGCTGGACGGGGCTCTGAGCAACCTGATCCAGCTGAAGATGTCCCTGCTCACTGCAGGGGGGTTGGACTAGATGAGCTTTAAAGGCCCCTTCCGACCCAAACTATTCTATAGTTCTGTGACTGTGTTTAGTTCAATAGCCACAGTAAATAGGGAGAAATGCCAGCTTCAGCACCATGTGCAATTAAGTTCCACTTGACTCGCCTCTAATAACATATACGCTTAAAACTATATTTTCTTGGATTTCAGCCCAATACCAGTTGCACTTAGTTACACAAATACTTACTTCAGTCTATACATAGGGTCTGTTTCTCCTTGCATTAGTTATTCACTTTTGTATCTACGCGGAATTTTTTCTCCTTTATACCTACAGAAGTGATGTTAGAGGTTGACACTCAATGGCAGAATTGTCATAGCCCATAGAATCAACTACTAAAAATGATCCTTAACAAACTGGCAGAGCTTGAATCAGCATTATCAGAACCAGGCAAAGAAAGAATCACTTCTGCACTATCCTGCTTCAGTTTCAAAGGCTAAAGTAGCTGGAAGCAGCAGGTAACAGAAATAATGATAACTCATAGAAAAGAGTTTAATTCTTCTTTGCCAACCTGTGTACACATGCACACACACACAAAAAGCCCCCGTCCCAAGTAGAGAAGAGAAAATGTTCTGAAATTGCACATTCCAGATCAGTACCCTACTGTTATTGTAACTTATAACTGGTATTTTCACTAAATCATATAAAACATCACTCTATTTGGTTTGTTTGTGCTGAAAGTATATACCAGTAGTAATGTCAACACTGGCAATGAGATAATTATTTCTAAGTTTTTTCCTTTGCAGAAGGACATACACACGTGTCTACTAATTTCTGAAGAAACACCTTCCAAGAATGGCCTATACATTAAAATTTGTCTAAGGCAAACAATTTGTCAGAATTTGGCAAACTTTTCAGGGTCACAAGTCTAATCTAACTTGATTTTTCCAAATTCAACATTAGTCATAAAGGTAGATAGTAAGCACTGGAAAATACTGCTTCTTGCAGAAGTGGCTGGCAGCGCCTCTCCTATCTTCCTATTTTCTGGTCATCAGTAGCTAGGATTTGCTGACGTATGCAGCTTACTAGCTGACTGGAAGTCCCTTAGCACTTTTGAAGTAGGCCTCTTGACTCACACCAGTTTAGGGATTTAACTGAAAGCATCAATGTAAACATCTGTGAGAGGCAGCAACTTTTAGCTCTGACCAGCTCTACTGTATGCAATTCATAAGTCTACTTGCCCTCATAGTTTTTGAACCCTGTACTTACTTGTAGTTTTACGTTAAGACAGCATAGTTCAGATCCCAGCCTTTTTCGGAACTGACTTTGTCGCTTGACTTTCACCTCCATCCATCATCTGTCCACAAACAGAGAAAGGTCCAGTTCCCCCCTCAAGGACCTCTCTGCGTACATGACACACACATGGGGTCAGATGCAGTCCATGATGCGGAGGTCTATTTATTGAAGTTCTTCAGGTATCTTTAAAACATTTCACTGCTGAAAAACAACAAGTGAATTTGCATTTTAAGGAAGGAAGGATCTAAGTATAGAACAGGATCTAAGTATAAGGAAGCAATCCATTTGGTGCACAGTAAGACAGGTTTTGTGTCAAGAATATGATGGGGAAGAGCATCAAAATAGTAGTGGAAGTAGTCACATCATTAGACAGCAGGTTAACACAAGTAAACAGAGGAGTAGAGGGAAGCAAGGATCACAGAGGGGTAAAAAAGGGCAAACTATCAGACTGGGTTAGCCACATTGACAATAAGATATACTTAAACTTTATGGAAAAAATCAAAGGATTTAGAGACAGACATGAAAATGAACAATGGGATATTGTTCAGTGTACAATCACTGTGCAGTGATTTTATTTGCATCATTTTAAATGGAAGGAAGAGGTGAGGAGATGATACGGTGGAAGACAATGTTAAAGCAATTAGGGAAGGGAGGCTTTAGAATATTTTCAGAAGATAATATAAAGGAATTCGATGCAAGACGGACTCAAGGAAAGAAGAAAAGTATTCAGTAAGACAGTAAGATTTCATTCCAGACAGAAAGCAAAGTGAAAGTACAAGCATAGTTTGAGAGTGAAGACTTGTAAAGAGAAGCCTTCATCATAAGACCAGAGTAGGAACTTTGAAACAGATGTCAGGAATAAGAGTTTGCAGAAAAAGGAAATAACTAAAATTCAGCATCAGTTTGGAGTCCTAAGTTTATATCCAGAGGAAAGCCTTGGCAGTGAATGAACTCAATGGCACAAATTAGTGAAAGGCATAATTTTGCGAGTTCCAAGAAAACAATTTCCATTTAACCCAATCAGTTATATTTAGGAAAGCACCTGAAATAACTTTCAACTACCATAAGGAAACAGTCAGCAGGTGAATAGCCCTTGATTAAATAATGTCATTTCCACATACAAGCCTGCACATTGAACAAAGTACAGAACACGGCCTAAGTGACTTGTACAATGGTCTGACCATGAACCATTTGCCCACAGATCAATATGCAGTGTCAGCCTGTCAGCAACCTCTGTGTCACTATCATAATTTTCTGCAGCACTGCCGGTGGCAAGAGCTCTTGCTCATACGGAGGATTCTTTGCAAGGGCTGCAATATTTTGCTGCTGGGTGGCACTGGAGAGGATACGCTTTTGCAAGCAAAGCATGCTTCCCATTCCACCCTAAGGGCATACTCAAACTGAGTCAAAATACTCTTACAGTTGTAGCTGCTCTTTCAGATGAAATCTTAGATTTTTCACCAACTTTTAAGAAAATGTTAAGGAAAAAAAAATCAGGCAAACTGACAGGACTAGGACTTAATTTCCCCTCTATATTAATCAGAAAAAGTAATACGCAAGTGGAGGATTGAGATGTTGGATCAATTTCTCTGTCATTAGACAAGAGTGTCATAACCAATTTTGGACTTGCTTCCTAGTCACTTCTTTTAATGCAGAAGTTAAATTGAGGAACGCTGTAACAAAGTTACGAGTATGAATCACTGGAAGATTATGGGTAAAGTAGTATGAAGACATATTACTTTCCTTGTAACGTCTCCTGCCTGTGAGTGCTACATTTCTAGTTACTCTGAGAGGAACTTTAATGGCCTTTGCTTTTAGAAAATGCTGATAGCCCATCTTTTGAAATACCAGACTTCTTAAAAGTAATTCAAGTGGTCCCAGACAAAAAAATGAAACCAGGTTAAATCTCTGGTACTTAAAAAGAAAAAAAAAAATAGCCCTTTTGAAAACAGGAGAGTTTTTATATTCCCTTCTGCCATCTCTATGACTTTACAGAAAGATGTCTTTTGGCTTAGAGTCTAGGGTTTTATTTGAAAAAGAAATTTGTCAGATGAGGATTTAAGAGAAAAAAAAAAAAAGTACTCTCAGGTTTTGCTTAATACAGGAAAAATTTCATCAATTTTCAGCTCAATTTGTTTCGGTTTCATTTTGCTTTCTACAGATAAAGACTGGTAAGTTTTAACATAGCTCAAACTCAAGAGCTGGAACTGTGGGGTTCCCCAGCTCTGCTCCCCTGTTCTGCAACGGTTCCTGGGGGCAGGTATTCAGAGTGAATCTGTTACTGGGTGAATCTGAGTATATTTTACCATGAAGTAAGTTCAGCATTGAGAGGACATGAGAATCAAACAGAAAATGCATTACCAATATGTGTTTGAGCAACAGAGTAACTAATTCACTACTGAAAACCCCGTACTTAGACATTACATGGCAAAATGCTTAATTCAAAACCGGTTTGTTACCAGGGTAACAGTAGTAAAACATGAATAGTCATTTAAAATTTTTTAAAAGTAAATTTTTCATCCTTTTAGTCCAAGAGTATTTTATATTATCATTGCTTTAAAAAAAAATCCAACAAACAAAACTAAAACTTTTGGGCCTTTTGATTGATGAAAACCTTTATATTAACATCCAGGACATGAATATTGCTCTAATACGTGTACTCATCAATGAACCTTTTCCCTTAATTGTTAGGTTATTGTAAATAGTTATTGCAATACTACCATAAAATACACTGTGGCCTTTGAAGATCCTTTAAAGATTTTTCCTTTTCCCATTTTAATTGCCATTCACCATGGCTGCTACATATGTCAAATCACAAACTTACCATCAAAGGGATAAGAATTTTTTATATAACTTTCCATTTTTGTTTGCATCAATGACCAAATGTGATGTTTCTTGAAGATCTCTGACCTATAAAATGAGGCTACTATAGATATAAACATGCTAACCCTCACAGACAAAAGTATTCCCGGGTTCATCTGCACAAGTATTTGCACATTGGCTCAATGCTTAACGAACTTGACTGAAAATCCACTACCTGATTAAACTTGGATGTTGAAATCATGTCCTACAAATACTGCAAAAAACACAATTAGTAACACAGATGTACAGCAGACGAGAAAGTACAATAAGGTATTTATTTACATATGACAATACTCTGGCATTACTGAATTTCATTTCTCTCAGAGAACAAGGTCATACAGATCAGAATGAACACACAATATTAGACATCCCCAAACGAATGTTCCCCCTTAGAACTCAGTACAAAGAGAGGGGCGTCACCTGACGTTATTCGCTTTAGAAAATACAGTTTCAGGCAATCCTGTCCGCCGGCTAACACCTCCTGCCCCTCTGCTGATCCCGCCCTGTGCCGCTGCTGCCCTCGGCTGGCCCCCGGACGACCCGTCGGCCCTCGGCCGGCCCCCGCCCGCCCCGGCATCTGCCGCCCGGCCCGTCAGCCCTCGGCCGGCCCCCGCCCGCCCCCGCCCGCCGCCGCCCGGCCCGGCAGCGCCGCCGGCGCCGCTCCCTCGCCGTGTGGCAATGCTAGAGCGCCCCCTGCCGTTGGGACGGCCGCTCCTCAGCCGCCGCCGCCGGGAGCGGCCCGAAGCCGCCAGCGCGGGGCCGCTGCGGAGGGCAAGCCGTGCGTTTGGGCCGACCGCGTTGAAGCGGAACAGCTCCAGCGGTGCGTAACTAGCGGCTGGATTTAAACTTTTAAACTTTCTCTCACAGACAAGGGTTTCTTCCCACTCTTTCTGCTGCAGCCTAGTAAAAGTAAATAGCTTTAAATCACGTGAACCATTAAGAGCAAATGTTGAGCCCACACCATGCCACAAAGTAAGGCCTTTGGTTAAAAAAAAAAAGAAGTAAATCAAACTCAAGTAAATTAGGGCCACAAAAATTATCAGGGGGCTGGAGCACCTCCCCTACGAGGACAGGCTGAGAGAGTTGGGGTTGTTCATCCTGGGGAAGAGAAGGCTCTGGGGAGACCTTACAGCGCCTTCCAGTGCTTAAAGGGGGCCTGCAGGAAAGACAGGGGCAATCTTTTCAGCAGGGCCTGCCGCAATAGGACAAGGAATAAGGGTTTTAAACTAAAAGGGGGCAGATTTAGGCAAGATAGAAGGAAGAAATGTTTTACAAGGAGGGTGGTGAAGCACTGCAACGGGCTGCCCAGAGAGGTGGTAGAAGCCCCATCCCTGGAAACATTCAAGGCCAGGCTGGACGGGGCTCTGAGCAACCTGACTCAGCTAAAGATGTCCCTGCTCCCTGCAGGGGGGTTGGACTAGACGAGCTTTAAAGGTCCTTCCAGCCCAAACTATTCTGTGATTCTAAATTAATCTCAAGGAAAACTGCTGTCTTCCACACAGTGATCGAATGTACATAGAGATGGAAGGCACAAGTGAAGGCTAGAGACTGAAGGTAAATTAGGTGCTGAATCTGGAAATATCCCACACAGCTCATGTGCTTAACTGAGGTATCAAAGTGGTTCTAAACCTTCCCCTAGTCTTTGAAAAGTGGGAAAAATGTTTGAAAAACTGAACTGCCATACAAGTACCCCTCATTTATTCTGTTTAATACCAAGAAACCTTTAAGCAAGATGGTGCTTCAATAAATTGTCTGCAGTTAAGTGACAGGCATAGAGATTTTGTGCTTGCTATCACCAACTATCCTATCTCAAATATATATCTCAATCATCATATTTATAGTTAAAATGAAATATATTCTTGAATCCTAGATCAAAACATTTTGGATAACTCACAATTGCAGAGTCAACATTACTGACTTGGAATCCTAGAATTAAGGGTGTGAATGACACCTAGAAACTCAAACAAATGGGTTGCTTGTCAGAAATGCAAAAAGAATTGTTGCAGCTCTCAGTTCTGCCAGGTAAATGGAGTTGAAGCAGTACAACATGTCCTCCCACTTGCATGAAACACTACAAAATATTTAAGGCAAGTATATTTTCCACATCACCCACCAGCAGTCACTCAAAACCAAAAAAAAGTTAATTATTGATACTTCTACAGTTTCCCATGAAATTAAATAGACTAATAAAATACCATATTTCTATTGCTCCACTAACAACTTAGTGAAGAACAATGATTTATGAGCCTATTTCTATAGTCATTCAAAATAAAGAATCAGCAGAATAAATTATTCTAGTTTATAATGAGTGATACATTTAAGAAGCACTGTGGGTCTTGTCAGTGTTTCTTCAACGTATCAAGAAAAAGAGTAAGAATGGAATAAGGAGACAGTCATCATTTTATTGCCTTTACTTGCCTTTTTCTAATTAATTAGGTGGCTGACAGAAAGAAATCCCTTGTATGGAAAATTATTACATGATTTAATAAGGGGGGAGGGGAAGAAAAACACATTCTGTAGAAATTTCTTTACCCCTACTCTTTTTGCTCCTTCCCTCATTTCCTCCACCTTTCTCCACAAAATAATTATTTGCCTAACAGGGAACGTTTCTTCCCACACCTCTTGGGGTAATAAAACACTGTCTGAGCATCTTGTGTGTGCCCTCTGTGGTAGAAACAAGCACTTTGTATTTGAAAGGGACTATGCAGAAAACCAACGCTTGCTTTTCAGTTCAAGAGCTGCTGGGTAGCTAAAGTTATTGGTTAATATTAGTTCATTATTATATATGCAATAACCCATCTGTAACCTTCAGATACTTCTAAACCTTGATGTTTATTTTCTATTTCACTACAAGAATTTATAATTGGACTTATAGTCCTTAAAACGTGTAGCTAGACATGAAACAAATACAACATAGTATAATTATCTTGTATAAAAGTCTTTCCATAAAAAGTGCTGCATATTGCATACGCTGGGGAGCCAGGCACACATTGTACTGGCTCACCACTGTCATGTGTATATATATATACACACACATATACATACACACACACCCCCCTACCCCACCAATACACAACATTTCACTCAATGTTTAAAATCATCTTTTAATATTGAGAATTACTACTCCTCTATAGACAGTTACAACACATCTTTTCTCGCAAACCCTCAGCTGTACTTCAAGAAAGGGTCAATGTACTTTCAGGCATTTCCCTTTAGAGAATCACAGCTTTCTTCCGTGTGGGGTCTTTGGCAGAAACGGATGGAGCTGACTGAAAAGTCCCTTCAGACTTTTGTTCTTATCAAAGAAAAACAAAGAAAGTCATTTTGATACAAGTTTTTCTTCTCTTTGAAAATTAAAATAGTGTCTTCATGTGTTACTCATTTCTAATTTCCCCACTTTCTCCTATTTTCTTCTTACAGTGTTTGTTCCACTTTCTTCAATGGAATAAAGAAAGAGGAGAGACTGTGTTTCCGTACCGCCTGGTTTTTTGCTCTTAAGAAGGGAATAATCCACAGAAACTGTGTAACAGCATACAAAACATTATTTTCTTTTCCTTTCATTCCAGACAAGGTCTTTTTTACCCACCAATTCTGCTAACTGGTTAACCAGAGGGAGAATCTGACATGACAGTTGACATCTTTCAAGCCCCAGGGCCCAGAGCTCTTCAAGTCACGAAAAACTCTTTTTGGGATAGCATTCTGCTTGCTTAATTCTCCAGTGAAGAAGCAGTAGAAAGGGAAACAATCATCACTCATCTGAACCATGCCTAGTTTTATGAACAAATGTTTGTCATGCGGCATTTTATTCAATAATCTCTCAGTTCTTCTTGTTCTTGAATAAGACGACCAATAATCATGACCCTGGAGCATTATTAGCATATTTCTGACCACCTGTAAACACTATTAGGCTGTGTGTTCCTACTGTGCTCAATATCATACCTAAGCAAAGTGTCTGAACTGAAAAGCTGACAAACACAATAAATGGTGGGAAATGGCTTGAAGCAAAAAATGAGTCAGTAATGAAGTATGAGCACTTTCTGTGACAACATACTCAGCTACTGCTATTGTTTCCAGCAATTAAAAAAAAAAAAAAAAAAAAACCACCACCAAACAGTTTTAAGAAACAATAGCTATTATTCAAGTGAAAAGTACTTGTTACGATACCTAAGCTTTTGGTCCCAGTCTTATCCCTCTGTTACTGGTATTAGATTTCACGTCAAAGCAACTTTAGAGGTGAACCATGTACTATCTTAAGCAAGGATGTATTAAACATTGGTGACGGTTTAACAGGGGTTAACTGATGATTTAAAAAGGGTTAGCTGGTTTACTTAACCACCTGTGTGATTACATTAGAAAAGAAAACCAGGTCTATCACAGACAGTTAAATGCCTGCATGTATGCAGGGACAGTTGCCTACTGTCTTCAGCAGTTGGCTGCACAGCCACAAACGGATTTAACAGTTGTCCTAAAAAAAGGCAATATGAGTCTTTGTTTCCCTGCCTGTAGAATAACGACAAAAGCAGACTTACAAAAACAACAACAAAAAAAAAAAAAAAAAAAAAAAAAAAAGCGCCCTACGACGCATCGTGTTACTATTCTAGCTGTAACTTAAGTACAGTTCAAATGAGGTAATTAATCATTAGCTTGTTTTTTCCTCAGAAATTCTTCACACTGCTTTCCATTCTAAAGAGGGTGCAAATAAGGACTTCAAAATGAGATGCTTATTGAGAAATCAGAAGTCTGGAATCCATTCACATTTGGCTTTCAGCAATACTTTACTTTGAGTGAATCATTGTACGAGTGCTGTTTTGTTACCCATATAAATCTGGGAATAAGAAGACCAGTAAGTACAGAGATAGCATTATTCTACACTCCCACTGCGACTGAACAACAAAAGAACACTGGCAGATAGCATTAGCTTTGGCCCTAGATCAAGAGACCTGGCATTTAGGAAAGCTAACAGGCTGAATCTGATCTCTGTTTTCACAGGGTTACCACGGGACTGTGCACTAATCTAGGCCTATTATAGATGTAAGAGGTAGCTAGATCCCTTTACTGAATTTACACAGAGAAAGAACTACATCTCAGTATAATAAATGTCTCCCACTAACAGGTTAACAATTTACCTTGCTATAGGTACCACGGTGGCATTGAAACAGTATTTATTAAAGCAAAACCAGTTTAATCTTAGGCTTCATCTTCCATCCAACACATCCAAAGCATTTTATGAAAGAAAGCACATAGACTGTGTATAAACTGAACCAAGTTCTGTTCTCCCAACGCCATGCAAACTGGAATCAAATCCACTTGGCTCAGTGTATTTCTAAAAGCAAAGCAGGTCATGTGGGGCTATGTTTGCATTAAGCATACAACTGTGTATCGCAAGGTTGCTGCACTCAGCAGTGCCTTACTGACTCAGTCTGCGCTGGCTGCTCTGTAATTGTATAAAACATCTTTCAAACTACCACTGCCTCCAACAGTAATCATTTCTAATACTGTTACTAGGGAAAATAAATTGATAGTACAGAGAAAGCTCCCGACTACCACTTTTAAATCCACGTTAACTCTATCTCAGAAAATGTGCTGCAGGATCAGAGCAAAGTAACACGCCGAAACAACACTTTGGAATAATTTCTATACAGGCAATAGCTAAGCAAGCAGTCCTTGGCCAGGACTTAGGAGGGACATGACAAAGGTCTATAAAGATCTGTATCACTGTATCACTGACAATGTTTAGAAATTGATTTGTTTGTTGCTTCTTCAAACAGGGTAATTACATAAACATCGTATTAAGCCACCAGAAAGAGGGTTAAAACAAGCAAAAGAGATAGTTTTTCTGTTCAGTGTATTGCTAAAGCCATGCAACTCCTTGCCAAAAGATGGTGCAGAGGCTAGAGTATCACAAAGTTTCAAGGGCAGACTGGGTAAGATCATGAAGAGAAAGATGTTTAAGATCATTGAACATAAGGAAAATACATGCTTTTCAGAAAGGTCCTTCCTTCCTTTCAACTACTTGAAGTTCAGGTGGTTGAAGTGCTGGGAGACTGCTAGGAAGAAACATCATAATGTTTGCCCCGAGCTGCTCCTCCCTAATCATGTTTCTGACGGCTGTTGGATGGGACACTGGTCTAGACAGAACCTTTGGGCTGCCCTTTGCAGACACTCTTTACATTCTTATAGTCATTGCTCACTAGCAAAAAATAACCCTAAATTTTATTATGCATTCAACCTAGTCGCTCACCGGGGGGAAACACTTTTAGTAAAGGATTCATATGGGATTGCCTATGTCTCTCCTTACAATCTGTTGGAAACTGCTGGGAAAATAAAATAACTCCGTGATTGACTGGTACCATTTGAAAACCCTTCTGCTCTTATTTCAGTCCTTTGTTCCACCTCAGATTCAAAGAAATACTTGTCATTTTCTAGAACCTGCAGAAAATTTCAAGGCTTATAGAAAAACAATTCCTAGAAGTATGTGTTCTTAAGCTACTCTGGCTGCTTTTGATCTGATTGTGTGGTAACACCTTATCTAGTAAGCATACACCACACGCAGGATTATTTTTTGTTTTCAGATGCAGAACATATGATCCCCATTAATAGAGGAAGAGACACTTCACAAAAGCCACGTGAATAAAATCTGTCAGGGATACTCAGGCCCTTCTCTTTTTTTCAGATTAGGTCTTGGTTTTGCCATTTTCATTTATATCTAGGCACCAGAATGAGCAGCAAGCTTTGAAAACATGCAGAAGATTTACTACTTTGGTATTGCAGAATTTACCACCTAATCTCCTAGAGTACAATTTCAGAACACAGCTGCACATACTTGTGTCCCAAGGAACATAATTTTATATGGTTATGACATTTGGATATCAGGAGTGTGGACCTGGGATGCACAAGTTCTCTGTCTACTCCAATCTGCTCAGAGAGGCCACACACATTTGGCAGAAATCGACAAGCACCTATCTTAGCAAATCGGAACACAGTGAAGGCTGTTTCAACAACCTTTCCCTTTGCAGATTAATCAAAGATGCCAAAATCTTTCCTACAAGTTTGCATAACCTATGTCAGCATTTTCAAAATTAATCTAGTTGTAAAGAGTATTAAAGAAATATAGATCCTACCCCAACTACTCAACCATGTAGCATTCAGTGTTTCTTTGGCCTGCCTAAACTCATACCCATGAGAAAAGCATTCTGGCCATTCAGCAAGGTGAACCCACGCAGGCAGATGGTAGCCAATGATAGACTGTCAAATGCAAATAACTAGTTTCCAAAGAAATATCTCCTAATGGCAAACACCAACTAATTAGGCTGTATAAGCAATTCCGAAAACATCCTACCTATTCATTTCTGTTGGCAAGATGAAGACTTAAATCACATTTCTGGGCATTTTGCCCCAATACCTCCTTTTCTGCTTAGACATCCATTTGAAGTATTCTTCTTAGCATACAGGGTTATTAGCATTCTGTTTAGCATCCAAACAATTACATACTGTTGTTTAAAAACCAAAACAACCAACTAACCAAAACTCGCCGTTCACTTCTGAGTTCCAGGACGAGCAAATTTACTTGAGTCAGGTAAATCACTGGAACCCAGCAAGTCTTAATTTAATGAAAAAAAACCCCACTTTAATCTTTTTAAGACATATATTAAAGTTATTTAGTAATAATATCAAGGCAAGGTCCACATTTCTTTGTACGTATGTTTCTATGGAAGACAGCAGGCTGGATCTTCCAGCATCTCAAACACAAGACATTGCACAGACAAATTTTTGCATTAGACAACAGTAAAAAGAATAATCGAATCCAACGTCTGCTTTACATGGCACAAGTCACTACCAAATAAGTAATATTAGCTGTATGCTTATCTGTGCTAATATTCGCATTCTAAAGATTAAGAGCCAGAGATATAGAATGAATGACAAATAATTTTGCACATTCAGATCTTCACCCTTATCTTTTACAGTGAGTGGTTTTGGGTATTGAGAGTCAGTGTCCATGGCATAGCTTTTGGGGAGAAGAAAACAAAAGTTGTTTTTCTGGCCTCTACCTCTATGGAAAGGAAGACCTCCCCGCTCTGTCCCTGGAAACCAATATGTCCGCTCCAAGATGAACTTAGGAGGAGCTCAATTCATTTGCCAGAACCAATTAAAGATACATAATTATTAAATATGTTATTATTTGGAATAATCATTGTAGTGAAACAGAGATTAATCACAGAATCACAGAATGTCAGAAGTTGGAAGGGACCTCGAAAGATCATCTAGTCCAACCTGTGCACAAATATCAGAATGCGCTGTGTCTTTCATCCAATGCCTACTTTAATGAAAATTCTAAGAAGAAAATTTGTCCCAAAATGTCTAGAATTCACAGATTTTTACCAAAATATTTACCTTTGTCAGGATTTGCTGTTTACCAGTTTTGTCCACAAAGTTTCAGCCAATATATTTACAATCTCTGTAATTTTGTAATATAACTGTTCATAGAATAAATTCACTGAAGCGCTAAATTTGTATCTTTGCTCTTAGAACACATGAATTTTGAGTTATAGTGAAGGTTGTTTACTAAACCTTTCTGGAAAACTTTGCCTTGGATATGACCCACATGTTAGTGAGAGGTAACGTGCTGCCCTGGTTAAACTGGCCCCATACCTACATAAAGGCAATCACACTGCAATACAGAAGAAAGCAAATGTTTTTTTTTTCTGTGAAGTGGAATATATTAAGGGAACCATAAAAATCACAGAACACAACTTGCAGCTCTAAAGCTATAAATATGTGCGTTCACGCATGTTGGGAAGTCAAATAGAAATGAAATACAAAAATCTGCACCAAGACTCTGTGTGCAAAAAGCATTTAAGAAAAGGAAACAAAAGAATTGGGAAACTCCACAGAAGTAACAGTCTGTGTCACAGAATTAAATCTTTCAGGGGCCTCCTATGTACATTGTGACAAAACACCTGCAAGTAGAATTTACAGCTCTGCTCAGTCATTAATCCTTTAAAGCTTCAGAAGAGGTAAGTTTAGGTGAACACCACTTCCAGTTCATTTCAAACCCAAGCTCAAAAGGAAACCTTTAATCTGTGGTTAGAAACATCCTGGCAAAAAACTAAGCCATGATTTATCAGTTGTCTTTGTTCTGGACCTATTTAGCAGACTGCCCAAGATCAATGATAATTCCATTTCATTGACAAAGGAAAAGATCCTACTGAAAGTAGAGAAATGAGAGCGGATACCTTTACAGTAGATTCAAAAAATAGGGTACACAATTTCCAGCTGCAGAACAAACACAACAGATCTCATATATACATACACACGCACAGAATTGGTCCTTTTTTTTTTCCCCTGAAGTGCCCTTAAATTTTTCATCTAAAATTTTCTATTGAAGGAGAAAAACCACTTTTTAAAAAAAAAAAAAAAAAAAAAAAAAAGTAATTCTGTCCTATGCTTTTGGAAGTGCACCACAACAAAGGTAAAGGATATATCCCTCCCACCTTATACCAGCAGAAGAGGAGCTTTAGAGAATTTCACTGGAGGTAGTGAAATCCTGACACAATAAATTCAATTGAAATTAGCAGTACTTTCATCTTTCTGTCATCATTTCACTTGGGAAGACACAGTCCGCCTCCTGCACACGCAAAGTTCCAGAAGAATGGGAAGGCAAGGCAACAACAGCGCAGGACAACATTGATTTGCAGCAGGAAAGAAGCTGCCTTCAAGCAGCATTTCCACCACCTGCTCGCCGGAGATAGCAGAAAGCAAGTTCTTTCTACTTGATGTAAGACAGATACTGTTAATGCTATAATAATAATAATGTACAAAAGGGTTTGGCTTGTGGATCTTGCGTAACAAGCTAGTGAATTACAAGCTCCTAGAAAACCAGCAAAAGAGGGATCTTAACGATCACGTGAGCTAAGCATTACAATGACATTTTAAGCTGGCGTTACACATGCATTCCTAGTAATTAAGATATATACAACCTTTACTGACATTGTAGAACTCAGTAAAACTTTGGGCTGGCAACATCCTCCAAATCTTACTAAGGTATTTAAAGCACCAATAGGTGATGAAGTGATATCCTTCCTTAAGTCCTGTACGTTAAGATTACGTTGGGCAAGGATTTTTATTTTCAATTAATTTGAAAAAGTCTGAAAGTAATCATTCTCACTGTCAGTACCAAACAATTTCCATTTGTTTTATACCAAGCTCAGTACTGTAGGTGAAGAGCGAATATTCCAATTCACAGCTGCAGATTTTCGTGTTACTTGCTTTCCATTGTTTATTCTTACTGCACTTCATATATATTCATTGGGATTTCCATAATGATCCTCAAGAGTTTGTCATTTATGAAGATCCCTCTTCCCAAGAAATTGCATTGCCCACAGGTGAACAGTTAGCTCTCTGAAAGCCCTCCCAAACTTTTCTGACTACCCAGCCTGTGTTTTTATGTAATGTGCACATACACCTATAAATACCCACTCTTTTTTCTTGTTTGTGAAAGCCGAATACTACTACCTAATAGCCATAAGCTTGCGTAAAGAATATGAGCCCTCTGCCACACAACTGGGCATTTATTTTTGCACTTCTTAATCCATTGGTTCTTATGGAGTCTATTCCATGACAACACATCAGATCCCACACCCATGACTAAGTAGTTTCCTTTGTATCTTACTGTAAAGCACTTTCTCACATGAATTTTTAAACATGTCAAATAACTTACCACAACCAGATCTCTGTTAACTACCATTTTGTTGACAAGAAGTTATGGAACACTAGAAGCAAGGCAAGATATCACTCTATGATAATAGCTTTTGAGGTCTTACATATCTGAAACATTTCTCCTAAGTACTTTCAAAAGTGTCCTTTCATTTACAAGAGAAAAAAAAATGTGTCCGTGCTCAAAGTATTATTATTTAGACATAGAAACACTGTAAAAAAATAAAATAAAGAATATAACAAATATCTGCATTCCATTTACAAACATGCTGTATTACCTTTTATTCCTATGGATATCAGTTCCTGCTAACTGCAACGATAGCAGTAAGATTCATATAGATGTGATGAACACACTATTCAGAAAGACAATAAACAGTGAATTCCAGTTCTGTAAACACACGTTATTGAAAATGTTTATTTTATTCAGCATCAGAGTTATTACTGATGTCAATTTAAAATAAATGCAATGCCCAAAGACTAGAATTAGCAAATGGTGTTTGTGTGCAATCCATGTATCTCATCCAGTATATTCCTGATGCTTTCAATACAAACCTCTTCTTTCTGATGTTTCATGCAGGCTTGCTGCCATACCTCTTCAAACCCTTCATCTGAAATGATCACACCGATGTTGCGGAGAATTTGTGCAATCTACAAAACAATTCATGTAATTCTGGTCAGCATTTTCTTTAAACTATATAGTCTGGCTTTTACATGTGTTTGCAATCTCTATTTGCCAAAGAATATTTTCCCACTCTTAAATAAAAGCTACAAACCACATGCTGCATCCTTAACCAAAGAAGTTCCTATTTAAGTAAATCTGAATCTTACTGGGATGAAAGCTGTGGTGTACAAAAGTGTCTTTAGTTAATAAAGTGATGTTGATGCCACTTCAGCATTGGAAAAATCAAACACAGAGGATTCAGAGAAAAGTAAACGTTTTTTAAAAGCCCTAAGTCACGTCCTGTTTACCCATTGTATTTTTACTGTTTGCAGTTATCGACACAGATCAGATTATACTATAGCCTGCATTTCACAGCAAGAATACTGTACGCAAGATCTTCAACTAGTGTAGAAGTAGGTGAAGTGACCAAAATGAAATGGTTCATATCAACCTTGGATCTTGCTATAGTTTTACACCAAAGTAATTTAGCAGAAACTTTCCCCCCCCCCATGTTTTCTCACTTGGATGCTTCCTGCTGTATACCTCATTACACTGACATGTTGACTCATTACAGGAAGCTGATTTTAAGAGGACATAACTTGTGCTTTTGTTAGTAAACAAAATTTCAGTCACATTGTGTGTTTGTGCATGTGTGTTATACTTATGCTCTTGAGACTTTATGCATGCTTTGATAAAGTAAGACCTTTACCACAGTCAAATCAACCCTGTTTGTCATCTTCCTCTAAAACTGTCTTTTGTATAAATTTTGCCTGATCCATAGTGCAGCAAATCTGCACCTTTGTCTTAGTCAATAAATTTGTGACAGTTAATGCCAGCTGAAATTACAAGGGGAAAACATGGACTAAATTTTGTTTCTTCAAGCATAGGTATTGTTTCAGTTAAATCAATAATATTACTCATGAGAAAAACTAGATTTCATCTAATGTCTTCAACAAGCTAATGAAATTTAAAAGTTAAACTGAAAGCAACATTCCATTACAGGATACCACTGCAGGGACAACAAAGGACTACATGTTCTCATAACTTTGCTTCACCATATTAAAATACAACTCTGTCTCGACTTATCAAGAGCCATAAAATAACCACTGACTAAACCACAGACTATCAAGTGTGCAGATGAGGTTAAACTGACCCTTGCCTATTATCAACAATCACGATGAATATAAATGACACACTACTACTCAGTTACGTGACACATATTCTCTTCAATAGACTATGACAATTCCAGTGAAGAAAACATCAGGCCCTAGAATGATTTTGTTCTTTTGTAACATGAGAAGTCATCTCATGAAACTCTTTAGAGTCAGAATTAGCATTCATTTCTACAGGCCTACACAAAAACCGGTGGTATTCAGTAACTCAGGGCTTTCACATAATAATTTCATTAGCTATTATATGTTTGAAAATATTAATAACAAAATAAATCAAAGACCATCACAAAAAATACTGAAACAGTCCATTTTGTGAGTACAGGGTGATTTAACACACTCAGAGGTGTCTCTGTACTGAGCTCTGTATAGCCCCCATAGTCCACAATGGAGTATCACATCCCAGGCCACATTATAACTTCAAAGAGTTCTGCTGAGTGCTTGACAGGCATAACGGGCTTCGCAATGAAGCATGAATTGTACTTACTGTTAGCTGTGTTCTGCATGCACAGATCTACTGCTTCAGAGCTAGACCGGGAAATGATAAATGCTCACCTACACAACATTCTGACGAGCCATTTTACAGATACGTATAGAACGTGACACCACACCTTTTACATCCCCAGCTACTAACTAGCAACATTATTTTCTGTAAAATACATATCCAAGTTACAGATCCACTTTCAAATGTGACTGCCTATTTAATATAATGACTAGTAGAGAGGGAGAGGTTGTCAAGGCTTCTGTTTTCATTTTAGATTGGAATTTCACATTTTGTTACAATTTTCTCATAAATTGTATTTCAAGTAATGAAGTTCTCTCTTCGTATCTTTCTACTAGAAAATGCATACAAATGTAGAAGCAGAGAGTAAACAATACTGAAGAAGCAGCAAAGTCGTTTCATTATTTATGTGGGAGGATCTCTGGGCTATGGGATAATAGAGTGGTAGCAGCCCCCAGAGATACCTTATATAAAAATCATAGAGTCCCCAAGTAAGTCCTTACAGTTTCATGCCCTGTCTTTCTCCTCAGAAATATGAGATGACACAGCATTGGCGTGAGCCTCCCTATATCCTCTATCACTGTACAAGTCCTTTGTATATCTGAGCCTATGACCATGACTCAGCAGAGCACTTACAAGGTGTACCCAAGCAGTTTGCTGAATTTGCCCTTAGCAAAACCTGCAAGTTTGTTTGAGGAGAGACACCCTGGGTAAAATTTTCCTGAACATCCCTCTGCAATAGAAACTAGTTTTAGACACCTGTAAAGACCTTCTTTTTACGAGATTTTTAAGACAACTACTCATAGAATAACTTAGGTTGGAAGAGATCTCTTGAGATCATACACCCAACCACATAATCAAAGCAGGGCTAACTTTACCATTAAACCATGCTGCTTGGGACCTTGCTCAGAAATTTGAGTATGTGCAAGGATGGAAATTTCACAGCTGCTTTGCACTTCTCACATTGCAGAAATGGTGAGTCACAGACTCTTAAGCCCTAGGTTAATTACCAACCCTCATTCAACACAGCATTTGAATAGCACCAATCTGGCATAATTCCTTGGATTACCTATTGAAGTTGGATCTCAATAACATTAATATCTACCACCTTTATGAATAATTTTTAATGTGAAGAGTACATATTTTTCAGACAGAATGGATGTAAAGAAAGATGGTAATGTTGCAACAATTAATTTTACAACCTGTTTATTTGATAATATGACTTTCCACTCCCACATGGCTAAAGGTACATTTATCTTGGAAGAATATTCTGAAGAAATGCACTATACCTCTGCCTTTGGTCTCATTTTTAAAAAGTCTCTTTCATACACTCCCTTTTGACTGAAGACAGAAGGGAATAACAATGCATAAGCATTGGGCTCATCGCCATAATTTGTTCTGTCACTGATGCGGCGAATTTGAGGAGCAGGAATATCTGAACGAATAGTCGGAACACCACACACTGGGTAACCTGTGGAAATCAATCAATAGGTAGCATGGGAAAACCTGTATGTAAAGACAGCGCCAGAGAGGATAAAACAGTTTGTATGAAGTAAGAACAAATCTGATACTTGTCTCGTACAGGTTCAATAACAAGTTATATAATTATCTTCCTCATCTCTTTTTTCATATTTTTAGAATTCCTAGCTTCAGTATATCCTGAAGCATGACAACAGGAAATCTTGGGGTAATATTCTACTACTTACCCAGCACTTCCAGCTGAAAACATTTTTAGGTGATTCCAAGATACTGTTCTCCTAAAATTACTAGTATAATTTCTCAAAGATGTCTAAACTAACTTTCACGTTTTGAACAGGTTAACCACACCAAACATCCAAGCAATGCCAACTTCCAAGCCATAATCCTAAACAAACTTAGTTTAGATAAATTAATTCGCTATTGTACATTAGTAGAACCTGTAGCAATACTTTTAAAACTTATTCCAGATTTTGTTTTGAATAATGCTCAGAAGTGAGAAGTACAGACCGCTGTACTTACAGGTTGTTGGGAGACCACCTACTACAGCATTATACTGAGATGAAGTTGTTTGGTAATTTGCAAATACATGATCTGTTGATCTTGTAAGCGTTTTTGGTGTCTTTTCTGAGCTTCCCAGTCCTTTTACCGCAAAATCTTCCTGCTTCAGCAGTGGCTCCTCATTTATCTTTGTGTCTTCAGGCAGAACAGGAGCATCTAGTTTTTTCCGTGTAAAGAAAAGTTATGGTACAGCCTGGATTGATTATCAGCACATTATAGACTAAGAGGTAAAATCCATTGCTTGAATCCTTGAAAAACTATAAAGTAGGTAACAAAATTAATCTGCATTTCTGACAATGCTTCTAAGAGATTTTTTACTTTCTCTTGAATTACAGGACATTCTCAACATGCAACACAGAACTCTACGGTTCTGAAATACATTTGTATCTGAGGCTCTGCTGGTGGTAGGTGAGGACTAAATGCACTCTCTAAATCCCACCCTTCTAAAGGGCAATGTCCTTTCAATAGCTGTTGTACAAACAAGATCATTTCCACGACTTCCCAGTATTAAGTCATCTACCTTTTGTTATTATTTTTTCTTCAAACTCTTTGACAGCCATTTTGTCTTTCCAGTTCAGAAAGTTTACAAACTCCAGATAATTAATCAGACCATCTTTATCCAAATCACAATAGTCAAATAATGAATCCAGGAGCTCATCATCTAGATTCAGATTAAGCTGAAAACAGGACTTCCGTAGGTTGTCCTTGTCTATCATTCCATCACCATTCTATTATAAATAAAAGAAAACAGTTGTTATAACAGCCATTATAAAAAGGAACACATATATATATATATATATATATATATATATATATATATATATATATATATATATTAGTGCCAGGTACACATTTCAGAAAAGTAACATTGTTGAATACAAAAAGAAACCCTGAGTAATTTAGAAATTAAAAACCTGGATATAAAAGTGTCAATAAATAATTTTCAACTTAAATAATACAGTGAATTGTGACAGGGTATTATGACAAGATAACGATCTAATCATAAATGTTGAGGCAAAGGCAAGATTTCTTTTGAACATAAGGCATCAGTCATTTTGTATAAATTACAATTAAATTATATAGCACATGTCAATTATAATTTTTTTTTCCAGAGAGAAAAAAAGAAAAAGATCTGAAATTCCGATGCTTGGTGACTCAGTCCAAAAGTACAGCTTGAAAGAAAATATGAACATAATCCCTTCAAATTTTGAAGGGCAAAAATATGCTAAGGTTATTGCTGCTCACATGTCCCTTGCTTGCTGTTAACTTGGATATTCCAAATACTGTTCTGAAAGGCTCCAAATACTGTTGTGTTTAATTCCATAGCATATCACAGTAGATTAAACATACAATAACTATGAAGTTACCTTGTCTTTATCATACTCATCTATATTTGCCTTCCTATGCTTATGTTTCTTCATGTCTGTATCTCCATAGCACAGGAGTGCTAATGTCACACATTCCTTTACATGTCTACTTTTTTCAAAGCCCTAACCTTATCATAATGCCTGAATGCTTCTAGTAACATGTCAAAATTCTCATAGTTAGCTTTCTTCAAACTTTGCCGAACTGCAGCCAAGACAGCTCGCTCTCTGTCTTTACCACGAAGGAACTCACATGGAACCCGGTAGTGAAGAAGATCATCAACTCCTACAAAAATAAATACTTCCTCAATTAGTTGTGCATATACAAAAAACAGACTTTTTTTTAAATGGCTTACAGTCTTAAGGAAAAGGAGAATTTCAGTTTAGAGATGCTGATTTTCAGCACTGCTGAACACCTGATACAGCCATTTCATTAAAAGATCAAATGGTCCATATGATGATTTCCTTACTCACATGCAGTTAACATCATAACTTTTGAAACATCTTAATATAGCTTCACAAATCCATCCACGGCTTGCAAAAGCTTCTGCCAGCAGTAAGAGTTATTCGATGTCCAGATAGTTGGAAATAAAACAACTTGGATTATTAATCTATCACTTCCAGTCTGTTGTATTTCAGGATACTTACAAGAACCAATGGGAAAGTCAATGCAATATTTCAGAAAATTATACACCATTGATTTCTAGAAAGACAACGTACTATTTCTGTGTTACTCTTCCCATTTGCTACATATCCTAACTTTATTAGTATTTTTAAACACTTTGGCACGCTGAGCTACAGTCTTCATCCAAGTCCCCGAGACACCAAGGTCACTTTCTAGAGTGCAAGAAGTTCATTCAGAGTCCAGTAACAAACAGGAGTAGCTCAACTAATCCCCTTCTAACAGCAATGCACGTGCATTGTTTTCTGCTTGTTAATAATGATTTTTTTTTTGTTATTCAGTTCCTTCTGCTTTCCTCATAGGACAAGCACACCTACACATTTAAAATACTTAACTTTATCACACTACATAGTAAAGCATGTATAAGGCTTATGCAGAATTTGAACAAGCCTTCTCTGGACTTGACTAAATAAATAACTTCAAGCCATTTTACATTTTTTGCTGCCTAACTATTCACTGTATCCCCTAGTTAAACATGTTAAAATACCATCAATCCCAACATTGACTATTTGATTGACTAGCTTTCAAAAATTTGTCGTAATGAAAATTAATAATTTTTATTTTCATTCTGTTTTCTGTCTCACTGCTACCTTCAAAACCTCATTATTCTTATTTATTGCTTGTTATTTTTACTGGTTTTATACAAGTGCCGGAAAAATCTTTGAAAATAAGACACATAATTGATTTAAATAGCCATTTTAACTTTGTCACTTAGATGTCAATATGAGTTTCCTGATGTTTCCCATTTTGTTTACTTTCAGATACAGAGGCTTTAAAAGAAAAAAAAAAGAAAAAAGAAAAAAACAAAAACCACCACACAAAACAAATATGATCATCCAAACCCTCTATTTTCTTTATTTCTCACATTCATTTTTTTCCTACTAACAACTTCAATTCTTCTCAACTTTTCCCTCCAAAAATTTACTGTCACGGTTAAATTTTTGTATTTTGCCTCTAAGATTTTAGGAAAATTATAAACTACACAGCCAACAGTAATTACTTCAGCATAGTTTCATCAACAAGATAAGATTTTATTCTGCCCCTGAACTTACCATATTCATCTGGACGGAGTAACATTCCAAATGTATGGCCTGGGGGAACATTCATAGTTTCTGCTATACTGTCAATAAGCATATTTCTTTGTTAATTGTCAAATAGTTCATTAATACGCAAAATAAACCCATGCTATAATTTAAAAATAAAAGTGATCACTGTTAGATAATTAGGGATGATACACATAGTTCACCTGAAATTTGTTTATCAGTACTTTGCTTCAAAGTTGCCATTCCAGACAAGAACACATTTATAAACCTGCTTAGAAGATTTGCTGTTTGTAATATAACACAATCAAATGTAAACATTAACTTTTTGAACATTTATACTCATTAAAAGGAGAAACAATCAATGCTATTTTTTTTCCCATAAGACAATGACAGAAATGAGTGAGAAAAGTCCTTATAACATACTAATCAAATAATAATGTTTAGGACAAACCAGATCTCCACCTGAAGTAATGTCTCCAAACAAACTACTTTTGGCCGAAGCGGAAAAACTGAGTCACATCTCTGTTTTTTCACATGCAATTTTGCGTCTACCAAAAACAACAACCAAGCCAATATCCATCTATAAAACTTAGCCCAGTTATTTATGAAAAAATTAAGATGCTGTTGGTGATATTAAAGAACTGTTTGTTTATTTCTTAATTTGAAAAAGATGCAATGTTCATTTTATCTCTATGTTTAATAATTGAAACTGTTACATAAATCAGAAATCTCCATCAAAATTGAAAAGAAAATCGGTGCTTTGTTCTAAAATATAAAACAAAAACACCCCACACAGAGATGGAAGCACTGCAATCTAAAAACTATGTGTATTTTTCTGTTATCGGTTTCATATTACACATAGGATGTGGATAGTGTAAAATTCACCAAATAAAACTAGGTTAGCTTGTATTTGTCTTGTAATATTAGTGCTGGGTTTGAGCTGGCACTGCAGCCCATATTCCCTGACTGATCATACTGCCTCACCTTGCTCACCCCCCAGGTCCACTTCACAGTAAGCTAGGACACAGCAAAGGGGAGAGGAGAAATTGCCTCACCCTGCGTTCACTCCTTACGGGTACTAGGGGCATAGTTCTCCAGAGTCACGTAAGCCTTTGGTCTTGAAATTAAATTTTGCTACCTAAGTCAATAAGGTTTTTTGCGAGTTTTCAGATACAATTTTGCAGAAATCTAGAGCATCTGCAAAGACAGTCTTTGTATACATTGAGGAACCCTAGATTTGTAGCACAGCTGGATCCTGACCATGCTGTACCTTAAGACTACAGTAGCTGCTCATAAGCACTATTCTGTAAAATTAAAAAACTGTTCCAGATCACCTGAGGCTGATGAAGCATTGTAATGATTTGTCTGAGATTGATACAAGCTGCTAGATAATAACAGAATTTAGTTCCATGTCCTTTTCCAAGGAAGTAATAAAGCGAGAATACAGATGATGTAACACAGATGACCAAAAATAGTGTCAGAATAAGTAAAATGGTCAAATCTTCAAACAACAGGCGAAACATTTCAGTTTTTTCAAACCTTCCTAGCTGCCAAAGAGAGGAAAAAACCTGAAGTGTTACAGTGTACTTGTAATTTGCTTGGTGCAAATTCAATCAATTCAGATATAGACCATCTAAACAGTAACTTAACTTCGCTACACAGACACAATACAGCCCTCACTAGTAATTTGTGTATTTGACAGCCTAACTGGGGCAAGCAGAAAGTCCCTTTCTGTAACTGAGCGCTTCAGTGGAAGCATTGAGCACATTTACAGTTTTTACCCAAGACAGAAAAAGATGTCAGAGACTCGGCAAACATGAGTGAATGTTGTTCTTGGAAGGTATCTTTGCTTACTTACGGATCAAGGACTCCTCCAAGTTGAGGTTGAAATTTTTGCTTGAAATCATCACTTCGTTTTGAAATTATTTTTGCTGCTCTTTTCCTACAAATAATGAAAGTAACTCTCACACATATTTGTTTATCAATATTCCAGAAATTTTCAATAATATTTTTAAATATTATTAATGTTAGAAGGAAACAGCAACTCCTCTGCAAGTCAAACACAAATTTAGTAACTGAAAAATCTTGCTATTTAAAATCAAAGGTGTCTTTCCATAACGCTAAAGACACGCCAAGTGCTGTTATACTATGGTAGGCCTGATTTAGATAAACTGTTCTGGAAATTACTGCTTGCATTTTCTGTTCAGTTCAATATGCTAAGAATGGGATTGTGAGATGTAAAACTACCTTCAAATATGAAGACTCGCTCTTCTTGAGAACTCACACTACTAATTAACTAGTTAACACATTGCAACTTACGCTTGTGGATCATAGAGCCAATTTAAGGATTTGGATACACTTCGCCCATCTTTAAAGTGAGGGGTTTCTATTCCATAGACAGAAGACTTGCTGAAGTTTGGTGAGTCATACTTCCTATTTATTGCTTCCCCTGTGGAAAAAAAGTAAGCATTTCAATCTGTATAATGTACTAAGATCTTCATTCTTAAGACAAAACAATGAAGAAACAAAAGCAAATAACTAATTAACAATTCTGTTCAATTAAAGATAACTAATTTGCATTCCCCATGTTTATTAAGTAGCTAGGAATACTCTTTGTCAAAGATAAAAGGCAAAATAAAAAGCAAAAACTAATCCAGTGGTAAAATAGTTGGATGTCCTTTTATGTCTGACTAAAGACAAGCCCAACAGAATTAATGAAAAAATACCAGGTAGCCTAAGTAGCGAGGGTAATCCAAACAATATAATGTCTGTACATGAGCAGAGACGTACCCCATTTAATGTACTGTTTGTTAAAAAAAAAAAAATGCTAAAAGGAAAAAATGTTTCTGAAGTGCTGCATTTTCAGTTTACTCTTGCTATGTTGACTTCAGTGGAAATTTTGCCACTGACTGCACTGCAAACAAGATACTACCCTACTTATTCATGAGTCTATTAATCCAGTCTTGCCCATGAAATGAAGTTTCACATACAAGAGTATCACATAAGTACTCTATGTAAGTGAGATGCAAGCACATGGTTTCTTGTCACAGAAAAAAATGTCATTCTGTTTCTTCAAGCTCTTTTCAATCACCTTTTGAAAAGAATGGCAATTAGAACTTTCAACAAATATTATTTGCTCCATGCTTTCTAATAAGAGCTTCCTCTGGCAGTGTGGCAGCATGCAATTTTTATGTTATTGTTCAAAACTGGGGCACATAGTTGACTTTTTTTTCATTTTCTTTGCTGTCTGTTTTTGGCTTGGCCTCTCCATGATCGTGTGGACAGAAGTTAAAGGAGACAGAAACAGATAATGAATAATTCTACTAAAACACCTAAGAAAGGTGGGGAGGAGGGGAAATAAAATTTCAAGTCTGGCCAATTTATACCAGTAGTACTTGTAGCAGAATTTCTCAGTGAGAGAACACAGTACTATAATTTCACTTCTACATACCTGCCCCTATATAAAATTTAATTATACAACTGAAATAACTGTATTGCAGTTTCTTACGTGTTTGGCCTGCACCTACAAAACTGATGGTACTTGTGCAATGGACAATTTTACTATAATACTAATCTTACAGAGCAGCAAGGTAAGTCTCTTAGCCTAAGTGGAAATGATGGAACTGGGAAAAATAGAAGTGGGTGCAAAAGTAATATATGTACTGCATTTCCAAGTGCTATTTGTCACTGTTCCTGTGCAGACCTGTGAGAGAAAGGGTAACCATCCCTGAGCAGACCACTTCATGCAAGTACAGCCCCCAGAGGCTGAAGCAGTGGAGGCACAGCCCACTGGAAGGGCAAAGACAGAGGCTGTGAGACAGACTCACAGGCAGGATGCTGCAGGCTGAGGAACCTACACTCCAGAGAGCCAGTCAACAGCCTGAAATTCCTTGTTACCAGAGCTTGACGCCGAGATCCCCATCAGAAATTCTAGCTGCCCTGAAATTCTGTTTGGATCCTGATAAAAGAGAGGAACTGGAAGTGAAAGCACTGGAAGGGGTTGGGCTCACAGTCTGTGGCTTTAAGCCCAAGATTGCTCTCAGTGACATAGACAACACCAAACTCAGTAAGTAACCAGAGCAACCAGGGCACCTATGAGTTTCTAGTTTCCTGGAAATACTTTGCTTTTTAAATAGCACCCAAAAGAAATAACGCTTCCAATTCCTTCATTAAGTTCTTATACTGCCTAATACACCCACCACTAGTAATAGTTTGTATCTCAGAAAATAGCATACAATATGTTGAAGACACAAAGAGGAACATTGTGTTTATACCTTTATTGACAGTAGAACTTTTTATGCAGTTTCTTATCAGCCTTTGAACTTACCCACATAATAATCATTGTGTGACACAATGTACAGATCATGTCCTTCTCTGGCTTCTTTATCCACTTCCTCAAAAGTTTTTGGTGGATTTATAAGCTCTCCAGCTGATATATCTGGAAAGTAAGGAATAAATATATGGTTGGGGAGGTCAGGGGATGGGTGTTTTGTTTGGGTGGTTCTTAATTTTAAATGATATCTTGTTAGAGAAGATGCTAATACTGTGGAAGAACGATTACTTCTTACCACATTTCTAGTCAATCTGTAGGAATCTTTCATGGGACTAGGGGGAAAAAAAAAAAAAAAAAAAAAAAAAAAAAATCACAGAAACTGAGGTGAACACAACTGTTGCAAGAGAGCTATATGGTAAACACATAAGTGATTTGCTCCAATCTAAGATTCACAGGTCAAGGTAATATCTTTTATTAGACCTATTATAGGGAAGGTAAGCTGTCAGCTACCTAAACAGGTCTCCAGGAAAATCTATAAAGACAGATCTGGAACAGAGCCAAAAGCCCTACTAAGTTACCAAATGTTCTCAGTTGCTTGTTTCTTCATCATGACTGAAAAATACTGGTACATTTTTGTGCCTTTCATTTTCCTAATAATAACAGTTCTATTATGCTGGAATTGTTGGAAGCATAGAATATGTGCTAGATACTAAATTGCAGATTATCTTGTATTTAAAAGAAATACATTTTAATGATAAATTTTCCTACCTTGGATGACTTTCATTCCAAACGTCGTATTAATGATATCCAAGCCCTTAGGTAACATAGAAGATTGATCATGTGATCTGCCCAAGGGTGCTTGACGATTACTACAGTAGATTGCTTCTTTTTTGTCTTGTATTTTTTGTTGAAAATTACTTTTGGGAAGTGGATTTATCAATGAAGCTGCCTAAAGACATCACAAACTCAAAAGGCAGGAAAAGCAGCCACATTTAGCCATTCAGACATCAATATGGCTAGCCCATCACACACACGTGAACAAAAGTTTGATCATAACTGTTCTAATGAGATCTTACATGATTACACTGCCATAATTTTATCTACCAAATTGCAAAACAAAACTACATTTTGAGAGAAGACCACCAATAACACTATTCTAAATCTCCAGCTAAATAAAGCACAGTGTGGGACAGAACTTTTTATTTTTATGTAAGTTTTTCCACTTGTTAATTTATAAAATTTCAGACTGCAGCCTTTCTGTTCTTAGCGTATATTAGAAACTACAGTCAAACTATAATATGACCAAAACTTAAATGTGAAAATTATTATAGTTATAACATCTTTGGAACGAAGCCTTCTGGTGCTTATGATTGAAAATATCTATTGTCTAGGCAGGTAAGACTATCTATTCTCTAAACAGCTACTCCCCATTCTGCCAATGCAGAATTTAAAGATTATATTTCAAGATATACACTGATATTGCATTTTAAAACGACATACCAACAGAACTTACTTCAGCGGGGTTTTCCAAGCTTAGTGCTAAGTTTGACAAAATTTTCTTCTCAGTGTACACACTGGGCTTGGGTCAATAGAAGTTACTTGTAAAATTAGGTCAATTTCAAGGTAAAAAAAAAAAGCTCAAAAATGTCCAAACAGGGTATTTTGATCCTCCCAAATAATTTGATTTTTCAGGCTACCCATCAAAGTAATGAGTTATTCTAGGGAGGGTGTATTATTGAACCCTTGTTGAGCGTTATATAAAGAAATATTGTAAAAAGTAGTAGCAAATACAATTGATCCAAACCCATGCTTAGCGAACTCCCTAAGATTCCATCTCTTCCTCCACTTAATATTTAATTAATAATGCAAAGTGAAACAGGCTAAACAAATCAATCCATTCAATGTAAAACTTGTGAGGGAGAACACCAAGAACTTGATTTTTTTTTCCATTTTGGATATGCCTAATACATGTCCTACTTAACATCCTCTAATATCAGGACTTATGTATTTCAACCTGAAGACTTATTTTTGAGACCTGAACTCTTCTTTGCCTCAACCTCTTCATTTGTAAAATAGAAAACTACTAACTTACAAGTCCAGGTGATGAAATGCATCATAAAAGTGTATTTTACTAACATAACTGTTATTTTCAGAGATTTAAACAACAATTATGTGATAAAATCACCAATGATCTCTTTAGTTGAGGTAAAGAATACACACAAAGTAGTCTGACATATCCAAATATCACTTTTTAGCTAACAAAATCAGTTTCAACCCAAAGGTAAGAAAGAAGACATAGTAATTACACTGAGCCTGTTCTCAGTCAGCAGTTCTCTTACTAACAGCTCAACAGGTTTTAACCCTGTAATCAGTAAAGAAGAAAGTAGAAAAAATTGTGGGTAGAAGACAGTTCATTAACTTAAACGTTGAAATTAAATGAATAATTCAGTAATCATTGCAGAAGTTAAGTCACTGATAAGATAAAAGTCACTGAACTTCAACAAAAAAGAACTGTTTTCCTATTTCAATCACGCTAATTAATTCCTATGGATTGACCTCAGGAGTCATAATCCACAAGGGTGGTGAAATGCTGCAAGGTAAATCACTCAGCTATGTAGCTTTATCCCTGACTACGAAGAAATCAGCTGCTCTTATTAAGGACATTCTTAAGTGGTCCATTCTTAAACAAAAGTAAACAAGTCACATTCTTACACTGAGTGAAGACCGTGACACTATGCCATGTGTCAAGTGAGCTGCAATGTCAGGATCATCTGCTCTGCCGTAGAATATTCTTTCAACACCAGGAGCTGGATTTGTTGTATTTCGAAACTTTCGCACAGTAGTTGGAGTAATGGGCTATACATAACGCAAAGGACAAATTTTACACCAGATATTCACAAAATATCAGTGAAAAGAAAATGCACTACAGTCATTTCAGTGATTCCATAGAGGTAAGGATAAAATATGAGGACATTTTAGGGCTGTAACACATGCATATGCTCCCACAGATGCTGATATTCTGAGCATAAGGTAAACATAGCCCAGTCTAAATGTTATTAAACCAGCAACAGAAGTTATGAGAGGTGCTAAGTTTCAGCTATGTGGTTCCATCTTTCCAATGGATAACGGCTTCTTCAAGTATATTTAATGAAAAGTAGATGTTACATTTATCAACATCAGAAATCTTTAACGTGATTCACAATAATTCCACCATCAATAAAGCAATTTCAGAAACCATTTGAACCATAGTTTTGGGGGGTTTTAATTACCCATTTAAAGGGATAGCTGCTATTTAGGGGATCCGTTTGTGTCTCAGTACCCTCTGACTCTTCAAGGGCATAGGGAGGGGTCAGTGGGAAGCACAGTTCTGAGGGGCATCCTTGATAAAGAGGACCTCCATCAGAAGTAATAATTATTCCTAATAATAATCACTATAATTGTATTACCAGAGCAAAACTGTCTAAAACAATTCTATTTAGTCCCATCTAAGCAGGCATGATAAATTTTGTAATACATGCAGAGTGAAAAAGAACTGTCAGAAGTGTTTTACAATCCTACCAGCTATCCTCTATGATCTACATGTGACAAAAACTAACATTGATAAAAAATAGTAGCATCTAAAGAGAAGAGATGTGGAAAAAATGACCAAGGTTTCCCTGATTTGCTTTTCAGGTTTTTTTAGGGCCTGTCTCAAAGCACAATCGCTAATGCAAAATTACTAGAAAAGTTTCACCAGGAGCTGCTGAAAAAACAACTCACCCTGGGTAAAACCTCAGTGAGGCAACTCGCAGCCGTATCGCCCATGGGAAGCGACTTTCCAGCCTAAACAACACAATCAAAAAATAAGGCATAACCATAAGAACCTAACCAAAAGAACCTAACCAAATTGGGACCTGACACCTCGCACGAGATGTTGTCTAATTGTCCCCGTTTTGATAAAACAAAAAAAAAAAGGGGGGGGGGGGGGGGGGGCTACACGCGTTTTGGGGCGGGGGGAGAGTCGGGGGAGAGCAGCGAGATGCGGCTGCTGCCCCACACGCAGCGCCTCCTCCAGCCTCAGCCCACGGCGAGACCCCGGCCCCGGAAAGGCACAGGGAGCGGGCGGGCGGCTCCGCGACAACGGTGGGACCCTTTCCGCCAAGGCACTCACGGCCGACAGCTCGGGAAACCTGTCGGTGACCTCCCCCTCGTAACCGGGCCGCAGCTGCCCCACCACGGCAGCGCTGGGCCGCGGCGGCCGTTTACCCCGCTCGCTTGGTAACGGCGGCGGGCGGCGCCACCGCGCCCCCTGGAGACAGCCACTGGAGCGCTCGTACCGGGCGGGCAGGCGGCGCCGCCGCCCCCCACACCCCTCCCGCCATCTCCCCCGCACCCAGCGCCCACCGTCCTCCCCCCCTCACACCCCTCCCGCCATCTCCCCCGCACCCGGCGCCCACCGTCCTCCCCCCTCACACCCCTCCCGCCATCTCCCTCGCACCCAGCGCCCACCGTCCTCCCCCCTCCCGCCATCTCCCCCGCACCCAGCGCCCACCGTCCTCCCCCCCTCACACCCCTCCCGCCATCTCACTCGCACCCAGCGCCCACCGTCTTCCCCCCTCACACCCCTCCCGCCATCTCCCTCGCACTCAGCGCCCACCGTCTTCCCCCCTCACGCCATCTCCCCCGCACCCAGCGCCCACCGTCCTACCCCCTCACACCCCTCCCGCCATCTCCCTTGCAGCCCCTGGAGAAAGCCAGGAAACAAAATTGCACTCAGGCTATTTTGTACCTGTCACGACTTAAGAAAATAATTAAGGTCCAATTGCACAGGTAGCAATTTTTTAGACCAATTATTAAAGTCCTTGAAAATCCACCAGCTTTCAGACAGGCGGGTTGAGTCTTCTTTGGGTTGAAAGAAGGTCTTACATGGTCCAAAGTCAGATCAAACATTAAATCTTCATTAATTATTCCAACTAAAAATACAGTCCCTTTCACAAATGTTGTCACATGTATAAACATATTAATAAAATATTTTATACTGAGACTGTTCCCCTAGAGAAAACTGCAAGTCCCATCTACACAACAGCACTGAGGTGGGTGAGGAGCCTGTCAGTGCTACTCATCTATCAGCACAGATGAACGATCTTACTCTTTGTCTTAAATGACCCAACACACCAATACAGCTAAACCACTGTATTTGCCTTTTAGAAACGGATGCGGATTATCTCAGAAAAGCAGCGTGGGTAAGACTGAACAAGTTTCACCACTGTTTAAAAGCCCCTCAGCTCTTACAAAGATTTTTGGTCTCAGGTGACTTTCACTAAACTCTACCCTTCTTCCCAGCAAAACATCTAAATTTAATCACATCTTGCTCCAGTCTCCATAGTCCTATGATGGCAAAACCAATTTTAGGTAAATATACAGACCTTAACCATAATTAATTAACAAACATTCCCAGCTGTTGTCACTTTTTTCTCAGCTCTACCATTTGTTTGATGAGGATTTAAAATGAAGGAAGCTAAACTAAAACTGAATTCTCAGGCTCCTTTCCTACAAATAGAGGAGGAGAGGCTCGGGCAGTGATTGCTCTCTGGCAACCAGGCCATCACACCACTAATACAAGAACATCCACAACTGCTTGGGAACTAAAGAAGCTCTTATAAATGCTTAACATACTCAGTTCATTTCATATTTCAGTCATATTTGTTCTTACTTAGAGTGCTCCACCCAAATAAAGCAATAATTGTTGGTCATTTAATAAATAAAATAAAATGATCGATTACCTCTTGCCTTGTGATCTGTTCACCTCTCAGGTGCGATTTCTATCTAGTAAAGGCTAAACTCTGATTTGAATGGAAGTGCAGGTGTTAGAAATCAGGGATGAATTTGATCTGATTGAGAGGAGTAACTGGGTAAGGATAAAGCTGTCAGAAGAAGAGGGAACTATTTACGCAGAGGAAAAGCAAAGTATAGTATCATAAAAATTATATGGCAATAGTAGGGCAGAAGAAGCAAGAATTGAATTTTTGTTCTTGTGCTTGGTCTATTTCTAGCTGGCTATCTAGCTGTGCTCAAGGTATTACTATTTTTGTACATTCTGTTATTTCTGATTTATTTCATTTTTACATTGTTGGGTTTTTTTCCCCCAGTAGGTGGCCACACTTGCTAACTGAAGGAATCCACCCAGCCCCGATGGAATAGGCTATCAAAGGTAGAAAAATAGGACTTGGCCATGTAAAGAGAATGCCTATTGCAGAAATAAGTACAGCAGGAGTCCTCAGCCTTCTCCGGTTTGCCTCTCTTTTTTTTTTTTTTTTTTTTTTTTTCCCAGCAGAAATGTGGGTCCCTATAAATCAATTTGAAACCTACTAACAATATATGTGCTTCTCTCAGCTATTTTTCACATATCTCTTGGAAGCAGATCCTAAGTCCCCTCAGACCAAAAACCTGCTCTCATTTGTGAGCCTCTGTGGAAGCAGGGAATGCCTCACTGGCTGCTTTCCTCAAGAGGTGCATCCAGGTGCCAGAGAAAGCACGGAAATATTTTCATCTGCAGGCGCTGCTTCTATTATGAATCACTATAGCAGGGTGGATATTGTAGAAAACTGGCTAATAAAAAGGTAGAGAAGAATACATCTCTTTCACCTCCCATATACAAAAATCCCTTTATTGTTAAGCTGCAAAAACTGCATCCATATTTTCACTATCAGAAAAAAATAATAGTCTTAATGTGAATCTTGAAAGTCACAGAAATGAAACTAAAATAGTAGAGGATGAATTTGGAAAAAATTTCCCTTCACATCTTCATCAAAAGCAGATAGGATTCAGCCTGGTAAAAGCCAGGCTAAGTGCCTTCTTGGCCTGTTATGGGTGGATACACAAGGGCAGTAAAAGCTAGAGTTTCTTACCTCTGTTTTCTAGGTGTTTTCCTAAGTCCACACTACAAAACGTGAACTCCAAGTTCCATGTAGATATATCCAACGAAAGAGCTGCCCCTTCTCTCTATAGTTCTGCTCATTTTAGCAATCAGTGTCATATTCATTCTTTCTTAGATTCGAAGTTAGTTGGTGTGCAGGAAGAACACTTGTAGAGTAGGAAGAGCCTGAAAATTTTAAACATATACTGATGAATTAACAAAAAACCTCCATTTTCGAGAGAAAAAAAAAAAGATCAAAACTTTCTTGACTTCAGCATGAATTTGTCATCTCCTATGTTAAAAAAATCAGACGTCTAGAGAAATCTGTTTTGGAAAAAGTTGAACAAAATATTCCCTTCCACAGCAGTACTTTTTTACTTAACAGTACTTGTCATTTGAAAGTTACCACTATTTGCTGACATCCAGTTCCTACAATATAGTGCCTTTTCCTGTCTTGTTCAGGCTAAAACTGAGGAATGGAAACTGCCTAAAACCCCGCATTTTACTTTCTTTATGAAGCACAAAGACCCAATGTTTTGAAACACAGTTCTCATTCTGACTACAGTGCTGGCCTGGATGGCAGTCAAAACACTAAGTTTGTAAATTTCTTAAGGGCCTGAAGGCCAGAGAACTTGATGCAAAACGCCGCAAATTTTGTGAAACTCTTAAAGGACATAAGCCACGCTGATACATTTTGCTGTTATTATTGCCTGGTTACTTTCATGGGTTTTATTCAAATGATTTACGGACAGAAAATTACTTTCTACATGACACACATATTCTATATGCTATGATACGGCCAAACCAATGGATGTACAGAGAAAATGTACACAAGCAGAGATAGAAGAAAGACAGAAAAAAGGATATTGTAGCAGACAGACACATGAAAAAAAAATTGGGAAGTTCAAACAGAATAAAGAGATTCTGCACATCCTCTAAAGTCAAATTCCACTTAGTATTACACATCTAGAGTCAGATTTCAACACGAAAAGACTGAACAAAGCATATTATTAAACTCCTCAGAGAAATGCTGAAATAGATGAAAATCCACCTGGTGAAATCACAACCCACTAACATAAATTTTTTTTTGTTAACATCATCCAACACATTTTCACTTTTGGTGTGTGCCGCATGATCAAGTCGACATAAAATACGAAAACGCGATCACTGATAGGGCTATCAGGGTGATTTCAGAGCCTTTCTTAAAGCGCTATTTGTCCAGACTACAACAGAAGAAACTTATCTTCACCACTAACATTCACAAGCCCAAAATACAGTCACTGGAACTCGGTCAGTTGATTACTGCCCCACACTCTCCTGCCTCTACTTCACACATTCGCAGGGAATCTTTGCCGTTTGCTGAGCCCATATGTCAGTGTCAACCGGCTATGAACACTCTGGGACTTTCACAAAGCAGAAGAGACGCACTATAGCTCTGTGCTGCGGGCAGGGGGTTAGTTAGCTAGCCGATGGGAACCTCAGGCATGTAACACACTTTCTAACAGCACAACGGTATTGTAGGTCTGCTGCTGCAGGATCCGAGCCTCAGAGTGCTTCCATCACATAATCCAAACCATGAACCGCCTACATACTTAACAGACAAAAAGCATGTGAGATTTGCATTCTTGCTAGCAGTTTCAGCAAAATAGCCTATTGCAACATATCTTAAGTCTGCTCAAAGGATTTTGAAAAGAAAAACCCTCTAATCTCTCATGTGAAAGTAATACATTCTTCATCACTTTTGCCCTTTTTATTAGTGCAACTTTATCACATTAATATAATTCCTGCATCAAAAATACCCTTCAGCCTTGAATTCCAAATACATTTGCTAATCTGTAAGATTATTCTGATCTAGAAAGTATTTATTCATTTATTTATTTAGAAGTATGGAATATCTGATCCCTACACATGGAATGTTATGGTTCTTCTTTTCTGAACATTGATGCATTTGCTTTTTATTTTCTCCCATTCTTGTGTAAACTCAGCGTGTGGTTTCCCATTACACCCAATCACATTCTACTGCCAAACAGGTGGATCTTGGCTTCTTCTGTTCTCTGAACTGATACTCCTTTACTCTCATCCGCATCAGAACTAGTGAGCCTGCAGCCACAGATCAGTTGGTTCAGTCAGCTGAGCCACTACAAAAGTTTTGGTGAACAGTTTTTGCATGACATCACTGGCTGATCCCACGCACTCTGCAGCTGTAGGGTATCACGACTTACTCAAGAGGTGTAAGTTTGCAGGTGGAAATGGACTAGGAACACACCTTTCATCAGTAGCCCTTCATCTGATTAAAAAATGAAACATGAAATACCATGTATCACATAAGCATTTAATCTCTAAACTGAATTTAAGTTTTGATCAAAGGGATAGTCCATATTCCATTGCACCACGCTCAGCAGTAAAAATTTGAGGAGGAAGGAGCTTCCAATTTGGCTGCTGCTTAGATATTGTTCTGTTCGTGGGAAGTGGTAAGTGATTTCCTTCGTATTGCCTTTCCCCCCCTCCTCTTTCCTTCATCTATTAAGCTGTCTTTAACTTGTTCTCGCTTTTGTTCTTCCTACTCTATTCTCTGTCCCACTGCAGGGAGGTGAGTGAGCAAGCAAGCAAGCAGCGGCCAGGTTGGTGGGGTGCTGGCTGGTGCCTGGATGGGCACTTATCATATACATAGTAAAAACCATCTGTTTATCAGGATTCTGATGTTCTGCTCAGCAAATCCTGCAGTCCAGCCGAACGTACTGCAACCAGTCAGAGGCTTATGACAAATAAGCGGTGCATTAGGGCAGGATTACCTGATACAATGGGCAACTCTTACAAATACTCCAAAAGGCAGTCTTTACTGTAAGCTTCAGCAAACTCACAGCTCGGAAAACTTGCACGCTTTCAAACATGGTTCTCTGGAGCTAGTCTGGCACTCCTCACCCCTAGTGAACCTGAAATCTTTTTCACTTTTTTAAGTTCTATATCGGCCTTACAAAAACGCATTTATGTAAGTGATTAACTAAGTAAAGTGGAAATGGTGAAATTATTACTCTGAGACCAATCTACTCACAATGGAAAAGTACAAGGAAAAGAAGAATTGAAGATGAAAAGAAAAAGAATGGTCTGGTTTTATTCCATTCACTTCAGTAATTTTTAAAGTATTGGTATGTCCACACCAGGGGAAAAAAAAAAAAAAAAAAAAAAAAAAAAAAGGGAAAACACAAAAGCAGGCAGATATCAGATTTGTTGATTTCCCTCTCATCCCACAAGGCCATTGGCTATAACATTTCAGAAGTAGCGAGATATTTCTACTACAGCACTAAAGAGTGAAGCTGATTTTAAAAACAGGCTGTGATACGATTGATTATACCTTTCTTGCTGTTCTCAGCATATTTCTAAAGCAGCAACAACAGAAGAAGATAAACCTGCATTGGCAAGAGGACTGACGGGACAACTAACATTAAACTCACATATTTCATGAATGAACCGCATAACAGAGCCTCTGCTTCAGTATAACATTGGCCAACAGGCCTTCCCTGACTTACTTTTTGCTTCAATTAAATACTATGTGGTTGAACCAAAGCATATTTTGAGAAGATAGCAACATCAAATCTTGATTCAGTATTTCCAGTGATGGGAGTATCTGAACAATCTCCACTAAATTGCACCAATGATTAAACACCGTTATTGATAAACTTATTAAATGTCTTACCAGTTCTGGGTTTTATTTCCTTCAAATGGCAACTATTAGACTGTGTTAAACCTGCTAGACTGAAGAAACCCTTATCTTCACTGTTTCGTTTCCTATACAGCCCCCTTACAGTCTGTGACCAAGTGATCCTTACATTTCTCTCTTACAAGGTCAACAGATCTTCGCATCTTCCACCATGAGGCAAGTTTTCCGGTCTTTTAACTATTCTTTAAGGCCATCCCTGAATTACCCTCAAATTTTTCAGCATTCTCCTCAGTTAGACATAAAAGACACACAGATTACAACGTACACGTGTAATACAGAAAACCAATGATGTATGTGCAACAATCTCTAGAGCAAGGTGTGTTATTTAGTGTTTGTACACGTTTATTAAGTTGGATTGTATCCACCTACTAAGCCATCAAGAACCTGCTCCGTGTCACCTCTCCCAACAATGATCCTATCTCTAAGGCTTCATCAGTGGTTGGTCAGCTTTTAGAGAAGTAGGTAAATTCCCAGTTGTAATCCAGATTTTCCATTTTGCCAATTGCTTTAGAAACCAGTTCTTTCAAAGCATTAACGCAAGCCGTTTCTGCCTGTGTGATCTCTGCCATCTCGGTGGCCTTCCTAGGGACTGCGACCCGAGAGGACGGGCACGGCAGACGCTTGGTCGCTCCCAGAGACCCTTCCGCCGAGCGCGGAGGCGCAGCAGGAGGCCCGGCACGGCCCGGGTGCTCACCCTGCCGACAGCCCACCTTCGAAGCCACCCGCCGCTCCCCGGGCCCTCCCCGCCCGCAGAGCACAGGCGGCGAGGCTGGGCGGGGGGACAGGGGACACCCCTCCCTCAGCCCCGCACCGTGCCTCCGCTCCCGGGGGGGTCGGCGGGCCTGGCCCGCCTCGCGCCTCTCCCAGAGGCCTCCGCGCGGGCTGGCATGTGGTGACTATTGCGGGTGGGGTATGGAAGGGGGTCCGGCCCCCCGCGTTGCCATAGTAACGGCCAGGCCCCCGGTGGGGGGACGACGACACGACAAAAGGAGGTAGGAGAGAAAGAAGTCACGTGACGCACAGGCGAACCGGAAGCGCACGCCTCGTGCGAGCCGTGACGTGGCGGCGGCGGAAGTACGTGTGTGTGTGTGTGTGTGTTTTGGTCGGGGCAGAGGCGGCGGCGGAAGTCGGCGGCGGGCTGGGTGAGGCACGGCTGCGCCCCCGCCCCTCGCCCCCACCCCTCTCCCGCGCCCCGCCGAGGAGCCGCCTCCCCTCTTCCCCCTCCTCCGCCCACCCTGCCCCGGCTCACCCGCCAGCCCCGCCGGACGGACGGACGGACGGACGGACGTCGCTGCGCCGCCGCCCGGCCCCCCCCGCTCCCCCTCCCCCGTGCGCGGCCGCTGCGGCCCGGCCAGGTGAGGAGGCGGTGGCTGGGCGGGGGGCCGCGCTGGCGGGGTGGGGCGGGGGGGCCCGGCGGCGGCGAGCGGGGGGGCGGGGGGCGCTTGTTGTTCGGACTCCTGTTGTTCGGGCTCCTGCCGGCGGCCGGCTCCCCGGGTGCCGCCGCTAGGCCGTGTGGGAACCCTGGGCCGTGGTGCGGGCTGCCGAGGTGGGCAGCCCGGCGTGCGGGGAGGAGAGGCTGCTCTCTCCCTTCCCGTCTCAAAATGGCGCCCCCGATTTTCCCACTTCCCCTTATTCCTGTGCCTGGAAGGGAACCGCGGGGGAGGGGAGGTGGCGGCGGGGGTTGGAGGGGCTGGGCCCGGGACCGCGGCGAGGAAAGAGCGGGGATCCTCCCCTGCGTGCGGGCTCTCCTGCAGTGAGCTATCGCTGTCTGAGTCCAGCTGTAAGGGCAGGGTTTTTCCTTCGAGCTGCTTGTGCGGTGTGGAAGGGCAGGTTGGGATATGGGTCCTTCGCTTTCCCTTTAGCTTGCGGCTGGAGGAGGGACGGTGAATGAGGTGGGAAGTAAAATACTCGGACGACACCTCGCCGTCCAGGGGATCACGGCAGGCCTCGTATACTGGATACGCTCTACGTAAGACTTGATTGGAACTAGAGATAAAGCTAGAGTATGGTGGAGGAACAAACCTGTGCCCTCTTATGTTTCAGATGAGAGCTGAATCGTTCCAAACACAGGGCCATGAAAGGCTATTCTTTCAGTATTTTCAATGGTTTGTGTTTGGTTTTTCTACCTTATGCCTCTTTCGGAGCCTGGGGATGGAAAAGAGGCTGAACAGATAATTAAGCAGCTGAAATTAATCAGCTTCTTCCACATAACATTCAGACCAAGTAAAAAAAGCTTAGCATCTTTGAGTTTTCCAATTTGGTAGTGACTTTTCAGAGTTGCAGGCAGGCTAGGTTGCATTTGTGTGGTGTTGTTCTGTAATAAGAAATGTCAGGAAAACACTGGATGTTAGCTGAAGTGAGGTGACTAGGGACAATGGTAGTACAGCCATCGTTACTTCCCGTTCCTGTATGATAAACCAGTTTATCAGAAAGCAATTGGTACTACACATCATTTGTATGAACTTGTGAGATGGTTATTATCTTTAATTGGAAGGCTATGATTTTTTTGCAGTGACTGTGTTGATTCACTTGTTTAACTTATTGTCTCATTATGTTTCAGTATAAACTGGCTTACCTGTGACAAGCGATTTGATAGTTGTGCGTGTCCCTGTCTTGAACACTGCAGTAATTCTGCCAAACCTGGAAGGAAATAACAAAAACCTTGGTTAGTAGGAGTGTCTAATGAATAAGGCTTTTTAGAACTGCTTTTTAAAACATCCAAGGTAGTCCAATATAAACAAATATGAAGTAGATAATGATGGCAACCTTAACATTGTATGGTCTGTCTCTTTTCATGGAGGTGAAAAAGTTTATTAGGAATTACTACAATAGTAAGTGTGTTCATGGTAAGAAACATTGTTATTGCTTTGAAATATAGAAGTGGTGGAATGTTCCAGTTTTAAATTTATTGTGAATTCTTATTGTGGTCTTTGTATTTGATATCGTGCTTAATCACGTTCATTGTAGGAACAGTGTTAGCTGTCTTTTCAGTAGGCTGGCTTTTGTCACTAGTGTTATTTTGATACTTCTGGTTTAGCTTTCTTGTAGTTTGAAATAGGCACTGATCTGAATGCTTACATGGCTGTGAGTTACACTATGAATTGTGAGTTCATAAGTATTGGGTAGGGCTGTTGGTATTCTGTACACAGATTCAAACATAATACATCACACAAACATTATTAAAATAGTTATGACTTTTCTCTTTCAGAAATAAAACTCATTAACAAAGACTATCTAGCAACATATACATTTCTCTTCCAGAGTGATGAGAATACCCAGCATCTGGTAGATTACTTGATAGGATTAACTGGAATACTCTCCTAATAATGTGCTCCAAACTTCTGGCATTTCAGCATGAGGCTGCTCTGCCTTTGGGGGATATTCATGAGAAGAGTGAAAATGCTTACTTACCAGAAGGACCTATGTGTTTGTAGTGCCCAAGACTGCAAAGTGGGCCTTACTTTTTAATATATGATGGAGTTCTCACATTAAACTCCATAAAAGTAAGAAAATCTCCCTCATTTCTATCCATATGAAGCCATCCATCTAAGAAACTTTCACAGTGTTTTCCTCAGCAGGTTTTTACATAAGTAATTCCCTTACATAACTTCCATACATATCAGTTTAGGAGTTTGATTGAAGTCAAGACAGTCATGTATGTGCTTTTGTGTAGATGAATGAAAATGTCTTGTCAAGATTTTCTTTCTTCACATGTTTCAAAAATGTTGAATGCAAAGTTTGCTTAGCAAAAATGGGAGGGGAATGCTAGTGGATCTTTTCCTGGAAATTTTCACCAAAGCTAAGGGTAAAAAATGGGTATGGCTGCTAAGCCCTTGAAGTAAGTGTTCAGAGTTGTCTTGAAAGTGATTTGTCAGAAAAGACTTGAATTTGCAGTGGGTGTGTAGGGTACTGACTGTAGTTTTCTTCTCGTGCGGTGCTTTTACGTTTCTTAAGGCAAGTATTTTACAGATGACTTAAGAAACTGGAGAATTAATGTGACCTGAGGTTTGGAGCATGCATGGACTCTGTAGCATTGAAATCTAATTTTTAAATCCTTGTGAGGCGTTCTGTTCAGCACACAACTGTAAAAATAAGAGGCCAGAAACATTCTGTAATGGCCAAACTGTCGTACTGCTTCAGTTTAAAAAAAATCTTCCTCATTTTTCATGTTTGTATGCTGCCATGTTGTGAAATCAGTGAAGAGTTTCAATAGCATCTGGAACTTGAAAAGATGATGATTTATATACACTTATAGAAGGTGTTAGTGACTTCTTTAATATATCAAAATAATCTGGAAGTGCTCTATCAGGTTTTCAGTCTTGCATTTTTTTTTTATCCTGAGCCGCTAAAAAGTGGGTGGTGTGACTATAGTGGGTTTTATTAATAAATTAGGTATATTGATGGGACTATTGAATGAATGATGTTTGCAGTATGTTTCTGGGACTTGATGGCCTTCCTCTGAGGTAGTGTGATCTCTGTCATCTTGACAGCTGCTTATTTTTGTATGTGGTATCTGACTGTCTAGAATGATTTCGGGGGGGTGGGTGTTACTGGGTTGCAAACTTTAAAGTTCTCAGATAACTACAGCTTCTGTAGCTGGGGCATCTATAAGAATTGAATTAGGTACTTTTCTTGACAATCTGTTTCAGCTTTGTGTTCTGAAGGAATTTTGCAAGGGGTAGTAATTACTCTTTTGTGATAGAAATCTGAGTAACTAAAGGCTGTAAGTGGCCAGTTGAAGCATTGATTTAACTCTCATAATGTCTTGCCTGTTTTTCTGTCATACCTTCTTTTGCTCTCGATATGGGAAACAGCAAAAAAGTAGTCATAGCGAGTAACCAGTGTAGTAGGTTGATTTCCTTGCTGTGTGTCATCTAGAAGTCACTTGCTCCAGAGAGTACCAACTCGCATGGTCATTGGATGTAGTCCTAATGTCTTTATTAATGCTGCAGAGTCTAGAAAAACATGGGATTTAAATTATTTCATGGTAGTCCGAATATGCTAGAATGCTACAGCAAACAGGTGTAGTTCATTTTAAAACAGAAATAACTTAATTGTCTTCATTACTTTTCCAAAGGAAAAGATAAACAAATGGCTAACAGTATTCTGAGCTACCTATATTTTTGGCTATGCCTTGCTGCTTGCCCTCTTGTAGTATAATTAGGGAGAGATTAACTGTTGTCACTGATCCGTTTTTATCCAAATTGCTCTGCGACTTCTGAAGTGTATTTCAGCAGCACATGTGGTGGGGGAAGAGTCTTGCCCGAGAATCAACACAGTGGCTGTTAAGGAGTTGTTGTATGCTGTAAGGATGGAAGGTCTGGTATTTTTAAAATATCTGGATCCACTCCTGTATTCTAAAATATACAACCGAAATTAATGAGTAAGAATTTTATTATGTGATTATCGTGGTACTTAATGATAGTGGGATGTGCGGGGGCTTTTTTACTTCCTAGAAACATGCTTTCACTGTGGTGCACTTGAACGTGTTTGTAAGAACATGTATCTAAATTTTATATTTATTAGATCATGTTGTGCAATTAAAATTAAAAAAAATCTGTTGATTTAAGAATATCCTAATAGTCAGATAGGAGAGACAGGGTTGAATACATGATTGGCATTATCATACCTGGAAGAAGCGAAATTATTTTGAGGTGTAGGAAAAGGAGCAACATGAGCAAATAGGAGTGTCTTTAAGATGTTGGAAATACTTTTTTTTAAAACCTGCATTCAAGTTCTGTTTACAGCAAGAAATAAAATACCAGATTTTTAACTGTTATGTTAGAAATCTTAGCGTTATTTATTCACTTTCTCATTTGTTGCATGGAAATTAGTTTGTATGGGAGTACCTTAGAGGAGGCTGGGGTTCTGCTACAGTGCTAGAAGCATTTTCAAGAAAAGGAAATTCTTCAGTACTTGTGTTGAGTTTACAAAAGGGAGAATTAGGTCTTAGTGTCTGAGCTAGGTGTGTGGCAAACTGGAGTGCACATGTGCTAGGTGCTTTGAAATGGGAAGATGGCTAAAGATTACTCCTTGGTTTGAAATGTAGTTGCTTTACCATAGGGAATAAAGAGCAAGAAGTCATTTGAAAGTAGTGGGTTTGCTTACATTTTTGAAACATATGTATTAAAGCCATTTTCTGCATTAGGAGAATGTGCTCTAAACTAACTTGCTTGTATCCTAGATGCTAGAAAAGCTGTATCCCCACAAAGTTCACATTTTCAAGTACATAATCAACTGGAGTAGGACAAAGTTTTAGTCTGGCTTTTTTTTTATTTTTATTTTTCATTTTTTTTCTTTTTAGCAGAAATTCAGGAGCAGGTGTTTCTTTCAGTGAGAGCTCAGAGACCATCACTTCGGTATATTTCCCGTGGGCTTGCTTGGAGTTTTGTTTTGGGAACTAGGAGGAAAGAGAACACAGAAAATTACTGTGACGGCCTTTCATACAGTAATGCCTACCTGCAAAAAAATTAGTCTCTCCTGTTAAGAGATTAAGTCTTACACACTTTTACTGTGTAAAAGAATGAATCTTAGGCTCAGAAGTGATAGCAGTGGAGTCTAAAGGGTTCCCTGTCCATATGAATAAATATTGTGATTTTTTTCTAAGGATTTTGAACAAAGGGTAGGTAAACTAAGGAATGCACTGTTCATACTTGTTCTTAACAAGGATCTCTGTGATGAATATTGATCTGCTAGGAGATGTGTTAGTATTGGAAATAGCATTTTATCATCATATGATAGTTCTCTGGTGGCTTGCACAAAGTGATCTGGAATTCTTACTGGTCAAGACAGTCCATTTTTCTGCATATGGAAGGCTTTGCATTTTTGCTTCTCAAAGCACAGTTGTTAACTAGAGAAGGTATTAATGATTAGTACATCAAGACCTATTGTACTTTTATTTAAGGAAATATTGTTTGATAGATGTGATAGAAGCGAATTGATGAAGTATACTGGCAAAGAACTTGATGTGGTGATTGAGTTTTCCCAGTTTGCTCAATTTTTTAGCATCCTTTAGTGGTGCTGACTATGCAATATTGCATAGCAATAGCAAAATTGTGGAAAAAATATTGTATCTTGTAATTTGATATTTTACCAATGATGTGGAAGTCTGAATCTGTTATGTTATACTTCAATCTTGATATGTTGAGAAATGAGACAGAAGTCTTGCAAGAAGAAACAATTGGATTTTAATGTCCTAATTTGAAGCTTTAATGGGAAGACTAGGTATTGAAGAGGATAATTGGTTCTTTGCCATAGATTTTGTCTGTAGTTGGCATCTTAACAGTGCTCATGGTTGTACTCTAGAGTATTGACTTTGGTAACTATTAGGACAAGTTACGTGCCATCCATGTTGCATTAATTAATTGTATTTTTCGTACTTGATTTGTAAATCTAATACCACCCACTGTCTCTTCTTAAACAGGTGGTTACTGGCAGAAGCACCACTGGGATCTGAATCCTGGAACTTGCTTTCAACAGCTTGAAACAAAGGACTTATTTCTAATTTGGGCATGGCTAATCGAGGAGCAACAAGACCCAATGGGCCAAATGCTGGAAATAAAATTTGCCAGTTCAAACTAGTACTTTTAGGAGAGTCTGCAGTTGGCAAATCGAGTTTGGTGCTTCGTTTTGTAAAAGGACAGTTTCATGAGTTTCAAGAAAGTACGATTGGAGGTGAGAAAATTACTGTGTTAATTTGTTTCACATTGAGTTTGTTGTCCTTGCCTTTGACAGCCTTCTAGAATGGGTCATTCACAGCAAGGATCAGATCTGAGACCTACATCTGTAATTTATAACTGTGACTTTCTAAGCTAAAAGTTTTAGTTGGTACAAGGCTATAGCAAGCATTCATGTCAAGTGGAAAAAGCAAACGTGTACTTGAGTTGCATAGCTTTGAAGACTGGGCTTGATGTTACGTTTTGTTTGTGGGTGATGTGTGGCTGTTTTAATTGTGATGTATGCTTAATGCATTAAATAACTGCTTAATAAGAATTAAGAACTTGGTTTCTATGAAAACAAAGTGCTGCATATTCCAAAAAGGTTGTGCTGTCATTTATGCATCCTGGCTTTGCTTTTAATTTGGGAGAACTTGCTACATTTCTGGATATACCTTTCTTTGTTAGTAATCATAGAATTTAATGTGCTGGTTTTACATTTTGTGACTTCAAACAAAACAGGTGCTGGCTACTAGAATTTAAAAAAAAAAAAGAATCTGTTTAACCGCGAACAGATTTTATCTCGCCCTGACCCTCCAGCAGATTTCTTCTGTTTTCATGTATGTTGAAGTTGTTTGTGCTTTGAGCTGTATTTCTCCTTGGATATATTTAAACTTATCCTAAAACTACCTAAAGGCGTATGGACTTAAAGTATGGATTTTGTAGATTGATAAATATTCTTTAGTAGTCCCTGTTGCTGCTTGCATGAATCAGTGTGTTTCATTGTAATATTTATGCGAACCTTTCTGTGGTCTCTGTCTTTACACATGAACAGTTGTTGAAATGTAAAAAATCTGCAAAGCTTACAAGAACAAATCCAAGTTGACTTTCATTGCATCATTTTTTTTACCGTATTTCTAGCTGTTAGGTGTATTTATTTTGTATATTTGTCAGCATAAATGAAGAGCTTCTTTTTCTTCTCCTTTAGCAGCCTTACTGATGCTCACTTTCTGCTTTCTGTGTTTTATAATGGCTTTAGGATAAGCTTTAATGTGAAAGGTTTCTGTATTATCTTATACAACTGTGTGGTAACATGGAGAGCATTCTCAAAGATCTATAGTGCATTAACTTCCCGATATCAATGTGGTTTTTAGTTCAAAACACACTGTTAAAATTAAGTTAAATTCATTGTTCCATTTCAGTGATCTCAAATTCATTTAACCTTATTTTTGTGGTGTTTTTTTTTTTCTTGCTTTAGTGTCTGGGTAGAACTAGGGATAATCCAAACCCTGTTACAATGTTTAAAATAGGTACAAGCATTAAACAAGAACTGAAGTTCAGGTTCAGATCTATAGAGTTCAGTATAATCTCTTTATTAACTTGTGCCTCTTCTATATAAAACAGAAGCAAGGAAATGCCATATAATACAGCTGAGAGATATTAGATGTAGCAATGTTGGGATTCAGAACAAGTTTTCTATAGAGAAAGCTGTCTGTGGCATGTAATTGCCTAAGGCATAATTTTCTTTGTATACAGAAGGGCCTTTTAACAAAGAGAGGCTTATGTGCATTGTGAATCTGAATAAAAGCATCTGAAAGAGTGCCGTTAAAGGCGGACATGTTGGATGGTGGTGGTGTGTTTGATAACTGGACTTTGCCACTTCAGACTAGTGTAGCAATGCCTGTTGGCTGCTTAAGACAAAAGCATGGCTGTTAAGGCTTTCAGATAATTAACCCAGCTGATTAATTGTCAATTTACTATGGCCTTGCAAGATAGAAGAAAGTTACCTTGTTTGCAGAAACTAACTGGCATTGTATGGTGATTGAAATATTCCTTTCAACAAAAACAAGAGGATGTCAGAATAAAACCCTTGTTTTAATTCTGTTTCGGAGTACATCCCTTCTGTTATGGAGTGTAGGTACGTTCTTCTGTTGAAGAGAATAATGTCTGTAAGAACTTCAAATTCCACTAGTTTAGCATGTTGTCTTTGCCTTGGAGAAGCACGGTAGTGAGCTGGTTCTGAGGAGGAAGCCTTTAGTCTGGTGCAGGATGTATGTTTTTTTTCCTCTTTATTCTGGTTCTGGGAGCTACAGAGAGGAGCCTGTTTTACCAGTGCTTAGATATTTAGCATTTAGAAAGATTTATGGTGATTTAATGTCAAAGCCTTTACCTTCTCCAACCTGCCTGCTCATCTGTGATGGATGCTAATACCCCTGAAGCGGGAACACCTGACCACTTAACTAGTCAGCTTCTGTATGGTAGTTACAGTGCCCTTTAAAAAGCAAGAATGACTTGCTTTTGGTTTACTGTAATAAGTTGATTCGAAGGTTGCAGCAGTTTTTGAATGATTCATAGGATATGGTGTCTTGGAGTATGTGGGACAGGGTAACATCACAAGTACACGAGAGTTATGGGTCAGTGCCTCTTCAGACACTTGATTTAAATCAGCCACAATCTGTCAGTAGCTTAATGATAAGAGTCCCCAGTTCAGCTTAGCAAGGGGCTTCCCTTAGTATTTCATCAAGCCAATAGTTTTAACTTTTTTGCTGTTGTTTTTTTGTGGAAGGAGCAAGGTCAAGCCAGTCTGCAGTATTTCACTAAATGTCTGCCATGACTGGAAAAGCAACTCCAAGCATTTATGCTGGATTGCTCAAACTTTCGTCTAAGTTATTGAAGTTGTTACTTGGAGTTTTCTGGAATTTTCTGCTGTGTAGGTACTATAACTGGACAAACAATGTGACTATAAAAAGCAGGTAATCAAGAGAGCTTGTCAGACCGCTGTAATAGTTGTGTGTTTATTTTTGCACTTCAAAAGCTAAGGTAGAATAGTTCAGTTAAAATTCAAAGGGTTAAGAAAACCCAGTAGAAGAAAATCTTTCTTTTTGGTGTGTTTTTTTTTTTCCACAAGAAATTCTTGAGATTCTAGCTTAGTTTTTGTAATGAGTTTCATATTGTGTGGGTACTCACCTCCATATTTATAATATGTGGAGAACAGTGAATACCTGAACGTGGATTACAGAATGGTGAGATGCTGTTACTGGTACTCTGTGTACAGGAAAAAATGTATCTACAAGACTTGAGAAGGCCTTATGTCTTTAACCTGAGGAAAGACTGGTTGTTTAAATGGTGGTTCTGTGTTGGTCAGAGTTGGAGTCCATCAGCTAATGCTTGCTTTTTATAGGCTTGAATTGTTTAAGGAAATCCTATTTGCATCTCTGAACATAATTTTATATAAATATTGAAATATAAGCAGACTTCTGGTTTCAGCACCTCTATCTCTTTTGTAGCTGCTTTTCTAACCCAGACTGTATGTCTCGACGATACAACGGTAAAATTTGAAATTTGGGATACAGCTGGGCAAGAGCGGTACCACAGTTTAGCACCCATGTACTACAGAGGAGCGCAAGCAGCTATAGTGGTATACGACATTACAAATGAGGTAAGTACTGTATAGGGAGGCACAAGGGGGATTTGGAAGTTAGCAGTCTTGCATTGGTCTTTCCTTAATTTTTTTCTCACTGACTTGTGTGAATCAGTTCATCGTTTCATAGAATCATATGATGGTTTGGGTTAGAAGGGGCCTTTAAAGGTCATCTACTCCAACCCCCCTGCAGGGATGTCTTTCAGTAGATCAGGTTTCTCGTTTCATGTTGGACTCTGTAATGTTAAATTGTCTGTAAACTTCTCTTGCTGGAAGACCATTTCTAGGGGTTTTTTATTGTATTTAAGAAAAAAAAAAAAAGACAAAGCGAATTCTGTGGTAGAAGTGTTTCAAACCCACCTTTAAATCAGTTTACCAGGATTGAGCTGTTACTCTCATCACATTGCTGGTGGCAGTTTATTTAATATTGTATTAGTGTACCTTCTGGGTAAGGATTGGAAAGGTGACACAAGCCATTGAGACAAAAACCTAAGGTTATTTGATTTCTTTTTATTTGAACTTGAATAAGACAAGCTTCACTTCTTTTTGCTAAAATGAGACTTAAAAAACAAAACCCTCAAAAAACCCAGAAACCCTGTACCGTAATGAACGGTGCTCAGTAATTAGAAAGTGTTTTGAGACCCTTTCAATATAGCTGTTCATCAACTTGAGTCTTCTAGAGGAGAAAATAAAAATTCCCTTTTTCTCTCTTAACCACTCCTCTTTCCTTACTCTGTCTACATAAAGATCTTCCTATCTTTACTTACTTTTTCAGCATTATCCCAGCTAAGCACACTTGAGAACTAAGGTAGGAATGTTTCATTTTAAAAGCTCAGTTGGCAAGTTGGAGTGTGCCTTTGGACAAAAGTAGCAGCCTTGCATTGGCCTTTTGCTTGAAGTATAGATAACAGATTGGGATAATAGGTGAGTACAAAAGGATACTAAAACTCAGTTGCATCATTTTGCAATCATTAACAGGAGTCCTTTGCCAGAGCGAAAAACTGGGTCAAAGAACTTCAGCGACAAGCAAGTCCTAACATTGTAATAGCTTTAGCAGGAAACAAAGCTGATCTAGCTAACAAAAGAGCTGTGGATTTCCAGGTATGTACATAACTTCTGTTTATAGAAATAGTATTTTGTTGGAATAGGAAATAAATAAACCTAGGAAGAGCTTATCTGCATAGTCTAGCTAGTTGTTGTAGAGGTCATGCTGTGAAATGTAAACGTCAGCTGAAACTAATTAAATTATAGAGGCTACTGAAAAATCTGTTTCTGTACAAGTCATATGTAGCAATAGACTTTTGAATAATTAAGTTTCACTTTGTGGAATCACTAATTTATTTGCATATCTTTAAGGCTAATTGAATTTCTGATCTCTAATGTGACCTCTTCCTGTCTTCTACCCAAAATTACCAGTAACTAGAGTTTCAATGGATGAGATAGCAGTAACTCAGTGCAAACTATTCTCTTTGACTTGTCAGCAGGAGAATTTTGATTATCGCATGATACAAAGCTGATTGATGTGCTTAACTTGCCAGGGCTATTCTGTTGAAACAGTGTTCTAGTTTTATTTGTGCTTTTCATGGCATTCTTTTTGGTTTAGTGAATGTATCTATGCTCTCGCTGCTATATTTTATCTTCTAGAAGGTTTAACCAAGTCATCAGAAAATAGCTTCCAAAGCAAGTAAGACTCACTGCAGATGGTTCTGGTCCATTCATGATTGAATTTGAATTAAGATCGTGTTTATTAGTAATTTGTTCTCTTACAGTTTTAATCTGTGTGTCAGATTTGGTGTCACTGTGTGAGATAGTTGTGTGCAGTAAGGAATCCTTTTGTAAGAATAGAAGTCAGGCTATGAAGGTTAGCAGTGGTTTACGTATTTTTTTGCCAGAATTCAACAAGGTTGTTTCCTAATTTTATACTTCATGGCTGTTGTAACATAAAGCTGTGTGACAGAAGACTTGTATTGTGTGAAAAAATGTGGTATTTAACAAAAATTTCGTATGTGTGTGCAGTCAAAAACTTCATCAAATTTAATTACCAAAGTAGAACTGCCTTTACTGTATTTTTGTACAATTACAGTCTTGATATTTTTCATACGTTCGGGTTTCTGTTAATGTAGATTTATGGGCTCCTTGCAAGTTTGTCAATCCTTTCTCATTGCAAAGCACATTTTAGATTTCTAGGTATTTGTTAATGTGTTAATTCAGGTATAGTTATGTAGATCTTAGCAGATGTCACTTATATTAATACAGAATGCTGCAGATTATTTTTTTTCATCATAGGTATTCTGTAGTTTGGCTTTTTGCAGATTGAATGCAAAGGCAATTACGTAATAAGCTGAGGATTCTCAACTGAAGTGGCAGAAATAGGAAACTATAAACTGTGTATTTCAGATCAAAATTCAGACTGCAGAGGGAGATAATGCAACAAGATATTTAATACAGGTTATTTTATGTTTAATTGCAAATTTCTGTCAGAATAATGAGACTGTTCTGATCCATCTGCCTCAATGGTTGAAAGATTCAAGGTGGTTCACAAACTACTTTCTTTTCGGGGTAGTGATAGACTTTCTGACATTTGATGGCACTTTCTGGAGCTTATTCATTCTTGCTGTCACAGCGTTCTGGATCAGGATTGTCGTCTTAATAAATATTTTTATTTATTATTTAATTTTGCCAGAGATTTTCCAATCTGTGTATTTGTAAGATGAGAAGGATTTTGAATATTGCAGGTCTACATGTTTAGCTGCTTGGTGGAATTGTGACTTCAACACATTGTCACATGAGTGTTTCAACAAACTTACTTTCCTTCAAAATAGCATAGCAATTGTTCCTTAGTAGCAATGAAAGTATAATATGTAATGATTGTGGAGGGGAGGGTTATTCATTTGTTTTATTTTTTAAATGGAGTAATGCTTGCTTACTTTAACTTTCAGGAAGCACAGGCTTATGCAGATGACAACAGCTTATTGTTCATGGAGACGTCTGCCAAAACATCTATGAACGTAAATGAAATATTCATGGCAATTGGTGAGTTTATGAACAAACTGAGAATTTAAGGGAATTGTTTCCATGAGGTACATACCATCATAATCTTTGTAACCCAATGTCTTTGGGTTTTGGCCTAAATTATTTCTGACACTGAAATCTCCTTAGGCCCCTTCAGATCCTTTTTGATGTTCATAAGTCAGATAAACTTGATTGAAGCACAGTTGCATAGGTGTTCTGTCAAGCACCAAAACACTTGGATTAACTTGGAATAGCTAAGCTAGGTTACTTTTGGATTTTGTCAAAGTTTCATGTACCTGTTTTGATTCCATGATGAAAACTTGTACTGCTTCAGGTTCAAGCAAAATTAAGCTGTAGTTGTTAATATGAAAACACACCTTTTCCATGGTATAAGTAACCTTAAAAAGCTCTACACGTCTTTCCTTAATTGCAAGATGTACTTGGCATTTGTTAATCAAACTTGTGTAAGAATATAAGTGGAAGTGTATAAATGTGCCTTTTGAGGGTATTTTTTTTCCAGCAGATTCCACACTGCCTTAGATGCAGAACCTGGAATAATGTACCTCTTGTGAGACAGTGGTAATTGAAGCTGGAAACATTTCAAAATGGGAGAGTGATAATTTAACAAAAATTTAAAAAATTTAGTCTAAACGTTTACTAAATATGCTTTTGCATTAAAATTTTGTTTAAATTCCAAATGCATCTATCTAAAATCCGGAAGTTGTGCCAGACAAGACAAGTTGCTTGAATTCAATGTCCAAGTATAAGTAAAGGACACTTCATGTGAAAAGTAAACTTACTAATACATTTTTAGCCCTAACGTCATCTTAGGGATTTCTGTAAAGTTGCTAACATGTAGTAGTAAGTACAAATTACTAAGAAATTCAGTGAATTCCACTGATAGGCAGAAAATTGTATTTCATTGTTAAAATTTTGAAAGTGGAGGGAAAAGAAAGCATGCAGTTTAAGACTGGTCACCAACCTGTTTAGTCATCAAGTTAGTCACAGCAGTGGCCCTGAATAGCAAAGTATGGTGTCAAATAACCTTATTAGATCTGGTTTGTATTTTTCACTACAGTGGCATCTCTATCCCACTTTTTGTGAAAAACAGCATTGCTATAAAAGTTAAATTTCTGAAGAGGTCTTATCTGCTTTCCAAGACAGTAAAGCAGAAGGTAATTTGTGGTTCAAAGTTCCAGTGGATGCAAATTAAATTATCACTATAGCAACACTATAAAAGTACTTGCTTCACATTACCTATAAATACTTGGAGGGTAGGGAGGAAACACACAACTATGAGTGGAAAGTCTGTTTTTGTCATAAATGCTCGAGATAGGCCTGCATTTAATGATACAGAAATGCTCAATTACACTCTTCTGGTGGAATTTCAAAATCAATTTCTTTAAAGGTGCAGTTTGCATCTTTTTTTTTAAAAAAAAAGAAAGAAAAAGAAAAAATAATACCCAAAACCTGATAGTTTCTTTTGTAATTTTTTTTATAAACAACATTTCTTACCTATCTAGATTTTAATGAAGTGTACAAAGTAAATTTGAGAAAATGCCTAGTTAGTACCTGGGTGTTTTGCCTGCAAAGTTAATTGTCCGTGTGAATATTCTTTCACATTGATGGGTGAAATTCAGTTTTATGAGTGCATCAGAATGAGATCTGTGCAGCGCTGGACCCTGACAAGAAATCTTGACTCTAATACAAGTATTGCATGGAACTTGGAATGGCCTTTTGCACAACATGGATGCAGTTGTCAGGACCATGTGTAAATATGATCTTCAAAAGTAGGAGAAAATGAAAAATGAGAACATGGACAGAGTTGAGAGATGCAAGCTACAGCTGCTTGTAAAGTGACTGCTTCAGTGCTCACTCAGAACTTCCAGTTTAAAAATTTCATGTTAAGTTACCATTCTAGAATGTATCTAGAATCCAAACCAACAGTGCTCTGAAGGTGTTTTTCTGCTGGTGATTTGTCCCTGGGTACTGCCTCAGCAGCTTAGTGACACATGAACTGCTGGGTTCTGTGACAGAATTGTAGAACAGCCCAAGTTGGAAGGGACCTCAAAAGATCATGTGGCCCAACCTTTTGTGGGAAAGGGAACCTAGATGAGATTAACTGGCACTTTGAGATGATCTAGCACCACAACGTATCTTGTTGATGTGTACTCTGCTGTTTCTCTGGCTGTTATACTTGCATTTCATTTGTTTTAGGAAAAGTTGTTCTTCAAAAAAACTGACCCAAGTAATGACTTTGGAGTCAAAGCGTGCAGCTAAACCGTAGAACGGGGATGACTGTGGGTCCTGGTAACATGGAAAAGACAGCCCCACAGAAGTCCTTTTATGTAGAACTTAGCTTTTTCTCCATCAGGAAACTGCTAGGAGGAGCTACTGCTCAGAAGGGTGACATTTGTCACCCTTACTTTTCGTGTCAGAACCAAGGAGGTACCCTGGAGCTACAAGGGCAACAAAGACATTATCAGAAGTCAATTGACTTGTAAGAGCTGGAGAGAAGAGACAGCTTGGGGGAAAAAAAAAGAGGAGAGACTTGATCTAGTGCTGAGGGCCATTTTATGTGTTGCACGCAAATACTTATTCTAGGTAGATAGCTGGACAGTGGTTTGACCCATTTTTGTCTGTTTTGTGCCTTTTCAATCTTTCTGTATCTTTTAGCACTGACATCTTGATCTTAAAGCCTGTTCTGTGTAGGTGGATTCCCCCAAGAGCCATCATTTACTGGCATAGCATACCTGTGCAAATAAATTTTACTGCTCAAGTTGCTAATTCATTTCACTTTTGAAAATCATAGATAAGGTAGTTAATCATTAGAAGTTAAGTGTCTTAACTTCTTTTATCACCAGTGCACTGAATCAAGTTAGATTTTATAGCGATTATATTGATACAGAGTAATAGTGTTGACTGTGTACTCAAGTGATTTAATCTTAGTACAATCTGGTTTAACTTTTTACTTCTTGTTGATTTTATAGCAAAAAAATTGCCCAAGAATGAGCCACAGAATGCAGGAGCCAACTCTGCCAGAGGAAGAGGAGTAGACCTTACTGAACCCACACAACCACCCAAGAGTCAATGTTGTAGTAACTAAAACATCAATTGCTTTAAACTGTTCTGAATATTCTTCTGCTTCCTAACTGTTAATAACCATGGAATTGGAGTGTTTAACCTGGTCCAGTACAGCTTCCAAACAGCGAAGAGACTTACGATAATAGTCAAGTTCATGATACAGTTTTCTTTTGATCTAAAATTTTAACATGCATGTATCCACCACTGGCTGTAATGTTTCAGCAGTAGAGGAGAGATGGAATCAGAATAAACTTCCTTCAGTTTGAAAGGGTTTCAAAATCGCTTACCATTAGGGGTGTAGAAGAACTACTTTCCATGGACCTAATTGGCCAGTTCCTGTAGCCTCAATACTGATTACTGTTACAATAAATAGAATTGGGACTTTTCGTAATTCTCAATTGTGCTTTAAAACCTTTTTAGAAACAGGGTCTAAAAATTACTTAAACTTATTCACAGTATTGATGCAACCAGTTGTATATGCAGGTATCTACTGTTTAGTTATACATTCCATAGTTTAATAATTTAATTACAAATAATATTTGCATTAACAATTTTAAGAACCCTATGCTTGCAGGAAAGTGCAGTTTTAGTTGGTACACTGTATGTAAATTATATCAACCCAGTTAGTTATCTAAGGGAATTAGTGATAAATCAAGTTTAACTTCATTTCTTACCTATTCAGAGGGTACAGACCAGTAAATTCAACTTTATGACTTAGAATTTTTTTTCATCTACAAACTGTAAGAGCTCTTCAAGTAAAACCACAACAAAGTCAGTGTCTGTGACTTCTTTCTTGGTTTTGATCATTGCTGGCCATTACAGTTTGTTTTTCCCCTAAGGAAAATAGTGCACTAACGATTTTGTACATCCAACTTGATTTTAAATTTGGATATTAATGTACTGTAAATAGGTACTCTGCATTGTAGTCTACATTTGTTTAATACTTTCTGTAATATTTAAGAGTTGCTTAAAGGTATACAGAATGTACAGTTACTTAAAGCTAACTTTTTTTCCTCTCTAATCAAAGGGGGTTCTAAGTTCTTCCTTTATGGCTAGAGCAGTAATAAATGATGCTCCTCTATCTGTAACATAAGTACTGCTGTCTGTCAGTAATGAACTTTGCAACTTTGTTTTCCAAAGTACATTTTATTTTGATCTGTCCAGTATATTGCACTAATTCTTTTAGTTATTTTCATTATATGAAATCTACCAAGCGTGTCAGAAGAGATGAATTAGTCTATTTAAATGTTGAACTGATAGCAGGAACTTACTCATGCAGATTTTAAATTTGCGGTAATCTGGGTTTAGCAAGGAAAACGACAGTTCACCGGTGTTTAGTTTTATATTGAGGTGCTCAGGTTTGAATAAAGTGGTTTAAAAAAATTTTTTTATTACTTTCTTATTGAGAGTTTCAGAAAGGTTTATTGCATTTGTCCAGTTCCAAACAAGATGTCTGATTTACTGTATGGGTCAGCATTTAAGATGATTACAAGTCAATACATGACACAGCTAAATGCAAGCTTGTACTAGATGTACTGTGATAAACTTTTAAGTGTTGAGGTAATTTGGTATCTTATCACATCCATTTAGAAGTACCATCAAAATAGTAATGTTATCTCTTGAACCTGCAGCTAATGCAGTCTTGACCAGTTGTTCACTAATGTAGCTGGCTGCGTTGTCGTAGAAAGTCTCAGAGGTGACTCTGCCTCTTCCTGCAGTTTGTGGTTCACAATCGGACAGGTATGGTTTTGTGTCCCCTTCAAACTGTGGTTGTGGTTTAGAACCCACTGGTGATACCCTCTTTAGCAGTTCTTGACCAGTGCAGCACGCAGGTTTGTCACAAAATATCTTGGAGTCCTTTTTTTCTGCCAGTTGTGGACCTGAGTCATAAGTAGATAGGCATGCTTTTGTATCTTTTGGGGGCTGTCTCATGTTTGTAGACCCTATTGCCAGTATGTTTTCTTGCAGCTGTTTGTGGGTGCAACTTGGACCTGTCACAGAGAAAGTATCAGTGTCTGTTTCTTCTTGCTCTACAGTCTGTGGTCGTGGCTGAAAACTGCTACATGGATAAACTTTTCTGTCCTCAACCTGTTTCAGTTCTTCAGAGCCACCTTGTGTGCTAGAATCGGACTGTTTTATCTCTCTGTTCTGAGAGATAAAGTCTTTTGAGTCATTTAAGTTGTCTTCAGTGAGAGCCATCAGATACTGACACGTAGAAGTTCCATTTTGTTGAACATGTTCATACATTCTTAAATAATCGGTGAATATTGTTAGAGTTAATGCAAGTACTTCATTGTGATCCAAAACCTCCCAAAGCCCATTAGAAGCTAAGATAAGAAACTGACAGGTGTCATCGATGGGGACAGATATGGTATGAGGTACAGGTATAACAGATCTTTTCAGTACTGGATCTCCGTGATGTCCAAGACCCCTTGTAGTTCGTAGGTATCCCTCTACTAATCCATCTGGTTCGTTAGTGCTGATGTTTCCGCCATTCTGAAGTACACGTTTTCTCTCGCTTGCGTTAGAAGTGCTGTGCTCTTTTGAGAGGCAGTGACTTTTTCCATTTTTACATAAGACTGCATGTGCGTTACCTAAAATTGAAATAAGATAATATTTTGAATTACAGCATACTGATTATTTTTTTTAGATACTGCTTTTACATCAACAGTTAACCTTTTGCTAAGGGCTGGGGAAAAAACTAAGGTCACAGTTCACTTATCTACTGCGACAGGCATGTGTCCATCAATGAATCTGGTTGTATTTTACAGCAAAGTTTTCTGTAGTTTTTTTCCCTTCCCATTATTCAGAAGACTCTTCCGGAACCTTATTCCTCTGACTGCAACTAAACTGTTATGTAGAGTCTTAAGTGACATTTCATTCAGCTTAAAGTGCAGACTGATAGAAATGTTGCACCTTGACTGGTTTTTGAGCAAGAGTGCATATTTCTCTCAAATACTCTTTCCCCCCCCCCAGAGGAGCACATGCTTTCACAATACTGTGGCTGAATGAACCCATCAAGAAGTTTCAGGTTCAGACTATTTTTAGCAGTATAAAATTTCTAGTACCTGAAAAAAATTTGGACATCGTGTAGAATTTACAGTTTACTAACATGATGCCTTAAATCTCTTCCTCAGTTAAGGGACCCAAGGGAGAAAGAGTTCTCACAGTCATTGTGAGAAGTTGAGGACTAACTTTTTTCCTTTAGTAGGAATAGGTACTTGACCTTTCTCTTTCCTGAAATCTGCAGGTGAGAATGAAAAGTGCTAGAAATGGCAACACTGCAGGTGACTAGTCTTGTCAGACTTGAATGCAGAGCGTAAAGGAGAGCAGCTCTGAAACAAAGCGATGTATTGGTTGAGATCCTCTGTGGCTACACTGGGAGAAGACCATTATTTCGTGTTAGGGGAGGTGATTGGTCTGCCTCCATGTGTTGGCATAAGGGCAAAAGTGATGTCTTCCAGAAGGAACTGGAGGGGGCTGGTAGCTTTCCAGACACAAAGCTGGCTGCAGCGTGTTCACCTATATTGTATTTTTAATATCGTCTGGCTAGACTAGGGCGCAGGCCTCTGAACAGTGTTTATAAGTAGGCTCTGCTTGCACAGTAGTTGTATTTCTTGGAAAGTGCTGGCGTTGTCTAGTGTAGGGGACAGCTAAGCATAGTCTGTGTGAAGGCAGATTTCCCTAGAAGGTGATTCAAAATATCAAACTGAAGGATACAACCTTTTATCAATTATAGAATGTAGATGCCTTAAGTTGCGTTGTGTGAATGCTTCCTTGTGCTTGTTCCCTCCTTCCTCTGATTTCCTTGGAGAACTAGAAGATTTTCTAAAATTTCCTTCAAGCCCTGTAAGACCACCAGCTGTAACCGTACAAACACTGGGTTTTGTGTAACAAAAGGCATGATATAACCCATGTGGAACAACTTGACTGCGAGAGAGTAAATCTGGTCACTTTTGGATGCAAGTGTCTTGTCTGCGAACCAGAGACAGGACAAAATAATCGACAAAAACTAGCTGACCTATCAATGTGGGACTAAATGAAGAAGACAAAGCTGGCCAATGCCACCATCTCCTGCCCCTCATATCTGACGATCCTCTTCAGTTGCTTACCTGGTGGTGAAGGAACATGCCTATACTTCTGTAAGAACACATTCCGGGGGAGGGGGGGAAATGAAGTTTTGATGTTGTGAAAATCTTTTTCTTTGATGTGATACATTTGGTGGAAAAATTAAGTGTATTAGACTAAATAAATGTGTATTTAGAAGTGGTTCAAAAATGTGGAATTTAATCATAAAAGGCTTAAAGTATCTCTGATTAACTTCAAGCCTTAACTCATTAGCAGAGCTTGAGTCTACAGTATCTTTAATTGCAGCCAGCATAAAGGGAGGGAAGGATGGGGGCAGGTGACTAGAACCAGCAAACTTAGGTTGAGTGAATTCTCTACCAAATTTTCTTACCTTCATCCTACCTCTTCAGCTCATTGTAATAAAAATGGGGTTTCTTCCCCAATAAGGTGAAAGCAGACACATTTGTTAGCTCTGAAAACATTACAACCTATATGTCAGTTACTCCTGTATTCCATTAAAGATGTGACTGCCTCTCCTGCAGTCACATCTAAACTACCAGTTCTGATACCAGTAATAGCAAAGTAGCTGCAGGAGTGCTTGCTGGAAGGAGGGAAAGTATGGCTACAGCACCAGGCGTTGTCGGGAGAATGGAAGAGAGGAAAGGGAGGGGGTAGACCACAGTTACTTATTTCACTGTCAGTGCATGTTCAAGTTGGTTTAATAGCATTCCTCAGACTGGCAGAGGATTGCAGATTATTGTTATGGGAAAATACTCTTCTTTTTTAAATCTGGGATCAGTTTTTCCAAATGTGGAATATGGGTTTGGTTTGGGGTTGGTTTTTTTTATTGCCTCCTGAAGAAATGAAGCCTCAAATGGTTTTTGCTTTCTCTACTGATCTTTCACTCTCTGATTAATTTCAGACAAATTTCATCTGAAGAAATCTTACAAGTTTTGTGAATATACTCATCTGAGGAGGAAAGACTGCCCCCATTGATGGAAAGTTGCAGTGTTAGCAGACTCCTTACTAATGCTAGGGAGTGATAGAAAAGTATTACAGTGCTGGGCACGTGCTCCAAGCAGAGACTGGAAGACATAAGAGAATATGATTGTAGACATTTGAAACTATTCACACAACAGCTCATTTTTTTTATATATAATTCTGCTTATGTACTCCTTCACAAGCAAGATGCATGCTTTCCCATAATCTTACTGCTGTCTTACCTACACAAGACAACTGGTAACAAAAATCACCAAGTGGGGAGATGTAATAAGTGGAGTTGGAGATGTAATAAGTGGAGTTGCTGAGAACTGCAAGAGCTTTGTCTGGTGTTTCCTGCAGCAGGGCTGGGTGGAGAAGGATTAGGAATGTACCAGTGTTTCTGGTAATTAATAACTGATTGTCTGCACTACAGAAAGGCAAAGCAGGGTGGTTCTTCATAAAGAAACAGGGCTGAATAGATTTTCCATAACAACAGTAAATAGCAACAAAGTCCTATTTCAGAAATCAATAATTCAGATGATCCCCACAGATCATGCTTTCAGTTTGCTGGTAGCAAAATGTGGTGTTGCTTGTCAAAAAAACAGGTGAATAAAAAGAATCTCTTAAGCACGTTTCATTGGCACAAGGCATTTATCAGATCTAAAATCAGATATTTATGATTGCCCTAAAATGATGACACCTTAAGCTTCCTCCTGATTAAAAAAATAAATAAAAAATTATCCCTATTACTCACAGAGGTCACTTCTGGATTATGGAATGTTTCTTAACTGTGCTTTTTGCGTTAGTAGATTGAGTTTGTTGCTTTAACTCAAGTATCATATTGAAGGTGCTTTTTAGATAAGCTTAATACTTACTGCTGGGTACCAGTATCAGTTGCAAGGGAATTGACGTGTCTCCTCCACATTGTCAAGTTAAAGCAATTGCAGCTTTTTATCTCAAAATATCTACTGCCAACACATCTCTAGATCAGCTTACTTTATTAGTTCTTTTTCTTGGGCAGAGGAAAGAAAACCACCTAGTGTGGAATGTACATACCTATATTGGCAATGTGCAGTAACCCAGCAGCACCTGTGGCTGTCCTGGCTAATGGACTGAGCGTGCTCTTTTCAAAATGATTTCTTTCTTCCTCGGTGCTGTCTGTCTCTCTGCTGGGGTTTCTTTCCACCAGACAGGTAACAGCTGAACAGCCACTCCAGCGAACTTTGGAAACCTCATTCCTTCCCAGTCGTAAAAGTCTGTCCATTCTCCAAAAGGACTTGGCATATGCTTTGTGAATCCATTCGTAAGTGTTGGTCTTGTTGGTCTCCTCATTGCCTGGTTTATCAGAGAAAATCTTTTCTTTTTCCCTGTAATCTGCCTTGATTACTGTGGCAAAAGAATCTAGAATTTGCTGTTCATCCTTACTCTTTCTGTAGGAGGAATCCATTTGAGCAAGCTGGTCAAGAAATAAAAGTGGAAGCTCTGCTGCAACTGTTTCTGCAGCTGTCACACCATGGGAGCCATCAAGTAGCCCCAGAAAACACGTATCTGACCTGTTTCCGTAGTTGTCAAGCACAATAAATCTGTCTTCCATGTCTCCGTGCCATGTGGAATTTTTATCTTGGCAAATTGATAATGCTTTTATTAAAGAATTATTTACTTTCTTAAAAGTACTAGGATTGTTAATATTGGCAAGTTTGTGATATGATGCAGGAGTGTGATCATCCATAAGGAATTCAAATGAATAATCAATCTTCTGCCTATGTGTCTCAGAATATTTAGGAATCTTGGTCAGTTTTGAAATTAGTTTCTGTCTCTGAGCTAAAAGTGTTTTCTTGTTAGTCTTCGTTTGTGGGCTATCAAAGCCCAGCAAAGTTCGGGCTTTGTGGGTTTTTTATGATAACGAAGGTGGTACAGATGTATTATTTGTTGACGTGCAGAGCAAAAAATTGAGATGTGCTTGGAATCATCATTCTCGGGTGCAGTTGTGACCTCCTCCAGCTCATCTTCACCTCTGGAATGTTCAAAATCAGGTGGGCTTGTTTTGTCTTGTGACTTTTCCTCCCATGTCATTCTATAAAGGAGTTGAATATGTTAAGAGTTGTTCGTATTTCAGTATTCTAATATTAGGTAACACTACACTTACTTAAGCCTTGTTCTCACTCTTACAAACTCTGTTGTGTCGTTGTGTACTAACGCATACGTGGTCAAGAAACAGAGAAACTTATGTGAGATTATATAAAAATTGCACCTAATAACTGTTAAAAATTGGTACTACGTGAAACTCAAGAAGTGAAAAGTTTGGAACTACAGAACTGATAACCCAATTTATATTATTCTTGTACCTAGTTGAGGTCCCAGGTGTCTGCTCCTTTTGAGTCAATGCATAGCCCTGTGCCTTCACAGTGTTAGAACTGTACATATGAAGTAGTTCCTCAGCAGCTTTTCTGTATCTGTTAATCACCTTCCAGACACTGTAGTGGAGTGTAATTCCTATTTGCCAAAAAAAAAAAAAGGCATATTTGAGATTAAGATTAAAAAAAATAAATAAATCTGTCAGTCTTTCATAGGACGTATGAACCACAGCCAGAAGCATTGGTGTATTTCTTCAAAGCTCACTTTCATTACCATCAGTTTTAGTTGTGAAGCTTTTAGGAGTCCACTGGAAAAAAATTAAATCTTTTATACCATTGTATTTAGGCACACAGAAGATAAATTACATTTATGTGGACAGTATTCTATTGTTTTTCTTGCTTGCTAGGTTTTGCAATGTTGATGTTCCTTTAATGTAGGATGGATTTTGAATGTGTCAGTTTCTAAATCAAGAAAGCATAATGAAAAACAGAAGTATTATCAAATGAGCCAGGCAGTGTTTGAGCTCTTAGGTCTGTGGGAAACACCCCTGCTCCTTGAGCTGCAAGACCTGCGAGCAGCAGCACGTACCCTCTGTGTTCTCCGGCCATCAGGATGGAAGAGGAGGCAGGATTTGCAACAGAGGTCTCAGAAGAGCAACAAGCCTGAAAATGCGGAATCGAGGCCGGGTACTGCAAGGATGTAGGATCTAATCAGCAGAAGCCTCTCTGTCCCTTCCCCAGCCAAAGCTAATCTCTTCATCCTGTCCCCATGCACATCCTTTCTCCCACTTCAGCTCCCTGCTCCAGTTTCCCTTCTTCTTCAGCCCAGTCTCCTCATTCTTATTCCTCGATGCTGTGTTACCTCCTGAGTGCTGGGACTCTGCACTCCCGCATGCAACGTTCTGTTGAGTATCTGCTTCCAAATGCTGCTGCTACTGCTAGTGATGGGGATATGTGTGTATAGAGAGTGCCTGCAGTCTTCTCCCGTTATTATCAAAGGGAATACTGAAGTCCAGGATAAAACATGAGTCTGTTTTTAGGTCTGGTACCTGGTGCTATAGAGTCAGAGCTGTAGAGTAAGTGCTGGCAAGGCATGCCCTGACAGAGGCCAGCCAGTGCTGTGGGGACTGCCTGAATTCGGCGCCTACACACTGGCATGTCTCCACTCAGCATTGGCAAACTGGTGCTGCTTTTTAAATACTGTAACTTGCTCTGATTTGCATAAATTTACAAGAGTGACATAATCACTGATGCTATTTCCAAGCCCCGGTTTGAAACCTGACAATCTTAGAGCGTCTCTGTAAAATAGTTATGAAGAGTTTTGGTTTAATACAAGCAAAACAATATGTTTTTTCAAATCATATTCTCAGAAACAGCTAAACCGTATTGCCTGGAACTCTTTCAAATTATTCTGCTTCAGGCTTGGAGAATTTCAGTATGAACAGTTAATATCTGGCAGAGTTTTAATGAAAACACGATCACTGTATTGGTAGAAGCACTAATAAATAATTCTGCCTATAATTTGAAATGGGTAAGAAAACAGGTGTATAACATACAGAGGAAATACCAATATTGCTTAAGCAGCAGATGAAATTAAAATTGTTCAAATGGCTGCTGTGTTCTACAAGGTGATGTGCAGCTAAGCCTTACAGCTGCTTGCATAAAATCCTGTCCCCCTAGATCAGCACAGAACATACATGTACAGGCACCATAATAACACAAAATCCTGTCACCAAGTGAGAAGCTCAGTGTGCCAGCCTATGTGTCATCTGTCTACCAAGTATGAAAACAGTGTTTGTTTATATTTAAGTTACTGAAGCTTATTTATTTAGTCTTTAATATTTATGTGTGTATGGGTGAGAAATATCAGATCAAAATGCATATATTATGGAGTTTTATTGTATTCCCTCTTCTGATATTTCTGTCTTTAACTGAAGGCTATTAATCCACCACCAGGCGAAACAGCAGTGGTTTAGCAGCGGTGATGTCCCACGGCATCATTACAAGAGTAGCCTATGGTCATTTCATCCTTCTTCAACCTCATTTGTTTTCTGGGGCGCTCTTTTTAAACTTAATACAGCCACACCTTAAAGCAGCTATTTTGCAACATTTTTCTTCCAGGATTTCATCTGGGAAGTACACTTTCTTCTCATCATTTCTGTTCATCACCTCTGGGTTATATAGGCATTTCCATTATTTGTTTTTCAAGGCATGCCCTTTTTTCCTGTGGTGACAGTTGTTTCACAAAATTCCTTCAACTGTTTGAGAATTATAGGAGTGTTAAAAGGCAAAGCCCCAACCTCCTCCAGCTTCCGTTAATCATGATACAGTTTAAAGAATCAAATGGTTTTGATTAGAGGGAGATTTTAAAGTTTTGTAGTTGATCTCTTCAGCAGAGGTAGATATCACTTAAAAACCCCTTATGACACTATAGTGTACCTTCTTGCAGAGTTAAGCTTGCAGGTGGCTACAGCTCTCAATCTGCTGTAGGACCAGTTCATGGGAAAGTCCATGTCTCCATAAGAGGTAAGCATCAGCCACCTCTAGAAATGCTGCACCACTTTAGTGGGGCAAGATAAGGAGGCACATGATTAAAATAGCAGGGAAAGATAATGCTTGTGCAGATCCCTCTTCCTTTATTCTGCATAGTTTGAATTTCAGACTGGGAGATCGCACAAGCCTTTTCATTGCTGTCATCGTGATGATGCATTCAAGTGTGAGTAAAGTTAGGACTAATATACACAGGAAATCTGGTAAGCTGCTTTTTGTCAGCCTTTTAAATGTGAACCCATTTTACATTTAGTGTATATAAAAGCCCCTTGGATTAGAGACAGGAAATTGAAATCTTTCAACAAAATGTTAGTTTGACCTCAGTAAATTTAATTCATAACAAGCATGCTGTATAGATGTTTCTGTCTCTGTTAAGTGGGTGTGAGTGCTAACATCACAATTTAAGAGCACCAAAACAATCCCACTTTATTACAATGTGTAAATAACCAGGATAGTATAAATAATAACTCATGCAGAACAAGATATGCTACAACTCCTCAGTTGCAAGTGTTTTGCTCACAATTATTAAATGGGCAGACCTGATGTTAATTTTTTTATACTATGCATAAGTGTTTATGTTAATAGCTGAAAACCTTATGAAAATTAAATAAGGAAACACTTCCTTTGTTGATCTCTTATGAAGTAAAAAGATGAATCTCTGTTTCCTTCTCTCCTTGCATTTCCCTCATCAGGAACAGATACAGACTCGCAAGTTTTTTGCTGTCAGGTTAAAGAATAACAGTGAGATACTGACAGCATAATACATGAAGCTAAAGTGCTCGCGGCCTCAGAGACTGAAAGATAGAATTCAGCTTTCTAGCTCATTGCAGTTTCCCTGTGCCTATTTAGGGAGCCAAAACCCAGCACTGTTTAATGTTCTGAGCTGAAAATAGAAGCAAGTTTAAAAAAAAAAATAGATGTAGAAGAAAGGGGAGTGAACCACAGTTTGAGACTGTATGTATTTTCAGGGGCAAAAATCATGTTGACCGTTTGTGTTACGTCGAAGAGCCTTCTGGTCAGTGCTTAGTCCTGCTACTAGGAAAGGGAGGCTGCTTCACCTCTTTACCATACGCTGCCCTGTCTGTGAGAAGGGTAAAACTGAGGCAGAGAATGAGACTGCAGGCCAGGAGTTCGTATGGCAGAGGATACCGTCATCTCAGTAAACTTGTTATTTCTGGAAACCCTCTCTAGCTATGGCACAGTTGCTCGCTGTTTGTATAGCAAGTTGAGATTATCTTCTGTTTCTGCAGTGTGGCACTATAATCTTTTTTTTTAATTAGCAAAGATGTCGCTAATTGAGCTTCGAGGACCCGGGATCTGATTTGTATCCAAGCAGAAGAGTCCCATATGCAGTCATGTCCCTCTGACACATGTCGTTCCTGTCTCCACCCAGAGCGTGCTTCTTCCTCACTTACCTTTGTCACAGTCAGCACTTAATTTACACAATCTCTAGTCCAGAACTCCGTCCTCTGTGAGATTTTTTTCTGTTACTATTATTTGCTACATACTTGTGGTTTTAGAAACCGGTGACTATGATGGATGCAGAAACCAGCACCAGGAAGATCCCTGCCTGCCTGCGGGTGACAGGAGGAGACAGAGAAGGGCAGTGTGGTGTAATATGGAGGCCACAGTCTCCCCAAGCTTCTCATCACAGTATTGTCAGCTAATACATATAAACAGGCTGCACTGCTGCAAATTCTTGCTGAGTGAGCACTGGCTTCCTTGCCTGTGTTTTCCTTCTTCCCCACTTTACTTTTTGACATGCCTTTCCTCTGCTTATGCCTCAGCTGGCACTGCCTTCGGTCCTCCCTTTCTCATTTGCCTGTGATGCCATGATATAGCTTGTTGCCTCTGTGTGTTCAGCTGTGCTCCTCTTCTGATTGATTTCCCTCCCCTCCGCCTGTCACACAGTTTGGCAGCAGCACTTTCCCTGGAAAATTGTTAGCAAATACAGAAACCACGGTGGGGACTCTCAGCATCGGTGGGACTAGTCACTGCCAAGGAGCCACCACAGGCGGCCAGGAGGCTGTAGCATTTGCCGTGGTGCAGCCTGACAGCACTGTGCAGTGCATGCCCTGGCACAGCCTGAGCCAGTGTATGGGCAAGCACAGTTACCAGTGCAGGGGCTGCCTTACCAGGTCCCAGTTTTACATGGTCACCTTTGGCCAAAGCAGCAAAGAGCTTATAGCTAACGTGAAAAACCTTATGTAGCCTTTATTATATGCATATAAGACCTCTGAAAAACTCTTCACCTGAAAAGACAAACTCATTTGCCAACACTGCAGCCATGCCCTCCACCCCTTTTAGCAGGGCTGGACCTCTCAGTCTCCAAAGCCATCTGCAGAGGGAATGCTGCAGAAGGAACAAGACACCTTCTCCCGAGTGAGTCAGCTCAGGTGTGTGTAGTACCTACTTGCTGTATCCACAGAAACAACGAGGCAGCTTCAAGGAAGTCTTGTTATGAAAGGTGTGGGAAGAGATAAAGATGAACCTGGTGAGTCACAGGAGCGTGCCGGGGGCAGAGCCTGCCTTCAGGACTTGGGAACACTCCCACCCCTAGACCTGATAATAGGCAAGAAAGAAGGAAGTGATTAATAATTAAAATAATTATGGAATAAATTAAGATAATTAGTCGTCTTATTTATCTTCTTAAGTGTTGTCCAAAACTGGAATCCTGGGATTCCAGGCCAACTGGTTTTATGTCATCCTGTAACATGGAAAGAGTCCCCATCATTAGGTCTTAGGTAAGAATTATGACCTGTGACACTGTCTGCTTGGGCAGAGGTGCTGCTCCTCAGCTGGGAGGAAGCATCAAACTGAGAAATGGGAGCAGCAAAAAAAATGGCAAAGCCAGGTCTTTCTACACTGCAGCTATTTTGCACTTGTTCTTGATAGCTGGGTCTGTCTTGGTGGGGCAGAGGCAGCAGTTCGTAACCCACCGAGTGCCTGCGTGGGGCAGAGAGGCCGTGAAGCATCAACTGGGGCTGACAAGCCCACTGGGCTTAGCATAGGAGGGGAGGCACGTGAGGTTTTGGGGATCCACAAGGAGAAAGCTGTGGCAGAAGGTAGAAGATGGGTGAAGATAATATGACTGCCTCCTGCACTTTCCTCCCAGTGACACCCTGCCTCCCTCGCCCCACAAACCCACATCTGGGGTTACTGCTGTACTCCTGGGGTTCCTCTGCTTTTTCCATCCGTGCTCACCACAATTATGGTTGGTCCAAATGGAGGTTTTTAACCTGTTTAACAGCTGTGATTTAACTGAGGTTCTTGCGGTTTTGTCCATAGTTCTTAAGATTTCCAGGTGCTTTCCCATGCAGACATGGGGAAGGCCCAGGAGTGGGCTTGCACGGTCGGATGTGCTTAGGCCAGTCTAACTTCATCTTACAGAAATACAAGGGATTTTCTGTGCAGAGTTTTGTTACCTCAATCAGTGTCCTATCAAGGGTCCTGGTCAGCAGCTACTCAGGTGCCGGCAGCAGAAAGGAGGCCCCTTCCCTCCCACCTGCTGCCAGCTGAGGCTGTGCCAGTCGCCCAGGGGTCTGTAAGGCTGCCAGCACTGGCGGACCTGCCCTGCACTGGGATGGGGTGGCTAGCAAAACTCTCAAATCACAGGCAGTTAAAGTATACTGAGCAGGGTCCCAGAAACCTGTGGGGATCTCTGCTACGTATTAAGTAGCAGGAAGAAAAGAAAAGGATGTCAGAGAAAGGAATAAACAAAAAAATTGGTGGGAGGCAGAAGAAAGAAGAGGTAGGGGAAAAACAAACAGTACCTCCTATGTTTGCATGAAGGAGTCTAGAGCTCTCAGTACCACGAAATAACACAGTGTAAACAAACCAATGTGGTGACTGCAGATGGCTAAATAACTTTGACAAGCAGCTTCTGAACTTGGCACATAGAACTCACATTGTACTGGCAAAGGCAGTAAATGTTCTGTGTTTTGTGAGTCCAGCCTTTAGTTTTCTTTCTTGGTTTGTGTTAAATCAAAACTCTGACTGCAGTCAAGAAGAGCATCCTCTGGGTAAAAGGTGAATAAAACCTGCCAAGTGCTCCATCACTAACAAGAAGTTCGTGTTACTAACACAGCCATGAGTTTTTTCTCTCTTTTTTTTTTTTCATTTTTTTTCCTTTAAAAACTGTGTAGTTGGGGTGTGAGGTACAAGAGACAAAGGCCTAGTGGGAAGTTCTGCCATCTGCATTATTAAAGTCGCATGTAAGCACAAGGGGAAGCTGACAAGATACTAGAGACAGCATAATGAACAAAACTTTTATACTGTTAATACTTCCAGTGATTTATAAAATATTGATAGCAGTCCTGAATGCCTGATGGCCAAGAGGGAGGCTACTTCACCCACAAGGAATGCGCTAATGAAAGGACACAATAGGATTTTATACTCTGAGAAATTCCCCGGAGGGGCAAGAGCTCTGCTTTTCACATTTGCATTGAATGGCAAGAATAAAAACAGGTGGGAGAGCAGGAAGAAAGTCCCATCTTGAACAAAAGGAGAGGGGAAAAAGGGCTGGGTTGGGCACACTGGCTTTGACTAGGCTGGGGATGAGGGGTGGGATCCCAGAGTTGGGCCACCAGCTGGAAGGTCCCTCTCAGGGAGGCAGCATTCAGCATTAGGCTGCTATTAGTTGAGTCATTCTTTAATTCATGTGACCGAGATAGGCCCCGAAAGCCCTAAATGACTACTAGGTAATAATCAGGTGTCAGGCACACCCTAAACTGCATTTTAATTCCCTCTTTTGTGACTTGCTGTCCAGAAGTCAACCACCTCCTTTGCTGGAATAACACGCGTGCTCTCACATTTTGGCCTGTTGGGTGTTCACAGTGAATTTGGGCGAGAGCCACAAACAGGAGAAGGACATCTGGGAATACTGGCTCCGAGCAGGCACCTCCACGGGGCTATCAGCAGCCTGAGAAAGGGGAACTGACACTCATGTCTCATCCAGCTCCTGGCTTGCCTGGTTTGATGCAGACGAGTAGTCTTGCTGAAGTCACCTGGCTACTCACCTGAGTTTGGGAGGTGAGCAGCCCAGGCAGGCAGCCGGCAGCTGGGCTCACTCTGCTCCCACCAGCGCTTGCGGAATGCAGGTTTCAGAGTCAGTTCGACTTGTGCAAACCCACTGACATGCCCCAAAGGACAGAAACTGGAAAATGTGGCGAGGGTTTTTCAGACAATGCCTTGAGTTTGACTCTAATTTAGTATCTTCATAGTGCATGTTTAATGATGAGACATAAGCACTAGAATGATTCTGTTGTGCTCAAAAGGAGTTACACATGCATTACAATTAGAAAATTAATAAGCATGTGCTTGTAATTTCAGTCAACAGAAAAAGCCAGCTTGGATATATGAAAATGACAATGACGTGTAGACTCATATGTCAAAGCATACATTTTTGGGGTTTTTTTCCTAATGCAGTGTACCCTGCCGTGGTCAAATTACATTCACTGAAGCCACCACAAGTCAACATGTCCCATGTTACCAGGCAGCAAATGATCTTTTTCTTATTTCTTCTTGAGAAAATTCCGAAGGTAGTGTTTTACCTGTCACTGGAGCAATTTAAGACAAAGTCAATCTTTTTTTCTTTTGGTTTTTTTTTTAAACAATGTATTTGCACAAAGTTAGAAAGCAATGCTTTAAATCAGGCTTTCAGAAAGAGAAAGACTTACCTATTTGCAGTTAAAGAGTGGTTTCTTTCTAAGCTACCCCTCTGCAGTAGCAGGCAGTCGTTCTGCATGTGTAGTGAAATTAGTGTTTATAAATGTTACTATAGTAACGGTATCTGTAGCCACAGGCTCGTAGAGTTACTGTTCTGGTGATCTAGTGAGCAGCGAGGTAAAAAGGCAGAAAAAAAGAGGACGCATAGTATTGTGATACAGCCATGCTCTTGAGGATTCAAGAAGAAACTGCAGTAGAAGTATTTTTTGCCTTTATACTAACCAGTGCCTTACCGTATGCAGTACAGCAGTGTTTTTCCGATCAGGCTCTCATAAACACACCATGAAATGTAAATAAATATTCGGGCATTTAACCAAAGTCAGTATCTGCTTGGTAACAACTTTCATCTTTGATTTTACTTTAACAGAAATAAAAACATTTCAGGCTTTTAAGGGCCTTGAAGAATAAGGTCGTTCGGCTGGGCTGTGATCCTGTGAACACTCGCCTGTGCAGCTTCAGACATAAATGCACACTGAGTGGCCTTAATAAACATCAGTGGAGTGACTCACCTGTGTGAAAACAGTAAACGTATTTTCAGAATTGAAACTTGTAATGTGTGGCAGACTTAATGCTCGGTTAAATATTAAGCATTAGATAAATATAGATATTTTAGATATATCTAAATTTAAGTATTAGATAAACATAGATAAATTATAATATTAAGTAATATTATAATTAATATTAATAAACACCATTTAAAGGAGAAGCTGGTGATTTAGGGGAAAAAAAAAGAAAAAAAAAAGAGAAAAAAAACATATTGGGGAATGCAAAGGCTACAGCAGCTCCCAGAAAAGCTAGGAGTCTGTGTTGGAGCATGGACAATTAAGTGGTCCATAGGAGGCAATATGTTCCAGATGCGCTCTTCGCTTGTAGCTTTTGCTACCGAGGAAGAGCAGTGGGAAAAGCTGAAAGTGAAACTAAGCAAAAACAGTTTCATTTTCACGTCCGAGAGGAAAGTAGAAACCTAACCAACCTAAAAAAAAATGTAAGCAAAGAGGTTCTTAGGTGGCTGTTACCATACAGCGGCTATTTTTATTTTGAAACATGATTCAGACACTTTAAAAAAAAAATTTAAAAAATTTCTCTCTTAAATTTAAAAGAAAATGGGTTTCTCCGTCATCCACCTCCTGCTTTTTAATTTGCTGCCAAGCTTGGGGCAGCCACCGCCGAGGGCAGCGGCTCCGCCACCTTAACAGTCCGTCTTAAAGGCCCGGGGATGGCAGCAGCCATCTTACGGGTCGCTGTCACAGCTGCTGGGAAGCCTAAAACCAGCCGCGGGTTCCCCCCCCCCCCCCCCGGCCTTCGCCGCGGGCTCCGGCGGCCCCGGTCCCGACCCCCCCCCCCCCCGCCCCATTAATTTAATTTTCCGTTTTAAAACCCCAGCCAAAAAAACCCCAAACAACAAACCCAGACCTCCTTTTTAATGAAAATACTACAGCGTTTTATTCCATCCTTTTATCCCGTCCTGTCATTTAATGAATACGCCAACTCGTCGTATAACCTGATGCTGGAAAATATCCCCTGAAAGGGTGAGGGAAAAGGGAGACGACAAGGAAAGTGTTTTTCCAGCTCCCACCCCCCCCACCCCCCCCCACTACTCCTAACTTTGAAGTCTGGAGTCATCTTTGCTTGCCCCCTGCAAGGTGGCGAGGCCCTGCGTCTTCGAGAGTTCTTTAAACGCAGGGATTCCCTTCCAAATGAATATTCCTGCTTCAGGTTTACACATCAAACAGCGGTAGATCCCACGCAAACGCCCAGCCTCAATCCCAACCTTTTAAATCGCGGTGCCGTCCTACAGAATTGCCATTTGTGGTTTCTCACAGGTCAACCACGTTTTTACATACGTGCAACGGAGCGTCACCGCCTCAAAACAGAAGCACTTGCTTCTGTGCGTAAAGCACACTTTCTGTGGCTGGATCATTTACTTAATTTTAGATTTCAATTAAAAGGTAATCCCTTTAAGACATAAATTGACCTGCTGTCAACACTTGCTCCTGGACAAAAAAACCTAACCAAACAAACAAAAAACAGAAAAAAAAAAAAAAAACAAGCCCCAAAACCATGATGCGAGGAACTGAGCAGAGTTTTTGAATGCTGTATTTCAAACTGCCTGGTATTTATATATTGAATTAGAAATCACCTGGGGAAAAAATAAATCCTCGAAAAGCAGCCGCAAAGTGCATAGTGGGGAAACACAACGGCTACTAAGTCAAACAAAGTAGTGCCGCTCCGAGGGGGAGCTGGGGCTGTGGCAGCACCGCGCGCTCACCGGGGTGCAGGAGCGCGGCCGCTCTGCGCTGCCACCGCCGCCGGCCGGGGCTCTGCGCGGTGCGCGCAGCCAGCGATGCCGCCTCTTTCTAGGGCAACTTTCCCCGCAGCCTCCCGGAGGGCCGGGCTGGCTCCGTAGCGGCTTCCCGCACGCAGCGGGTGCCGCCGCCGCCGCCCCCCCTTCCGCGGGGGCGCGGGGCGCCTCCCGCCCCCGCGCAGCCACCGCGCAGGGACGCGGCCGCGCGCCCCCCCCACGCTGCGCAGCAGCGGGAGGCGGGTGCCGGCCCCCCCCCCCTTCCCCCCCCCCCTCCCGCCCGGCGGGGCAGGAGCCGCCCGCGGAGCGGCGGGTCCCTCCTCCCGCCCCCCCCCCCGGGGAGCAGCCGGCGGCGGCGCGGCGAAGGGGAGGGTCTAGGGCCGGGCGCACCGCACCGCGCCGGCCGGCCGGACGGGCGGCTGCCGCCGCGCCGCGGGCATGGCGGAGCCTGGCGGCGCCGGGGCCGGGGCGGCGGCGGCGGGCGGCGGCGGGCCGCAGCAGGGCTCCCCGGCCGCCGGGGGGGTGGCCGCCGGGGCGCCGGCCCGCAGCTCCGCCGAGAGTCCCGGGGGGCCCGGCTCGGCGCGCACCGCGGGGAAGAAGGCGCAGCTGCGCGCCGCGCCGCGGGCCAAGAAGCTGGAGAAGCTGGGCGTCTACTCTGCTTGCAAGGTAACCGGCCGCGGGCGCCCACCCGCCCACGGAGGGTGGGGATTGACGGAAGGGAGGGAGGCGGTGGGGAAGGGCCGTGCCGGGCGGGGGAGGCGGCCCGGCTGCAGCCCGGCGCTCCCCGCGGAAGTGGCGGCTCCGGCGGTGCCGGTGGATTCTCTCCCCCCGGAGCTTTCCGGCCGGCGGTCGTAAAAATAAACCCCAAGCGCGCCGAGGACGGGGCCGCGGGGGCAGCGCCGCCCTCCTCCTGCCCGAGCCGGGCGGCAGCGGCGGTGCCCGGCCGCGGCGTCCGTCCGTCCTTCCGCGGGAGGCGGCGGGCGGGGCGGCTCCTGGTGCCGGCGGTAAGCGCTGCGTTAACAGCGCTGCCGCAGCTGCCCACCGCGTAAACATCCCGGCGGGGAGCGGGGACACCCGCCCGGCCCGGCGGGGCCCGGCCCCGGCCCGCGGGAGCGCACCCCCGGCCCCGGGCGGGGGCTGCCTGTCGGCCGGGGCGCGGCGGCGGCGGCCTCGCAGCGCGGAGCTGTTGACATCGCAAAAGGCACTGCCCCGAGCTGGCACCGTCGCCAGCCGCTTTGGCAGAGGAGCGAAGGGGCGCGGCCTCCGGAATTGGGAAAGTCGCGTCCCCGGCGGTCACGTAGCGCCGTCCACCTGCACCCTGCTCCGGCGGGGATCTCCTCTCCAGCGCCCGCCTCTCACCTTCAAGAGAGCTGCCCCGGGTTTCCTTCCACAAGCGCTTTCCCCCCACCCGCTGTTTTCTTCTCGGTGGGAGCAGCAGCAGGACTTGCTTGTTTGTTGCGAACGGCGGGAGCTCGGTCAGAGCTGTCGCTCCCGCTTTCGGAGGACTGTGACAACTGGCGTTGTCGTCCGTGCGCGGGGAGCTGCGGCGAGCGGGGAGGGCCCGGGCGCTCGGAGCACACGGGCCGCTGGCTGCGCTGCTGCTGTCAGGGCAATTCCTGGATGCACAGCGGGTCTGACATGTTCAGATTGGCAGTGCTGATGTCAAACCCTCTAGTAACGCTTTCAGCGTTGAAAATAGCTGGTTGTGAGAAACGTGCGTCTTATTTTCTCTGTTTGCTTACTTTGGAGCCTCGAAAGGGCAGATGTTAAGTGAAAGGCCAAACTAAATGCTAACGTACGTGAGGAAGCATCGTATTATGGCTCTGTAGTCCTGCGTGGTGGTGTGAGGAGCTTTAACTGTATGCTGAGGGCATGGCGCAACGCTGTCATGTGTGGGCAAATTAAGGAAGCCACACAGACTTCCATTTCTTGGCTGTTTCCAAATGTGCAGGCACCTCCACTTCAGCTTTGGTGCATACATGGGAGATTGCAAGATTACACTAGTGTCAGTGACTTAAAAGAGCAGCCAGTGTACTAGAAACTTGAGGCCCTCACTGCAGGCTGGGTGGCATGGTTTAAAGCTTTCCCAGCCGAGTCCTCTTTGCACCCCCGTATTTTACCAAGACTTGCTGTTAAATGAAGCTGGTTGTGGGGTGGGTAAGATTTTCATGGGCTATTAGGAGTGCGTGTGTGTGAATTGCTTTTTTCTTCCTTGGTTGGTTCTTTTTTCTTTCCTTGATGTACATCCAGGTGATCTTTGTGAGGGCAAAAGCCTTCTCCTGAGGTGCTTTGCTGTGAAGAAGTGCAGGCAGCCTTGTCTCCTCCCAAACTCTGCTTTTTTCTGGGACTCACCAGCCCCACACGTACACTGCTGCAGGTGCTTTGTTGGAAGGGAGGCAGGTGCCATTTTGGAGGGGAGGAGGGCATGCCGCGGGCTGCCACCAGCCCTTCTTTCCCTTTCACAGGGCTCTGGTGGTGGGGTACAGTGCGGTGACAGTTCATACTGCCCGTGCTCTGCTGGGATGTCCTTGCGGGCCCTCTTCTGTGAGGAGTCCTGGATGCATGCTCCAGTGGCACACCAGTGTGGGTGGAGCAGGTCCCATGGCCGAGGGCACCCCAGGACCTCTTCCTCCCGCCAGGAACTAGGTACAGCCACAGCACTAAATGCTGCTCTCTGTTTGGATTAAAATGCAAAACCTGCCTTTGCTATTTCACTTCTCTTCAGTAGTTGAGTGGCAGGCAGCTTGCTTTCAGGTCTCAAAACAGAAGCAGGTAGACAGATAGGAAGCTCCTTGTAAACTAATCAAGCAGCTTCTCCTGTGGGATAAAGGGGGAAGGACGGAGCAGAGTGGAAGAATGTGTTATTTTTCTTCCTGAACACCTGGCAGGTGCTCCAAAATGACACTGCTTGGCTTGTAACAGTAATGGTTTGCAGGGAACTTGCACAGTGTAGCTTTGAACTTTTTCGGGTTGCAACTTCTCTCCCATATATTTTGCATTTCTGTGTGTGAATGCACAAGAGTGAGAGAAGGCAGACGCACCATCTCTGTAGGGGACATCTGTGTTCAATCAAGTATTGGCCATATGTGAATCTTGTGTAAATCTATATAGAGCTGAGCAAGTTGGAGCACTGAAAATATGTGATAGCATCCTTAGCACTGACCACCTTGTCCCACATAAAATTTATCGCAAAATTCAGCACACAGAATTTATCAGGAACTTAACCTCAGATATGCTGGGAGTAGCAGAGGCAGGGAGTGTGTATTCGCTAGGGATGAAGAGCAGCAACACAAGAAGGTGGAGAGGTCAGTGGCTATGTTGTAGAGGGTGAGTCTCACTGGCGACAGCAGAAATGCTGAGTGGAAAAGGGTAGAAGGCACTGCTCTGAGGTAGGGTGCTGAGTCCCCAGGAGGGCCCTCCTGATTCTTCTTCAGTGATCCCTCTTCTTCATGGGAAACATGGACAAAGTCTGCAGGCAAAGACATCTTCAGTGTGCACATATTCTGAGCAGAACGAGGGTGGAGTTTAGGGAACTGCTGCCCAGGCTAGAGAAATGTGGGGCTTGTTTCTTTTTCCCGATAAAGGGTTGGGACAGGACTTTTTCCCCTGTGAGAAAAAGTCAGAGTGGAAGGGAGAGAACAGGCTCTTCTGTGCAGGACAAACATACAAACAAAAAACTTCTTAAATGCTCAAGTTTGTATGTGAGGGGGAAGAAGAAAGTACGTTCTGAACAGTAAGATATATATTAGGAGTTGGCACAGTTTTCATGACTTCTGAAAGTACACAGGAGTGCTGTATGCTGTGCAGGGTTTTGTATGTATATCTGTGCATGTATGAATAGCTGCATACATCATTTTGGTTTTGTCCAGTGTGAAATTGAGCATTAGGCATGCAAGCTTGCAGCACTTTTATATAAAAGCAGCACTGTGTGACTTACACATAAATATATTTAATGAAGATGTAGGAGGGGATTTTTTTCCCCCTATTGGTTTACAGTATGTGAAAATACAACTCTCTCTCCAGTCTCACTGGGAGTTTTTCTTGTAAACAAGTTGAAATACATACTATTTTAGTACACTAAGTTTTCTGTAAAATTGTTTATTTCTCATTATATATATCATACAGTAATGCCTGGATGCTTGCGACTATAATTAGAGCCCATTAGCCTAAGGCATTTGCACAAGTAGCAGGGAACAATAACTCCTTGAAGAAAGCCTTCGTGTGTTAGATAAACAAAATGGACAGAGAGTGAGAAGGGTTATGATGAGATGACTTGGCCAAGGCCCTGTGGCAGGTGAGCGGGTGGCAGAGATTGAAGTAAAATCTGGGTCCCAGGCTCCAGACCAGCTGCTGACCCTTGGTAGAGGCAATTCTTCCCCCTCCTCATCCTAGAGTGACCTCTATGGAGTTTTCCTGCCCCTACACATAAGAAAGAGTTCGTAGGGTAAATATGTACCACCCTTTCCGTAATGAAATTTGGGTTTTTTTACTGACTCTTGTAAGGCAGATTAAGATGAGGCAGACTTGGCTGTATTACTGCTGGACTCTGTGTAGTGTCAGTACAGCTCCTTGAAGCTCAAATGGAAATGTATTAAAGCTGTTTTCTGCAGGAGCCTATAGGGGACACACGAGACATCTAAAGCTTTCTTGCAATCATTTTCATAGTGGGGTGAATCTGTTTTACAATGTCTTACAGGCCCAATTAAAGCATCTTCCTTTAAATTAAATAGAAAGTCTACCATTAACTTTACAAGGTGGGAATTTGGCCCCTATTATTAATAAAAGCTTTATACTGTAGCCTACATCTATTCTGTAAGCGCACCTGGAAAATACAGGGAATGAAATACTTGGATTGATCAATAAATGAAGAACATGTCCTTAGAGCTGAACATTGAACTGATTATTTTGTACCGTTAAAGATAAATGGGTTGGCTAATTTCTTGATACGTGTGAGTAGTTCTCCGAGCAGTGTCTTAACTGTCTAGTTGCTGGGTACTGGACATTTCAGTAGGAAAAATATGTATTTTAAATTAATCATGAAGTTCAACAGGGCCAAGTGCAAGGTCCTGCATCTGGGTTGAGGCAATCACAAGCACAGATACAGGCTGGGTGATAAGTGGATTGAGAGCAGCCCCGTGGAGAAGGACTTGGGGTTGCTGGTGGGTGAAAAGCTGAATATGAGCCAGCAATGTGTGCTGGCAGCCCAGAAAGCCAATTGCATCCTGGGCTGCATCAAAACAAGTGTGGCCAGCAGGTCGAGAGAGGGGATTCTCCCCCTCTGCCTGCTCTGGTGAGACCCCACCTGCAGTGCTGCATCCAGCTATGGGGCCCTCAGCATAAGAAAGACATGGACCTGTTGGAGCAGGTCCAGAGGAGGCCACGAAGATGATCAGGGGGCTGGAGCCCCTCCCCTGTGAGGATAGGCTGAGAGAACTGGGGTTGTTCAGCCTGGAGAAGAGAAAGCTCTGGGGAGACCTTACAGCGCCTTCCAGTACTTAAAGGGGGCCTGCAGGAGAGGTAGGGAGGGACTTTTCATCAAGGTGGGTAGTGATAGGATGAGGGGTAATGATTTCAAACTGAAAGAGGGGGGATTGAGATTAGATATTAGGAAGAAATTCTTCACTAAGAGGGTGGTGAGACCCTGGAACAGGTTGCCCAGAGAAGCTGTGGCTGCCCCCTCCCCAGCAGTGTTCAAGGCCAGGCTGGATGGGGCTTTGAGCAACCTGGTCTAGTGGAAGGTGTCCCTGCCCATGGCAGGGGGGTTGGACTAGATGGTCTTTAGGGTCCCTTTCAACCCAAACCGTTCTGTGATTCTATGATTTGTTATAGTTTGTGTGATGTTCTCTGTTAAAAGCATCAAATTGAAATTATTCCTTGCAGGAAAGAAACTTAGAGGGTATTTTACATGGCTTTTGTGTTGGGAGAAAGAATATTTTTTTCTAGAGTAATTATACTTGCTGCAAATAGAAAGGTCTGTAATGTTGTGTATTTATAATCTGCTTTGCATCTCAGTTATCAAACAGAGCAACCTGTGTGATTCTGAGTTGGAAAGAGGGCCCAGCACAACAGCTGTTTTGAAACTCAGATTTAAAACTGTTAGGGTCTTTTACTTAGTAATTAAGTTAGCTTGAAGTTTGCACCTTCCTGTGCTCATTTCACTGTCTGAAAAGGGAAGGAAGGTTTTAGTCCATAAGTTACTGTAACATTCTTCATTTATTCATTGTTATTTAGACACCTGAAGCCCACTTAAAAGAGGATGAGATGTGCAATGTTGTAACTTTCCGGTGCTTCCTTTTAAAATAAAAAGGCTAACAACGTGTGCTAAAATGTGCTGTATTTTTTCACTGTCCATTTTTGACCTGCTATCAGTGTATTCAGTGTTTTAAAGGAAAGAGTAACTTCAGTTTGTCCAGAGTTGCAGTTTTCACTGCCCAGAGCTACTAGACAGTTTGATTTCCCAGATTTTAACACTCTACCTAGTATGGAAGGGCTCAAAAAATAATTGAAATTATATTGTACAGTGCATAATTTCTGCACTTTTTTGGGAGAGAGTGGAGGTGGAGGGCAGGACAGGCAGCAGTGTGTAATTGTTGTGTTTTATTATATTGCACTCATCCAATTTTATTAAAAATTGCCAGTGAGGATGCAGTGTTCGTGATCCCTGGGCCTGCAAAGATGATAGTCATTACTTTGCATGCTTTAGTAAGGCGGAAGTCCCCAACTTTCTCCAGTGGCTTTATCAAAGCTCTGCAGATGTCCCAGAAAACAAGGCTCCAAGGACTGGATGTACTAGTTCAAATGCTTCTTTTCCTTCCTCCCCTCAAAACTGTTTTCATCTTAAATTAAGTTTTTGCAGAGGTGAAGTCATACTTTATTTTCTAATGTAAAGCAGATGAGTGACATTAAAAAAAAGGAAGAAAGAAAGGAAAATGCTGAAGATAGTCAAAGAAAGGATTGAATGAATAAAACACTGTGGAAGACTTAAAACAACTCAGCAATTTAAGCCACTGAGGAATGCACATTGCGTATTCACTGCAAAATGCTTGCACTGTCAACATCTACAATGAAAGCTTAGTTTTAAAGAGGACCTTTTCGGGTTGTATTTCCCCTTGGTTAACAGAACATTTATGCTGATTCTGGTGTTTTATAGAGAGATTAGCAAAAAAACCCACCCTAGTAGTTGTTTGAGAAAGGTCTCTGGAATAATTTGAACAATACAAATTAACAGCTGCTTCAAAAAGATCTGGCGAGGAAATACTACTGAGGGCAGAAAAAAATCTGCCGTTGAACATGCTGGTTGTATTCTTCTGTGGGTGGGTTGATATTTATTTTTGGCAGTTTAACTGAGCTGTTATCATGATTTGTACATCTGTTTGTTCACATCTTTGCTGTTAATTATTGTGTGACACTAAAGTTTGTGTAGTTACTCACTGTTTATAGTTTTTAGGCTTGACAGTAAACATTGTGTGGTAAGCTTCTGTGAAATACTGCTTCCAGTCAGAGAAAAAATTCTCAAAAAGCTTGTGCCTAGTTTGAGTTTTTTTCTTTTCTTTTTTTTTTTTTTTTAACATGTTTCATTGTGGTATGATTTAAGGCAACTAATAATAAGCATGATATTATGACGGTAATTTACAGTGTTGAACATTTGTCTGGACAGCTGCATGGGAAGGATCAAATCTTACTTCCCTAAAATAATATCCAATCAATTTTTGTTTGAGAACTTTATTATGACTGTCTCTTGAATTTTCTTTGGCAATAATGTCATTTTCTGTCATTTTTTTCTATGACAGCATCTCTATCCTTGTCTTAACTGCAAAAACTTTCATGGCAACGTTGCCCCTCCCACAACGCAAATCTGGATAGTTTGTCTAGCTTGAGATGCTGATTGAAAGTGGGGTTTGCCATCATCTTGTGGAAGTCCAAAGGCCCCATGCTGGGGCAATCCTTGATTCATAGGTGTCACTCAGTCATTGATCTCTCTTTCTAGTCATTAAACTTTAAGAGGTTCTGCAGGTCTGGGTAACAAACAGGAGTAAAACAGGCTCAATGCCTTTGAAACTGTGAGGTGATTTCTGCTGTAAAATAACATGGGGCCTACTTCGCTTCTCCGCCAACCATATTACTCATAGAAAACACGATAGAAAAATAACATAAAATTCACCAGAAATGCATTCAGATTGCATTTTATGAGACTTAAAAAAAAAATTATTTTCATCTTCCTCCTCATTTCATACTGAAACCTCCCTGATGCCATGTTATACGTACATGGGGTGGCAGGCAGTCTGCACCCATGCAGTGAGCTTGGAGAGCCAGGGGGTTCAGGTGGTGTAGGTTGTCCCTTGGAAGGTGGTACGTGGAAGTGGTTTTGCTGAGCGCTTGCAGGTGGATTTCTGAGTCATCCTGGTGGATCCCACTGCTGGAAATACCCCTTTGTACCTCCCCGACCGAGGCGGGCACAGGCAGAGGCCGTGGCACCTGGGGCCGGGAGCCCAGATGGATAAATACTTCAGTGTTAGAGATGGTGCTCAGCAAACTGCAGGCAGCAGTTTTCTTGGTGCTCAGGTTGCTGAATATTGAAATTAGTTTGGAAGAACAATTTACCATCAATCTACAAAGCTGTCAGTCTTGGGAGCTGTCAAGCTGTGATCCTTTCTGCTTCTCCTGGTGCTTCTTCCTTAGGTAAGATGGGACTTGGAAACATAAAAGGCAAATGAAATAGGTTCCTGAAATAGATTGCATTAAATATATTCAGAGTTGGTTTTGAAAAATGACACATTAGTGCTGGGTATGTTAACATCACAATTTTTCCAACTAAGGCTGTTTCAGCCATAAATATTATGCAGCAGTTGGCATACTTTCCTCACTGAGGTCTTGGCAGTGCAAATTCATGAGTATCTGTTACAGCCCAGCGCATAGATATCTCTGAGCAGTAGAAAAGCACACTTTCCTTATGGTTAGATCTTCAAATAGGAGTACGAATGATGTTAGAAGTACTTTAACATCAAAACAACTAAGATATTTTGGATATGGATATCTCCTCCTATAAAGCTGCTCTTTGGATAACTAGAATCAGTACTTCAAACTTCTGAATGATTTGAAACACGACTGCCGAAGTCACAACCTCTCCCTTCATGGTCACCTCTTTCAGCTGCAGTCTGTCAGTGGCGTTTCACACTCTGTGAGCGTAAATAAACTTTCCAGGGTAAGCAGCAGGTTGCATTGGCAGTGTCACCGTCTTTGACATCCGTTGCTTTTGTGGCCAAGCCTTGCCTTTGACAGCATTCTCCAATAGTGCAGTTATTGTTTGCTTATTTCAGTATTTAGTTAAGCCTGCTTGGGTTGTCATGAGCTTGGTTTTAGTTGGATGATTCCTTGTTGGCGGTATAGCTGATAAAGCAATGATAAACGAGTTGCCCGTTAGATAACCTGTTTGCGTTTGAATCATTAAAACTGTCTTGGTGGCAGGATCTGTACATGCTGATATACCAGTAAATGTTTGAATGCTTCTTTCACTAGAGTGAGGGCTTTCTGTAAAGGAATTAGGCAGAGTTTGTGTATGTATTTTTCTGAGCACTGTTTGCTTACCAGAATTCTGTTAATGTCTCTGTTTGGGGTACTATTCTGTTTCTAATTATTTCTAGAAAATAAAGTCTAGCTGTGTGGTAGATAAAAAAGCAAAACCAAACAAAGCAACAATAACAAAACACCCCGACACCCCCCCGCCCCCGTCAACCAAAACACCTCCCCAACTTGTAATTAATAGTGTTACATTTTATTGCTTTTGAAATAACGCACTTTCAGCAAGTTCCTGTGTTTTACGGTGTTGATCGATACTCCTTTGCTTCGATTTCAGGCTGAGGAATCCTGTAAATGCAATGGCTGGAAGAACCCCAACCCGCCGCCGACGCCCCCCCGGGCAGAGCTGCAGCAGGTGGCTGTCAGCCTCGCCGAGCCCTGCCGCAGCTGCAGCCACGCGCTGGGTGAGCTTCTGCCGCTCTCCTGCGGAGAGAGAACGCCTGTAGATGTGGCGCGTCGGGACGTGGTTTGGTGGGCAGGGTGGTGTGGGGTCGATGGTTGGGCTTGGTGATCTTGGAGGTCTTTTCCAACCTGAATGATTCTGTGATTCTACGAAAAGTCAAGGTGCTATGTCAAGACCTAGAAATGGGGATTACGATTGGACATGAATGTCAATAAATTAGATTAAAATGTCGGAAATATCCTAAAATGAATTTTGAAGAAATTGAACTCAGGTACGACTTCTAACAACTGAGACATCTTAAGTTCTTAAAATGCAGAAGCGCTGTTGAGCTACCCATAACAATTCTAATACTTTGGGTAACATGTACATTAACCTCACGTTGTTTTAGCTGTCAGCTGCCTTAGTTACAACGTGAATGACTCTCTCCTGTAGGCTGTATTATGTTTTATTACTATAGGATAAACTATAAAATATTCTTGAACACTGCTAAAACAGGTACTCTTACCTACAAAAAAACCTGTGCCTTTTCTGTGTCACAGAAAATAATACTGGGGTTGTACTCCTAGCATTGTCTAAATTATTGTGCAGACAGCTTGCATATCTTGGAAGCAACTGCTCAAAATCCACCGTTAAATACTGTTGTGGGGGTTTGAGGGTTTTTTTCAGGCTAATAATAAATAGTGATTTGTTAACCACATAGCCTGAAAGAGTGGTGAATAACTGTATTATTTTTTTAAGAATTTGTGCTTGTTCAAAATAAAAGCTGATGCCTTTTTCTGTGTTAGCAAATATTGATTAAAAATTGAGCTAAAATAAAATTCAGACCTAATTGAAAAGAAGCAGTTGCTATTTAATTTTTGTTGATGTACAAAACTTAGGGCAGTGAAATAAGAAAAAGGAAATCTAAAGGCTTCACAATGGATCATTTATTATTTGCTTTTGAAAATAATATTGTACTTTGGGTGGAATACCTCTTTTTTTGATTGGGATATATTTCTATTTCTGCTGTCTTTTCTTTTTATGCTGTCATTACATTTGATCTATTTCTGGACTTTTCAGCAGATTTCTTTCCTTTCCTGATATCCCAAATCTCTTGAGTTTTCTTACAGGACAAGATAACAAACATGTAGTATCACAGAAAGTTCGGTTGCTTTAGCCAAGTTAGTTAGTTTTGACCTTTCATCACACAGCTTCTCTGCTGCTTTTGGTTATGCAGTTAGAGTAGCTTGTGTTACCTGTCCCTGTCATTCCTGGCCTTTGAAGAAAGTGTTGGTGTTTTTGTGATTTTTGTTTGTTTGTTTGTTTGTTTGTTTGTTTGTTTGTTTTAAATCTTACAAGATGTTGTGTCTGTCAATTCTTGGTTCTTCAGCGGAATTTGCAGATGCTATGTACGTTGTAGAAAACTCAGCTCTTCTAAAGGCTGTTAAATCGCTCATTAGCTAGGGAACCAGGGAAAACCAGTACTGTAAAACCAGTACCAGTGAAATGTGCCTGATGGAACAAACTATGTTTTTATTTATTGCTGTTTTTACAAAAGGTAAAGTTTCTTATTCTTCTGACTGTGGCTAATGAGGATGATGTTTCATTTGAAAGAACTGAAATGAGTTGCTGTGTTCTTCATACTACTGGCAAAAATATGTCTTTCAGTGGTGTTTTCCAAGATAATTTTCCTATTCATCTCTAAATTAGTTGTTCCTGCTGAATGCCCTTAGAACCAGACTGACCACAAGGTGTGTAGGCTTCAGATTATCATCTGCGCTGCATGTTCTCTTCCTTGGAGAGCCACTGAAGTAGTGATGTAGAAATTCCTGTGCCCGTTAAAGCCGTACCTGATGCAAAATGTAGGAAGTTCGGGGTTTTTTGCCTTTTTTTAAAATTTATTGTTTTCTTCCGAAGTTAATCCTAGACATTAGTCTTGCTTGAGACATCTCTTTTTTGCGGATATGGTTTCATCTTCAAGCCAGTACAGTTTTCAGTGTGTAAATCTGTTTGGTAGTGTGTATTAGTTTATCAAGCTTATTGCTGTCTACTTACTAGAACTTGTATTCTTGTGTTCTGTCTACTTACCTACACTTATATTCTCCTATTTGTGATTCAGCCCCACAGCTTGACTCAATATTGTTTTTTTTAATGAATATTTCTTTTATTTGGGCAATATATTGGGTCAGTACCATAACACTGTGAAGTGATGACTCAGTTGGGCACTGGGAGAATTTGCTTTGCACCAGCCTCAACACCAGAAAGAAGCTCTTTTCTCTTTTATGTTTGATTGGTTTCTCCTGTGTTATAGGGTGCATTTTCCTGTTGGTAAACGTTTTCAGTCTTGAGTCACTTCTAAAACTAGTTAATTAATGTGTTAGTACACTATATACACTCTCGGTCTCTCGTTTTCCCCCAGCACTGTCTTCAGTTCCTGCTATGCACCTTCATGTAGTGTATTTGGGTGTTTCTTGGTTTGTCTGTCCTATGTACGTTACTAGTTTTTTTATGTACACACTGATTTTGAGGTAGGCTGTGGACACGTTCCTCATTAATCTCCTTTCTCAATGCTCCTAATTCATACGCTTAAGTACTTGCTTATTGAAGTTTCACAACTAAAATAGCTAACTTGCTGTTTTTCATGTCTTCATATCATTGCATTGGCCTTGTTCTTTCTGCTTGCTTTCTTCCTCTGCATGCTGTGGCATCCTATACTTGTGATTTTTTTTTTTTTTTAACTTTTTTTTTTCTTTGCAAGCATAACAGCAGCTGAGAAAGGGTGTACCAGCTGGGCAATGCAGATGAATGGGACTGTGTAACTCTAGTCAAGAGTAACGCAGTATTTGATGTCAGTGTTCTAAAGCCTTGGTTTTAATAAAAGGTTTACTAATGGCCACAAGAATTTGGGAATGGGCTGTGAATGTCTGAAGAAAGGTAGTTTGTTGGGTGGATGTACAAACATTGGTGACCGTACAGTAAATGGTGACGGCCGCAAATACGTGCTGGTAATACACTGATGTTACTTTTAGATTCACCATATGGGTAATAATTCTCTAGTTCAATAAAATGTTTAAATACAGCCACTAAGTAGTTAGGGTAACTTCCAGTATTGTTATGGAAACTGCATGGAAATGGCTTCTTATGCTGATGTTTTATTCATTTGTTAGTTGAGTGCAAGGTTTCTTTAGCGTGCTATCAATTTCTAATGCAGTGCTGGTCTAGGAGGGTATTTATTACTTTTACAAGATCAGAACAGACAGCTGGGAATATTAAACCTTCATATCTGGCTCAAGGACAGAAATGAAATAATTTTCTTCTGCCCAGAATGCTGAATATTTGTCCTTAAAGAAAGGTCATGATGGCTGCCCCCCTTTCAGTTCTGAGCATAAACTCAGAACTTAAGACACCATATTATAAATTTTGATTTGACTGGAAACAATTGCTGGCATCTTTTTAAAGTTTTGAGCTATGGTGTCATTTTTACATGAAGCTGCACAAATTTATTGAATTTAAATGTTTTGGCAGGTGTCATAGGAAACTTCCCAAAACAAATCATCTTTGCTGGGTGGCCAATAAATATGATAATTTTCAAGTCCAGTGTTATGTCTCCCCATTTCTTCCCCCAATAAGGAATCAGATTTATGTTCAAAATTTCTTACCGGTCCTAATAACATTGTAATATCTAAGATAATATGATTATCTAAGAAGTAAATATTGATAAAGATTATTAAAATACAGAAAAAAACTAATATGCCCAACCTTTTAAATATTTTCCCTTTTCTTTTAAAGGATATTTTCTTGTACTTTCAGAGGAAAGGATATGCATACCGTGTACACTGGCCTGGAGTCAGCGAAGATCATTGCTTTTTGTAATGCAAATATCTTCTTTCTGGGAGTTGAAGGTTTTTTTTTTTTTTAAAATTGCCTTCTTTCTTCCTGGGGCCAGTTGTTCAAACCAGCTTGAAATTAATGTCTGCTTCACAGGTACAAACCTCAAGCTTTTAAGAATTGCGGATGTGGAACTGTATTTACCTTTGGAGATGATAAAAGGGAGTTTGTCACTTGGAAATTATGATACATTGAAAGGTGCTTTTTTATAAACTTCTGAACAAATAAGCACGTACAATCTGCAAAAGCTTTGTTAATATAGTGTGCACAAAGCATAGTTTGACCTCACGTGATAGGAAAGTAAGAAACTTAGCCAATAATGTCCAGTTTAAAACAAAAAGCCTATTTACAGAGCTGATTTTTTTTTTTTTTTTTTAACTCTTCATAGAGTAAGGTGCTACTTGCATCAACACCTGGATTACCTAATTTATGGGAATTACAGATTTATTTTCTTTAGTCAAGAAACCTTGTCTCAAAAGCATAGCTCTTGGACAAAAATGTATGCAGTTATTTATATATTGCAATATATTAATGCAGACAGGACTTGTGTGGTCTGTTTTAAGTGTTAACAGATGCTGTGATTGCAACCAGGGTAATTCCTCTGCTGTAGGAATTAACACCGCTGGACTACCTTTACAGATTGCTTGGGTGTGATACATGCTTCAGTTACTTCTGATAAGTCGTTCTGTTCAAATAGGTTATTACAGGATCAGTGCCTTTACCGTTATGGCTTAGTTTGAGATATCCTGGGGAATACTTGTGCTGTTGGTTCTCTCTGCAGGCTTTTTAAAGGTGTGGATTTTTATTTCGTTTAGCTGCTCATGTTTCTCATCTGGAGAATGTGTCTGAAGAGGAAATGAATAGGCTCCTGGGGATTGTGTTGGATGTGGAGTATCTGTTCACCTGTGTCCACAAAGAAGAAGATGCAGACACCAAGCAAGTTTATTTCTACCTGTTCAAAGTAAGCTGAACCTGTGTAGTATCTTCTTAGGTATTTCACTTTCTCACATATAAGCCAGTTTCAGTACCCCTCATGCATGTATTGACTTTATCTGGTGAGACTTCTTTTCTCTAGTGGCTCACTATGGGCTAGATGTTCTGGTACTTGCAATGTACTGTTCCAGAAGTCATCCGGATGACTGAGGAGCTGACTCTGAGCCACATCTATAAACTCTGCAACCTGCAAGCCTTACCCCGTTCACTTACACATCAGGAAAAGTCAATTCACCTAAATGCTAACTTAGCTGCCTACATTTCTCAGAGAAACCTCTTAGACGCATTTCAGAGAAGGTGAATTCACAGGGAAGTTGAGTAGCTGTAAATTTAGATGACTAAACAAGCAGATACAGAGCCAGGAGATTTGCAACACTGCTTGCAGAGTGTTGTGCATGTGTGACTTCCATTGACCCTATGTATGCAAGTATGTAATTTTTAAAAAATTGTGTATTTTTAACAGCTTTTGAGGAAGTGCATTTTACAGATGGGAAAACCTGTAGTAGAAGGATCTTTGGAAAGTCCCCCATTTGAGAAACCTAGCATTGAACAGGTAAACAGCCAAAATGTGGGTTTGGGTGATGTGGGTTTTTTTGATTTAGTGGGGGTTTTGTTTGTTTGTTTGTGAATTGGTTTGGTTTTTTTTGGGTTTTTTTGTAAACATAGGCACTGGTTTTGAAAACATGGCATTTTAGGCAGTTTGCAGATGTTTCTGTGTATTACTTAGGGCAAAGCAGGGGACTGTAGGAGACTGCTGCTGCTGCTTCTCCTTTAGTGTTGGTACAACAGTTACATTATTTGACTTCTCTCATCGTTCATCTTATGCTTTACTGAAACTGACTTTTTTTTTGTGGTTTTAGAGAATGAACTTAAAATGCTGCTTTTATGTGGGGAAGTTCTAATCTTTCTTTGTTTCAAGTGATGAAAAATGCTGTTGAAGTTTTGAAATCCAGTATTAAAATGGCACTTGTCTTGTGTAAATCAATGAAAATGTTACAATCCAAGTGAGTGAGATCACAGCCTTCTTCTTCAAAGGGTACACAACAAAAAACAAAGCTGAAACCAGAGAATAACTGAGGCTTTTGTAACTCTCAATGGATAAAGAACAAATGAAAAATCCACATTTTGGTTAAGCAAGCACCCAAGAATGCACTTTTGGCACACAAGTGGGCCCATTAGCTCCAGTGAGACTATGCAGAGGCTCACATACCTCGCTGAAACAGGAGCTCAATGTTTTCCCATCAGCGGATGAATGGATGCTCTATTGTTAAACAGGATATTTTAAATGTCAAGAGTGTTATGTGTAGTAATTATTTCCTTGCATCTCTCACTTCTTATAATCTAGGAAAATCAAAACACTTTCTTGCTGAATTTCTGGGAAGTCTTCACCTTAAGTTCTCATTTAGTTTGAATATAAACAAAGAATAGGTGTATGTCGTCTCCATACGTTCCTAGTCCTTAAAATAGACTATTAAAAAGTTTTTGTGCAGTATAATTTTTTTGTCACATTCTTCATACTGTTAAGTTTGCTTAAGAAAGTAAAGCATAGAGATGAAAGTGTAATTCTTCTCACAGTTTATTTTGAAATAATTTTCCCTTAAAACAGACCAATATTTTCAATTCTGTTTTTAGCAGTTCAGCAACTGTCACACAATTATTTGTGAAGCAGCAGTATGATAATTGATTTATAATGTATATGTATTGCAGCATTTTTAATCACACTTTTTAACTATCTTCAGTACTGTTTTTTTTTTTAAGTGGACAGTGTACAAAGTGCAATGAGGGGACATATTTGTGAAATACTGGCGCTTCTTGTAGAAATAATGTGAAATGTATTCACAACTTAACTAGGAGTCCACAAGCCCTAGTCTACTATTGAAAAATAACTGAAGAAGTTTATAGGTGATGCTTGATTTACAGAGGAAATAAATCGTGCAGGATGGTTATCATCAGAATTGTGCATGTGTCAGCATATAAAAGAAAGTCTACTGGATCTTTCTCTGTTCCCTGACAAAGTTTTTCACTTTGAGAAGCAAGGAAAAAATAAAGAGTTTCCCTTCTCTCCCTTGAAGTCAGCTGCTGGAGGTGGATAGACTAAAAACATCTGGATGTACCTGCTGCTGTGTACAGGGGCGCAGCCTGTGGCAGCTACACGAGCAGCTGCGCAGGAGTTCATGGTGTCTGGTCTTTGTTTTCTTTCCTATATAATGCAAGTTCAGGGTTAATAAACATGAAGTGAGGAATGTTCGAGGACATTCCTACAAAAATTATGACTAAATATTTAAACATAACTTTCTTCTCTTTTAAGGGTGTGAATAATTTTGTGCAGTACAAATTTAGCCACTTACCCTCAAAGGAAAGGCAAACAATAGTAGAACTGGCTAAAATGTTTCTGAACCGCATTAACTACTGGCACCTGGAGACACCGTCTCAGCGAAGACTAAGATCACCCAACGATGATATTGCAGGGTATAAAGTGAATTATACCAGGTAATGCTGCTTTTGCTTGTTGCAAGTCTTGCTTACAAATATGGCATGTACTTCATTTCACTACCATAGGTGCACCTTGTGGATTTTTGCAGTCATGCAGTTTATATAAAAACTTGAGCATTTTAGTGAGACTGTTACCAGTTTCACAAACATCCTTGTGTTTTGAGAGGTGTGCTTTATCAGCCAAGAACGGGGAGTAGAGATCACGAACATCTGTATCTAACAGTGCTTTTGCACGTTCTGTGTTTGCGAAGTCGCTCTCAGTCTTCTTAAGATATGAGCTTCATATAAGATCCTTATTCATCTACTAAAAATTCAGGCCATTTGTTATTCAACTTAAAAAAAAAAAGAAAAAAGGGTAACATTACGCATTGCGAAGTGTCACAGTTTGAGAACAAATTATGGAAGATTTGAAAAATTAAAATAATTTTGTAAATGCTTGAATGCTAAATAGTGAATAGATATTATTAGGGTCCTTAAAATGATAGCTCTTGTTATGACCTTTTAATACGTTGTCAGAGTTCAAAGGAATAACCTAGGTACTGAGAGAAGAAGAGCTAGGGTGAAAAAATGTGTGTCTCAATTTTAGTTTTCTCATAACAGTAGTGCAACACCTTTTTCAGTTAGCACAGCGACGGCAGTTAAGGTTCCTGCTGGTGCAGGTGACAGTTACCGTCCGTCTGTGAGCGCAGGCAGCAGTTAGCTAACATCTCTGTCAGTGTGGCCAGGGACACTTTTCCTGGCTGAGGATGAGCACTGCCTTCTGCCTGCTTTCCTGGTGGGCTTTCCTCTGACAAACCTCAGCTCCGTGAGGGAGAACAGCAAGCCCTGGTGTGAGTTGAGACTATGGCTGGTGACACAGCAGACTGTGCTCTGTGTGTGTGTCCCACCGGGATGCTCTGAGATGACATGTCATCTCAAATAACTACCTGGTGTAAAAGACAGCTACTGATAATCCATGGGGCTCCTAAGACCACATTTAGTGGGTTTTTGACCTCTGTTTGTGTGGGATACAGATGTCAGATAGCCAGAGTTGGTTGGAGTCAACTTTTATTAGGAATCGATAGCTAGCATTAGCTCCACTTGGTGACTGTTGTTCATCATTTTGTTGCTTGTGGTTTTTCAAATCTTCCTGCCCACAGTCCCTCGGGTTCCCTCTGACCTAAAATGCTGCTGCTTTCCATCTGATCTAACCTGCTGTTGTGAGCTTCTCCCCTCTGTGGTGTTCGAGGGATTGCTCAGGGTGCTGAGGAAGCCGCTGTGTGCCATGGGTGCGCCTCGTGAATTCTTGCAGTCACTGACTTGCTTTGATAACCTGATGATTTGAGTGAAGCTGTATCAGCTTCATGCTCATCCTTGTGTTTTGAGTGGTGTGCCTTATCAGGCAAGAACAGGGAGCAGATGTCTGCAAACAATTGTATCTCAACTCTTTTGCAACTCTTGTGTTTGCAAAGATTAAGACACAAGCGTTTGGGAGAGCATTTTAAGACAGGCTGTACTTTGGGTCTGGATGAGAAAACCCATGCAGGGTCCAGCACAGTATCGTGACCTACATAGTCAGTGCACTCCTGATTTACCTTTTCAGTACCATGATCCCTTTTCCAAGAAGAGTAACACAACATGCTATATTTTCATATGTACTTCTTAATGCAAAACTTATTATGGAGAGGGTTAATGGTAAATGAAAGAGTATCAAATCAGGGTGTAATGGGAAGAAGCCAGCTGGTGGGAGGCCAGGGTGGGAGTCTAGTTGGATTGGGATGGAGCTAGTTAAGTATCACCGCTTTTGTGTCTATGCGGGGAAAATGCACCAGGCTAAGGGTCTTTGGAGTCACAGCAGGAGACGTGGGAGGCTGAATGAATGAGCTGTGGAGAGAATCCCTGACATCAACACAAATTTTATGTGATTTATGATTATTGTCTGGAACAAGAGTTCTTTGTGGAAACTAGATTGTAAAGAAAAAGAATATATGGAGACTTAAAAGTACTTGGCTGTCATTTCTTTAAAAAACTGGGCAATATAAGTGCTGCTTAACTCTGTCCAGACTTGATGTGGAACTGATTTATACAGTCATATCGCTCTCAGCTGCATTATAAATGACATGGGTAGTGGTTTTATTGCATTAATTCATATGTTAGATGGTGATAATTATCTGGATTTTTTCCCCTTTACAGGTGGCTTTGTTATTGCAACGTCCCTCAGTTCTGTGACAGTCTACCTCGGTATGAAACCACCCAGGTTTTCGGTAGGACATTGCTTCGCTCCGTTTTTACTGTAATGAGACGGCAGCTGCTGGAGCAGGCCAGGCAAGAAAAAGACAAGCTTCCTCAAGAGAAACGAACACTAATCCTCACCCATTTTCCAAAGTAAGGGGTTGCAATGTGCCTGCATTCCAGGTTAACCAGTAGTATGCAACTTTTGGCATGGAAATGGAAAAAATACCTGCAGCTTAAAAGAATTTCTTCTTTTATTCAGTAACAAGTAGATACTGCAGCTTGCTTTCTTGCCATAGCTTGAACTAGTGTGTTTCATGTAGGCAAGTGCTTGTTTTGTCCTTTGTAAAAAGGATTATTCATCTTGCTGGTGAATTGTGCTTGTTGCCTATTGGCAGGTACTGTTGGGCATTTACTTTCTTTTTCTGTAGTGTATGGAAGCAACATAAGTCCAGATCTCCAAAAACATACACTTGCTTCTGCAATGGAGCAGTAAAAAAGGAAGCGTTGGACTGGAGTTTATATACACCTAAGAATTTCAGTTTAATTCAACATTGTAACAGGGAACAAAGTAGTCACCCCACCCCCAGAAGGGATGTGTTCATTTGACAAAGAGAGTAGTCAGTATAAAGCTGCATCGGTGAATCCTAAATTAGTAAATTTCATATTGACTAACTGTTCCAGTACTGGAATATTGGTGGTGATCTCTGTCTACGTTCAGCCTGTACCCAGAGCTGCTCTGTCATCTGCTGACCCCTCACCAGCCAGGTAGGTGAATCAGGAAAAGGAGAGGAGACCTGTGGGTTGAAGTGAAAACAGATTTAATGAAATAGCACTAATATCAACAGAGGTGCACAACGTTATACTCAGCCAAATGAATACACAGGACTCACAATTGACAGGAGATCAGTCCTCAGGAGCAGGGAGAAGTCAGAGGAGGAAGAGGAACCACAGGAGGAACCCCACAGGAGCTCCCTTTCCTCAGCAAACCTTCCCCCTTTACGGTGACCGTGACACTATGGTGTGGGCTGCACCTGTAGCTAACTCGGGTCAGCTGCCCTGGCTGGCTTGAAACTGCTAACGGCCTGCCTGGCATGGCTGGGCTGTGGTTCTGTCCCAGCCAAACCAGGACAATCTTGCACAATTAAACAGCAATAATTACATATTGGGGTATGTGGGAGAATGACTTGTCTTAAAACATGCTAAACTTTTTGACAGTCCTTAATTTCAAACATTTTATTGGTGGTTAAGAGTGGTGGTGGTGACAGGATCATTCATTGTATGCTTCCTGTCAAAATAGTGTATCACTTCAAAAGTATCCTTATTTTGTGAAAGTGGCTTGGCTCTCCAGCTTGTATTTTAAATGTGTGTCCCTCCTAACAAAGGAACTGAACCTACAGAAGAGCTGGTGGTGCTGATGCTACGCAAGCCACTGTCTGGGGCTAGAGCTGGGTTAGTGCTCAGGGCAATGAAAAACAATAAGCTTTCCAAAGCTGCGTAGAGCCAGGATTTGTTGTTCCTACTATTATTAATAGTGCCTTTTACCACTTTGAAGAATGTAAACTGTCCCCGGGGTTAGACTGTTATGGATACAGGAATGTTTGTGTATATCTGGGAATAGGATCATGATCTGGCCCTGAAATAGGTATAAAAAAGGATTTGACACCACTTTGATACAAGGAGCAGGTTTGTGGAGGAAGGAGGTGTGCATACGCCCCTATGTTTCCGCTGCCTTTTGCAGCCTAATTTGAAAAGCGTTATTATTCACTGCAGTTCCTTTTAATATTCTGCTGGGGAAAAAACCAAAAACAAACACTGATGATCTGTGGGAAAAATGAATAACGTTTTAAATCTTTTATGGGCTGTACTTGTCTGAAGCAGCGAGCCCTGCAGAGGAGCTGCAGCTTGGAGCAGGGATCCGGGTGCCTGGCATCAGGGCAGGGCTCCCGGCTGCTGCGGCTGCTCCTTCCTGGGCAAAAGGAGCACCTACAAGTTATGTCTGCATGTACTGAGGAAGCAGTCACCAAGGGGTCTGACCACAGAGCCTCTGTGCTGCCTGTAAATGTAGCCTTGGCTAAAGTTTAATTTGTGCTTCTGCTCCCTCACAGATGGTCAAGTAGCTGTTAGAAACTTTCTAGCTGTTATCAGCTATATAGATAGTAGCAAACACGGCACGTTGCTGTGCTTAGATATAAATGTCCTATATATAAAATACAAGAGTAGGACTTGATCCTGAAAATCCTTATCTTGTTCAAGAAAATCGCACTCAACAGTCCTGTTGGTTTCAGCTGGACAGTTTCTATACATATAGATGACTCTAGAGAGTAAAAATGCGCCGTGTCAACTTCTGGTCTGAAAACCCCTTTTGTGCAACATAGGATAAGCAGCTATCTTGCTTCTGAGAGGGAATTGATGCATTAGCCCTGTGAAGCAAGCGTGCTGGATAGTCTGATCTGGAATTTCTCTCTCACATAATAATACTAAGAGAGGTTTAAGGTCATGCTGTTTCTGTTAAGTGTATCAAAGAAAGATTAAAAATACTGTTATGCAAGCATAAACATGCAATTAAATTTTACAGTAGGACACTTAAAGGAAGGAAAATATCTTTTTAAGGACATTGTTAATACCTAACACTGGGATTTTATAAATCTGTAAGAGGCAGAAAGCAAGTATGCCTGCACTGGTTTATCAAAATAGACAAATTTTGTCATCGTTGTATAATGTGAGTACCTTGGCATCTGTCAACTAATAGCTTTCTTATTAGTGTACGGTTTTGTTCTAGTAGTTTGTAACTGTTTCTTTCAACATTTGCAAATTAGATAAATATTGCTTATAATCAAAGATAAATTTTCATAGGTGAAAGCACTCTGCTGAATTAAGATACTTAATGTCTACTCTGGCTTGTGATTTTGTGTATGTTTGTTTGCTTGTTTGTTTGTTTTTAAAGGAATTGGCCAGCAGCATTTTCTCACTGAATCAGTAAATATTTTTAAATTAAAAGTTGAAAATGTTTATTCTGAAAAGAATCTGTTTTGAATGATCCTATTAAGTTAATATTTCATCTGGTTTTGTGCCTAGGTTTCTGTCAATGCTGGAAGAAGAAGTGTACAGCCAGAATTCTCCCATTTGGGATCAGGATTTCATGGTGTCTAGTTCCCGAACTGGCCAGCTGGGAATCCAGACAGGTAATTTGCATTTAGTGAAGGGTTAGGGAGCACCTGAATATAAAGATAAACCTGTACGAGTGAAGAATTCTAAGGAATGAGACTTAAAACAGCAGCCTGTACTGAAATCAGTCTGCCTTGAGTAAGTACAGGTGTCTGACTCTGTGGTGCTTCCTCCTATAAAGATCCCATTTTAATGATGAAATACAGCTAATTGAAGGTGCCAGTGGAGCACGCTGAGCACCGAGGCAAATCGTCTTGAGTATTCAGGTGGCACAAGTGCACTCTGTGTGGGCAAGTGAGAATGGTCAGTGGGTAAATGGCCGCAGTGGGTTACCTACTGGACAGTGGTGCCCTCATGTGAGGACCCACACCAGCCCTCTGACTCCCTAGCAGTAGGAGGTAGGGATGTAGCAGTAGGGAAGTAGGAACCTTCCACATCACATGTCCTATTGCCTTTGCCCACATGCCTTTGATTTTCTTGTGTGTTTTTTTTTTTTTTTTCCTAAGAGCTTTTCCTTGCTTTGTTTCTTATTCATGTGCCTCTTTGGTGATTCTGCAGCTTTATTCACTTTTCCTCAGTTAGGGTACTGAGGGGTAAGTCATCCCTAAAATTGCAGGGAGACATTGATGATGGTTTTCTTTGACTTTCCCTTTCTCCTTTTCCTTCCTGCTCAAAAGTATTTAAAATCCATTTATGCAACTCAGGGATTGACTTCAATTTTCAGGTATTTAATTCAATGTTTTGTACAATTCAGTATTTTGAAAAAAAAATGTTGATTATCAGTTGTCAAAACCATCAATTCAGCACTTTATCTGATGGTGAATGTCCTAGAGTAGTAGGGAAATTCCCTTGTGACAGATCCAGGCTTTTTTTGGTGAGAAATTCCTGGTCTGCACCACGAACTGGTGACTTATGCCTTAGGCACAAGTTCATTGCAACTCTAAAATTGTGGTGTTCTCTGAGGTCATTCTATCATGTACATTTCTGCAGTGCTTCATTTTAATGTGTACCTTTTAGCACTGGATTCTTGGCATGAATACGGCGCAAAAGAGCTGTTGCTGGTGATGACACCAGGATTAAGGCATGCAAAGAGAAATTTTCTGACTGCAGGTGTCCAGACTATGAGCTGTCACCTCAACTGCTCGCCCACCTGACAAAAGTCCTGACACAAATGAAAACTGGATGATTTGGGATGAGTGTTTTTTATAAGAAAATATTACAGAGAGAGAGGGTAGTCTGTGGCCTTTTGAAATAGTAGTTTCATCCTCTTAACTGGTGCAACGACTTCTCCCTTTATTGAGTTTGATTTGTCCAACCAGTCTTTGAACACTGTTAAAGTGGACAGCTGAAGCTGAATGAAGAGATTTTGCTTTTCAGTAGACCCCTACAAAAAGCCTTTTCATGAAGCTAAACACCAGCAGGCTTGGCAGGTATGTGAAGGAACTTTGTTTTCTTAGCTTGCGCTCAGCACTGCAGAGTAATAAAGCCTGATATTTGCAATCTTTGTCATCCAGCAGTAATACAGACCCTTGTTAGGTAGTAGTTTAGAAAAATATGTTGAGATAAAGCTTTAATGTCTCTGCTTGAGAACTGGTGGCATTGCAGTGTGGCGTGAAGTTGGGTCCATCGTTGTGACAGTCCTTCAGTCAGCACTGTAATGGGTTCCATGTCCTGATTTTTTTTTTTTTTTAATTTTTTTTTTTTAATTTCTCTTTTATGCCATTGCAGTTATCAATCCTCCACCTGTTGCAAGATCTGTTTCATACAGTGCAAGTCCTTCGTCTCTGGAGCAGCCCAACAGTGGGAATATGAGTCCTGCTTGCAAAGTTTCTTCTACCCTTGACTCAAACCTAGGTAACAAAGATGGAGGCTTGCTCTTTGGCTTCTGTCAGTGTTATCAGTAGTTGCAGTGTATGGTGACCAATGCCTTCACTCTGCAATAGTGACCTTGAGGTGTTTTTGTTAAAAGACACGCACACACTTTTTCTTCACTGTGGTAATGTTTAACTAGCAGAAATGGCAACTGTATCTGAAAAAAAAAAAACGTTAAAAAATGGTTTGTTTAAATTAAATTAAAATGTGGAAAGGTCTGCTGGTGTCAGAGGTTGTTGAAAAACACTTTCCTTGGAGTACATGTCTTATAAGCCATGAAAAAAGGTTTCATTTAAATAAAGACAGAGTAGAAGGGGCCATTGCATTTATTTATTTTTAGTCTTTCCAGGTACTGAAATTGCATACATTTGAGCAATAAAGAAAAGCACAGACATACCAACCAGGTTAAATTTAAAACGTGAATGAGGTCAGCTTAAAAAAAAAAAAAATTTTTTGGGGAAAAAAAGTTGTTGAATGCATAAATTCTCCAAATAAATCCTTTTTCAAACTCCTCAGGATTAATGAGCCCGTCAAGAGAGTTTGTAGGTCAGAGAGATGATCATGAGCTTATGTAAAGTAAGTCCTCAAGGAAGTAGAAAAGGCTAAATGAATTCTTAGCCTCAATGTTCGCCACAGGGGAACTTAAGGTGGTTCCTAAACTGCAGCTTTCTTTGAGGGACAAGTTGGGAAATGCTCTTAGGAGTGGGAATGAGTAGAAGATTTTTTTTGAATTACAGATCAGCAAAATGAGTAGTAAGTAGGCACCAGACAAAATGTATTGTTTTAAGAGTTTGAAAAGTAGTATGGAATTGACAAGCTAATTATTAAGTTGTGCAGCTGAGCTGTCATTGGAATTGCCCTTGGCACTACAGAATTGAAACATCACAGATGCAAAACTAGTTTTTAAAGGGGTTCTAGGAGAATTCAGGAAACTGTCAATTGTAAGTCTCCTATTTCAGATAATTAGAAGAAACAATAATAAACTGATTGGGAATGGAATGAGTAAATGTGTGAGTAATGCGATGCATGGAAATTCAGTGTGCCTTTTGTCGAACTCACGACTTGTACATAGCTGTGAAGGAACTGGTGAGCATTTGGAAAGGGTTTTGTGTACCTGGATTTCCAGAAAGCTTTTGACAAGTTGCTTCAAAAAATTCTGTTTTAAAACAACAAATTAATCCCTTGGGAAATAAGAAGGAAGGTCTGTTCACATATGAGTAACTGTTTAAAAAGTAAGAAATAAAGAGTGCAAATGAAAGTTTCCACAATGAAGGGAGGTTAACGATAAAATTTTATGTCAAGGAAAGAGTTATACTGCTTGAAAGTCTGAAAAGGGGAATAAACAGTTTGATCCTCATATATTTAGAGCTGTCGGAAAACAATCTGTTCCATATGTGTAAAGTAGTGTGCATAGTGGGCCCTAAACTACCTGGTTATTTCAGAAAGAAGATCTTAAAGCTATTGTGGATTTTCCTTGGGGAAAACCAACAAACAAGCACACAAAACCAAATTAACTTATCTCACTGCGAAGTGCTATCACAAAGGCAAAATTCTGCATCCTGGCTCTGACCTTTAGAAGATCTTTAGGGAAAAAATGCAGGAACAAGTTAACCATGGAGTGATATTCCTGTTGATATGTTTTCCTAGTATTTGGCAGTTTGCTGCTTGGATAAATCCTGAGCTAGCAGCAGGCTCTATCAGTATAATTGTACCTCTGCTATGTCCTTGGTGGACTTTTCTTTAATGAATTTGTTTAACTAGTTGCTTTTGCTATATTAGACGTTGGTCCACAGTTAGTAAGGCAGTTAATAATTAACATGGTGTATTTTGATTTGGAAACTTGATATGGATTTTCTAAGCCAAATATGTATGACATGTCAGACTGTATGTCTGCTTGGTTTACAAAAAGGGTGAAAAAATCTATAATGGAGACTTAATTCCAGTGAATCCCAAAATGAGGTTTCATGTTATCCAAAAGTATGCACTATAATTTGTGTATTGAGCACTGAGCTTCCAAGACAGCAACACAGAGGTTCACTGCAGAGGATGCTGAAGCAAAAAGAAAAGCAGATAGTTTCACTGTGAATTTACAGAGGTATAGGAGAAGGAGGGGTATATTCATCCTGCTTCATGCTAATATCCCAGTGCAAAGACAGAATCGCAACAGTGATAAGTGTTGTTCAGATTTCATTTATTTGTCTTTGTCCCTTTCTACAGGGATTTAAAAAAAACCCCAAAACTTGGCATGCAAACTAAAGAATATAACAGAAACGCTAGACTTCATTGTGCTAGTCTGTGACAGTTTGATTGTTTCTAATTGGTCTTGTTTTGGTTTTATAGGGGAAAAGCGAAAAAATAACGAACCCTATTCTCTAGAGGATTCCAAAAGACCAAGGGTTGTAGGAGATATTCCTATTGAGCTAATCAATGAAGTAATGTCAACAATTACAGATCCTGCAGCAATGCTTGGGCCAGAGGTGAGAAATATATAGACTTGGTGTTACAAGTGGTCTGTTTATAAATGGCCTGTTTTGAGTAAATGTTCCACATGGATAGAGTATGATGAGCTAAGAGTCCACAAAACTTACTGTGCTGTCAATAAGAAAAATAGACACTTTCAAACAGTATGATTAGGTGAGCAAAAAGTATTGATGAAATGCATCATTAACATGAAGAATAGTTCTATGTGGTTTTTTAATGCATTTTGTACTGTTTGCAAAGAGTCTTGGAAACTAGTGATAGTAAAAAATTAGGTCCCAGGTTATTTTGCAAGGTACTTTTGTTACAGAACAGTTCCAGAGTATGCTTTTTATTGTTAATCATAGCTCATAAGACAAGGTAAATGGGGTTCAAACGTTGCAGCAGAATGGAAGATCCAACGTTAAAACCTGTCTACTGCAGAAGGGCTAATCGAAACAGTTATTTGCTCAGTTTTCCACAGTTGCTCTTTTTTCCTGCTGGTATAGAAAAACAAACAGAATTGCAGAATTGTGCCATGTACAGAATTGCACTTTTTTTTTTTTTTTTTGGCTGGCTTTTCCTCCTTCTGTTCCCTTCGCCAGGCTATGTTTTGCCAGCAGCTCTTGTTTGCCAAGGTTTAGCTAGAGACTGCTGAAGATTTGGAACCACCTACGTTTCTTACTCAAACTATATACTGTGACTGATGGCTCTGCATGTTACAAATGCTGTGCCAGTCTGGCTGTTGGGGCTGGCAGTGACTAGAAATCCAGCAGCCAAACTTTGCTCTAAAAAGTAAACAGTATGTGCATGCAGAGATGTTTTGACATTGTAAAATGATCTGGAAAAAAAAAGTTAAATAAATTGTCTGTATTAATTTCTTCTCCTTTCAGATATATGGATACAATTGCTAGATATGTAACTGCAAAATCAGTAGGAATTAAAATGTTCTTTTCAGGCTCTTATGATAGTGGCGTCGATAGTGGAAAGCACTGCTAAAATGAAAAAACATGACTTTGCACCGCCATTAAAATGCGTGATTCGCAGTATGTGTAGGCAAATCCACTACTTTTGTCCAAGCTGGCTAGACTAAAGAAAATATTGACGACTTAGTGGCATAGGCTTCAACTGGATGAGTGCTGTCCCCAGAGAGATGTTGGAACTTCTTGAGTCGTAACCATCACTGTTGTTACCTAATCTTTACCAAAAGAAGTTTGAATAAGCCTTTGTACACTGTACTGTAGACTTACATCCAGCTGATTTGACGGTGTCACTTCTAAAAAAAGATAATCATTGCCAGCTCTATTTTTTTAGCTGTATTTTTGTAAGAAGACAGCTTGGAAGAAAGAGGGGGTTTTATTTTTTTTTTCCTTAAGGCTGTCCGTGAGAGGATGTGAAATCTCCAAAATATGATTTAGTTCCTCTTTTGTGTGGCACAGACCAACTTCCTCTCAGCGCACTCGGCCCGGGATGAGGCGGCGAGGCTGGAGGAGCGCAGGGGGGTGATCGAGTTCCACGTGGTCGGCAACTCCTTGAACCAGAAGCCCAATAAGAAGATCATGATGTGGCTGGTTGGTTTGCAGAATGTGTTCTCCCATCAGCTGCCTCGAATGCCGAAGGAGTACATCACGCGCTTGGTCTTTGATCCGTGAGTACTGCTGCAGAGGGGTTTGGCAGGTGAGACAGAGAGAGCCTGGTGCTGGTTGCAGGCAGGTGTAGGAAGGGGCCAGCTGAGGTGGCGTGGAAGAGCCTTTCTCCACCACCGGTGATATCAGCCTCTGTCTTTGTGCCCGGTACTATGGCTGCAGCAGTTGTGAAAACATTTCTGGAACCATTTCTCCTGCTTTTAGGCTCACTAGCATTCCCTCAGCAATACTCTTTTGGTGCCAGCAAATGCTGCTGCTGCTGCTGCTGGGTCTGTGCCATCCCTGAAGCACAAACAGCCCAGTGCTGGGGACTGTTGGACAGGATGTCAGTCTCCAAGCGCAGGAGACTGATCCTGGGACCTTCTCCTAGGCTTTTCAGAGGCAAACAGCACTTGTCTCATGAGGGTCAGCACCGATCCAGACTTTTAAGTCTCCTGTGTGGGAGTAAGCACTGCTCAGGAGAGAGAGGCAGCACCAGGATCTTGTGTGAGTTTAGGAGCCTTAGCAGCACTGTGATCTCGAGCAGAGGCTACTGGTTGAAGAAGCCAGGTTCTCTCATAACCAAACATCAAAGTAAAATTATTGGTGTTGGGTCATGGCCTTCTGCCATATTTCTCATTGGAAAGACTCTTCTAGTAGGCTGAGAAGAACTGCTGGTAGTTTAAGTGCTCTTCAGTATAGGTATCTGTCTGGAGAGTGGTCTATGCTTGAGAAAGAGGTATGGATATTTCTACAGCAAGAAAATTCTCTCCTTTATGTGCCTGAGGCAAACAGTTGACCCAAAGGAAATGAAGCAGGTCACCTTGACAGCTCAGAGTACCCCAGCGTCTGCCGTGAATCTCCAGGGACACGCACTACGCCAAGTAGTGACTTGTGCTGAGTAGTGGGTGCACGCAAACCTACGTCAAGTGTGAGATACTGGACTCCCAACAGTTCTCTTCCCAAATTTCTTTCAGCTATTACCTTACTTTTTATCTCCTTTAATGTTCTTATTTCCAAAATGGCCATCCTTACTGAATCTTGTTGCTTAAAAACTCAGACATGAGTAAACAAAATTAAAAGCTCAAGCTACTACATTGCTTCTGTCATTCCACTAATAAAGAGTGCCAAAATAAGTACAAAAAAAAGAATATATAGAATGTCCTTCAATAGTGTCACATAAAAATATAACTACTCTTCATATTACCTGTTTTTGGCAGGGACTCACTTTTGGCACCAATCTTTCCCCCAAAAAAAGATATCTTTTGTAAATTTACTGTATTGTTTATACCATTTATATGGTACTGTGTATTGGAATAACCTAGAAAACAGATGCAGTGTAAATCCTTCCAGACCTTGAAGATTACACTAAAATTCTTAATCCTTGACACGAGTTCAGATTGCACTTCATTATGTCTTTCCTGGCAGTCACTGTAAGAGCAACAGAAATGGATATTTATTCTGGTCTTGATTCCACTAGGAGGGGGTGATTAGAATAGGAAATATCATTTCTTGCTTCATCAGCTGTGTTTGAAACTGATAGCTTAGCTTTAGAGAGTGCATGCAAGGAAACAGGAATCCCTTAAAATGGACTTGCTGTCCTGTAACTCCATTAATGTCTAGTTTAGTCAGGGTAAAATCATCCTGAGAACTGCGCAATGGCATAACTGTCAGCAGTAGGTTCAATGAAAGCAATACTGGGCATTACCCAATATCTAGGAGTACTTGGCAAGGCCAGGACCTTGCTGCATGAATGATGAATTTTATGCTAAATTCAAGCATGATGTTAAAATAGCAACTCTTCTGTAGGTACAAGCAGCTAACTTCACAGAGGCATATACAATTGCATTAGCATCATGGAAATAAGTGAATCAAGTTTCTGAAAAAAGGAAGGTAATGGCACTTTATGGACTGTGTGCGTGAATTAAGATGACTGTTATTTTTGTCTACTCAGGAAACACAAGACCCTTGCATTAATAAAAGATGGTCGTGTTATTGGTGGTATCTGCTTCCGGATGTTCCCCTCCCAAGGATTTACGGAGATTGTTTTCTGTGCTGTGACTTCCAATGAGCAAGTTAAGGTAAAAATAATTCTCTATTAGAGTTTATTAAATGTATTTGAGTCCCATTCACTCTTGCATATGCTCCTGATTTTGTTAGTCACATTGAATATATTGCTGAGTTGCCAAACAGAAACAGTTTGAAAGATACAGTGATTCTGAATATAACACACAAAACCTAAACAAATGTGCAGATTCAGAATCATCAGCATAATAGTAGGATTACTTGTAATTGTTTAAATAAATAAAATCTTTCTCTACACAACAATTGTGGCCAGTAGCCTACCTTTCTTGGACTATTCACTCCTGTCTCCAGCAATTGCCTGTCTGTATACTGTAACACCTCATGATTGACTGAAATAAGTATTGCTTCTGTGCAACAGTAGTTTGTGTTCAGTCACTTTGTGGTGTTACATGACCGATCAAAATGAGATACATCAAAAAAATTAGGTATAGTTTTGCAGATCTATTCTATATGCTCCTTTTGGAGTTAATTTTGCAAAATGTTCTCAGAGTGATGAGAATTAGCAGCTCTGTTGAAAGAATATAGAGCACTGTGAGTACAGGAGATTCCTCCTCTTTCCCAGCGACTACAGGTAGATCTAAGTATGACCATTTAATTCAGGATTTTGCCTTTAGATGGTGCTGTAGCTTAATGTTTTTCAGTTGAAACTGAGCTGAGATCTGGGTTAATTCAGAGTTTGTAGCAGTTGAACACACAGAAATTGTGTTTCGAAGGGAAGAGCTGTGAGTGTGGAAGGGTAACACAGTGGGGTTGAAAGCCCGTGACAGCGCTTAGTACTTGGATTGCATTTGATTTTATTCAGCTCTGATGTTAGAGAGGAACATTCCCCTGCACTTAGCAGTGGCCTGTCATAAAAGTATCCAAAGTGTTTTAGCAAATGCAAACAATAATGGAATGTGCTGAAGTTATGTGTATTCTAAGCTTGGCTAATACTAAACCAACCAACTGCACTACACAGGTTAGGCTGCCAAAGGTGTGTTGTGATTCTCTAGGAATAACCTTTCAGAATACAATAGAGCAAATCAATCTGACCCATCAGAGTGCCTCTGAGGTTGCGTATGCACACATAATGCACGAGTTCTTCTGTTACCCTCTGGGTGTCTCGCTGTATCAATTGACTATTTCTGCAAATTCACCTTCCCACATTTCTGTCTGAGTAAGGCGACCCTTACCAGCAGGTAACTGAGAAAAACTAAGAGCTCACACATGGGTGAACTGGCTACTCTGGAGAAAAATTAATTCCTATTTTAATTTACTTTGAGGCTGGAGTAAGAAATATGGGTACTGTTTTTCTTTATACGTGGTATTTAAAAGTTGGATTAGTTTGGGGATAGTTTGATCCCATATTACAAAATTATTTTAAATTTTACTGTACATGGCTTAGTTTCCTTTTATCATTGTTAGACTTTGGCAAGTGATTGTGAGAATGAATAAATCCTCTGAAGGTTATATAAATAATAGGTCAGCAGAAAATGTTTGAAGTAATTGTCATCATAATTGCTGGAATTTCTTTGAGACACAAAGTTGACATTTTTGTCAGAGATTAGGTGCTTTAGAATTACTGCAATGAATTGCGGTGTTTCAGGTGTAAATAAAATGTGAGTCTCATATGCTGTTCCTTTCACTCTGCTGATGAGAAGGGAAGTGAGGAGCTTGGCTAGCTCATGTACTGCTAGCTTGCATTTAGGGAAAACTTTTTTCATTAAAATTTTGGTTCAGCATTTTTGTCTTCTTCAAAGAATTTGAGAACTCAAATTTGCAATCAGAAAGTCTCTTCATTATCTTGAGCACTTCTGAGTTCTAAGAAATGCTGTACCTCTTGTCGTCAGTTGTCAAACCACTTCTTTGCATTTGATGCCATACATGATGTGTGCAACTTTAACACGGGAAAATATGGCTTTAAGTGCTTCCTCAAATTCAGAAGTACTTATTTTTACACATACGAGGTCTTAGTTTCGAATATGAGGTCTGAATAGCAGATGCTCCAAACACTAGCTGGAAAGGAAGGACTAAAGCACAAATTCTGTACCTAGGTTAGTAGGATTTTAAAGAAAATGTGTCACTACTAAATTTTTTTTGTATTGAGCTTCAGCACTTACCTAGCTTGCTTTTATCTGGCTATTTTCCCTGTTTGGGGCTATTCAATCGTGAATTAAATTAGAAGTATACATTTTCTAATTTATTTTTCTGGCTTATGTACATACGTAAAAATTTCCCCAGTTTTCAAGAACAGAGTACCTAAAACTATTCCATGTATATTTCTGTAAGTGTCTGGTTAGTCTGCATGATGTTGAAATTGGAACAACACATCATTATGGGCTTTCCTGTCTATTTTACATTTCTTCATCTCACAGCAGAAGGGGAGGACTATAGCTTACTTGGAAATGTGAATAAGTGGAACCTTTTGTTTACTTCGGGGTTGAATGAAAATGGAAATTATTCCTGTGTGCAGTCAGAAGGCATAGCTATTTATTTGATTGTGGACTCAATAATTTTCTGCTGCTTATTATGGTAATAACCATTTCACTCTTCCCTTCTATGCATTATGATAATAAGTTCAGATTATAAATCTTTTGAGGCAGAGGCTGTTTCTGCTACAGGCAGAGGCTGTTTCTGCTACAGGTCTCAGAACAGGTTCCTCTAGAAGGAGTCATTTTGGTAGGCCTACTGCTTCGCATAGAATGCCCTGTTGTTACAATATACGTAGTTTTGTTATTGGTGAAATATGTGACTATCAATAGTTATCTAACTTAAAAGGAAAAAAAAATAGTGTGAGCACCTTGAATTGCAACTTCCAGGACAATGTGGCTCTTCAGAGCTATGCTTTACCCCTAGAGAGAGTCTAGGTTTTGGTCTATTTTAGATTAAAAGTGAATCAGACAGTGGAAGCTGTGATATTTTGTGTTCCCTGTTGGGTCACAAAGATACCCTTACAAGGCTGAAAACAGTTTGATCTTGAGTGCACCTTCAACGAGTTAGTTATGGGAAAATCTTTAAAACAGGATCTAGAGGAATGACTGCATTTTGAAAAACAGTCTGTAATAACCCTCAGTCCACATTTTCTACTATGTGCAGTCCCCAAAGGCTTTGTAATGATTTTTCTCCTCATATGTTTCACACAGGGTTATGGGACTCACCTAATGAACCATCTGAAGGAGTACCACATCAAACACAACATTCTCAACTTTCTCACGTATGCAGACGAATACGCTATCGGCTACTTCAAAAAACAAGTAAGTCAATGTAAGAAATTACTTGGTGCAAGAAGTTAACATCTAGCAGTGATGAACTAAACAACTAGACTTGACAAAGTAGTTGGATAAAATGCATGGTGCAATTTTATGTGTATATTTTTACCTACAAAATGTGCTCTGTGTTCATCTTGTGTAATGATACTGGCTTACAATGCATTTTACTTTGATGGAATCATCCGAGTATAGGTTTACAGTATAGCCTATAATTTGCCAAGTCTAAAAACCAGTTGAATATGGGTTGGCTGCTTCCTTCATTCTTTCAGTTTCTTCACTGATTCTATAAGAAGTTTAAAGAAGGACCAGACATACCTGTGACAGACTAGAACTTACCTGACCTGTGCTTACAGCTCCTGATTTGAAGCATGAGGTTCAAGTTCAGGAAAGATTGTCATACCTAATCTGTCAAATGGATTTGTTAGATTAAACAGGTCTCAACTATCTGGTCAGACGACAGAGTAAAGATGGAGTCAGACTGTTCTCAGAGGTGTACAGCAACAGGACTAAAGGCAACAGGCACAAGCTGGTTCACGGGAAATTGCAACTAGATAGGAATTTTTAAAAATTTTTAAAAAATTGTTTTGCTTCTTGTCCTAAGGGTGGTGAAACATTTGAAAATGTTGCCCAGAGAGGCTGTGGAATCCCTGTCCTTGGCAGTCTTCAAAACTGGACATGGCCTTGGTGAACCAGATCTGATGAGAACCTGCTCTGAGCAGGGATGGGGCTAGATGACCTCCTTAAGTCCCTTCCAACCTCAGCTGTTCTATGATTCTGTATATAAAACTGATACAATTCACTCTTCACACATTCAGAATGAATAAAAGCTGGGCTCGTGATACAGCTGTCAGATCTGTGCAGACAGGCCTTTTGAAGGTGCTCAGTCCCTATGTAAGTCTGAAGCCTTTGGTGGTGAATTGTGAGGCGGAAATCCTGGTTGGGTTCCTGATTTGTACTGAGGTTTCATACATACCACTGTAACAGAAAAACAAAATGCAGCCGAAGTGAGTCCTATGCTGCTTTTTATTGTCTTGGTTCATTCTTTTGTGGGTTTGTTTTTCAATTAACTTTTGAACTGTATGAAAACTAGTATAACTTTGGAACTTTTAATAGGATTTGTTATCTTATTTTTTTACTTGAAATATGTAGAAATGCTTTTTCTGGTTACAAAATTACTGTCCTCTCATCAACCTCAACAGCAACTTTCCTTGACTAATGACTACAGGACTGACATCCTTTAGTACTAAAATAGCGAATTTTTTTGAAAAATCCAGGAAATTTGTCCATATTAAAAATCTTTTCCTCCATCTCTTTATCTCCCTTATCTCACTTCTTTTCCTATACATATAAGCAATTACCTATTCTTGTATCGGATGACTCCCATGAGAAGGTGTTTGTAGTGCTATAAACCATGGTCTGTAAATCTTTCCATTGTATTGTCTGTATTTTAACATTATGGTGAACTTGGTTCTAAATCATCACAGCATTTCAGTTAAAACAAATGTTAAAGGAAAAAGACATTGTGACAACTTCAGGTTTATTTTCTTCTTCAGGGTTTCTCCAAAGATATTAAAGTACCAAAAGCAAAATATGTTGGCTACATCAAGGATTATGAGGGTGCCACATTAATGGGATGTGAATTAAATCCAAGGATCCCCTACACAGAATTTTCTGTCATCATTAAAAAGCAAAAAGAGGTAAAGGCTGAAATGAAACACTGAGCATTATAATCTATTCAGATGTTTAGAAACAATTCAGTCAGTGCCAGGTTAGCTCTCTGCTTTGCTTTGGTGCTTAAAACATTGGAATGCATACTTTTATTAGTTAGAATAATTCTTTCATTCAAGTCACAGTGCCATAATTTTGCAGTTGAAGCATTAAATCTTACCTTGCTAACTTTATAACAGAAGTGTTGAAAAGTACTGATATTTTTAGCAGTATTTCATAGCTAAATTATGTCATAAATCATAACTAAGCAAAAATCTTGTGAGATTGATTTGTTTTGCAGCTTTCTAAATTTTTTCATTTTTTTCCCCCCGTGACAGTAGTGTTCAATAGAGTGACTTTTGAATGGAGTATTTGTACTGCGTGTTCTGAATTTTACTTTAAAGAAAGAGGATTATTTTTTCTGATGCTGTTTTAATATACAAATCAAGGGTGGGCTGTCTTCAATTCCAGGCTGTGCCTCTTGGGAGTTTGTGGGAAGTTTTTTATTTAGTCCATAATAATATTCCATGTAATAAGGCAGTTTAGTAGCAAAATAGTTAAGATGTTTCCAGTTCTGTTTAAATACCTTCCTTGGCTTTTAATGAAATACAAATTACAAGGACAGGTTTTTTTCTTTCAAGGTTGGTCAAATCTCATGGCTTTTTATTTTGTTAAAATGCTTCTTCATGGAACAATCTTTTTCCTTCCAACAGAACTATTTGGTCCATGCTTGCAGAACAAAAGACAATATCTGAATGCTATACATTTAGTTTACAATGTTTCTTAACTTCACTCATTGGGAAAATTTTCATATGTCCATATAACATAGATCGTACTTTTTTCTCTTTCATTTCTGCTTGGTTGGGTTACTTTCCAGATCCCTGTCTACTGCTGGACATGTCACCTTCCTCTCAGGGATGGGATGTTGTCAGGGTGGCTGGATAGCAAATGTGTCTCTTGTAGCCTGTTACATCTCAGGCATGCTTAACTGCAGTAATACAGTTCTAGGCCCAAACCATCAACATGCCACTTCCAAAAACTTAGTTTTTAAGATTTTGGCTCTGGGACTGCCTTATTAGTGCTATGTTATTTTGTGTTCTTCACTCTCTCATTTGACGGGATGTCCATATTGTTCCAAAGCACTTGGAGACAAAGAGCCTTGGTCCTCTTGACGTCTCATGTCTACCATTATTAGAAAGCAAGCTGCTGTTATACACACTGATCTATGCTGTTGTATCTTCTCTGAGAATAAATATATACACCTTTGGAAGTGCATCTTCAGATTGCCTGTTCAACACTCAAAACACAGATTAGGCTTTTTATTTATTCTTCGTGTTCCAAGGAAATTTGAAATAGCCTTCACAGTCTGCAGCTTTGTGAATAATGTTCGCTTGTCATGAAGATGATATCTGGACATAAGCAGAATTTTGAATGTTGACAGTATGGATTACGTACTGATTTGTTTTGCTGCAGGTATTGGCCAATACTGGACATCAGACTTTTCTAGTCCTGTCCTTTTAGAAGTGAAGCTTTTCATGGGATCTAAGCTTTTATTTAAAGAATTCGAGTATATGCCTATGACTGCTAAGACTGTGTCACCCAATGTTGGGTACTGGTCACAGACCACCACTTGTGAATTTGCACTGCCTGATTTGTAGCTCATTTATACTCATTCTGAAAAACATGAAAAATTGCTTTATGCAAAGCTTTGTGACCTGCTGACTTGTGAGTAATCAGCGTTAGTGTTTGAACAGCTTGTCTTAATCAGGAAGAGCCACTAGTTCCTGAATTATAAAAAAGGTTTAAGGTGCATTTAACAATCAGTTTGAAAGTATTTTGATGTTACACTGCAATCTGGCCATGGTGCTGTTGTATACTGTATTTCTCTTTAACATTTGTTACCTCTGTTGAAAGTCTGGTTTTTCTTTTCCTCTTCTTTGAGAGAAAATATGTGGGGGAGTGAAGGTCCTTAAAAATAAAAATATGTCCATCTTTATTATTTCTAAAGAAAATAATCTCTCAAACTGTGGTGGTCTGAATGGCTGTGCATTTGTTTACACCCGGTTGTGATGTAAGCCATTTTGAAAGTGCTATGTTCAGGACACACAAAGCTTAGGTAAGGGTCTAAGTGTGTATCAAGAGCACCAAAGCAAATTACTTATAACTGGGGTTATGAGATTGCAAAGCAGAACAGAGTGTACCCCAGAATTGGAAAAGCCTTTCCTGGCATTTACAGAGTAGGACTTCCAAATTTTGGTTCCAAAGACTGACATCATCCTGACTTCCTTGAGAGAAAACCTTCAGTAAGAGTATCTCTGACTGATGTCTAAACAACTCCTACTGTTATATTGGGACTTTGAAGTGAACAGGTATTTCTAAAATTTTGGAATACGCATATATATGTGTGTTGAAATATATGCATTCAATAATGTGCCTTGAAATTTCCGACCAGCTGTGCTGAAGCAGTTCAGAAGCACCAGCTGTTAGAATTAGAACCAGTTCCCAAACCTGCTTCCAGGAAATTTCCTTCCCTACCTCTGCTGCCACCTGCCCAGGAGCTGTGCAGCTTGTGATCCATACAGCGAGCAATGACTCCTTTTATTCCAGATTTGTGCCTAAATGGCCAGCTGAGAGACCTGGTAGCCTCATCTGCAAAATCGGTGTTCAGCCATGTAGCTCATCCCTGTTACCAGCTTCAGGGGATCTATAAAGGAGTGTAAGATTAGGAAGCGAGAGTGTTTCTGTTCATCACAGTTTTGCATTAATCCTCTGGGTTACTTTTGAGCGAGGCAATTATTTCTTGTTTTCTCTGCTGCTTTATTACAGATCATTAAAAAGCTCATAGAAAGGAAACAAGCTCAGATACGAAAAGTTTATCCTGGCCTTTCTTGCTTCAAAGATGGAGTACGGCAGATTCCTATAGAAAGCATTCCTGGAATTAGTACGTATCAACCTCTTTCAATGTAGAACAGAAGCAGAACAGCCCAAGAAAGGTCCAAGACTAGACATACTAATGTAGTCACGTATTTCTTTTTGGTTAAAATGCAATTGTTTTGGTCTGCTGATTTGATTTCTATGAAGATTGTTGTGTTTCCATTACAATTGCTGTCTTTGAGACTTCCCCAAGGCATTCCAGGCTGATCCTCCTGTATATACATGTATATAATTTTGTTTATATGTGATCCCTCTTTGATTTGTATCGCAGTGTAGTCAGCAATTTCCCTCTGGGACCACTGTTAGGCACTGCACTCCTGTACAAGGATGAATTCTGTGCTAAACATGGACTTACAGGACAAAACAGAATTAGAACATTTAAGTATCATCTTTTGTGGGATTTTTTTCACTGTGCTTTTCTGCAATTTACTTTCTATCCCTAGCGAATCAAATTGGGTAACTTTGACATCATTATTCTTTACAGAGATTCTGGCAAAATAGGTATTGAATGATTGAAAAACGTGTTACATGTAGCAGTATTTTAGAATCTTGTCAGCAGTCTGGAGGAAGAGGCATGTAGGAGACTGAATGGGACTGTAGGCTACACGGTTGTGTTATTTATCAGGAGTAGCATTTATTAAAACAAACCCGTTTTACTGCAGCAGTTCTGAAATGCTGAGTTGCAAAAACTCAGTTAATGTTTTAACCTATTGTAGTTCCTGTGTAATCTTTCATGTTGTTGGTGTACAGGAGAGACTGGCTGGAAACCAAGCGGGAAGGAAAGAGGGTAAGTGCTGCACAGAGTAAAGCGATGAAGCAGTTTGGAGATTCCTTTGAGAAAAGTCTTTGAACAATGTCATTCGATACTTCCTTCTATCCCTTGGAAAACAGATAAATAATCTGCAAGGGATGAGTTCGTAAGTGGGTTTAGGTTGGGTTTTGTTTGGTTGGTTGGTTTTTTGGGGGGTGGGGGTGGTGGGGTGTTGTTTGCTTTTTCTTTTAAATGTTATTTCTTCCATAAAATGCTTGAAACTTTGGAGTTGCTTTTAGGTAAGACGCAGGTCATAAGAATGAAGATAAGGGATTTAAGCTAATCTTTTTTTTTTATTCATGCTTTCTTTCAAGTAAGGAGCCCAAGGATCCAGATCAACTTTACAGCACGTTAAAAACCATCCTGCAGCAGGTGAAGGTGAGTTCTAGTTTAGCTTCTGTAAAGATTTTAAAATGATTTCTAATATAGAGTGTCCATATTAGACACCTTACTTTTTTCTTTACCAAAGAGCCATCAAAGCGCTTGGCCCTTCATGGAACCTGTGAAGAGAACAGAAGCTCCTGGATATTATGAAGTTATAAGGTTTCCCATGGGTAATGCCATTAACATTTTTTAAGTATAGAGTTTAAAAATCTTTATAGCTGGAGACATAGCACTAAATTGTAATCTGATTGTTTTATGTTAAAAGATATGTATTACCTGCAGCTCTGAAGTGCCAAGAGTACGATGCTGTCATTTGAAATTTATGACTGCTTTGTGACCTTTGTGAAGCATCTGTAGTGTATACATGTGAAATGTTAGTATGCCCTAGAGAGCCCTAGCAAGCTTTTAAATGACGCAGTCAGTTAGAGACTTCTGGGACTGAGCTGGCTCATGCGGGTTGTACAACTATGTTCTTGTGTGTGGTAACTGGTTATCGCAGATCCTATTGGTATGTTAAAAAAATCTCAAGATAAACTTTCAGGAACACGTGAACATTCGAATTGCTTTGAAAAACAGGTTTAAGCTTTCCAAGTCACGTAGAGAAAACCTTTCTAAAAGTACCAGGGTTTTCTAATTAAGTCTTAACAGTTTGCTCCAATTTAAGTTTGGGAAAATGCTTCATCAACTGAGTGTAAGATAACTTTTATCTTTGTATTCTAGATCTGACAAAGTTGCCTGAGGTGTTTTTTTTATTTATCTATTTTTGTTTTTAAATCACGCAGCGATTTTTTTATGCAGGATTACTTGCAAAGGGAAGTACACAAGTGCTAATAACGTTTTTCTTTGCTTTTGACTGCTGGGTCATATAATTTCAATGATGATTCAGTGCTGTTCTAAACAGATGCTTGTTTTGATTTGTATTGCAGCAGATTTAAAACTGAATCCTGCTACTCCTTCATTATTTATGCAACACTTGCCTCCATCTTTCTGATTACAGTTTCTGTACCTTTTAATGTTATTAGAGAATGAAATACGAGTTCATTGCAGGCTACTATCAATCACCTTCTCAGAGAATTAAAGTGTTTGTTCATGTTGCTTTGCATAGGCACCTAGCCTGCGTATACCAATTTGACTTAATGATTTTTTTATATTCAACTTGCCATTTCCAAATAGCAAATATACGTGTACTTTATAAAACAGCAGCTGCCTTCCTGTATCCCTGACACAAATGTATTTTGTGGCAAAAGACTGTTGACACCCTCCCGTGGCATAGTTTTCTCTGCTTTTCTGAGCAGAGGCTAGATCTAGATGGCTGTTTAATCTGAACAGTGGTAAAGAACTTACTGCCTGGGTAGGCAAACCCAAAGTACTGTGGTCTGTCCTTTCCTTGTTCAGATGTATTACATTGGGGGTGGGGGCAGCAGCTTGCAGTTTAGGATTAAGCTGAGGTCTTTGGTTTAGTTTTGCTTTGTTTTTTCAGCTAAGGAACCCAGCATAACTAAACTGTGTTTTGATTCGTGATCAGCTTCTGCTTTCTTTCTGCTCTCACTGCCACCTTGCTGATACTGTACAGAAATTGTTCAGACATAATTTCAATTAAAAAGAAAGAGCATGGTGTTTTCTTAGGCTATCACATACAAGATACAATGTTTGTCTTTACGTTTGCGTACATACAGACTAAATTGTACGATATTTGAGAGGTATGGCTGTAGTTTTTTTTGACTACTGCCTAAGGTCAGTTCTCATGTATAAACACTTTTTTCCCCTGTTTTAAGTGCTCTTTCAGCTGCTTGTTTTCAAGAAATCCTGTTTAAGTGTTTTTGCTTTTTCATCTGCAGTACAAAAGCTGTATGGCTGAATGACAGATGGAGCCAAACTTTAACTGTAGTTAGAGGAGAGCGCTTTAACTGACCAGCCAGGCAATGTTTGCTTTAGGGTGAGCTGAAGAGTCTTCTTAGTTGGGTACTATAATTAGACTATGGATATCTAGTTTAGATGTAGGCACCTAAATTTCAGACTTAATGGGAGCTGAGTGAGCCTTTGCTTTTGTAAAATATTGTGCAACGCTAGTGAATGGCAAGTTATATATCATTGGAAGAGGTATTTGAGAGCATCCATCAAACTTTTCTTAAATAATCCCCTCTTGTCGATTTGACAAGGTTTTTCTCTATTTTACCAAAGCCAAATGTCCCTTAAAAAAACAAACCAAACAAAAAACCCAAACAAAAAAAAATACCCACAACTGTATTTTTATATCTTAAATTTTAAGGTTTAATTCCTTTGCATTGGAGGCCTTTGGTCTCTGCTTTCCTTACAATACTTGTTGGCAGTAAGTCTTCTCTGTGTCAGCTGTTTCTGTTACAGTCTCACAAAGGTGCTGCTGAAGCCTGGCTCAAGCCTCGCTAAAAAAATAGTTGTTTGAGCGTCTGAGGTGAGAAAAGTCAAGGCATCCAGCACACCTCCCACTACTTCTATTCCTGTACTCATTGCTAGAACACTAGTAATGTAGACAAAATTTTTAAGTGTGTGATAGGAATTACTGGGAAAGCGACTGTGTGGAAAATACTGAGATGATTTATGTATTTCATGGATGACTGATTTTAATATAAAGGAGTTCTGTTCTCACATGACTCAAAAAGGGATACATAACTATAAACTTTAATGATGTAATTAAAATATATGTAGAGCGTGGAACAAATTAATCTTTTTTCAAAGCTGCAAGTACTGCTTGTAAGATAGACAGATGTTTCTTCTCCGCTGTGTTTGCACACAAGCAAGGATTTTAGGTTAACATATATGTTTTGTGATATTTGAATTCTTTTCTTGTACTCTCCTAAGGCTTCCTCCAGCAGAGCTGACAACAGCTTTGCCTCACAGAGCTGTTAGAGGAGAGTTAGGGAAGCCTAATACCCTCTGAAAACTCAGAGAAGTATGAGAACACAAAAGAATGATGCTTTAGTCTTCTAAAGAAGAAAAAATAAACTCTACCCAAAATCATTCTTGCAGTGAGATATTGCTGAGTTCCAGGGGCTCAGTTGGTGTTGAAGATAAAAACAGGACCACGCCTTAGATTAAGGCAATTAGGATTTCCAAATCCTGGCTTTGCCAGTTCATGTTAAATGGCAAATGAGTCTAAAGGGATATTGCATACAAAAAGTATTTAAATCAAACGCTGTTAATCTATTTTTCTTCTGTACAGATCTCAAAACAATGAGTGAGCGACTCAAGAATAGGTACTACGTGTCTAAGAAATTATTCATGGCAGACTTGCAGCGAGTCTTTACAAATTGCAGAGAGTACAACCCCCCCGAGAGTGAATACTACAAATGTGCCAATATACTGGAGAAATTCTTCTACACAAAAATTAAAGAAGCTGGATTGATTGACAAGTGACACTGTCTTTTTTACAACCAAATAGTGTGCCTACTTTATGGGCAGGGGAAGGCATTATATATGAGAGTTGTGGGACTTTAAGGTTTCAAGAAACTTCTGTTTAATACTTAGCACTTTTAAAAACCCTTTTAGTTTTGCAAACATGTATTATACTGAAGTTACAAAAATTATTTTATTAAAATGCTTTATAATGTATTTAATTACGGAAAATTTCTTTTGTGTGCCCATTACCGTATGTTCATAAGTTTATCAGCTACAGCCTCAGAAACCCCACAAAACATGTGGGAAATTGCACATGTTTGGGAATATGAAGAAAATTCCCAGACAACAGATGTTATAGCTTACCTAATGCAGTACCTATTTGATAAAGTTTTATTATTTTTTCCAGTAAAAAAGAAAATAGTAAAGGAAAACAACAGTTGGGGGGGTTCTGAAACACTTGTTTCTTTGTAGAATCTTTTTATAAGATATTATTTTTTAAAAGAAACACTCAGCTGGTTGAGAAGCTGTGAGAGAAGAGCAGCCAGTTCTCAAAAAGGGTGGCCTGTACTCTTTGATAGATGCAAGTTTTTCTATTCATTTAGGGTTTTGATAAATATTTTACTTGCAAATTGCAATGGCATAACCACTATTTAAAAAAAAAAAAAAAATCTGGCTAGATGTGTAATGTCATAGTGACTTGGCTTATGCAGGACATAAGTACCCAAAATAACTTCAGAGAATCTGATTTGAGTGTATTAGACAATTTCAATTGGCTTAGTAGAATTAAGGTTTTGATGCACTTCATGATCCACCCTATTTACTACTCCTCACCGATAAATTCTTTAGATTATTCACCAGAGATAAGACCGTTGTACACAAAAGTAGTCAACATATGACAGCTTCTAGCTTATATACTTGGCTCTGTGGTAAACTGGATTTTCTACCAAGCTTTATTGTAAATGCTTATTAACTGTGATTATTTAGACCCAGGAACACATTAGCATTTTACAACTCATGTTAGTATATCTTCAAATTGAGCACGTATATATATATATATTAAAAAAATATATATATTTTGCTGCTTACACTACATTAAGAGGTACACCTAACTTCCTAATGGAGATCAGTACAGGCCAAAAAGTTGTCGACATTTTCTAATTAGAGTTTGTAACTGTAAATTATAATTGCTTTTGTGAAAAACAGATTTGACTTTCATTCTTGGTGTTTTATATTTACAGATGTTACACTGGTAAAATTCAATAGTTATAAGACTGAAAAAAAACCCCAATCCTGTGCTGTGTCAAAGAACATTTTCCTGCAAAATGCCTGTGCAATGTTAAATCACAAGTCGATTCAGCAAGTAGATGTCAGGAACTACCTGGAAGTAGTAAATGTGGTACACACAAGGTATTCAAAATGTTAACACTAGACTTGCCACAGTGTTTTGTATGAGATTAGTCTGACCTACATTTGGGATCTATAACAAAGGTACAGCGAGTATTTTTTCTTTTTTAATAGCCAGTACTGGATGCTATAATCCTGTTTTGTAGATTGGGACTACAGATGCACCTGTTAAGCTTGGTATCCTGTGAAATTTTATTTTCAGAGTAGATTTTCTTATTGTCTTTCAATCAGATTGTCTCTTCTATATTGAAACATTTGTTTTCTAATTTAAGAATTAATATTTTCATAGATACTGTGCAATAAAGTTACGGTAGGATACGTGGTTTTGCAAATGCTTTAACAGCTGATGAACTTTACATTTGTAAAATTAATATATTGTACTGGTACAGAATAGTTTTAAATTATATATGTACAAAACCCAACTTATTTTGGTGTCTCTTTTTCATTAATTAGTTTTTGCACTACAGATACACACACTGAAGTAATTTCACAGTGAATCTACAAGAGTGCAGTCAGTGCATCGTCCAGGTGCACTAGAAAAGAAGCAAAAAAGCCTCTGAGCTCCCTGGGACCATAGGACTGAGAATTCAGTATGGAAAGCTGTGACCGTTCCAAGTAGCATTCCCAGCTCCATGGTAACTGAACTACAGTGCTGTTATGCCCATCTCCTCAACACCTCAAAGAATTCTTTGACTGAGCTGTTCAAAAGTTCTGATTTTTCACCTCAAAGCATGCCTATGCTGTTTTCTCATTTTTGTCTACTAGAGTCAGAGTCCTTTATTCACAAGACACAATGTACGTAGGAGCAAACCACAGTCCAGGTTGAGCTTGTACTTGCCTCCTATCCTGACAACGTTACTGAGGTGGCACCCTTATTTTGCATGCCATAAGCAAGCCCTGCACCTGTCCACTCCCTGACAGATAACGAGAGTATGAAGAGCTTTATTTTTTTTTCCCCCATCCACTAAGATTTAGTTCCGAGGGTAGCAAATAGTGGTCAAAAGAGGTCCAGCTCTTCTCCTGGACACTTCTAGGAATATCAATTGAGATGAGGTGAGCTAGTCTCTGACTTCTTCCTGCAGTTGTGATGGAACTGCAGCACTTCAAGCTTACTCAATCAAAAAAAAAACCAAACCCCAGATCCACCCAGCTGCCATGACTGCTATGCTGTGAAGTTGTTCTTTTCTGTCCCTGATAAATGGCTGTTTGTTACAGATTTGTTTGCCTGAGGAAAAGAGCACCCAAAATTAAATCATTCTGCTTAGTTCCTATAGTACTAGTTTCACACCAAAGATGGTAAAGGCCGGAGCTAGACTTTTAGGATACAAATACAAGGTGAAGCATCAGTTCCAGCATCCAAAGGCTGTGGTGTGAACAAATATTTTCAAACACTCAGTAGCTACAGCTTTCATGGAAGAAGTTACCAGTAAAGCAGTAATTAACGTGATACATTTTTATTACAGAAAGGGAGAGATCTTACACCTAGTGAAGTGGGACAGGCAAGACAGGCAATCTTGCAAGACAAATTAAGAACCTGGATTTTTGTACTTTCCCATTATTTATTTTGGCTGTAGCTTTCCTTTTTGTATTCAAGTATCCATTAATACTTAAATACTTCTCAAGCAATGAAAAGCTAGCTTGAGTGCTCTGCAACCTTCAAATCTTGTGGACAGTTTATAACAGCGTTCTTCTGGCTTAGTGCCTGTTCCGGTACTTTGGTACCAATTCAGAGGTGGCAGATCTTCCTCTAGTGAAGGCACTTGGCAAGGCAGGGCAAAATTATTATGAAGTCCTATAATGGCAGTTTACTTTACACTCCACCAAAACACGCCCTCTTCACCAGCCTTCACAGATAAGCAGGCCGGAACAACCCAAGTTTAAGCTGATGATAATTTGCTCAATTGCTACTTTTGAGAGCTCTAGCAACATAACCAAATTACCACTGGCAATCTTGTTTCTAAACAATGGTGATGGCACAGAAGATGGAAAAGTACCCTGGCTTGTTGACACTGCTACCCTCGAAGCAAATATGGAAACTGTGCAAAAAGAACACCCACCGACCTCGAGCTATTTCCAATCACTAAGACATTTATTATGAACTTCAACATGAAATTACAACCATTACATAAAGAAGATCTGTACAAACACTGTTATTAACAAAAACACAAAAACATACATACCTTAAGTTCACCTTTGCCAACCACTGAGTTCAAGCAAGGTCTAAGTCATAAAATTATGTTTGCTATCTTTTCTATCAGATACTTTTGATATACTCACAAATGGGTTTAAATGGAATCACTTTAGTTATAAAAGCAGTCTTATGTCTTCTATATCATAAATAACAAGTCACTAGACTAAAACCAAATTCCCTTAATTTTGTACCCTTAGTAACACAGAAATAATTACATATTTGTGTAAGATATTGTACAACAATAATTTCCTGGATGGAATAATTCCTTTCTTCATGGAGAAGTATAGTTTTGCTATTGAGACTGGAAATCTTAACGACAACCAACAAATTTCTCATTGTATTTTGTCAGAGATCTTTTCTTAAGAGAGCATCTGCCATTTTTTTTCTGCTTGAAAAGTGGAGAATTCAGAAAATTTGTATCTGTAAAGGGATCTCCTCTCCTGAGTTTCCTGTTAAAAAGAAACAACAACAAAAAAAGGCAAAATTGAGTTCTGTTCCCCACATCACTTAAAACATTAACTTTCAGCCAGCAAGTTCAATTTCACATGAACTATTTCATATTACTAGCATCAGACCTCTCTCTGAGTGTTTTGTTAAGAACCTATTTCCAATATTTAAAGAATCCCCTCAAATCCTCCATTTCATGGAGTATCATCAACTTTATGTAAGACACCTACCTTGAAATACTTGGTTCTTTGTAGGTCACAGAAACAGTACAGCTCCGCTTGCTTTTTGGTCCTTCACCTTCTGGGACCATAGCTGCATTGCCGGTGCCGGGGAGCGATGAAGCGGTGCTGGTAACATCGCACAGATGACCACAAGATGGCTCAGGAGGCTTACCTGGGAAGAAATTAGGCACACTTAAGACAATTCAGGCAAGCTAGCTTAAAAGAGAATGTCAGTAAATGTACTAGATGTGAAGTAACTCTCAGCTATAACTATTATCTTCATCTTTCAACTTAAGAATACATAAAAGCATCAAAAAATAATCACGATTTTAATTTGGAAAAATAACTTAACACTGAGCAGTACCAGGTGAAGTATGATTTGTTATTCCACTTCTCTCTCAAGTTAACACTCTTGTTCTCCTCTTTTCCCTCAGCTTTAATACATCATTAAAACACATCTAAAACAGTATTAATTCATTGTCGACCAATTTCTTAAATAAAACATACCCTTAATTCCAATTTCTCCTAAGAAAAAAGGTGGACAGAAGAAAGAATCTAATGATTTTTATAACACTATTCTGCTTGTATTTAAATAAAAAAGCCAAAAATCCCTTAAACAATGTTATCTCTCAAGGAAACAAAACCAATTAAAGAACACTTTCTACACTTACTAATGGATTTGTCACTTGATTTATTGCTTTCAGTCTGTTTTTCATTTTGGAGTTTCTGCTCACGCTGTGCCAAACATCTTTTAGACTTTGGCCTTGGCTGGACTGGCAAAGTATCCTGCTTGCATACTGAATTCCTCCTCTTTTTCGGTTTACTCTTGTAAGGCTCATAGAGACTGTCATCTGAATCGTCTTCAATATCACTTGACTTGACAGTACTAGTTTCAGATAAGTCCTCTTTGCCATCCATACCAGCATCTCCGTCAATCAACTTACGTTGTCGAAAAGGTGTAACATGGACACACTCTTCAAAATGAAAGTCAAAAGCATCACTGGAGCCACCCAAGAAATCCAGCTTTTCTTTGGAAGCCTCTTTACCCTGTATTTTTTTCGGCCTTTGTCTGGAAGTATTTTTAGGCCATTCCAGTTTTCCCTTCTGATGCTTCTCTTTCCTTATTTGAGAGTCTTCTTTGTTTTTACACTCATGTCGTTTAAGATCAGAATTATTGTTTAAGTTGAACTGTGCAGTTTCAGAATCTGTCTGCCTCAACAGCAGCTCTGAACCTATCTTGGTTTTATTCAACTGAGAAATAGCTGAATTTATGTTTTCTACAGTATGGTTCTCTAGACTTTCCTCAAGTCTAATTTCATCCTGTTCAGAAAGCTTTTTTGTTGAATTAAGTGCTTCCGAACCATCCAAGACCTCAGCGCAAAGTCCATCGTGATTTCTCATCGCTGAATAGTGACACTTGGTGGACACACTTTTTGGTAGCACGTTACCAAATCGATCCTCTCCACTTGAAGAAACATTTTCTAGCTCTGACCTTGTGTTGTCCAGATGAAAATTAGATGTTCGTCCTTGTAATTGAAGAGAAAAAGTCATATTAAATCTAAATAGTAACAACCTATTAAGGTTTTGTGCAAATTCTGAACCTGTCAAAAATCAAAGACTGTTCTTAGAATTTTCTCCACAGATTTGTATAAACCATATTTGGCAATCAAGATAAGCCCTGTTTAATACCCTTTCCAGACAGGAAGTGGTTAAGTATACTACATTAGGATTTTCCTCTAAATTATTCTGTTTGGAAAGGTTATCTACAGGTCATTTATTTTTCTGAGAATTTTGCTTTGTTAACAATTACTGATTTCAGAAATGATAATGCATGACTAAAGATGACTGCATTGAACTGTTTGGTAGACAATGAAACTAGATTGCAGGTATATAGAAGACAAAGCATTTTCAAATTCTTCCCGTTTTGCTAGGCAACTTCAGTCAAAAAGTTTACCAGTTGCCAACATTAATTTCTGACCTTTATAAGTGGAAAATAACTTGACAGTTACGTCAAAAGCAGTAATTGTGTTTTAAACCTACACTTTTTTTTCACGGTTCAGAATGGAGCAATGTCTGATACTTTGATTTAGTTACCTTTGTCTTGAACTGTTTTGATTAAGGAAATGGCATTGTCAGATTCCTCACAGACCTCTGACAGACAATGAGCCAGCTCATTTCTCTCACTATCAGCTTCCATTCTATCACTATCAGCTTCCATCCCCCTTGGAAGCACTTGATCATCTCCATTGGCACACTGTAGAAGTCCTCTAGAGAAAATAGCAAAGGTAGTATTTACTAAACAGCAATATATTTTATGACAAAGAACTACTTTATTACATTGGATTTCTTCCCTTTTTCCAGTCAGAAAATTAAGTTTACTGTAACGGAATTTTCAAATATAAATAGGTATTAATAAAAGATACTTACACTGAATGTGTTTGTCCTATGACACTGGAACTATTTCCAAGAATTGAACACAGCCCACTCCGATTCTGTCAACAAAATAAATCTTACTGTGACTGAATAGCTGAAACAAGCTTACACCATACACAAATTTTAGACAACAGCCATGTTACCCACAGAAGGGCTGAAGAGGCCCTTGACTCTTTTCCTTTCTGGCCAGCTAACACAAAGTGCTGTGGGATCTTACATACTCAGCTCCTGCAAGTCAGCACATTCATCACACTGATAGTGGACAGGGGAAGGAACTGTAAGGATGGTACAGGGAACAAGACAAAACCACAGAAAATCAGGGTGGCCTTACCAGCTTGTAGCAGACTATCAGTCCCACTAACAACCTACTACACACCCCCACAGTGTGGACGCTATGTCATACTGGGAACTGTGGGAATAGTCATACCTCCAAACTAAGGCTCAAATCTCAAAAACTATAAGCATCCATGTTGGAAGGAGTAAGGGAAAGAATTAACAGAAATCCTGCCCCTCAAGAGGAAAAGGTACTTACCACACCTATGGAACACAAATTTTTTGCTGGGCCAAGGAGATCAACGGACTCCAGTAACTTGCAATAAACTTCTGAAATTATCTCATTCAAGGCTGACAGTTTACTCTAGCGGACAAAGGAAAATAACACCGTTAATGTCATACTCTAGTATGAACTACCAACGTACCAATGTAATAACTTCTTATCGGTATTATGACTAAGTCCTGAAGATACCTGCGTCAGGTACCTTTCAACTGTGATAAAAAAATAAAATTCACAGAAGATAGATTTTAATTAAAGAAGAAAGAGTAGCCAGAAAAAAAATATTTAGTTAATGACCAGATTAGGGGAAAATATGAAAAAACTTGTTCTATATATTGAGTTAATTTTTAATGAGACATTTAAGATCATAAAGATATCAGTGGCATGGTGCAGCTCTGATGTTCAGCTTCAGTAAATCGTTAAGTTATTATTAAAAATACCTCAAGAGGTCCTTGTGCTTGCTTGAACCTAAGATTTCTTTGTAAGTTAAACATCTCAATCTTCAGATAGTGATACTCTTTCCTTAATTGAAGGATGGTAGCCTCGGCATCCCTCAGTTTGAGCTTTTCTTCTTGCAAAGCCTTAGCTAGAGCTTTGTTGTTTTCTTGGATGCTCTTTATTTGCGTGGAGTGATCGGCTGCAATAGAAGAGCGAGTACTTCAACTTAGTTTAAAAAAAACATAGTTATGAAAACTTATTAGGATATTTAAGCATCTTACTTGCACTTTCGCACTTTACAGCGGAGATCTCACTAGTTTTACACAACTTTGCCAATATCTGATTTCTTCTCTCTTTCATTTGTTCTTTTATGTCATCCAGACTGTCTTTGAAGGGCTTTTTCAAGTGTTCAGCCATCTTCTACCTTTAAAAGCACAAAGGGTGAAGAACCCGTTAGGCTGGTGCACAACGCTCCCCCAACGCCAGAGGAAAAGGAACACAGAAGCGCCAGTAAAGCTTACGGTGTTACTAAATTGCACGTACACACACCGGAGACCCCCAAGCATGAAAAGGCACACAGCTACAGCCACTTTCAAAACAATTTTTGCAGCGTGGCTACCGTCACCGTTGCCGATGACGAGCCGAAATCCGCACGGCGTCGCCGGCGAAGGGCAGGCCGAGGCCTCTAAACGTTCGCACCGGGCCGGTACGACGGGTAACGGGGGAGGGCTTGTCCCTGAGGCGCCGGACGCGGAGCCCCGGCGCCTCTGACTCGGCAGCAAGACCCTCAGGCCACCCGCCCACCGGCCAGCCCTACCTCCTCAGGAAGGCGGATACACCGCCGGGCGCCTCCCACGCCCAGCAGCAGCGGCCCGAGGCACAGGCGGAGGCGACACGGACACCACGGGCACCGCAGCCACCGCCGAGCCCAGCGGCCACCGCCGAGCCCAGCGGCCACCGCCGAGCAACGGTACCAACAGCCGCCCTCGCGCTCGGTCTCGGGGGCGGTAGGGCCGGGCGCGCGCCCGACGGTTGGCACCGCTCCCCGACGTTCAAAACCCACCGCCGCTCCCTCGCATTGGTGGCGCCGGCGTGTGGCGTCACGGCGCGGCCGCCGCGCTCATCCGGGCCTCGGCGCCTGGCCCCGCCCCCTCGGAGCGGCAGCGGAGGCTCCGCCCCCCCCCCAGCGGCAGCCCGGCACAGGGCAGGCTCGGCTCGGCCCGGCCCGGCTCGGCCCGCCGCAGCCCCCGCCTGAGGCGAGAGGGGCCTGCGGGGCCGCGGTCCGTCCACGGAGGTCGTTGTGGCCCTTGGCGGTCACGGAGGCCGCCGCGGGGCTCTGGCTGAAGTTGGCCCGATGGTCCCCGCCGAGGCTCCCCGCCCCCGGCTAGAGCCTCGCCCCGGGTCCTCTGTTCACTTGCACCATCGCAGCTGCCGTAGTGGAAAGGCGAAAAACCAGCTGTTTATTTAACAGCAGATAAAAAATCATTAGTCTTGGTATTTTACAGCAGTCGCTTGTTGCAGCAGTGGCAAGATGAGCCTCTACCGCTCTTCCTGGACCACGCTCCTGGTGGAATGCTCAAAACTCCTGCTGTCGCAGCTTGGAATGAAAATGCTATAAAAGCTGCGGAGTTAAACCTGTTTCCAGACGCTTTATTTTATGCAAGAAGCTGTTCCAAAATCGCATCGATAAGACGATGGCAGCTGCGGCTGTGTGAGGGTTACGCGTGGCCAGGCCGTGAGGTGCAGGGCGAGCGTGGCGGAGGTCAGGCTTGGGCCGGGCCCTGAGGGAAGCCTGCCCGGGGACTGCCAGGCTTGAGGCCACTGTTCACCTCCCTGCATTTTCTTTGGTTATGACGTCGTTGTAACAACTAATAACTGAGTAGGATGTGCTAATATCTATGCATATTGAACGCAGAGTGCTCAGCTTTGGTTAAACACTGCTTTACGATGGGAGAAGAAAAGAAATCAGCTAAGCAGTATTCTTATTAACGGTAGAATAAACGGTATTCTTATACCTGATAATTAGAATTTCATAGCTACTACGTTTTTTTCTAAGAGCTGCTCCTGCCTACTCGATTTTATTCATGGATGTGGTGTGGCAAACTGATTCCAAACATGAAAAATTCTCATAGATCATGACAGAAACTGTAGTCCATGATGTGAATGCATTTATCCTTTCCCGCTCCTTGGAAGATTATGTAATTTTGTTTCTCCAGCTCAGAACGGTTGGCCTCATCTATTTAGTTTTCACAGTGGTGTAAATAAGTATCATTTAACTTACTGTCTGTCTTCATCAGTGGATACTGATAAAGTTGGGGTTGCATATCCTGTCAGCAGATAACTTGCCCTGCAAACACAGTTCTTTATGCAGTGTGACGATCCCCTTTTAAGACGTGAGATCATATCAAAAAGGATCACAGTTTCTTTAGGATTCGGCACAAAAAGTTATGAGCAAATGAAACACAGTAGTGTCACACAAACCCAGAGCAATACAATTTTAGTTTCTCTTTACATCTCTCTGCTTCTTTCTGTCTGCTTGCTGGGTCTACCAAACACCTACCAACCTACCCTTCCAGCCCCCAAACAACCCTCCCAAAACCAAACAAAATGTCCTGCAAGCCTAGGGGAAAAAAAAAAAAAAAGAAGATAAAAATAGAAGAAAGAACTACTGAAAATTAAAGATCCCATACCCAGTGGAAATACTGTTTTTCTGATATTGTACAATTAACCTCGCTTCCACTTCCTATAGGCCTCTCACTGTTTTATGGGCAATAACTGGGCACACTCCTGCACTCAACAGCAGCTTAACAGCCTCATCTGGACCCTTGCAAACAGCTCTCTCGAAACATTAGATGAAATTATCTCATTGAACTCAACTTCTGGGGGCTTGGGGGGTTGTTGTTTTTGTTGTGGGTTTTTTCAGCTAAGCACCAGCTATTCTGACCAAAAGTAGTACATTTCCCTACAAACTTTGTCTCACTTAAAGCTAGCAGGTGTTTATCATGTGGCCAAGTAGCAATTGGTAGTTTCCAGCAATGCTGGTAAGGTGCTTTAGCCATTAGTCATTAATTTGCTTGACACAAATGCACTGGTGGTGATTAAATGAACCATGCTTTGATTGAAAAAGAATGCTTTCCTCATTGCTATTGAAGTGCTACTCTTAATTACTTCTTTTTCTGAAGTATACCTATATCAAGATTAAAAAACCCCTCTCCTCACCTTTTTTCTTTCTTTTGTATTTGATGTTACCCATCAATTTTGTTACACCTCTTTCAGAAACACTTTGGGATCTTTCTGCAGATTATCTTTTGTTTTATAATGTTGAATTTCTATATCCAGATAATCACATTTTTGGTGTTAGCAAGGTGTGCTCATTTCTGCATTATTCTCATCACAAGACAGTTGTATTTCTATTAGGTTATTTGTAGGTTACACCCTCTGTATTATTTTATTTATTTGTAGTGTGGGATTCCTAGTAGTGAATTTTTCTGGCTTGACTGACTCTTTGCTGTAAGCAATTCCATATTTTCCTCTGTGAAAAGTGATGCTGTGATTGACGCCAGAGGTGCTCTAGATTATTAGCTTATTTCTAGTGAGTGCACTTACGTGGCAAAACAGCTGCTACTGTGACTGGAGTTGGAGTATTAAAAGATTTGCTCTCATCTTAGATTTACGGACTTAGATTACAAGGAAAGAGTTGCTTCATATAATCACAGCAAATTAAGAATTGGAGCTGTGATTCTGGGAGCATTCTAGATACTTCTTGTCAGAGTTCAAGTCCGAGTGTGGTGTTACATGCTGATGTCTAACACATTCTGTTAGTGGCCTTTGTAAAGGGCTCAAAGTCAGAAAGTATTGTTTTTCCCAACTAAGCAAGCAATCAGATATGAAATATCCTATGGAATGTTAATTAGTTACTTTTATTGCTGCCAATATCAAAGTCTTCAAATAAATGGAATTTTAACTTTTTTAGTGGATGCTTATGAGACATATAGATAATCCAGTCCTTGCTGGAAAATATTTTTAAAACTAACAGGGTAAATGTGTATGCCTCTATAAGGACAGATGATTGGATTTCCTGCATCTACCTTTTCACTCGTTTTTGGTGATAACCAGTAGGGGACAGAAGAGCAGCCCTGGTATGGTGACCGATGACAAGCTTTTGTTGATGCAGGTAGCTGGATAAACTCCAGATACACCACCTAATTACCCCACCCATCTTTTCGGCTGCCCCATGCCCAGCCCTACATCAGGCAACCACAGTGATGATACTTATACCGTCTGGTTTTAACCATCAATTATGTTAGGTTAGTAGATATGACTTGTATTTCACTGCCTCGACCAAAACAAGTTGCAGAGGTTGAAATTACAATGTGTGCAGTGCAGTGGATATTGCAGGGAGAAAAAAAGAAAAAGTATATACGATAGACTGTTATGTGTAATACCAAAGTAATTAGTACTGCAAAGTATTCTTTGAGGGCATCCTTAAAAGTGGCTCTGCACACTACCAGTATTTCATTCCTTTAGCTGGCGAGTGAGGCTGGTTAGTGGCACTGTCGTGCTTTCCGTTACTGTGTTCTCATTTCCTGTGACTTGCACACTCGTGCTGCCTTGCAGTGCTTTTCTCCTTGGCCATCAGATGGCTCATTTGTGAACTGCCTTCAAAGTGTTCAGTTCTAGTCAGTTTTGAGTAGGATGGGTGTAGCCATCATCAGCTTGGAAAGGTCATATCAGGAGGCCGAGTGGTTTGTACGTGAGAGCTGTGGGGACTGTAAGATGCTGATGCACCCACTGCTTCCCTGAAAACAGAAAAGCAGCAAACATTTTTTGAAGAAGCTGGCACAGACTTATCTGAGCAAAAAGGTCTTGTACTAACTTGACTAAGTTTGGCTGAAAATCCTGTAGAAATAATGAGCTGAAAAGATTTTGACAACCAGGCAATTGATATTTGTCCTTCAGCAAGGTTAAAAAGAATTGTGAGTGTCACCTAGGTGTCATTATTTTTTATGTATGTCCATATGTGCTATTTCTTTCACATTTCAGAAAGATTTACGAAATTAGACCCATAAGCTGCTAAAGTTCAGACCAGTTCTCTTTTGGAATACGTTATTAGTAGCATTCTCTATTCTAAATTGTCCATAACCACTTTCTGATTACATTTTAAATATTTTTTTTTTCTCAAAAATACGTTCTACCTACAACTAAAGCCACATACATAAGAGGAAAACAAGCAGGAGTTAATTGAAGCGTGAGACAACATGTGTTTCGTTAAGCTAAAATTAATAAGCTATTAATCAGCACATCTACTTTAACTATATCGGTGTCTTTTTGATGTACATATATATTCTGAAATGTTTTCAATTATGAATCAGTTTAATATAAGTAAGGAGGTGAAAGATTAATAAGTATCTTGATCTGTTCATGAGAGAGAGGCCAGAGAGGAAAATACATGCAGTGAGTATTGCATGGGTCAAATACAGCTGTCCCTTCCACCACAGACATAATTTATTACAAGTACTGTGATATATTCTTGTCTGAGTCGCCACAAAATCTTTCCTTTCAGTGCCAGGGAGAATCCTGAATCCCAGAAGGCTGTCTTAATCCCATGGCACTATTATAACAATGTAAGTACCAATGTGAAATCTTGAAACTACATGGATATTATGAGCAAAGGAGAAGTCATGAGTCAATTAGGTGTATATCAACATTTTTTCAATGTTTCCATTGAGTATGTATCTTAATTTCATTATACGATCTACCAGTTGACTGGAACCCTGACTTTCTCTGATATGCAGCAGTATAAAGCATGCAGTCAGAAGCAACCTCCTCCCCCTCAAATTTTCTACCCGCAAATCTCATACCAACCTCTGTCTCACATTACTGAAATGAGATTTATCACTGGTTCTGGGTTTCCAGGTAGTTTTAAGTAAGTAAACTCTTTTATTGTTTTAAAAGCTTTAAAGGTTGTTTAACTGTTGAATGGAATATTTACTGACAAAACTGTTTTTTTCCTTACGGCGTTTGTAGGAATACGTGTTTTTCCACTAGTTGTTATCCATTTTTTCCTGATGAATAAATAGCTCAGACATGCGCTCTCAGAATAGTGGCATGAAGAGACAAAGGCAAAAATGTTCTCTTACCTGCATAGTGGATCTTGATGTTGATGGTGACGCTATCTGACATAACGGAAAGAAACTCATTCAAGGACATAAGAGTGTATCTTAGTGTAGTTTTTTTTAATGCTAATACACCTGCCGTAATCTGAGTGGTGAATATTAACCATGTAAAGATGTGTGCAGAAACCCTGGGTCCTGATGGAGCAGAGTGCTAGCAGCTTCCTGCTAATATATACCTTCTTCCTGTAGGTACTGTGATGTGGCGAGGGTCTTGGTTTATATGGGTATACCTGGGATTAGAATGGATCTCCTTTCTTTTGCTTTTCTCTTTAAACCTGACTACTCTATATGTACACATTAAACACAAGTATTTATTTCAGGCCTTATACCAGTAGGTACTGTACAATCCTTACTGGCTCCAAAAGCCACTGGTAAAACACAACGAAGGACAGAAGGCAGAAGAAGTTAATAGCAGCATTCTGCATGTCCATTGGCTAGAACACACTGGCGTTGGGCAGGGAAAAAGTCTAGACAGCCAGCTCTGTGTCTAGATCAGAGTCTTCGGTTAAGGAGGACTTTTATGAAGTGTGGAAAAGCAATTTTCCTTCCTGCTGCGGTTGTATTGCTGCAGTCAGCTCTCAGAGGTTTAGGTCATGGCTGAATGACTTTCAAAGAGCTCATCATTGTTCACAGGTAGAAGACATAGATAAAGATTGACACTTTGTTCTCTCACAACAGGTCCTGCGCAAGCACTTTTTAATTACTTCAGTCCACCACAGGGAACAATGGAGAGAAGATAGGGTATAATTTATAGCCAAGGATATACAAAGAAGCAAACGTAGTTACCCAGTAGTAGTCTGTCTGGTTCTGCTCTAGGTATGCTGCCCGTATTGAAGTAAGCAGGGTCATTTTATTACTTATACACTTTGTAGGAAATGCTGTGGGTAATACCAGCCAGGAAACAGAGGCAAAAAAAAGAGTGGTCGGCGCTATAACGAAGCAATACACCCCAACCGTCATTCGGTGCCTCTGCTGATAATGTATCTCAGCTCACGCTAAGGCTGCTGTTTCTTTGTAAGAAGTGAGGGACTTGAAAGGCTAGCACTCATGAGGATCAACAAAAGGGATATCTGTACGGCCAAAATGACACTAGAACGTTTTACATTAAAGTGGCTTATAAGGGTTGGGGTGTTTTGTTTCTGTAGCTTAGCCTGCCACTAACGTTCTGATGTTTATTTGAACAGTTGAAGCAAATCTGTCACCAGCGAAAGCTGTAAGTGGAATGGCAGTGGTAGAGATACAAAAAGGCAACTGAACTGCTGCTGATGTGAACTTCAAACATGACAAGATTTTTAACTGACAGAAAAGCAGAACAGTGGCAGAATTCTCCGGGCTCTGTTATCTTTACACTTTTCTCTGCTTCTGCTTCTCTGTGTATCTCTACCTTTTATCATTCTATTATCTTTGCAACTGTATTATAGTGTCCAGTGTTACAGCTTTTCATTCCCATAATTTCAGCAGGTTTTCTGTCCTTTCAGAATGCTTTCCCTCAGTTTTATTGGAGAAATCATAATAAAAAGATGCCAATATCAGTATTTTGTATTTATATGCAGATACAACAGGTAAAGTAAGAACTAGGGATAGTATTAAGAAAGAGGAAGCACAGAAGCAGTACGTTGAAAAAGACTAGTGGATATTCCATGGTTCTTTTAGTTTATTTTGTGTGATTTCAGGTTTTTTAAAATTTAAGAACATCTGAAAAATTAGAACCTGTGACCCAATTTCCTTCAATCCTAACAATATTTGAATCAAAAGAAACAGAACATAGTATTTGTCATGATCAAATCATTGTGAAATGCTTGAATATTACTGAAAAAAGTAATTAAGCTATTGTGTCACAAATTTTGATGTAATCAATGTGTTCCCAGAAAGTTTTTCACTGAGGTTAAGCCAACGCTTTCTGGTTTAAACAGGTTGGGAGAAGACCTAATAGAAAACTTTAAAAATTGCTTTAGTACAAAGCAATTTTATAGAAATGTCATGAGATAAATTAGATGGAAGTAATTGTCTGTCAAGAAATAAGCACAAATCTAAACAGAGTTGCTCAAATGACAGTTTTCTGTGCCTATGATGCAGAGAAAATGAAATTGCAGACACTGAGCCCACTCAACATTCAGTCCCCTTCCTACACATCTCTCCTACCATTTTTGTTTTGGAGAGGGTAGCTGCAGACTGTCACAGGAGAGCCTGTCTACGTTCCTGTACGTTTACATTAAACTGCTTATTTCTGGCTTTCCTAGTTTCATTCCTACAGATGCTGTCTCACCTCCATCGGGTATGCTGACTGCTGCCCCAGTCAGAAAAGAAAATAAAAAGACACACACACACTCTCGGTCAACTTAGGCCAGCAAAGAAATGATAGCTAACCTGGGCCTTTTTTGGGTAGAGTAGGTGTAGAAACATTGAAGTCCTAGAATTAGGAGAAAGGTACTGCTACACATAAAATAGAAGCTCAATGCACACATCGTATTTTATCTGATTGCCTGTAGGCTGAACAAGAACATCTTACCCAGTTGATAACCCATTTAAATTCATTTATTTTTATTTAATTTATCAGACTGTGCATTATTTGATGGTAAAGAGGCTCAGGTCTTAGTTCGTGGTCTTCTGTAGTCAACCAGAAAGTACTTACTAGTGAGGAAGTAGTGAGGAAGTTTGCATTTACCATAATCCTTTTGCTAAAGATGATGTTCTGATGTGTCTGCCTTGGTACTGGCATATTGTTGCTTCTCTGTTGCCTCATGAAAACTCACTTTGGCTTTTTTTTTTTTTTTTTTTTTTTTTTTTGTCCTGAAATCTTGCACCAAAGTGTTTGCACCTTGAAAGCAAAATTACCAGTTGACTGCCTAAACATTTCAGCTGAGTGTTTCTTTCCTTCAGTGTAGCCTTCAGCACAGATTTTACCAGGATCTACACTTTCTTCTTTTTTTGTATTGTATTCTACCTACCTATTCCCTTCCTTTCTGCTCCCTGATTAAGGTGCTATTTGCTGGACAGTCAGTTTACACTTTGGGGTAAATATGATTTTAATCCTAGAGTGGATATTTTCTTATGGGCCAGTGGAATTTGGTGTTGCTAGAGACAGTAACACAAATTGTTCAAGATTCCAATGATTCCTTTTCCCGCTAATTGTATGATTTATGGATACTTAAGTATCAGAGTCTATAACTCCAAAGTCTCATAAAGCTAATGACAGAATCCTGGTCTAAATCTGCGAAAAAGACAGATTTTTTTTTCTTCCCCTTGATCTTCAACAAGGAGATAAGAGTCAGCCTTTTTTTTTTTTTTTTTTTTTTTTTTTTTTACGGTATGTACAGAGGCAGATTAACAGAAGATTACAAAGAATCTAAGCAAAAATCTGGCTTTAAGAAGCACCTCAATGCGTTCTTCAGAAGGAATTGGTTCAGATCCAGAGGTGGTTTTCCTGTTATTTTTTTCACAACCCCCTGCCCTTCCTCAGAGCGCCAGGATCTAGGACACTAGCAGCTTCTATTGGTCTGCAAGGTTGTCTGTTCCCTCCTGTGACAAGATGCAGAGTGGAGTATAGCTTTGATGTGGAAATGCCTCAGACTTTCATCTTATAATGAGCTCCCCCAAAAGACCAAAAAAATTCTAAACTAAAAAGAAGCCATGCTTAATTTAAATAAAAAGTTGCATTTCAACTTTTTTTATATAAAGAAAACTTTAAACAACTTGAGGTGACAGAACAGAAATAAGATTTAGGCACTGTTCTTTTCTTGCCCACTTTGCAGACGGATCCTGGATTTCAGCTGCTGAATGCCCACAAGTTCCAGGTAGTCCTGTTTGGGATGTTCTTTCCAGTCTTCCTGCAGCCAAGCTGTTCTTTGTTGTGGATCTCCTGTCTATTCCTTCTTGTCCCTCTGAATTTCTCTCACTGGAGCATGCTGAGTTATCTTCCGTTGTCTTGAGTGGGCTTCCTCCTCATCCAGTCTTTTCAAAGGAACAGAACATGTAACTAAGAACACACAAATGAAACAAATACTGGTTTACAGTATAGCCCATATACTCCTCTATAGCTAGGGACAATGGCAGAGAGAACTATAATGCCAAAGACAATAACTTAATTTCTAATAGTCTGTATGCCCCGTGTGTGTGTGCACACGCACATATCTGTGTGTGTGGCTTCGTGACACTTTCCAATAGCTGCTAATCTGTTTTATTGGTTTCTCTGCTAATAGTTAATTGAAGCAGAATTCTGAGCTAACAGAAGACAGCTTGCTCAGCCTTTCCATAGTCTTCCTCACCAAAAATAACAGAATTGCAAGTAATAATGATGATAAAGGAAATCCTACTGCTTACGGTAAAATTTACAGCTGACTAACAATGATATTTAAAACATATCAACTGCCTCATGGTAGTTTCAAGTTTCAGCAGATCTGCTTTTTCATACCCCTGTGAGCTTGCCAAGGCTAAGCCTGGGATCTTTGAGTGGGTTCACAAAGCTGAAGCAGGCAGTGTCCAAAGCAATCTCAGTTTCACTGTCTGGCTTTGCATGGTGCCTCCCTGGCCTTCAGCCTCCTCACTCCAGAGTGCTTCAAAAAACTTTCCTTTCAGAATATGCTGTCATTCAAAAATAGTATTGCAGCAAACGCATTAGAATAGCCTTCCTTACACCTGTGATTTTCACCCACTTTGTTTTGAGCCTTCCAAAGTATGTTCTTTTGGACCTTGAAGACTGCACAGTAAGTTCATTGACATATATTCCAGTAGGCTTTCTCTAATTGTCTACCTGCACAGCATCTGGAAACTGTGGAATGAATTTGAGGGAAATAATTTGCCCTTCTGCCTCCCTTCTACCCTACTACAACTATTGTCATAGGTATTATTGTTGGAGTTACTAATAGTATGAGTACTTTTGTAAGACAAAATTTCAGCATCATCCAGAAGTAGGACACATAAGTTCCTTACAATGCTTCAGTGTTTTGACTTACCATCTACACTACAACAAAATAATCTGTTTAAAATGTATGAATTACTGAAGTTCAAAGCTCTCCCACAAAATCCCAATGTTACCAAATTAGTTTAATATTTAGTACCCATTTTTGTTATTTTAGGTCCAGGTATAGACTAGCAATCACAGCAATCGTCACATGGTGGAGCCAGATTACTCTGCAAATTGAATATGCTTTACAAATACCTTGCATAAAGGGTCTCAAAGGCAGGATTTATAAGTAGTGTGGAGAAAGATAATAAAAAAATAGCAGGATTTCAATAAATCCTTGGAGGAATTAGAAGTTTGATAGCTTTGCTTTTAATTACTCTAGCACAGGAGAAGTAAAGGACTTACTGGCTGCAGCAAAGGCTATCTCCTTTTGCTGGAATAAAATGGGAATACAGTGTAGGTATATTTGGTAATGTACATGCAAACCTGCAAGGATGAAGCTGTCAGTCTTGGTACAATTTAAAGAAATTCAGCTTGTTAATGCTAAGCTTATGAACAGTTTACACACTGTATTTTTTTAAATTTTACTGCTAATATTTTAAATTTACGCCATTTTTATACCTCTCAAAAATAAATAAAAATTTAAAATATTACTCATAAAATCCAGAAGGACACATAATTTATTTCTGTTATAGAGAACAGAGCATTCTTAGAGGGAAAAAAAGGAGAGGATAGCAAACTGTAAACACTTTCTCTATACTCTGCTGAGTATAGAGAACTCCCAACAACTTTTCCTCACAATTTGTTTCTTTTCTATCCATATGCATGGGACAGTATTTAAAGAAGTGTCAACAATAGAAGCACCTGCTCATTCTTATTCTGCATTGTATTTGTGGTGCACACTGTAACAAAGAACTTGGGGAATTTAGGGCTCGCTCTGCCGTCGTGATACTCGGTGATCAGAGGTTACTACTGGGAGTGTGTGGATTTTCTGGTGTTTTTGTGAGTTTTTTTTTTTTTCTTCTCATTATTTAGTGTTTGCATTGAATTCCTGCAAGACAGATGAATGACAGGTACTTTTGAGGTTGTTCTGACTAGCATGTGAACAAAGTCTTGCACTTTCAATATATTCTTTAGACTTGTGAGATCTCATTTAATGGGAATAGACTCTGTCATTTGAGCTCCAGCCTCATATTTTATTTCATAATATATTGAGTACATGGCTCTTTCCTGGTTGGTGACCCCATGTGCCAGAAGCAGCTGGTCGTCCCAATCAGCCAGCTGTTGACAGATATATCTGGCAATGGGGTTTATAGACTAGGAGAGAAGCCACAACACTGGGGGAGCAGAGCTTAAGATTAGCCAGGTAGAGGGGTCTGTGCTTTAAAAAACAAGTTAGAAAACAAAATTCCCAGCGACATAATGGCATCACAGGCCCACACGTTGTAAGTCTTCACTCACAGCGCTCTCATGTATATTTAGAAGTGCATCTCCTTCCGTGACCCACTGTCAGATGACAGTTGAGATTTTTCAGGCCTTTGAGATAGTGGCAAACCTGGCACAGAGTCTTCTTGTAGCTGTTCCTATCCTAGTATGAAAAAGTGAGAAAGAACAAGAAATTTTGGTGTTACAGCTTCCTGGATTTTACATACAAAATCGTATTAGGGATGCTATTCAGAGCTACTAAGATTTTCTAAATAACATTTCCTCAATTATTTCTTCATAGAACTTGTTCTTTCCCAGTGAATGAAAACATACATCATGAAAACAAACCATATTTCTAGAACAACTTAATTTACAACTGTGGGCAGCAGCAGGACTTTTATCTGATGTAGAATTAAAAGCTGTGGTATTATTCTCTTGCAAGAAAAAAAAATAAAAAGAGTATATTAAACCTGCATGTACAGAACAGATCATAGTTAATGGAAAGACAGCAATGAAATTACTGGTGAAAAAGAACAAAGGTCAAACAGAAGAAAATACCTGAAATACAGAAGTGACTTTCCCACCTACAGAAGTGCAGGATGGGCTCTGTTAATGCTGGAAGATGGAACAGGGGCAGGATGAACATGGAGCATTGGTTTCGCATATCCAGAATACCTGGAAAGAGCCCTTGTGGTGGACTCTTTCTGGATGATTGACCAGAACTTCTGTTCAGCCAAACTGATGAACAGGGTTAAGTTTTGCAGTGTTTTTCCAGATAATGAAGGCTGTGGAGGTTTTGGGGATTTTGTTGTTGTTGTTTTTAACTGCATAGCTTTATTGCTTTTTTATACTTTTGTTGGCACCCTGGCAATCTGCATTTAGTTTCACCCCTTTTTCTTAGGATAAGCAGTACTTATGTCAGGTCACACAGGGTGTTTGGCCTGCGCAAGCACAGAAGACAATTTTTTAGTTTCTTTCCTTTCACAATTTTCTGCTTTCCCTCTGTGATACCATTTGAACAGCTGTATCTAGCTCTGACAACAAGGGAGAACAGTTCTCAGCTGAAGGGTTTTAAAAGTTCATTAATGTAATTTATTCTGCCTCTCCAAAGGACATTTGCATTGTCATTGGAATAGTAGCTCTTATTTGTTCTTTTTTTCTCTTCCTGCCCCCCCCCCCCGAGGTTGAACTGGGGATTTACAAATAAAATCCCTGATTTAATGCATTTTCTAACAGGTATGTGTCGTTTGCTTCCTTTTGTATAAGCTACTTGATTTTATGTGCTCTTATTTCTATTCAGTTTATTGCTCTTGTCATTTTTACTATTCTCCCTGTGGTTTTGTATCATCAGGAAATTTCACTTCTTACTGAACACATCTTCATCCAGGTTAAAAGGGAGAGATAGTCAATCAGTCAGTAAATCCCTTCTCCCTGAAAACACAGTCACCACCAGCTGTAGCTCAATTAAACTCAACGCTTGAATAGTTCACAAGAGAACCCACACTTGTATACAGACATTAATCAAATAAATCCATTTTCATCTGTAGTTGTATTCCAGATATCCAGTTAATAGCTTGGACAGTAAAGTGTGAGCTGGAGATATGTGATGGAAGTAGCAGATAATTGAATCTTCTCAGCACAATGATTAAACTTACGGTGTCCTGACATACTCGCTAAACAAGGTGTGCTCAAAGAACCTAAAATACATGGGTTTTGCATGCTTAAATGTTGATGAGCACTTCTGCTGAGTAATACAAGGAACTCAGCTCTTCAGAATTGCTTAACGTGTTCCTAATTTGAAAATATTAAAAAAAAAAATTTTAGCTTTTTCTTTTCCTGGGATGGTGAATGGAACAGCATGTAGAATGAAGGCTATTTCTGTATACACTCCAAAGTTAGCTCTAAAAACGTTGCAAATATATTTATATTTACACTATTGAGACTAAAGCTTCACAGAGTGTCTGCTTGCATTTCTTAATTCTACACATTTTAAGAATAATTCCCAAGGAACAATGATTTCTTAATCCATACTTGGGACAACTTGTATGCAACAATACGTGCTTAAGTCCTGCTCATTTCATGGTAATGACACAATTAAGTGGTGTCCTAATCATGGGACTGTACTGTATGGGCTTCAGACCCCTACTAAGTAGTGGTTTAGGTAAAAAAAACCACACAACACGGTCTGTGGAGACTACAGGCCATGTGAGGCTGTATTCTAGCTTTCTAGTCATGTTAACTAATTCTGTTCCAAGCAGATTCCAGACAAGGTCAGACTGGCCATGCTGTATGCTGTTTAGAACCTGTTCCAAAAGCAGCATTACTGCCGCTGGCTGGGAATATTTTACTGAAATTACTTTTGTCATAAAACGACTAGTTGTCAAACTGAAGTATATTTAGCTTGGTTTGGGACAGCTATCTTGACCCCATACTGAAGAAAGATAAAGATGGACAAGTAGATATAGTCCTGAACCACCACAATCAAGTTCATAAACTCTGCTGGGATCAAGTCCTGGCTGCAGTACAATGTCTGAGTGTTTGTAGATAGCATATATATGTAACAGCTCCAATGGTAGAGAACAGAATCCACCCCAGGACAGCCTGGTGCTCGTGATATGTTAGAAAAAGGCTTAACCTTACATCCCTTGTTTAAATCAGGTTGTACAAGACATTGAACCTGATCTGGGAGTGCCAGAGAAAGCGCACTTTCACTTTGTGAAAACCAAGAAGTTTTGGTTTCACACCAACACGGAGTGAAAAATGTTTGAAAACTGGAATTACATTGGATGAGAAAATACTTCTTTCATAGCTGTAGTTGAAATACTTTGTTCTCTGCAGTTTTTGGTGATAGACTAGTATAGACACAGCCGGGAAAATGTTTCGCTTGTCACAGGCCATCAGCAACAATCCTCCCTCGGGCTGACAGCAATGATACGCACAGATCACTTCCCACACCCTCTGCAGTAATTGCGTTAGATTGCTTGAAATGAAATCATGTGCTCTTTCACTGTCCATTTCACCTGGCACCCAAACATTCTCTCTTCCAAGTAGGAAATTCCTAACCTGGGCACCTGGGAAGCTATTAGAAACACCCTTTGGTAATGATGGCACCCTTCTTTCTTTTGCCTCATGGCCTGAGTGTACTGGCTTTAGGACAGACACAGAAGTTTGCTTAAATCAGTGGGATCCTTTATACTGGGTTTAATGTCTATGGATCAAGTCCCAGCAGAACTTTGAAAAGAAAACCTTAGTGCTTTACAAATTAATATTCATTTAGTGATGAAAAGATTGATGAAAATAATTGGTAAGTAACAGAAAATTTCCCAACAGTGTCTTAAAATCTTTACCTCACTGATACTTTGCTGTGTGTTCTTCCTAGCTACAAAATAATTTGTATAGAGCATTATAGTAGTGCTCTAGGTTTTGAAATCACCAGTGTGCTCTTTTAGGCACTCCTAGCTATCGCCTTGCATTTGAAAGGCATAGAAGAGTTCTGAACTCTGATAAAGGCATGATTTATAGTATGAAAATCTTGAACACCCTTTGGTATAAGGGAAAACTTTATAAAATCTGGCTTCAAAAGCTGTAGCTCCAGTTCTGAAACTTTAATAAATATATTACTAATTTAACTCCAAATAGAAGCACTGAAAACAATGCCGTGGGCTACAGGGTGGCACTGCTTTGGGGTGGCAGTGAGATAACTTGTGGATATTTAGAAGTGCTCAGTAAAGCATAAATTACAACAAGGATTGTAAGACAGGAAATACTCAGATGCCTACAAATAACTGAATGTTTCCCTAGGGCATAAACATTAATGACTTTAATTAGATTATAATTGCTTATGGAAGCGTAGTCTTGCACAAGATAAAAATACCTGACATTGCATTTGCAACTAGGCAACTGCATCAGAAGCACAAGGAGGTTTAATGTTAAACACAAGTTATTTACTAGAGATAAGGTACCTGGGTGCGCAGTGAATGCTCTGTTCTCAGGACATACACATGTATGTGTAAGATGGCAGCACTGCTTCATAGATTTGGCACCGAATTGCAGTTGGTGGAGTTAAGGGTTGAATTAAATGATAGGGTAACAAATGGAAACATTGTGTATTTAATTGAAGGTCTTCAGGGCCCTATGCTTGTCTTCTATTTTCATCTTTACACTTGTGAAAAGACACCTCAGTGAGGATATTTAGAATACCCTATCCTTGTGTTGACTGAGGATGTTGATATTCACCCAATATTTATAGCTCCACAAATTAAAATACTGATTTACAGTCATGTAATCATTGCATTTCAGCTAAAACGGTCCTGTCACATTCCAAGAGGTTTGATACACCAGATTGTTGGGCATCGGTGCTACGTGGCCACATGGTGAGGATGTCCGTACTGCAGTGTTGGAGTCCATACGCTCCTGGCTGGAGCACCATTGCAGCTGAGTGCAGCCAGCTTTTGCCCATTCTGGAAGCCTGCTGTCTGTAAAAGTCACAGTGGGGAAGTATGAGTTAAAAAAAAAGTGCATATATTCTCATTATGAAAACTGGCAATCTGGCTAATTAACTGGACAAAGAAAGTGAGAAGCTTTAACCTTAGCAACAGAGTCTTGCTGAAACAGGGCCTCTCAAGGAATCCTTGTTCTCTTGGCTGCCCAGTGGCACTACCCCATCAAGAAGAGTGCAGAACATCTCCTTCCCCCTTAATTTATAGCCAAATGATTAAGTTTCCTGGCAAAGTAAGTTTTAATCCCCTGAGGTAAAGGAAATTTGAGTCCTGCTCTCTTCCACCGTGTTTGAGCATACTGGCTATTAAACAGTTACTGAGAGAAGAATAGGTCCATAACAAAAACACTTAAATTGAAGAGAGGCAGCTGCTGTGTGTTGGTGCAAAATCCTGTGCAAATCAGAGAATCCCTGCTGAACTAAGTCACACGGGGAAGATACATGTCAGGTGTCCTACCCCTAGTTTCTCACGTAGCAGAAGGATCTTCTGTCTAGTAATGTGTGTTCTGCTAAAATGTAGAAGGATTCACCATTATTAGCATCTGTTCACAGCATTAAGATGAAAAATTTTTTTGGTATTGCTTTTCACAAGAAGTAGTTACTTGACATGATGACTTCAAAATTACACAAAAATATCAAAATAGTTAAAAAAATAATCTCACTATTTTTATTGGTGTTAAGAACTTTCAGGAAAAGAGTAAAAATATAGTATAAAAAAATGTAATACTGGATCTGGCTTTAAATTGTCTGTAACATTGCCTGAGGCAGCAAGCATTTTCTCATTGAGAAACGTTTCATGATTGACTAACAAGAAGATAGTAGCTTTGTAGCATACAGACTCAAATCACGATGAAGATCAGCTATTACATGAACTGCTGCAAAAGCGTTTGAACGCTGTACAGGAGAGAGAGCCTATGCTGTGGTCAGATTCCACAGACCTGTGAACAGACTCATATGGAAAGGCCACTGAGCGTTGCATGCAGTGTAAACGTGGAGCTGTCAGACACTTGGCTATTTAGTGCAGTTGAACACATGAAACTTGAATAAAGAAAGGAAATACAAAGGGATAATTATCGGTCATAATGCACTATTGGAGGTACTGATCCGATGATGCTGACTCTACAGTGACTTAATAGTTATTTAAATGTTATTACTTACGCTAAAATATTATTACTTATGCTAAAATATTATTGTAGGGTGGTGAGTTTTCTTGGTTTGGTTTTTTTGAGGTCTTCATCTTTAAAAGCAACTGGATTGTTTGTCTGGCAAGGTCATTACCTTTCATGTCATTTCTTCGCATATTAGGTTAGTGACATTGACCATCAGGTCTCAGGAGTAGCTGCAGGTGTTTTCAACTAGGACAAACATTGCTACACAATTAATTCACTTCTGCAAGTCTTTGACCTTGCTGCTATGGCAAATAAAGTGTTTCAAACAATTGTAAGAACATTAGTTACTCTTAATGAGAACACTATTGACTGTTATTACCTTTCTAACATAAAGCTGTAGCCTGCTAGTGATGATGTGAAAAATAGTTCAGGTAAAAATACTAAAGGCCAAATTCTGAGATCTTCATTTCATTTTTATGAAATTTTTACTCCTTTTAATTCTAGGTGGATCAAGCTTTCAGCTGAGAGATCAGTTAGGAAATTGGGAGAGAAAAACGATCTTTAGCTCAATACTCTCCACTGATTTGCATTGTAGGTAATGGTATTTCCTTAAAGGATTGTGGGTCTTTTAATCTTCTCATATGCTCTGCACCATAGCTCTTTTCATTTGTTTCATCTAAATATTTTTACCTTACTTTCTTTTTTATACTTCTTTGACTGTTTTAACCCTATACCTGCCATAACTCCTGACATTACCTCCCCAGCCTTCAAATAAAATATATCCAGGAGGACAGGCACTGTCATACATGTAATGATCCACTTACATGATATCTCACTTTCCTTTGCCCTCAATTATCTTCAAAGATGAAGGAGGATTTGTCTCCTTCCATTTGATTCTATGAAGTACCAAGGGATTTTTGACTCCTGCGTTGTGTGAGCAAATGCCATTTTACTGGGGAGGGGTCCAAAGGCTCAAATCTTCCTCCTCTTTTCTCTGTAACTGGTGACTCAGAAGCTTGGTGTACGCGGACTTATAGGTGATACAGTCCTGTTGACTACACAGCCCTTCTTCTTCCCTCCCCATTAAGACTATCCCTATCCCTGATACATGATCAGTAACATCATTTTGTTGTTTTGGCCACTGTATTCTTTCTGGATATTGTATGCAAGATAACAATAAGAGGAAAAAAATAGTACATCAAGATTCCCACAGTGCAGGAAAGTGAGTGTAAGTACTGAATGTGTTGAATAAGATAGAGTTGATAGTGGAGGAAGAACGTATTTCTGGAGATATCTTAGAATCATAGATCTTGATTAATTAATTTTGTGTTAGTGTTATTTATTGTATTTTTAAAAGAAAAAGTACTTTAAAAATGTGATACAGCCACACTTTAATCGTATGCTAAAACAGACTTCACCAAGGAGCATTACTGGTAATTGATTAGCTCTAAACTCGAGCAGCATTAACTCATCCCTTATTTCAGGGAAAATTTAAACAAATGTGTGACTTTAAATGCTCATAAGTTTACAATTACTGAACCATTTTTCATTAGCCTTGAATAATTTTTCCTTCCTCTGCGAGGATTTATAAAACAACCTAGACTGACGTGTGGAGAATTAGCCATTTTTAAGATTTCCATGCTTGAAAATTTCAATCACGACATATGGTGAAAGTGCAGTTTATTTTTCATGGTGGCTTAACTCAAGTGACTGAACTGATTTTACTCATGCTTTCCAAAATAATTCAGCAGTGTGCTGAGAACAGTCACAGACATTTTTGGCTTGATAGATTTTGCATGAGAAAGTTAGGAGCCGCTGATGAAGCGGAGGGCTGAGCAGCGGTTGGAATTCCTCTTTAATGACAGCGGTCACTACCAGCTGTATCCCAAAGAAGCTTGGGCTGCACACTCAAGTGAGCAATAATGGAGGATTCCAGTGGAAAATTAATAGACTGACAAATACTTTTTGTGCTTGATGAACTGTAATTGCACAGGAAGGCCAAATGCTAATGGTAAAACATAGCCTAACAAAAAAGATTTATGCCATGGTTATGGGGATCATTATTTGACTGTCTTCTCAAAGCAACAGTTATAATTGGGGAAAAAATCCCCTCTGACAATCCATACCAAAAAAAGTAACAATGATAGAAAAGTAACCACTGCTCTTGCCCTCTTTTGCCTTTTGTCCCAACACGTAGTAAGCAACAAAGAGAAAGTTACAACCCGTAGAAGTAAAGCAAGTAAGACCTTAGGAGTTTTTTTTCTGGACAGAATTCAGTCATGAAACTCTATCTTGAAAATGTACACGGTCCAACACATCAGTACCTCAAATTTGAAAAAGTATCTTGGCTTACCTGGGTTTAATGTCTGCTCCTGTTCTGTCCTTTATATGGTTTCAGAGATGTGATGGTTTTCCTGCTGGATTGGTTAGCCAAATCAGTTTTTTGGTGTGTTCTATAGAAAGTATGCCATACCAAAGGGAACTAGGGACATACTGGCAGATCTCAGAAACAGACAGAACAAAACAGTCCATCACAGCAGTGTGCAGACTGGTCCTGATCCCAACAGCAGCATCAGTACTAGCTCAAGGCTTCTTATAATCATAGACTGATTTTTATTTTGTCACTTCAAGGCTAAGCATAAGGCTCAGTTGCTTTTGCTACAGAAATGCCAACTAGAGGAGGGAAAGGCAGAGGAACAGCCATGCTAGTTTAACTTGCTGGCCCAACCTTTCCTTCAGAAAAAGTAGTCAGCTTGCTTTTCCAGATGCCTAGCATAAACAAAGAAGGTAGAGGATCGTGCCTGTTTTGCAGCTCTCAGTAACTGCCTGCTTTGCCAGGGATCAGAGCCTGTCTCAGGCACCATGGGTGTGTTATCAGAATTCCTGGGCTAATGAGCAGTGTTTCTCAGCAGGGCTAATTGCCTCAGATGTAATACCACCTTGATGCAGTTATATTGCTTGTGGTCAGCTGTTGCCAAGATAATGACTTCTGTATCTCAGAGAACCTGGAGTTTTAGTTCAGTAAAGCAAGCAAGAGGTGGAGACAAAGCTTTTGAGTCCAAGTATACCAGAGGGGGAAAAAAACAAAAAAGGAAAAAGAATGGTAAGTGCTAACCTTGATATAAAAGCAAATGAGTAAAATATAACCACAAGAAAATCTAGGCTTAGACTTTAAGAAGGCTTCTAACTATGGTTACAAGCAGGTTTTAGAACAGAGTGCTTATGATAGTGGGGTAAATAAAACTCTGCCTTGGAGTAGAGCTCCTTAGGTCTAAATAAAAAGTTGTATGATGCTACCTGTGAGTCTAAGCACCTAGACTTTAAGGATCCAATCCAGAAAACCTCCCTAACTTTTTGTAGTATTTCTCTAGGTGTAGCTAAAGCAACCAGTTGTAACTCAGTTTTTGTTACTTGCTGTTGCCTACTGTTTCTTCCTTTCTCCAGCTGATAAGTATTCAGAGTCTTGCTTAGTTCTTTCCTTTCTTCTTTAAGAGCAGTTAATTCGGTTTCATACCTTCTGCTTGTTTGTGCAGGAAATAAAGCAGAACCGCTGGTTTGCATGGCAAAAATTCTTCCTGAATTTCAGTTAATGAACAGCTTTATTGAAAACTGTTTGCTGTGTACTGAAACATAATTATCACTGGAATAGTTAGGGCCAGTTATAAGAGTTCACCTTGCACTTGAATGGAGTGGAAGCTCTCCTGAAGCTGCCTGGATTCAGCCCTTAGCTGTATCATTGTTACAAGATAGAAAAATTAGAGGAGAAAAGAGCAATATAGGTAAAGTATATTGTTCTTTTTGGGTTATGGATTGTTCTTCTTTATTCTTTTTCTTTCCTAATCCACCATAAATCTGCCAAAGTATATGAAATAACATGTTTTTGGCTTTTCTGAGAACAGTGAAGCCTGCTTGAATTAATAAATGAATTGAAGGTAAATGAGCTCTGAAAGTGAATAATGAGAAAAATTTCTATATAACAAACCTTATTATATGCCCATCAAGAAGACCTGAAACTTTTAAATGAATTGCCTTTAAATTAATATGATGTATCAGAGAAATTTTAATATCTACTTTATTCCTTAAAACATTTTACAGCCTCATTAATACACTTCAGATTAGCCAGGCTGTTAAGCGTCCAACACCAAATAAGGATAAAGTGCCAGAGATTGCCTTCTGTACCAGTAAAGTGTCACCTGAATCTGTTTAGAAACTCACGTGTTTTTAAGGTTATATTGGCAAGACAGAAATTGCCAAAGAACGTGTGCTTTTATTAAATGCTGATAATGTTATTTCCGAGCCCTAGAAGTTGTTAAAGGGGTTAATATGACTCAGGTTAGATGTCCAAAACAGTGCTTAAGTATTTCCCTTTGTTTTCTGAAAGAAAACCTGTCATTTTCAGGAACATTCTTAAAACTTGATTTGTTCATATTTTCCCTACAGATATCAAACATGCAAGTTGCAGTTGCAGTTGGCTTCCAAGCACCGTAAAGAGTGTTTTGATCCTGCCTATACAAACAGGACCAAAATAAATTACACTGCCACATGGACTGCCATGTCAACAGGAATTTCTTCTGAGCTGATGAAATAGCCTGTTTGGTTATACTTGCAAACTTTGTCTGAACTACCCAATGAATGGTTTGAGCCAACTCAAAGCAAGAGCGTGATTGAATCAGTGCATAAACATGTTTTATTTTCAAGGTTGTTGGCCAGGAGGTTTTTGGCGTCATGTTAGAAACTGGGGCTTAAATTTGAAATTGTAGCTGAATCGCAAGTTTACAGGAATAGGCAGATCTTAGTGTTTGTAGAATTCATCACCTCATAGAAAGAGTGTGTTTTATGATGACTTGTAACTTGAAATATTTTCTGTGCATATAATTTGTGTTCTAATTGATGTGAAACAAGATATTTCAGTATAGAATTGAATGCTGGTAATTTCTCTGGGGTTGAACTGTACTCTGGGGGATGCTTAAACACCATTCTGTTTTGGCTGGTCACTTCTTTCCTAAGTACACTCTGTATTTATTCTGTATGGTATTAGGGCACTTCAGTCAAGGAACGGCTATTTCAGTTCTACTGGCAACAACGTGGCAATTCAAAATCTGCATGTAGTTTTCATTATGAGATTGGTTAATCACTCTGCACACCTCTATATAGTCCTTCAATTTCAAGTATCTTATGCTCTTTTAATTATGGTAAATATATGTGTTAGATGGCTGATTGACTAGCTGGGTAGTTTATTTTTTAATGTGAGTTTTTATTTGATCAATTTTTTCTTGTATTTGTAGTCTGTTGCTCCACAAAGCGATTCTGGGATCACTTTCCTCACTGCTGTAAGAAACAGAACATAAATTAGCGGCATTGTGATAATGCCCATGGTTGATGCTTAAGGGACTGTGAGCAGAGCATAGTCCGAGAGTGTGACAAATTTCATATTGATGTAGATGAGTGATACCCATCTTGCTGTAAGGTTGAATATAAGTTGGAACATGTGTAAGGAGACTGGGAAACAGGAAAGGTTTGGCTAGTCTACTGTCTCTGGTGCTTGGTTACTCTTTTTACAGAGACAGGTTCTGAAAACTATTTTACAAGTCTTTTCTGTTAAATGACTTTTGCTCTTGTTTTCCTTGAAGACTTGCATCAAGATCCATTTTAATAAACTTGATCAAATATTTAATATTGATTGTATGGAGCTGGAAGGCTTATGATCTTACTGCTTTGTTCCCACTCTGTTTACTGTTGTTAGGACTGTGACTCCACTAGGGAAAAAACCCTACAGTAGCGCTTTATAGTAACAGCCTCCAGATTCAGATCTTTGGTGAGAAGGACCAAAGTGTCTTTAATGTCTCTATTAGTTTGTCTTCTGCTCTGCTGCTACAGCGTGCAGAACAAAAGTGGCTTTCAGAGGCCACTTGTTTCTTCTATTTGCCTCCATGCTCTGCAGACAAACTGCTATCAGGCCATCTAGCCTGAGCTGAAGGTATTCCTTTAATAACAGAGGAAACTAGTTTTGGTTGGGTGATTTTTGGTTTTTTTTTTTTTTTTACCCAATTATGCCAGAACTGTATTCATGTTTATAGATGGCTGCTACATCAGTTCATGTAATAGAAAAATGACTAAAATGGTACTGGAACAAAGACAAGTAAATTAAACACAGTGGCATTCTGGAGACTGCAGATTTACCAGGGACAGTTTAATTCATCTAATTATGCTTTATGAAAAGCCTGCTGAAACTGAACTTTTTTCCTCAGACAGATATTGTACAAGTATCATCAACATAGTGGTTACTGGTGATGGTGCATGGAGGTGAGTATGTGGTGTGTTTTACTAATAGCATCAAAATCAATCTCTTGGATCTTCTTACTGTTTTCAAATTTCAGGATAGGGATCTAGGGACTACTAATTGGTCTATTACACAGAAATCTCTTGGGAAGACCCTGATGGCACTTGATGTGCTCAGGACTTACATAATTATATATATCTTAATTAGAGAGTGGCATACTTGCTCTCATAAAAAGAGAGCAGCTTCCATTCCTCAATGTTTACCTACTTTTAAAGCAAAGTTTGTACTTCTAGAGGATCTATGGAGGTTATATTCGTAAGGACTATCTACCTTAGCACAAGATGCTGATCATTCATATGTCTAACTGTTATGACAATTTGAGGACTAATTACAGCTGGAGCCAGAGTGAGAAGTTAAATGGTGCTTCCCCAGAGGTGCAGTCCAGCAGGCAGTTTGGTAGCAATTAAGCCACCATCTTCTTAGTAAGATACCATCAAGTGATGAGCTTGCTCCATACTTTGCACTGATGGAGTGTGAACTCTTTCTGACTAGACACTGTTTAGATGCATGAGGGTAGAAATACGTCCAAGCTGATAAATCCTGTTGGGAAGAGCTGCTTCACTGCCTTCTTCCCCACTTGGACCTGTTGATATAACCTCATTAGGGTACCCACATGGCCCTCCCTCCTACCAAGAAATTTTTAAAATAAATGGATGAGTCAACTTGAGAAGTACAAAAGAAGCATGTAAATGTGCAACGGGAGGGGTGAATGAAATGGGAACAGAGCAGCAGGCAAAACCTATTTTGATACTGCCGCAAGTCACACACTGGCACAACGACCTCTCTCTAGACCTAACAGAGCATCCTCCCTGTCGGAGTGGTCCAGCTGCCGCACTCACAGGACAGGGTGCAAAAAGTAAGGACCTGTCTATGTGAACTTGTGGGGCGCTTTCTCAGCCACGTGGGGATTGTAGAGGGCAGCATGGGCACACACAAAGCAAGAGCACCCACATTTCCAGGAAGATGTGGGTACAAGTAAGGGAATTGCACTCCCAGAAGAGAGTGGTAAGGGCTCATTAGCCTCTAGCCCTGTGAGAAGGTGATGTGTGCATGTAACAGTTAATGGAGGGGGGAGGCGGGACTGTAACTCCTGGGATTAGTTATACTGTGCTTAGAAATTTAAAGGTACTGGTTAACATTTTGGAAATTTCTAATATTGTGGGTTTTGTGTTGTATCCCTGATACTGATCCCGAAAGCATAGTTTACTGATTGGCAGTTAATTACATCATTATTAAATCATTGGATTACTTTGTGGTTTGATTTAAACTGTGTGAATTGAGCAGTTTTTCCTAGTAGCATACCCTAAGAGGACATCCCTTGTGCAGCAGCAAGGTGATTGCTCCTCAGTCATTGACTTCAGCAGGCTGTCGCCAGCTTTGAGCAGGGAGTGGAGCTTCTTAAAATGTTCAGGTTCTGGGGGAAAAGGCAAGCCCTCTTGCTGTCTCCCTGTGGTAATTTTCTTTTTAAGTGTGAAAGGCACGTCCTTACATGAATACAAAATATGTTGTGCAAATACTTGTTTGGGCTCTTTATGCAATCCTCTGTTTTCTCCTTCAAGCAGAGTAGACTAGCAAAAAAGTAGTTTCTGAAATTGACAGTCTTAGTTAAGATTTTAAAAACAAAACAAAAACCCTGCCACACTTCCCTGGGTAAAATGTCTTCCCCTAAACTATATGGACTAGAAAGGTCAAATAAATTAATCTTCCATGATATGGAATGTTATTTTATTTCCAACTTTGTCATTGCTTTTAGATTTCCTTAAAGTTAATTAAAGTTGTGTGGTTTTAAAAATTATTTTTTAACAGCCTCCAAAATCCTTTTCCACAATAAACAAGTGCAGGAGGTGCATTGCAGGTGGACTGTGCTAGAGGTTTGAGTGCAGGTGAAGAAAGACCCTGCATAGGTACAAAATGAGAAGCAAAGAATAATGTCAGTAACTGTCCGTAGTTGGTTTTGTGATTTCCCTCTCGGTATGCTCTCCAGGCTGATGCCTGGGTTTCAGGATGGTCTGTGGCAGAGCAATCAAATGCATGGATCAACTGTAATAGCAGGTGGAGGACATCTAATTAAAATAAGCCAGGCAGGCTGTGTGACTGTCTCTATTTTCAGGCCTAATATTAACATGAGATGAATAGTCTAATTACATACTCCCTACTGTTCTCCCAAAATACTGTTTCAGCCTCCACAACAGTGTAGTTTCAGATATCTCCTTTTTAAGAGGTAAATACAAATAATCTTTGAAAAAATGACCTTTGGAGGAATAATTTCTTTGCCACAAGAGCTTGGTTTTCAGCTGCTGAACTTACCGAAATCTATGTGCCTAACATGGGTAAGAGGTCTCACAGACAGGGGGGAAGTGTATGAATGAAACTCTTATTTCTAATGGTAGCAGCGCCACATGTGATGAGTAGGTAAAGCTTGAAAATATTTACAAGGGAAAACCTGCATTGTGGTACATGTGTTTGTTCTGCTGAGTTTCAGCCAACCTAGTGATTAATCAACATATACTTATTGTTTACACTCCATTAACTGTAGCAGTAGTCAGTGCTTTTGCTTCATGTAGACCCTGACATATCATTTGGTGGAAGTCTAATGTAACTCACTTCATGGCTTTTTTCTTTTCCTTTTTAAATTTCCAATGGAATTTTTAGTGAATAAATTAGTAAATTTATCATTTTCCCTATAATAGTGTCACATGGACAGTTTGATGAAATAGCTCATTACAGTCAATGAAGTGAAATATGAGTTCTATCAGCACATTTTCATCAAACAGAGTTACAGAAATTAGTTTGCTGTTATCAAGGACTGTGGAATACAAAAATAAAATTAAGCAAGCTATTAGAAGATAGATTTAGGGAGGGTCCCAATTGAGTTGGAACACAACTGCCACTGTGAAAAACAGAGGACTGCTGTATGCTTAAATGAATTGTGAAGCATCAGTATTAATTGTTAATTATGTACATTAGGGACAAAATTAAATTTGGAACCACCTGAGTGTGTATGAATACTGCACTCAGCTCAACCACTCAACCAGGAAAGAACAAAAAGCAAGTGCCTGCTGTTCTGCAATTGCTATCTGAGCTAACCTGTCTTCAGCATCACTACTTCTACGACCCCATAACAGCACCCAAATTGTTGTAAATCCTCTACCATTAAACTTATCCTTTCCCCCTAGTACTCTGCAAAGTCAGAACTGAGAAAGAGTCCATCTCCATTGCGCTCAGCCCGTGAGAAGTAAGTGCTCAAACCATGCCCTTGCATAGTGGGGTGCAGCTATCTCCTGCCAAACTGAGAAGCTGTTGACAGACAACGTTTCAGTTCTTTAAGATCTATTTTTTTATTTCAGCAACAGTCAATAATCTGTGATCAAGAGTGATGTGCTCAAGGCTTCTCATTCTTGAAATAGTACTCCCAGTATTTAACTTTAGCCTTAGATCTTCAACTGACATTTAACATTTTGTTTTAATAAATTATTATTAGACTTTATTTGCTGTGTGCAGAGGGAATTACTTCAGCTGTTTCCACTTATTCATGTTATTTTTGTATGTGGTCCTTTTCTAATTTTGCTCCTTAACTAGATTGGGAATGAATTCTTAGTGTCCTGATAATGATGTTATACAGACTAAACACTCCAGGCAGCCAAATACCAATTTCACGTGACATTTTTTTAGCAGGTATCATATGTGGTAAAGTTCTTATATGTGAAAGTAGAGGAGAGGCAGCCTAAATCCTGCCAGGCAGGAAACTGAAGGGATTACTGTAGTTAAGAAAGCTTGGAAGCTGCCTGACTTCTTGTTGAAATGAGAATTGGCTTGCTGTCATACTTATTTTCACTTGAAGGTTATTGTCCTAAGTAAATTTTGTTTCACAATCATGACTCAGTTTCTAATGAATTCTAATAGACTAAACTGCCCGCCCCATTTAGAAGTGTGCATGTATAACATTCTCTCCTCCACTGAGTCATAGGACTCGCCTAATTTTGGAGACTAAAATTAAGTTTAATTTTGGGATGGCATTTCCCAAAAGGGACATGAAGCTATAAATAATGGAAAGCTGTAACCAGTAAAAACTGTTTGCATTTTGATTGCTCTGTCATTTCTGTTATGTAATAGTTTCAAAGTGCAGAAACTCAGGCAACTTGCTGGTTGGGGAATACTGCATGGTCTTCTAACTTTACCAAAAGACCAAATTTACCCCTAAATGTAGCGTCACTTGCTTACAAATGTAGAATGGCACTTTGTCGTTTTCACAGGTCTGCTTTAGCTGTCCACAGAAAGCAGAGCCACAGCAATTTCTCAGATCTCTTTTTCCATCCTGATGATGGACTAGAGAAGCAAGAGAGGTTACAAGAGAAGAGTGGGATATCAGTTGCGCTCTTCTCCAGCCACTCTCTTCCAACATCAAAGGAAATGTTACTATCCCTTTCAAAGAGGCCTCATTTCATCCTGGAAGGAAAGTATGGAGGGAGTCAAGATATAGAGGGATTAAGATATGTAGTCATTCGGCTAAAGTGTAATACAGCGAGAGATCCAAATGTTTCTACATGGAAACTATTTTTCCCCATCCAATTTAGTGCTGAATTTTTAGAAACAGCTTAAATAAGATGAGAGTTAGAACTTGACAACAAGATTTTAAGTCTGTTGCAAGCATCCAGGCCTAGAAAACAGAGATCCCTTTATTTTTCTGACATAAATACCATTAGTGTGGGAGACTGGCCATAGGATTGGGCAGGGAGTGAAGTTAGATTCAGGCAGAGGAGAAATCTGTCCTATAGTAGCAAAGTGTGACCATTGATAAGTATAGGTGAATAACTGAGTCATTTTGTTGTCATAGTCATTGCCTCTTCAGAACCCTGTACCTGGAGATGGCATGGAGGAGTCTTCCACCCAAGCCGTTGCCCTCGTGTGCAAAACCACTTATATATGGATTTGTCACTTTCTCCAGCTTAGACGTAACATAAGATAAAGCTAATGACTTTGTGTAAGGAGGTATAAAAATATATACTTAATGTCTGTAAGCAAAATGCAATTTAGCGTTGAAAAATTCTGAGAATATCTGTCAAATTCACATTTTTGTTCCTATTAAAACTGCTAGTGTCACGGATCTGCATTATAGTTCCCTGAAGGTTACCGTAATGAACAAATCTAGATTCAATTATTCAAAAGTGCTGGAGTTCTGCCTGTACGATTTTCATTTCACTAATGGGCTAGACAGATTCTGATTTTTCTCAAACAGTTCACAAATGAAGCTTAACATCATGTTGTTAACGGCTTTTATTACATTTCCCATACATGAAGCAAAACATAAATTTTAAATGCAGAAGAATGAGAAAACAGAACAAATGCAAGTCTGAGGTTTTGTTCAAAACATTCTGGTGTCACCATTGACTTTTTTTGTCAGTTTAACAGGTTTGCATCTCTGTCTGTCTATGACTGACAGGTTAGGAGAATGCAGGGTAGGAGTTAACCTGATTGACTTCCATTACCTTCAGTTAGCTGAGCTCTGGTAAGTGAATTGTATGTGATCATGCGGAAGTTCTGGTTCTCAACTAATTTGTATCTTGCATTGCTACCTATATTGGGGCATAGTATGCACAAAGACATGGTATCATATTGGTAATATTTTACGCTTCCATTTCATGGGTATTAATGGCTTTGTAGACTTTTAACACAGTTGGGCCCAAGTGGTGTGCTCTATGTGTCGCTACCTCTGCTCCATCACCCTCTTATTCCAGCTCAAACTCTCCACCAGGTCAGGGGAACTTTAAAGAAGGATGCCTGAACTTAAACATTTCTCTTCAGTTTGCATACCCTCAATTTACAATTTCATTCTCGTGTCTTTCAGACCAACTGTTCCACTTTTGTCCTCTTTGACAGGGAATCTTTGACAACCTGTCAGTACACTGAAATTGTAACAGACCTTCAACCTTGATTCTGCAAACACTGCAGCCTGTGATTTGAGTTCAGGAAGACCTCTTTTGGATAAATTCGCTTGTCTGCTGCAGTAATGTGTCAGGACCCAGGGCAAGCTTCAGAAGCAAGTGCTTCCTGATGTATCAAGCATGTAAGGCACTAGTGAAACTGAAAAGTAACCTTTTAAAGAGCTGCAGTAGATTGTTTAAGTCGCCCTGGCTTAATCCCTCAAGTATTAAGCAAACAGTTATGAAATGGGACTTGAGGAGGAATCTGAACAAGCTGGAGGTTAGGATAAATGTTCATAAAATTAGAGTAGTAAAATTAGAACAAGAAAACAAATCCAAACTTTTAAGTGGGCTGATTAAACAGTAAAAGCTCATTTTTTCCCTCTGCTATTCTAGTAAAGCATCTAATGCTGTGTTCATTTTAATGACATTCTTATATCTTTCAGGGCTGTAAAAAGTTCTGTACATCTTCCTGTGAGCGCTAAGAAGCAAAGGGCATGTATCAGAGTCCTAAATGACCCTGTGATAAACTGAGCAATTCTAGATCTGATAGACTGGTAAGGCACAAGTCGGGAAGCCGTGCCACTGCTGGAGGATGGCAGCCAGGACTGGTACCTTGCTGCTCTTCCTCTGTACCCTCTGCATCTGGGAAAAAGGGTGGTCACAGGATTGTACCAAAGGGTAATTCAACTTATGAGTTCATTTTGGATATTGTGGATTTCTTGCTTAGTTTGGAGCTTATCTGTCCCCATTGACTTGTAGAAAGCAGGTGATACCCATTGATTAAATATGGTGCCTAGGACTGAGTAATGTGAATGCTTATGTTGAGTGATGTATGGCCATAATTCGAGAGGGAGCTTTAAAGGTTTGGAGAGCCCAGTCACTACCCTGGTTTACAATATTTGAGTAACATTTAAAGGTTGTTACCCTTACCAACCACATACAGAAATCTCTGTGGAAGGACCTGTTGGGCGTTTGTGCAAGTTTAAAGGAAGCCATGGTGATGAGGAGTTTGTGATGCAGCCACAGGAGCCTGGTTTACAACTGTCATGGATTTCCTGATCTGTCATTTCAAGGCAATTGTTTTGGAAATGCCTATAAAATAATATCTGGACTGGTTCTAATCTTGTTCAGTTTGGTATCAAAATAGAAGTTATAGGCTGGTTTGAAGGCTATCTTTGGGTTTCCATGTCAGTATAGTGGATCTCTGGACAGAACAACAGGCTAAACCCTCTTTGCCATCATTCTACAAAATCTCTGCTTGGCCCTATTATAATTTTGATGTCTATCTTGACCTTGAGCCTTCTTTTTTAGCCTAAATTTATGTGTCTCTAAATTTACCTGTTTGTGGTTCTACCCATATATCCCAATGCCAAAAGTGTTAATAAGATCTTCTGTGCAAAACTATTGAAGACACTTACTGTGATGTTCTTAAATCTCAGCTGTTCTTTAAATTATGAATGCTATGCGGCTGTTCATCTTATAGATGGATAAGATTATAGAAAGGATAATGTGACCCTGATACTCAAATAGCTCAATTTTTCCTCCTGTAATTTCAGTTACTAATTGCAATATCCTTTCCTTTAAATCCTTCTTGAACACTTGAATTGCTCTATTTATACACGTTTGTAACAATATGTTTAATAAATTAAACATGTTAATTAATTCAACACCATGATTATTCAACCTGTTAATTTGGTAGTGCAATTGTCCAAAGAAAGAGCTATGGTCAGGGAAATAGCCAAGGACTAATCCAGCATAATGAATGGGATTCTTCCCCCCTGCACCCCGCCTCCCATGCCCCCATACTGCGCCCTCCCCCGCCCCCCCCCCCCCTCCTTAAGTGGTGCAGTAATGTTTGCTTACAGAAATCTTGCTGTTTTTTCAGGCTTTCTGAGCACCATCCTTAAAACATTATTGTGACCACAAAAATATTTGACAGAAAGAGAGAGAAGACCATTGAGTAATGAGGATCTATTGAGTAGAGATGGGTAAGAGTGAGGCAGAGGAACCTAAAAGAGTATTAAGGGAATGAAAGATGCTAATATACATTGCTATGATATACTTGAAAAAAAAAACAGGTGACGGTAGTAGCATACAGTGATTTTTTTTTTTTTTTAATTTTTCTTTTTTAAACATAAGTTGTTTTGTGTTGGTTGGTTTTTTGGTGGTCTTTTTTTTTGTGGTGTTTTTTTTTTTTTTACAGCTAAATATCTAGAGTCCTAGAGTGATTAAAAAGCTTAGGTTGGAAACACCCTCTGGAGATCATTTGGTACAAGCTCCAGTTGAAAGCAGGGCATTAGACAATGTTAACCACGGCCCTGTCAAGCCCGGTCTTGAATATTCCAGCAAGGGAGATTGCACCACTTCTCTGGGCAACCTCTTCCAATGTTTAACTGTTCTCACAGTAAAGAACTTTTATGGAATTTCCCAGGTTCTGCATGTTGCTTCTTGCTCTGTCACTGCTTCCTTCTGGAGAGAGTACCTCCATATTCTGTATAACTACCTCTTGGGTACTGAAAGGCTAATTTATACTGGTACTGCTCCAGTCCCATCTCAGCTGTTGTCTTGTTAATGCTTTGTTTTAAGATCTGTCATATTTTAGTTTAATCTAAATAGAGAAGATTGATTGCAACGCTCACTAAAAACAAAACTATTAAATGGAGGGGAGACTCAGTATCCTATTTTTATGGGAAGAATTAATTTCCTATGGCAGGGAGTAAAACTTCAGGTGAACTGAAAGATGTGCACCACTGTAGCATCTACTTTCTGGAAAGAAAAGGAAAAGTTCACTGAAAGGCACCCTTACCTTCATCTCTGAATTTAAGCAAATTCCAGTTCATATAAATTCTTCTTGCAGACACAAGAGTGTGACAAGTGACTCTGGCTTAGTGCTGCCCGTGTCGCTTTGCATTAGGAAATACAGTGTGACTGACACGAGTGATAGAAAATGTCAAGTAAGACACTTGTCAAAAATCATATCTTTTCTGTTTAAATATAGTGAAAGAAACTGTGGCTTTAAACCCAAACCAGGTGGCCTGGGTTTTGTGGTGTTTTTCTCTTTTGCTTTTATTCCCCACCCCCCGCCCCCAAGGGTGACCTGGGAATATTTACTTCTAAATTGTTACAAAGGTTTTTATGAATTTATACTGACAAGCTCTTTTAGTGGTGGTCAGCGCAGTCTTCCTGGGGAGGCAATTAGTAAGGGGACCTTCACTCATATTTCTTGCTCTGTGTAGACCTGAAATCCCATTTAGCTGAAGGTAACAATTCCTGCATTCCTAATGCATCATTGGAGATTGTTTCTGGCTCTCCAATACCTCATTCCCATGTGGAAAGCCACAAGAAAGCAAGCCTTTATTTCCCACTTTTCTCTCTCTTCCCCACTCTTCCCATCAGCAGGAATGCCTCTACTGCTTGGATATGATACATAACAGAACTTCTATGCCTTACACTGGGATTCACAGTTCCAGCTGTGTAAGGAGAGAAGGATGCTCAACAAGGGACAGCACTGGGTCTTACATGGTGCTGTAGTCATAGTTTACAATTGTTAGATCCCAGTCCTGTCAGGTGCACTTTTATCCCTGTAGCAGAAGAATTGTGTTCTAGACTTTAGGGTATATAAGAAATAGATGATGTAAAAGTAAGTTCAAATAATAGTTAGAAAATACAAATAGAAGAAAAGATTGGAAGATATTTGCGAATAAGTGTTTTTTATTATCTGGAAAATACATATTGGCTAAACAACAACTCTTATGGAGTTTTACTGTTGACTTTGGGGAAGCTAGACTATGGTGCAGGTGCATGTCTACAAAGAACTTTCTGTTTAGATATCCTGGGAGTAAGCTCTCCACGGCTGCTCCTGCTCTGCCGTGTAGATTCATCCTGCAGTTCTGTCCTAGTTTGCTCTGAGAGGTCAAAGCCAGACATACAATTTCTTCCATAAATCCTGGTTTTGATGGGTTTGTGGACACACTTGTTGAGTTCCAAAGCAGCAGCAGAAATGGTTACTGTGTATTAGAAAACATGAACTTGCACTACTCTTCACATGAAAACACCTTTCACCTTTTTAATTTGTGAATAATTGTTATGCTACATAAAATGAAGACTAGACCCTGAATTTTTGAAAAAGATCTTTTGTTTGTTAGCTGAGTGCAAAAACTAAATAAATATTGATTTAAAACAAAGCCACCTGTTTCTCCCTGGTGCTTATGAACACAAATACAATTGAATGAATTGAATTGCAATTTGTAATTCCACAGTCTTTTTCTTTTTTTGTGACAAGCCATGAGAAATACACCCAAATGACAGAGCAAAAAGAATCTCTAATTAAAATTAATTTCTGGAATGCTGGCTAGCTAGTAAGATATTTGTGCTGTGATATAGCTACTTATAATTGGATCAAAAAATTTAGTGGGAGGGAAGGTGATCTGTGACAGTAGGGCTGTAATGTGGCACTTGAACTATTTTGGGTGATCCTGCTGCAGATATCAATTGACTACAGGGAATACAGATCTTGACTCTTCCCCTAGTATTTCTTCTGCCTGCAAAAGACGCATCTCAGAAAGAATGGGAAGACAGATTTCTCAAAATCGGTAAAATAAGACGTATTAACTATGCTGCCACCCCAAAGCTTATTCCTAGCACAGCATAGGCTGGCTGCTCATGCTTAAACCCAAAATGGAGAAGTGCAAATTAGGGGGAGGTATGGCCAATGGTGATCTAAGTTAGGAGGCAGAACTGTTTTATCTGTGAAATACAAACTGTGCAGTATAAAAGGACTTTTTATTTCTGGCTCAAAATAAAATAAATGTTGGGTGAGGTTAGAAGGTTTTGGAAATACGAACATGGCTACCTCCTTCATTTGGGCTACTAGCTATTGACTGACATCAACCTCCATATCCATTTCATGTACTAGCCTTTGAAGGTCGACTCTCTTTGCAGCTCCTTTCTTTCTTGTGCCTCTTACATCCTGAATATTACAATTTTCAGCAAGCATTTACTTGTCTCTTTTGCTCTTCCCCACTTCCTCTGTGCTGGGATTTTTTTATAGGTCAAATAACATAATGTATTGTGGTGCTTCAGCAAACCCAGCTGTGGCTCCATGTGTTACATAGCCTAAATAAAACATTTAAGGCGAGTCGTCAGGTCATGCAGTTGAATATCTGCAATCAATCTTTACCAAGCTGGGGTGTATCAGTCATATATAGTGTTAGACCATGGTAATAGCCAGCATCTTTCAGCTAGGACTATGCAGCAAGAGTAATAAAATGAAGAAATATATATTTTTTTTTTACAGTTCTTGCCACAAACACATAAATCTTTTAAGGGCAATAACATTTGCACAACTTGATGTATGAAGTAACTTGTAAAGTATGATATTTAGAGAGGAAAAAAAAAATTGTCTTAAGATGTGAATGGATGCTGTTGCTAACAACTCTACAGAGAGATGGAAATCTGCTCATCACTGGAGCAAAAAGACCCAGTGTTCTGGGCTGCAAGATCTTCATTCTGTGTAAAGGCATTTTGTTAGAAGAGATTGTGGGATGGTGAAAGGGGTGGCAGTGAAAAGGTTATTTAAGGAAAGGGGAAGAAAATGTGAGTAATTTATGTTCTGCGATAGAATAAGCCTGTCTCTAAATCCCACATTACAAACAGCTGTTGGTCAGCTAGAACAGTGCAATGCACAGAACATGCGATCAGATTCATCAACTCACAATAACTGTTCACTAAACATGAGTAAAAAAGAGAAAGATGCTTAGTTGAAGAAAAATGCCAATAAATTTCTCAGTCATTTCAGGTGTTGAACAGTTACATGTTTTTGCAGTATATGTTCCTGTGACCTTTATAGCATGGATTCAAGAATATTTTCATGGGATGTCAGAATGCTCCTCATAAAGGAAGAGCTGACATATTTCCAACCTGTCCCACCTTCTCAGTTGTGAAGCAACATATCATTGTATGGCTAAAAACACACTATACGTAACAGAAGTACAAACCCTATTTGTCATGAGCCTCTTCATTATGAAAAACAGATCATCCTTAAGTATTAGGATTAGGATTCTGTAGACCTGTTTTTATCCTTCATTCTGCACCTGACTTAGTCCTTATCTTTCAGAACTCATTTTTGTTTGTCTGTGTTCAGAAGTCTACAGCCACGCTGTTTGGTCATCCCTTAGTGTAGTTCAAACCTGAGGCCGTCTCCTGCTGTTTGCAAAGGATCTAGCACAGTCTGCCCCTTATTTTGTTTGGGTCATGTACATGCTACAGTAACCATTACCATACATTATTATTTCTGGATCTGTCTCTGCTAAAAGGACAGGCATTAGCTTAAGACACATATGTTAAACCTCTATATAAGAAAGAGGGCCTTTTTTTGTAGATGTGAAAATAATTACACAATGATGTGTGAAAGATGAGGAAGATACAAGAGAATGAATAAAGGCAGCAGGAGTTTGAGCAGCAAGAGATATTCTTTGACTTAACCAGTACCTGTGCACCAGTTTAGTTTCAGTAGGTAGTCGTGTGTATGCAGTTGGCTTTTGGCATCAGAGAGGTAAATCCTTCCTTTAGCTTTTAGGATTCTTTCTAACAATACAATGCAGTTACAGGTAATCTTGAACCACCAAATCAATAAAAAATGTAGAAATATATAACTTAATGAAATCAATCAAACAAACAAAAGTATAAAAAATATCCTCCTTTCTTTAGGTTAGGGTTCAGAACTGGAGACTCAAGTTGAAACTATGTTTTAAATTAATAACCTGACCATCAGGAAAGATTTTGCTAAGCTCTATCTTTGGTGCATGCTATTGTCAGCACATGGAATCATTTGCTATGTATTCCTATGCTGAACAAGAATGTCTTCTGTATCATGCCAGTAAGGTAAATGAAGAACACCTATTCTCAGGAAAAGTAAAAGAAGCAATTTTGACCAGACTAGACAAATACTTTTCTTCCCCTCCCCCCCTTCCCTAATATCAACCTAAAGAAAAATAATGCTCTTACAGAAACAGGAGGTAAAACAGGAGGTATTCAGTGGTTTACTTTTGTCAATAACTTCTGCATATCCCACTTAAGGCAATGTATATTGTGCTTGTGTCTGCAGAATCATGCCATCCATAAACTGTGATTAATACACCTTTTGTGTCACATGCAGGAAGGCAAGACTGTAATTCTTCACTTTGAAAACTAAAGGCCTACAGAGGGGCTGATCGTCTGAAGTGCAAGTCTCCTCACAATTCTTTTGCTAATCTCTTCCTCTAACTCTTCTGATATATACTTTTTTTCCTTTTAATGACAGGATGTTTTCATTTCATTTGTAATCATATAAAATAGCATTGAAAAAGAGAAAAATAGGAAAAAAGAAGGATGATGTATGAGGGAAATGCTTATTTTTGAAAATAACTAGAAAAAATAATTTTGGACTCAGCTGTGTGCGCTTTGTGGCTACATGAACTGTGTTCTCAAATACTGTGTGTGTTCTGTATAATTTTTTTTTTTTTTTCTTAGTTGAGTACTGAGGATAACTCTTCGAAGCCCAGTGCAGTCATGCCATGATTCTCAGGCTGGTTCTGCTTCATCTAGCTTACACCTGAGGCAATATAGCTATATTAATGTAATGCTCTGCCCCAGCTGACTCTGATCTAGCTCTGAGTTTCCCAAAATTGGACTGTAAAGCATCTGGATATTTACTTGGGAGGAAGAAGCTGGTAGACTGAAGGGCCATGGCCCCACACTCCACTTTTCTTCTTGCATTAACACCGTCCAATTTACATATGTTTGCCTGGGCACCTGATGGGGTTGCAGCTACTTCAGGTTTGTTCACCTGGAAACTGCAAGAATGAGGTTTGAGTAAGCGCTGTAGAAACAGCGAGCAAGGGACAATTTGCGATGTAGATAGACACATACCATATGGATAGACAAAACAGATGGTGGGTGAGGGAGGAGGAGAGTTAGAAACAGAAGCACAGTGAACAGATTTCTTCCCAATTGTCCTAGAGTCTAGTACAGGACCAAATAAGCACCCAAATTCCTTGGCCTGGAGGCTGGTGTCTTATCAGTGTTGCCTTAAGTCAGGGAGCTTGCTTTTTTTTTATTATTATTCTCTTAACTCATCTGCTCATTTTGAGCATAGCTGTTACCTTCCAGAGAATTTGAACTGGAGTTTGTCTTTATGTCCGAACAGTTTAGAGATTTTCTAATCACAGTGGTTCTCATCAGGAAAGGTCAGGAGGAATGACATTTTTCATAGTCTGTCTGGTTTAAAACCTGGCTATGGTTCATGCATAACAACAGTAACAATTTGCATTTATATAGCACCTTTCATCCCTTAGGATCTCATAGTGCTTTATAAACCATATGTAGGAATAACTTAACTGAAATAACAGTTAAAAATCCCCCTTGAAGCCCCACAGCCTGTGGGATAGCTGAAGGGGAGCAAACAGGCCAGCACTGCTACATAGCCTATAGAGCAAGGCATCAGGAAGTTACTGTTTCTTGCCAAACAAAGCTGGTAGATGAAGGAAAAACAGTTAAATTGCATAGAAGAAAATTTGGCTTGAATGGACTTTGAGAGGATACTATCCCTACAAAAAGAGTTGTAATAAATCTTCAAGATCAGTAGTAATCAGGGCTTTGTTTTTCTGCTGCTTCTGCGGGATGATGCCTCTTGCAGTACAATGCTTTATTGTACTGGCTCAGGGTGAACAGATCCGTATACTTAATTGTTCACACTATACAGAATCAATATATGTATTTGGTTTGACCAAATATCAGGTGAACCTCTCCCTGCTTCAATCCGATAATATTAGCATGCAGGTTTTTAGTTACATGGTGCATTCTCCTCCAAAAACAAAAAAACCCACAACCAAACTTGTGTGTTAACATGTTCTGCTTGCTTAGAGAGCAATGATGAAAGTACTTTATTAGCACAGAATGAGATGAAAGTGATACCTACCAGAAGCTTTAGAATAAATGGAGAAGATTCAGTTAAGTGGGCTTGAGTTAATCAGATAAAAATGTGTGTTGTTCTCACGACTAAATTAATCACTTCAGTTACTGAAAAGTAAGTTCCATACATCCCCAGGCTGTGCTTTGGAAGTGCCTAGCAATGAGAGAGCAAAGAATACAGTGACGGAGAGGCTTTCTGTGGTCTCAACTGGTCCCAGTGCTTTCCAAGGTAAGCATGAGGTTACACTTTTTTCGCTGAGCTGTAGCAAAAATTTAATTTAGAGATTAATGTAGCCTACCAAATATCTCATTATCTTTGTTTTTCCTAAAATATAATTCTTACTAGGGAGCAGGCAGAGTGTTAATATATGGCTCGAATCAGAACAAGGCTCATACTCTATAGCACCTGCCGAAACTAGCTGTAGAACAGCTCTTTTTGAACATCCTAATTAACTCTGAGGGGTGCTTCTCCCACCGTCCTCAGGGACTTCGGTGACAGTGTCTGACTAACTTCAACAGGAGTTGGTGGTGCTCACCCTTGTCTATGCTTAACGCTGTACGGGCCACCCAAGCAGTGGTTATTCGTCACTGCCATCTTTGTCATGACACTTACAAAGGTGAGGACCAACGTTTCTGCAGGGAGATAAGTGCTGCAGAACTGTGCAGCTGGTAGAGCTAGCTTTAAGGGCTGGTCCTGAAGAAAATGGAATTATTAATACCCATAGTGATGATATAAAAATAATATTCCCCTGAGGACATAATTTGTCTTACATAAGAGGGGGGCTGACAAATGACCCTGATAAAGCCTATTATTATTACTGTTTAAGTGCAAAACGTTGTAATAACAGGCTGAGAACAAACTAACTGCTTAATTGAAAGGTTACCTCAAACCTTCCCTCAGTCATAAAGTGCCTTCTTTTTTCCTAGTATTTTATATTTTACTTCTAGGACCAGGGGAACTCTTTGTAATAGGATGTTTAGTTCTTGTAACTAATTTGCTTAAAGAAGAAACAAATTCCTGTAATCTATAGTTATTCAGCACTGCTTTATTTTGTTTTACTTAAACACCTGGAAAGCTGCTTTTTCTCCCCAGCCCTGCCCTCAACTACATATTTGTTAGTAGAGGTGTGTGTTTCGTTCCCTGAGTTGTGTGGGATTGTTTCAGTTACTTCACTGGATGATTGAAAATAAGGAAAGTGTAAGGTGAAGACTTCAGTCTGGAAAAGTGATGGCTGATAAGGGAGAAGATAAATGTCTATAAAATTTAGGTGGCACAGAAAACAATAAAGTAGTGGAACCTCTTGCCACAGTGTGTTGCATAAAATGAAAATTCATATGGGTCCCTAAAGTAAATGAGCAAGCTCACGGGAGTAAGAAAACAAAAACCAGATCTCCCTGTACACAGATATGCTGCCTTTGCTTCATGAGGTCCCTGAGCTACAAATTAGCGTGGGGTGAGGGAGCAGTCTGAAGGGCTGTCACTGCCACCTTGCACTGTTCTTGTCCTCTTCCTTTGACTTTGCTTTGTTACTGGACCAGCTGGACCTTTGGTGTGGCCAAGTGCATTGTTCTACACTTATGGGATTTCAAGTTGCCCAGACAAATCATTCCAGCCTGTCAAATTTGCAGGTGTGTATTGTATGAAGAAGTGCAGGAGTTGAGTTTCCAAGAAGTGTTAAAAGAGAAAGCAAAACAAAAAAAGATTTGTTTGTGTGCCTCTCGGAGGGAGACTGAAAGATGAGGGATTCTTGATATCCTGGTCTAACTGCATCATGGCCCCTTGTGCTGCCTTCAGGGCAGGTGAGCTGAACCTGAGGTGAGTTGTGGATGGCACGAGGTTCCTCCCACACTAACAGAAGTCACGGTCAGAGTGGGAGGAGTGGGTGTCCCCAGGCTTGATCCTGACTTGGAAAGCACTTCTGCTGCTATTTCTGGCTGTGGAATAGAAGCAGAGCCCCCAGGTAAACCAGAATATGATTAGGAAGAAACTTACTTTCTGCTTCCTTGCCACCTACCCACGGGGTCTAAATGCTTTGACTAGCTCAAGGGATACCTTGGAACAAAGCGTTGTTTCTGATTCTTGGACTTGGTGGGACAGACTTCTCTGTAGATTTCTCTGGGTTTGGAGGTGTTTTGAGTTGCTGTATACAACTAAATTATCTGTTTCAGCCTCTTTCTCCCTTTTCTCCCCTGCCTCTCTCTGCTTAACAGACTGAGCCTATGGGGCCCCTGGAGCTCTCTGTGGCTGTTTTATTCATAGATTTAGCCCCTTTCTTCATGCAGCAGCTTCATCAAATATTTTTCAAGGACAACGTTTCTCCCTAAAGGTTTGCTCAGCAGCAGTGACTGTCTCATCTAGGGAATCTATTCTGATTAATTTGACTTTAGCTTTCTTACTGCTCCAGTGGAGTCCAAATTTGTCAAGGACTTAAATATATGTATATATATACACACACACATGCACCAGGGAAGTTTTACAAAAAGCCAGAACACAATGAGTTGCCTCCTAATTTTATTAATTTCCACTCTTTGGAAAAGGACTGCTGTTATCAGCCTGGCCAGAGTGGAATGCAGCAAAAATTAAGATTTGAAGCTACAAACTAACTGACAGAACCACAAAATATTCAGGGTTGCAAGAGTGTTTTATATATTTTTTTATATTTTTATTTTTAATATTGTAATTTATTTTTTTTTAATTTTAGAATGTAGATGTGTTGCTCCATGTCTCCTCGGTGCCGGGCGGGCAGCCAGCAGTGGCTGTGCCCCCGCGGCAGCACTGGGGCAGACCCTGCTGCTGCGGTGTGGGGGTGTGTGGGTGCAGCAGCCAGCTCCAGGTGCCCAGCCTGGTGCTTGCCCAGCTGGGCTGTCGGTCAGAGCCTTCTGCTTGCAGCATTCCGGCAGTGTGGCTTCATCCCCTTGCAAAATGTTCATTAACACAGAAGGGCGCTGGCTGTCCTTTACTTCCAGCCTAAGTCGTGATGGGAAGCCTCTTCAGACTCCTTGATGTTATCCCAGGCACTTCATCTCACTCTTTCCTTCAGCTTCCTCTGGGAACATGCCTATTTCTTGTAATCCATTCTGTTAGAGGAACGTAGTGTTTATAGAAGCTTACGTATTCTTATACACGTCTTAGCTGTACTTCTTACTCATAAAGTACAACTTCTTAAGCAACACTTGACCACTTCGCTGTCCTAGTTTAGCTTATTTAAATGGGAACTAAGAATGGAATTTGTAAAGAAAAGAGCTAAAAGCTTTCCTTCTATCATAAGCCAGTAGAGGCATCACTTGCAGAACTAAAAGAAAAGTTGAGGGAAAATGAAAGGAAAGAGCAACCACATCTAGCTAAGAGCATCCCTTAAGATGCTGACAAGGTCTTGGATGATATCAGAAACCAAAGGCTAGCATGACTGGAAGACACCTTTAATGAGGGGCCATGATGAATTTCTAATCCCTAAAGAAAATAAATCAGTCAGCCATTCAGCTGTGTTTCCCTGCTTCTCTTCCCATAGGAAATGCATGTTCTACTAAGAGCCTATTTTAAAAAAAGAAACATAAAAGGCGAGGTGAAGGTAAGCCTAGTAGTCTTCATCCTACGTGTGGAATTAATATCGGAACAGCTGTGAGTTAACTATAGCACCTACAGGCATCTTTGTGAAATTCTCGATCTGCCTGTGAAATTTCTCTACCCATCCCTTCAGGGGAAGATGTTGTGGAGCCCTTTGTACAAGACTCGGAGAAGGTGACTATAAATTAGCTTTTTTTCCCCTACCCCCTCAAATTGTCTGTCCCTATAGATGCACATATGCTTGGCCATGCAGTGTGCTCCAGCTGGCCCTATGATTCAAAGCCAGTCTGTGGGATACTTTGCCTGACCAGCTGCCTTTGCCACAAAGGCTGTTAAGTGTTGTACAGTTGCTCAGCAGGCTCATACCTTGCCCTGAGCTGCCATTCAGTCACCTGAGGGTGTCCGGGCTTAGAAAGGTGAGCTGCAAAGGGTGACTCTCAAGAAGAATCCCAAAGCTGGGATTAGAACAATTCACTGAAATTGGGCCGCTTCCCCAGAGCTCAGGAGGGCTGAGCCTCTGTGGTATTTTCCTCTTGGTTAGCACAGAAAGGCAGCGGAGTTTCCCAGTGCTCTGATCTACAGAGCTCTTCTAATTTACTGTTCTGGTTGCTTCCTTCCCTTTTGTTCTAGGGTTGCCTGTAGCTTTGGAGGGTCTCCTCTCCCGGACTGTTTCATTCCCAGGGTCATACTAGAGATGGGATTGCTATGCCTTTTAGGTCACTTGGTGCTTTAGGTATTAGTGTTTTACTGCAAACGAGAAGATCATAAGAATTGATTCCAGCAAGTATGGGACAAGTAGACGGGGTTGTTCAGAGAAGCAAACTCCAGATGCTTGTCTGTATGGTGCATGACCTTTCCTTGGTTGTTCAAGGGTAGTGTGAAAGGTGGATGTGTTTGAAAGCATTAGCATTCCTCTACACTTTCTGAATAATGTTACTATTTTATAGGAGTTAATTTTGTTTGAATTTCTTCCTGTTGTTTTCATTCCCAACCCGCCACTTAGGAGGTCAGCAGAATGCTACAGCTTGCCTCATATTTATTCAGTGACTTTTTCAGATAAGCATCTGTCTCTTCAGACTTCTCACATTTAACCCCTTACTTTGGCTAGACCTTTACTTCTAGGCTCAGAGATGATTCACTGTTAGTGTCTTCTGCAGTCTGCTTATGACATTGAATTTGGAGGAAGATTTCTACCTCACAGGGCTGAAAATTATTCAAGGGAATGTTACATAGTTGTTTTCTGTTAGACATCTTGTGGTTCCCACAGAGGTATAACTTTAAAAACAATATGTTCTGTGTTAATATATCTAAATATAAATGCATTAAAAATATCTATACCAGAGCATTGGTAGATTAAACCCAAGTTGCTCCCAAAGGATTAAAATAATCAAATCAATACTTCTCTCCAGGCCAGCTTTATTATTTTTAACCAGCTTTTTATTGTTTAAAAAATGTGTATCTGGCAGCAGTTACTAGCCAGAGCTGTGTCTTAAATAATAAAAAAGTTCAACAGAAAGCTGCCTAACAGTTTTACCTCCCAAATTTTTTTGTGCATCAGAAAGTTTTGGGTTTACTTCCAATTTGAACATGGTCTGTTAACAAAACTCTCCTGTTGTTTGGCATGTACTTTTGTCTCCACAGTCACCTGGGGGGGGTGTGGGTGGGTGGGGTGGAGCAGACTTCAGGCAACCTTATTCCAACGTGCACCTAGCTCTGAGTACCCGCTGACTGTATTTAGGCTGTGAGTAAACCCCTTCCTTGGTTTCCTTCATTCCCTGTGGTGCTAAATGGAAGGGAAAGGAGTAAGAGAGATGTAGCCAAGGTGCTGGGTCTCAGGGGATCCTCATGAGCCGTACGGTTCATGCACTGTGTTGCCACCACCTGTGTCATCAGGAGGAAGAGCAGGCAGCAGCCAGTTCTTGGTGCCAATGCGTGCGCCAAAAGGAGCCCTGCAATGGGAATTCTCTGTAACTTCTCCCCCTTGGTCCCTCTTTGTCTGAACAGACCTGATAAAGCTACTTTATACACAGTGCATAGTTTTTACATGCTGTAGTGTGCTCAGGAGTGAGGACAGATACAATAGAGGTCAAACTGCACATGCAGGTGGTTATTTTCCAGTCCAAAAATCTTTTTCCCACTGAAGAATGAATCTGCATTTATCAAAGATTTCAGTGAAGGCATTACTGATTTTTCTTCAAGAAAAAGGGACGATGTAAATATTTCATTGTAATTTTTTCTATATTTGTGGCTGTTTTTTTTTTTTTTTGCCACAATGCCTCAGTAAGGAATTTGCTTAAATTTTTGAATAAAGTTAGATAAACATTGGCATTAAATTAAACATCTCTTCTTACCTTCAAAAAATGTTATTCTCCTCCTCCTAACAATTTGAAAAGGACTTACGAACAAAAAACTCCTACATTTCTCTGATTTTAAAAACTGACCTACAGTGGGTCTTTCGGTACACAACAAACTTGTAAATTAAGAGGAACCAGATTTTATTCTTTCCAGTGCTTCTCTAAAGTGATTGTCCAAAACGCACATTTAAGTCCTTTGTGGGCATAGGAGAACACTTTCCATGAGAGAAAATTCAAATCTTATTTGTAAAATTATGAATTTAAAATTTTGTTTAGAAATTTTAAATTGATACTTATTAGGAAATTTGTTTCAATTAAAAAAAAAAAATTTAAACCTTCTTTATTTTATGAGAGCAAATGCAACAGCAGGCCATAGAGGGATCCTAAATTTTGGTTAAAGGAAACTTTTATTTGTATTAAGGTTCAGGAAGAGTCTAGTGGTGAACAATATTTATTGGTACTGTCATTTGGAGTTAGGGCTAATATATGTGTGCCATCTAGGTAACTAGATGAGTGCTAGATAAAGAGCGCTAAAGAACTAAGGTCTTGATTTTCAGAGCAGTCTGTTGAATTAGCAACTTTGTTTATTGTGCTTGCAAACTCCGCCTTTCTTTGTTTAACAGGAGTAAATATTTCACGTCCCATTGTGTGGGCATAGAATTCAGATGAACACCTTCCCTGGACTATGTTAAAATATCTGTATTTTTCATACTCATTTCTTTCCAAGGATCACACAGCATGCAGTGTATGCACTTGCAAACTATGCTGCTTTGGTCAGGAAACTGCAACTTCCTTTCACAGTTTCCACCCTCTTTTGTAATTAGACACATGCTTTGCTTTAGAAATTATTGTGACTAAGTGAGATACAAAAGTTAATGAGATCATCGCTGTGTCTGGCATTGCCTGGAGAAAAAAAAAATGCTGAGCCATGCCATGCTTATCTTTCTTACGCCTAGCACAGTCCCAGGGAAGCAATGCTGGCTCATGATAAGAGGTGGGGTGGGTACAGCCAAGACTTCTGCACAGAAGAAGCGCAGAGGAGGTGCTCTGCAGGCGTCTTCACATGTTTCCACTGGAAACGCGTGCTGCAGTAGACAAACCCAATGTGTGGGCCGCAATCACCGTTGGTCTCTTAATAAATCTGCACCTAAAAGGGAGAAATCTGGGAGTGTCTTTGCATTGAATGCTAATACCAGAGAAACTGGCCCCATTAAAGACAAACTATTATTGGTTTTTGACGTTCTGCAAGTAGTACGTTATAACCATACATGTGCACTGGTGAAGCAGGGGTTGCCATGACCTCGCGAGCTGTGCCACTCTCCCTCCCCCAGTGCTGCTGTTAGAATCAGCTGTCAACAAAACCAGTAGCTACAGTAACCTGAGAAATAATTTTTTTTTTTAAAAGGGCCTAGTCTGTATTTTCTTCCTTAATTTTGATCCCCACTTTACTGACCCCAAATGTTTTATATTGATGTTAGCAAATACCCATCTGACTTTTCTCTCATACATGCCATGAGTATCAGTCATTTCTGTTCTGAAAAATTAATTCCAAACTTGTTGCTATCTTTATTTTGGTCTTAAAGTGAAACACGTTTTTATAACTGCTCAATGCAGGTAAGATCCTCTCTTTGTATCTTCAAATCTTCAAATACACAAAACAACAGCAGTCAGCCAGTTAGTTCAGAGCCCGAGCCTGAAACTGAATATGAGCTGAAGTACTCTGCTTCTCCAGATTGCAAACTTTCCTAAATGTTTTTTTTCCTCTTATAGTTAAGGTTGCTTAAAAAGGATAACCATACCCAATACCATATGTACCATTCAGACAAGAGGATGTTTTTTTTTGTCGGGTGGGTTTTTTTTTTTTTGTTTTGTTTTGTTTTAAAGTACTGACCTTTTCATCTTGCTCAGAGCTCTGCATTTATCCAAGTCTAGCCTTGAATATTATTATATGATTATCACAGATAGAAAGTTTAGAACTTGATTTGAAGAAAGCAATGGAAAAATGAGGACAACTCTGTGAAGGAAAGCAGAAAAGACCGCTTCTGAGCAGTGGTATGTTCACTCTATGCTTTCAGGTAGACTAGAGAGACTAGCGGAGACGTTTCAGCTATGTATCTTCACAAAATTGCTTCAGACAGCACCACTCAAGCTCAACTCTGGAAACCTGAAGAGGAGACTGATCTTACTGGTTACTTTGACACTTGAGTATTTTTGCCTGCCTGGATCTGTTGTGCACTGAACATTTGCTGCAAATGCTGTAAGTTTGAATCTAGAAAAGGCCAGAGAGCAGACTGCCAAGAGAGATGCTCATATATCATAGTTGAAGTCACTATAAAAGTCCCAGACAGATAAAGGAACTAAATCTCATTATGCAAATTTTATATTGTCACAGCTGAGTTGCTACAATTGGCATTATTGCTTAAGTACCCCAATAAACGAGACCAAACTCAGTGGCAGAGTTTGTACGTGATTTGTGAAATTTCTCAGACTAAACAGACTTCTATGGTGGTTTAAGTTGTTTTTTACTGCAGCTACATGCATTTGTAGAATTGATTGAGGTTTTGTATAGCCCTTTGGTTTTGGTTTTTTTCCAAGTATACGTTAAATCCTGACTAACTTAAGCCTGTTGGTTTTTGAAAAAAGAGTTTCCTATCACCCAAAGACAGACCGAGAAAAGATTCATTTCTGAGAACATAACATTTGACATGAAGACAAGACCATGCTCTTCTGAAGAAGATAGCCTCAGGACTATGTGCTTGGTGCATGACTGGACATTTTCTCTAAGAAAGAATTGCTGTTTTACTTTCTAGAGAAAGTTACAGCAAAATTTATTAGGATGGGCTTAAAGATGAATATTAACTGTTTGTATGGTAACATGCAGCCTGAGAGGAGTGTAACTGCTATATGTTATATAGTAGATATGGCTATATGACCTTATGTTCTTAAGACAGATTGTTGCCCATTATTACTTAGTCATATGACCTATCTGGAGACAAGCAGTTGGAGCTCTGAGATGGCTAAAGCCTCCCCGATGTCATTCTTGTGCTTGACACTTTGCAAAGCACCTTCACTCACTCTACGTCTTAAGCCCACCTTGCAGGATGCAACGTGGCAAATGTGCCCGGGTTTTAGTTACACCCTTCCTCTACTTATAGGAGGGGAAAAAAACCCTTCATTCCCCTTGTCTGGGGAAACTGGGCAAGATTTACCATGTAGAATGCAAGCTTTATGGAGTCTTTTTTTTTTTTTTTTCCTCTTTTTTTCCTCTGCCTGCTGTTTTTAATTGAATACTAAGAGCAATTTATCTAAGAATGCAGAGAGCAACCAGTCTGGAATACCAAAAAATGGCACCTTGTTAATTAAGCAAGCAATCGTCAACTTGATCGAATCTCTTTGAAGTTTTCCAGCGACTACGTGCACACAATGTGCAAAGAGATTAGTAATGTAGGAATATCAGTGTTGGCAGTAAGGTCAGCTTCTTGATCAATAATAACTCAGCCTGAGCAGGCATTTAATCTAAAAGAAAGAGGTTATCTCCAATCAGGTCCTTTAAAGAGGTCGACCAACAAAATCTGATTACTGAATATTTAGTCAAGCAGTGACCTTGCTTACTATTGTTTAATCATACATTATTAGCTAATTCTTCCATTCATCTCCAGCTTGTGAATTAGACTTTGTCTTAATTAGTATTATAACTGTTAAAGAAGGCAGACATTACCGTTCATGTGGCACTGCCTTCATAGGCCAGCAAAATCCAATCCAAAACCTTTCTGCAAGGCTGTCTCCATTCCTAACAAATGTTTCTTCAGCCTGTTCTTAAGGAGCTCTAGTGATGGACAGTCCCCAGCTTCATAACATAGCAGACTGTTGTAACATATCTTTATCTCATGTGTTGGGGGAACGTAAGGCAGGAATGTGTCCTTTCATAGGTATGTTGAAGCAGAGCATCTTACTATCAAATCTGTCATTGGTGTTAACAATGAACAGATTGCAGTCCCACCAGAAGTCGGGTAAAATACTAGAAACTGTAGGTTCACCTACTGTTTGTATTATTGATATCTTGTTTAATTTTAAGAGCCTGGTGTAAGGGGACCAGTTCACACTGGGTAGCAGTAAAACAGCCAGCAGGCTGAATAACAATGAGGGGGAAATAATCTTCAGCTTCAGTGTCACCTTGCTGTTGTAAGGTGCCTAAGCTCCCTCAATCCTGACTGAGAAGGGGTGATTAGGGATAGGAAATCACTTTGAGTTTTCCAAACTTTATCTCCAGAAGAACCCATTGAGAACATCTGTGTCTGTATGGCCAGAGTTAATGAAGTCGCAGGTCATTCAGTCTGCATCTGTATTTCGGGGGGCACCCCAAAACAACAACAACCACCACCTTCCCCACACACATCCAGACTTGGGATAACTATACTCTGTTGGCTCACAGAAGGAGACTGCATTTTAAGGCCAATGTTACATCCAGGACTGTGAAAATAGAATTTTGCTGTGAATGTTGAATCCCCAGCTCTAGCATCCATTATGTGTGTTAGGTGCTAACCTGCAATAAAACTACCTGTTTTTTTTTTTAATTTAGGCTAGAATTGTGCTTTGTAGTTCACTTTCTTGGTACAACATGGTTTCCAAAATGCATAGAAGCATGATGCAGAAATAGAGAAATCATAGCTTTGGTTCATCTTTAAGCCTATGAGGAGGTGGAAACCTGGGCTGCTCTACTTCTCCCTCAAAGCAGTAAATCCACAAAAATCATCCCTCCTGTGGGGTGTGTTTTAGCAATCCCAGCTGCCTCACAAGGACAAGTGGCCTGTTTGCTGTCAAGCACCCAAAAGATACAGGGATGCTTTTCCTCTTCACCAAGTTTTGAACGAATTACCTCAGCAGACCCAAACCAGTGGTTCCCGTGGCTAAGCACAGGCAATTGAGAGCAGACACCAAAATGTCACGGCTTCTCAGCAGGAGGAGTCCCAGCAGCTCCTGACTGTGCTTGTCCTTTGAGGTCCTGTTTGTGAGCTGTACCCGACACGGTGCCAGCACCACACCCCTCTGTGTGAAACACGCACACAACGGCTGTGCCGAGTGTGTTCAGAGGCTCTTGTTCCAGGACCAGGCTCGGTGCTGGTCTGCAGCTGGTTTGCATGCTTTTCGTGTTCTTACAGGGGACTCTTCTCTCCTGGCAGCTTCACCTGCACTTTCTTATTTCTTACACACTCTTCTAACACTTGCTTGTGGAACTCTGAGCGTGAAAATGTGTTTGTATTTTTTTTCTGAGCATATCAACTGTTCTCACTAGGTGTGCTACCTAACCCTGCCACTTTGCCTCTGTGTTCTTTGACCATCTCGGTTACAATAGTGCCTTGCTAGCGTCTTAAGGGCAATACTGACCCATTTTAAAATCAACAGTGATCCATGAAATGCTGCATCAGACACTAAATTAGAATTTATTTCTTTCTTTTAAAGGAAAAGAGAGAAAGATGTATTAACTAGATCTTTTTTCGACTATAGTTGGTAATTGGTAACTAATTTTTTTTTTCTGTCTTAAAGTCTTAGTATCAGTCTGCTTTTGTATTGCAGTAATTTGTTGTGAGGGGAAATTTTAATGCTTTCTATTTATTGGTCTCAGACTTTTGGGTTTGGAATTGATATTCTTACAGAAATTTAGAACTGGACTCTGGTGAGACATCTCCTAGCTCAGAGTCATACAGTCCATGTTGGAGCTAAGGAAAGACAGAGATGTCAGGTTCTAATTTGTGATCTTGAGAGACATCACTTTACTGTTTTGTACTTCAGTCATCCAACCTAGAAAGCTAGATATAAATCAAGATCACAAGAAAAACTAAATGATGCCTCAGTGGGTATATTTAGTGCAAAAACTTTTCTGTATTATTTCTTTCCTTCAAGGCTGTCCTAGTAGGTGGTCATACTAGGACTTCATTTTACATAAAAAGAAAAAGAAGCTTTCTCTGAAAGACCCAATGTAACTTAGCCTTCCAAATCTGCAAATATTAGACCTAAAATTTACTGAAATCTGGAAGACACTGATCTTGCAGAAACCAAGGTTATAACCTCACACAAGATGATATGCTGTTTGCTGTGTCCTCTTCTCAGGGGCTAAAATTAGTCAAATGCTTGTTTAATGCATCTTTTAAATATTTTAATAAGGTTATTAAACTCATGTTTATGATGTTTTGATAAACAAAGGTCTTAGGAATACATTAAATGTTGATTACGTAACTGATAACCAATTTTAGGAAGGATTTTAGTTTTCCGATGGGGTAACTGATATAGGTAGAGGCTGTAAGTCAGAATTGGTTAAATTTAGCCCCTAAGGTTTTCAACCATTTGGCTAAAATGGAGGAGGAAAGGGAGGAGTTGAGCCACAGGAATCTATGTAAAGTTAGTTTTGTTTTATTGTCAAGTAAATACCATAAACCTCATGTAGTATCTGATGCCACAAAAAGCTTTCTATGGGAGAGATTTTCTTTTCTGTCATTACATACTGTATGTTTTGTTTTTGTTGGATTAATGTGTTCATTGTCTTATCGTGAGTGGAACTGAATCCTCAGCTCTCAGTATAGTTAAGGGATGTTGGAGGTGCTCAGGAGGGTGGATGCTTTTGAGGTGCAGCATCTATTGGCTTCTGAGTGCTATTATCTCCCGATTCAGCGCAGCTCGTTGTCAACGATAGCCTCCTGGGAAAAGGAAAAATAGCTGTTCTGCTTAGCTGGTGCTGTTTGAGTGTCTGATTTCCTTTTGTATTTATTGTATATCACAAAACTACAACACTTCAGACACAGATACATAAGCGAAGTGGATATGAGTAGGAATTTTGTGTATTTGCAGGTCCTCATGTGTGCATTGAATAGGAATTTTCCCCAGAAATAAATTAATTTACATTAATTTAAAATATTGGCAGGGAAAATACAGCAAAGGCTTCAACCTTTTAAGGTGTTGTGCTGCCATGACAGAGTAGCCTGTCTGCATGTGCAGTCTCCCTCTGAAATGCCCTGGGCTAAGCAGAGCACATCACAGCAGGGTAAGCTAGGAAAGGTGGCAGAACTTTTTCCTGTGCAGGAACCTAAGATTTTATGTCCCAGATGGTAGTTTTATGGGCCATTATGATGCCTCAGACTGACTCAATAGGTGAAATGAAAGAATGAAAATAGTCCTGTTACCAAAAAAACCCCCCTCAAACAACAACAACAAAAAAACACAAAGAAAAGAAAGGATGATTTGGGAGCTCAAGATCTGGCCCTCACTAGGGGTGAGTAAGTTGCAGACCAAGTGCTGTGATTTATGTGATGGCATGGTGTGATTAACTTTCCCCTGGATCACCAGAGAATCTCTGGGTGGGAGTGTGCCAGTTACTGTTCTCAGTTGGAAGGAGAGTCAGCAATAAACAGCCAGATGGGGGGTAAAAGGAGGGAAGGAAATTTTTAATCAAAGCTGAATTTTTAGATTAAAACTGCACAGATTTTAGGTCAACTAAAGAAGTGCTTACTTGTTAACCCCAGAGACTTCAGTTGTCTTTCTGTATAAGAGTAAGGTGCGGGAGGTCTGTCACCTGGCTTTAAGTCCCTTTCTGCAGTTTGCAGAGGTATGGAGTGAGCTCTGGCAGTGCCAGGTACAGTTGTACAGAGACCATTTCCAGACCCAGCAGGAGCAAGCAGAGGGATGGGGATGTGTGCATCATGTTGTTTTGTGGGGCGATGGAGAAAGTGCTCAGGGTGCATGGGTAGGACAGTACACCAGTCCTCAGCCTTTTCAGTCGTGAAAGTTTGTTTGCTTGTTTGTTTGTTTTGTTTTGTTTTTTAAAAAGTCAGATGAATTTCACTGTGACAGGACCGTAATTTGTATTTGGCATAACTCTCGTCATCTGCTGCTGTTTTACTGATGATTTGGCTTAGAAAGAAAAGCTTCCACAGTCACTGTGGATGTCCTAGGCCTGAACCCTTTTTTGTTCAGCTGCAACGTTTCACAAAGGTGTATTTGGTTTAAAAGAAAATGTCATGAGGCAAAGGTTCAAATCTCTGCTCTTTCCAGTTTAGCAGCGTTAATAGGAGAGTTGGCTAGAAATATATGCTTCTAGGTTTTCAGAAAAAAAAGCAGCAAACAAAAAACACCTAAGTTTTTGCAGCATAATTTTAGTCTAATGCAGAATAAAAATGGAACTTTTCAAAATACCTGAAGGAGAAGAGACACTTGTCCTTGAGAAACATTCTTCCAATTCACGGAATAACAGATTCACAGAATGGTTGATATTGGAAGGGCCTCTGGAGATCATCTGGTCCCACCCCCGTGCTCAAGAAGGGCCACCTACAGCCAGTTGCCCAGGACCACATCCAGACAGCTTTTGAATATCTACCAGGATGGAGACTCCACAACTTCCCTGGACAACTTGTGCCAGTGCTCAGTCACCCTCACACCAAAAAAGTGTTTCCCAATTTTCAGATTGTGTTTCAGTGTTTCACTTTGTGCCTGTTGCTTCTTGTCCTGTCACTGGGCACCACTGATAAGAACCTGGCACCATCTTCTTTACACCTTTAGGTGTAAAGGATGTGCTCTTTGCACCCTCCATTCAGGTATTTATATACTTTGAGATCCCCCTTGAGCCTTCTCTTCTCCAGGCTGAACAGTCCCAGCTCTCCCAGCCTTTCCTCATAGGAGAGATGCTTTAGTCTCTTTATTGTCTTAGTGGCCCTTTGTTGGACTCTCTCCAGTATGTCCTTGTCTCTCTCGTACTGGGGAGCCCGGAACTGGACACAGTACTCCAGGTGTGACCTCACCAGTGTTGAGCAGAGGGGAAGGATCACCTCCCTCTACCTGTTGGCATTGCTTTGCCTAATGCAGCCCACAATACGATTCGCCGCCTTTGCAGTACGGGCACATTCCAAGATAAGTTGTGCTTTTCAGTTCCTTTTCTTTTGTTTTTGAAGTTCACAGTCATGTAGCAGTAGTCTGTGCTCCAGAGGTCTGGGGTGTGCTGAGCTTGCTGAGAGCAGACCTTGTAGCTTTGAACATTTTTAATTGCTTCAATCTAATCCTCTACCCGCCAGTTTGCCCTGTCCTATTGTGTCTTTCGCAAAGCATATCTATATATTGTATATCACCAACAAAAAGGCTGTGGCATGGTGTAGCAGATTTTTACAGGCAGACAACTGGAATGAGTTTAGGGAGGATCAATGCAGGGGCAGCAAACTGTGAAATTACTATTACAAAGGACTCATTCTGTAAAAGAATACAGCAAATCATGTTAAAACATCTCCTCTTGAGAGGGCTGAGCCACCTCAGTTTTGCAAGTGGGGTGGTGTTTCAAATCACATTGTAAGATTTTACACCAGACTCTAAAGCTGTGAACTCTAAGGCTGTATGCAGTAGTGAATGATAAATAGTGCTGAGCCCTGTTTCCTAAACTCTTACAAAATATTTTAGATGTTAATGTTTCTCAGCACAAAGATAACATGCTTTGGAAATCACTCTTATAGCAGCATTCTGGCATAATAGCCAGTTATACGTGCATTTGTGATACCTATGCCATCCAATTAAACTTATAAACCTCTTTACTAATACGTCTCCATCAAAGATGCATCTCTCTCAAATAGGCATCATTGCAATAAATCACAGTTAAAACACCAGGCCACAAAAAAATGTTTCTCGTGCTTATCTAAGTGTGGAATTTCAGTTTTGTATGATTTTTTTCTATAGCATCATACGTAGTGATGTCAGCATGTCCAGTTTTCCCTCCCAAAGGCCCAGAACTGAAAATACTTGCATCTGGATCAGTGACAGGTCTGAGATTTACTGTCTTGTGAGCATCAGAGCTAGACACTGCAGCTTGCTGTCATTCAAAAGTCATGACTCACTACTTCTCAATGAGGTAAGGCTTTGGTTCAAAGTCCCTATATTCAGAAATGTGAATCTTAGTATACTGGAATAGCGTGTGGAATAGAGAAAGCTCTAAAACTTATTAGTTGTTTCCCTCCATCTGAAGCTTTTATTATCTCTTACTATAGTAATAGATCTTGACTTTACACACTGAAAATTTAAGGTGAAAAAAACCCCTAGTCTTTCTGCAAAACAAACAGCTGCTCTGAGTGGGATCTTGTACTTAGGTTCTGTTTCTCCCTCTGCCACAGACAATACTTACATATAAATTTTTAATTTCTGGATAATTTTGTTTTTTTTTTTCTCATAATATGTTTCATACTTAACTGGCTTATTGTGAATGTGGTGTGCTTCACATATTGTTCTTAGATCAATAAAACTTTAATATTTAGGGTTTGAGGTAACTCAAAAGCCACAAGACCGAGTGTAAGAAATGGAAAAGCTGCATGAATGTTCTTGATAATTTAGAGGGGAATGCCCATTCATTGTAAAGATGCTTTAACTAGGAGGAAGGCCAAGCTGGGGGTGAGTGGGATTTGGGACACTGAGTAGCTGTTACTACTCCAATCATTAAATTATTTACACAAAGTAGAACTTTGTAAGAAGGGAGTATCAGGGCTCACTTCCCTTCCTTGCTTCCTCTTTCATTCTTTCTCACCCTGTGCTGTACATGGTGGCTAACCCACGTTTGCATCAGCAGGAGCTTTTACCAAAGTCTCTTCAGGCAGGAGAAAAAACTGAGCCAACTGCTTTTTTTCCTGTAGGTAGAAGGGAAAGGCATTTTCTTGCTCTTTCTTTGTAAACATTGTTGTGCACTTCCTTTGCCTTTTAGACTTTTCATCCAAATCAGCACATTTAGTTTTGGACCTCTTGGACTGTTACATTTAATATACTGATTTTTTTTTTTTTTTTTCCTGGGCTTTTAATTTCAGCAAGGAAAACAAAAATGCAAACAAATCTGATTTGATAAAGTCTAAAGCACGTTGCTTGGTTGTCTGTCTTTTGCAGTTGGATAGCCCTTTGGAAAAACAGTTATTTGCACAGCCCTCGCAGTGGCAGACAAATCCTCTCTCCTGAGCAGACCTTGCTGAAGAGTCCTGCATCACTCTGAACTGAAAGCTGTCCCAGTGGTCTGAGTGACGCTATCCCTCAAATTTCTGACCTAAGTCAAACAGTCTTGCTTGAATGACTGATCGTCTCAGTACTGTGTTTGCCTTATGCAGTGCAAACAGGTGCATGGCATGAGAGAGAATTAAAATGATGTTTATATATCAGTGTAAGCTTTTTAGACAACATATGTTCAGGACCTGATCCTGAACTACCAGTGATTTACAGAGGGATTCTTACCTAGGAAAGAAATGCAAATGTTGAGTCTTAAATGGAGCTGCTCGATCTATTCTCCACTTACAGCTGAGCTATACAGAGTGCTGTTGCTGCTTCTCATCATCTCAGAACCTTAACAATTTGCTGGGTATTACTTAGTTCTGCTTTTTAACAGACCTTGCAATACTATGCAGACAGTTTTGAACCCCAAATCTCATCATCTATCTTTTAAAAATCATTATTCTATCTTTATTGCGACAGAGGTCTAGCAGGGAATAGGGACATTGTATCACTTTACACAGTAATGGGGGAAAGGAAAGGGAATTGTCTGTAATTTGTTTCTCCATCCAGACAAGTCAAGCTAAGTTATGATGAGAGCGGCGCAGCAGTCATGATCACCTACCGTTTTATAGCTGATGTGATTGTTTTTATGAAGCCTATAACATTTTTAACAGTGCTGTTGTGCTGATCATTGTTCTTGTCTCAGCAGAACAGTATTACTACATTCAAGTCAATTCAGCTTGCAAGCAGGGCTTGCTGCTGGCAGGGTGTAGAAGAAATCGCACTGAGGATTCTCTGTCCTTACTCAAATGTGAGCAGGGGACAAGAGAGAGCAGGGACATTGGTCAGTTGGTCAAACCCGTCAATGAATTATTCAAAGATTTTTTTTTTTTCTTTTCTTTTTGTCAAGGTGACGAACAATTCTGCCACATTTCAGATAGATAGCAACCTGCCATTTAGCGTGACTCCTCAGCTGTTGTTACTCACACGGTGGCTGGGCGAAGGGCACAAGCATGGCTAAAAATAAAGACTGTAAGAAAGGGTCTGGTTTTTTCGTTGATCATTCTGAATTCTTCAAGGTGCTGCTCTGCAGAGGGTTGCATGAGTCAACATAGTGCTGGCTATAGCAGTCCCACAGCAGAAGGAAAAGGCAGGTGGTGGGTGGGTGAAGAGGGGGAGCAGACAGTACATCCCCCATTCTTCTAGCTCCTTAGTGCTTGGTTCTTCTGCCCGCTTACTAGTGGCTCTCATTTAACTGCTTACTGTTTGCTCGTATTTCTTGTCTGAATTGCAGCAGAACATGACTCAAAAACAAATGACTAACATCTTCCTAGCATGTGGTGAGGTCAGGTGCTGTGCTTGCTCCTCTGCTGGTGTTGGCGGCCTTCCTGAAAAATCTTTCTTACCTTCTACAACTCCCTAAACAGCCCAGCGGTCTTTACCACTGTGATAAGAGGAAAAATAAACTCAGCCTACTTCTCTGGTCCTTGGATATTCCTCATGTCATCAGTCTCCTTGATTATTCCCTCCCATTTACCTTTATGTCACTTTGGAACTTCTGGTTCAAAGTTGGTGAATTTACGCTAGTTACAAAAGATTCTCATTTCCCTCATTCCTTTTTCTGCAGTGTGTCCTCCACCATTGTTGCTTTCCACCATCTGCCTGCTGCTGATTTAATGTCAGGACTTCTATTAGAGTCCACTGTGCAGTTTGACAGTTGTCCTGGTGTTTTGGCCCCAGTAGGCATTTTTAAGTCCATCTTTCTTTTTTAGCAGCGTGTTAGTTAGTCTAATAAAGGACATTAATTCTGAAAGAATGAGAAAAAGCACGCAAGTTGTATGAACCCTGATGTAGCTGAAATTGTATGTTCTGGAGGCAGGTGAAGAGGAAACTGTCATGCTTTTATCTTACCCTTCAAGTCCTGGAATTCTTCCTGGGAAAATTTGCCACTTTCTGAAATACATCTAGGTTTAGTGCTTGCTACTTCTGCTTTCTTTTCTATAACAGTTGTTTGGAAATGGGTATTTAGACAGACTGAGAACTGTGACCTACAAATAAAAGCACTAAATTTTGCACAGCTGCAGGAAACTCTTTAGCAATACAGCCAGCATCCAGACTGGTTTTATGTACAAAGGTGTAACTCCTGTGGAAGTTACTGGGAGTTGCAAATACTCACTGCAGGTAGAAGTGCCTGAAGAATTAGTAGTACTTTAGTCTAGGCTAGTACAGTAGGCAGGAGAAGCTCAAAAGACTGACCCAAAGTTTTTTGATGTGAAATGGGATTGCCACTATCTGGACATGCAGAGAGTTGAAAGTCTCCTGGGAAGAGATTCTTGTAATCTTGTTCCCTAAGTGAGCATTCTGCAGTTGACAAGGAGAGTAAATTGTCTGGTCTTGTAGTGGAAATTAAGGTGTGAAAATGATTGCACTGATTTGCTTTTTAACATTTGTATGTGTAGAGGTGTCTGTGAGAGTCTCTGTGCACATGGTTTAAAAGAGCTTTTAAACCAACAGTGAATAACTGGCAACATAAGATATCAGTCTGAACTCCTGTTTACACTGGGTGAGATTTAAAGAGCTAATGGACACTGGGGAAAGAATGAGGAGGAAACTTCTGGGTTTGGCTAGTACTTTCCTCCTTTTACCAAAATAGGTTCTGACATCTGGGCCTGAGATTGAGCTGACAACTGCTGTGTGACTGCACTAGCAGTTTCCAAGGCATTTACTTTAAAGTGCTCTAGGATACTTAGAGTACGAAAGGTGTCACAGAAAAACAAGTTTTGTTTCATTCTGTTTGATGCATTGATTTTGAGCTTTTAAAGAGATTTTAAAGATTACTGAAGGTCTTCTGTATATGCATGTGTTTACACAAAAAAACCTGTGGTATAGTTAGTGAGGAATGAAAATAAATGAAATATTAATCTCAAAGCAATAGGTCCTCGCTACTCCTTTATAAGACTCAAAAGTTCCTGGTTATGATCCCTTTAGCTCCCATTAAAACATAATGATCCACTTAAACTTGAAGACTGTATGTGCATTTATGTAATGTGTTCCCCTATATGATTACTGCCTAACGATTTAATAATAGAGGCTGTATTGGAGAGTAAAATTAATGCATTTCATGATATGAGAGCTTTGCTTTCTATTTCCATTCACATAGTTGTATTTTGGAATATAGTTTAAATGTACTTACATAAGACATGTAGGTATGTATTGCATGTGTATTGATCTAACTTGGATACACAAGAAGTATGCCTTGGACAGAATGTATGTTAATGGTACCAGAGATCTCACCCTCACAGTTTTGTTTTGCCAGGTCACGGAGAGCCTGAAGCTATAGATTTAACATTCAAGCGCATGGTTCTAAGAAACTGTTCAGCACTCTCACCTCTTGTTGGTTTTACTGGCAGTACGTATCAGCAACATCTGGCCCCTAATTGGCTTTGATGTGGGTTTTCCCAAGCTTTCAATATATGGCCTTGGAAAGACCATTGCTCTCTTTACTAAAATAACCTGGTTGAAACAAAGACTCACATCTGCCATGGATTCAGAACAAAGAGAGAGAGAAGAAAAGTTGTATCCAGCCTGTGAGCCAGATGAGTAAGTGTTTTAGCACGGAGGGTCTGGCACATGTTGGTTTGCAGAGCCTTGTGGAAATTGGAGGTGAGCAGAAGTTCTGGCTTCTAGCCTGATGGAGCTATGGATGCCTCTGTGACCACAGGCAGCTAGTTAAATCTCCCTGCCCCTTGCCTGGTCCAATAGGAAAACTGGATGAAAGACAAGACCTGGTTAGATACCAGATACTGTCTCTGAAGAGAGACCATGCTTTTACCAAAGGCCTTGTGCAATCCTATCAGAACATTTACAAGTGAAATGTGAGGCCGACAACTATATTTCTTAATTGTTTAGTGTGCTGCCATTGGAAATAGTTTTCTGATCTTGGAAATATGGCACTAGATAGCTTTTTTCATAGTGCTATATTTCTCCTTTATGTGAGGGTTGCCGTGTTTTATTCAATATGGGGGAAGGGGGAGAATTTATTTGTGAGACTCATTAAACAAATTTTGGGTCTTTTTCGTTCTTTGTTTCTAAAGTGGATGACATAGCTTGACATCTGTAGAGGAAGAGATGTAGGTGATGTGAGTATTGCTTTGTCTAAGTTTCTGTTTCTGATGACTGTGCAACAGAAAGAGAGAGCAGGGGTGGGAAGGTCTGGTGACATAATCAAGGTGGTAGAGCACAACTGCCCTCCCGAACGGTGGGGGAAAGCTCCTGTGGGGGAGAAATACTTTTTATGTGGTAACGTTACACACTTCCAGCAGCTCCACTGCCGAGGAGTCGCATCTGCAGGCCACCTGAGTACCTTAAATGTGCACAGCTAGAAACATGAACTGATTGTGGGTCTGTACCCAGAAACACATTCTCTTCACCATGCACTCATGCATCTGGTACGGGTGGCCTAATAGTTTTCAGCATGTATAGGGATTTTTATTGTTTCCAGGAGGTTTCTTATGATATGTGGAAATCCATGTTAAACAGAATTAACAGGTGGATGGGAATTGCCAATTGGAGAGGCTGGAAAAGAAAAATACAACATGATACATGCTCCAAGAGATGGGAAAGAGGGGTTGCCTTTGTGCAGAAGGGGGTTCAGCAGTCATGTGGGAGGTCTTGATTTCACTGGTGGTGTGAATTTTATTTGGACCTCTTGTGGACTTCCCTCCCTCCTTCTAAAGGAGGAGTCCTGGTGTGATAAAACTCGACATGGCATAAAGTGAATTGTGGCAAGGCAAAGCCTGTGCAATAGAGAATGATCATTCATAAAGGGAAGAACATTAAAATAACCTCTTTCCATGCTGAAGCTGAGATCCCTCAAGTATTTGTGTGGATGAGAAGGTGAGTTCACTGCTCTGGAAATACAAGGGGAAATTCTGGGTCTTCATAACAAGTAGTTAGAGGTATCAGGAGTGCCCACTTGAGAAAAAGATTTCCTTTATTTCTGAAAGTGGATCAGGATTCCTGATGCAGCTCCTTCACAATGGTTGAAGCAGTTGAAACATTGGGGGTTTTTTCACTTTTCTCTCCCAGTTTATCATTGTTCTGAATTATAGGAGGTTTTTTGGGTAACATTCACTTTGGAGAAATGCAATTTCCAAACAGAAATTGATGATGTTTTCCATCCTTCCTATCTTTCTTTACTCACCTCCCAGGACTTTGCTTTGGTGTCTCAGCTGGCTGACTCTCCATATTGTCTGTTGTTTTATGGGAAGAGCAAGCATCAATACCTGAAGTGTGAGATCTAGTCGGTATAAGCATACTGTCTTTGATTAGGTAGTACAAATGATATATAATGATCATATGCTGTTTTATTTAAGCAAGAGTGACAAGCTATTCTGACCGAGTTTCCCACTTTAGAACAATCTAAAATTTTACTGAAACACATATTCTTTAACTTGCTACCTCACAGCAGCTTTTGTTAGGTTGCTTCCTGATGCTTCAGATACCACAGTCAAAACTCCCACCATATTGCAAGGTAGCACGACAATTTCTTCTACAGCAGCTATTAAATTCAGTGCAGCAGATCTACCATCTGCAGCCCATCTGCTGGCCCTAACATCTAAGACACAGACTTCAACCATGAACGGCTAAACTCCACAAATTGTCAGTAATGAAGAGTCCATCATAATCTCTTAATGTGTCAAACACCTGTGAGCAAAACAGTGGAGGAATGACTTTTGCAGGAGAGTGGATGTAGGATTAGACGGAGCATCACTTGGGGCCTGGATGGAAATATTTGTGTTGAATGTTTAGAATGGAAAGTACAGTCATTGTAGCACTTTGTAATGAAAAGATGACGTATCAGTATAACTACCTACATAATGCCTATGGTAACAAATGGTTATATGCCTGCCTATGTATTCCTTGCAACAAATAATCAACCCGGGAAGTCATATTGCAGTATGGATCCATTTGGCAGTAGTTTCCTGAAAGAACTGAGGATGATGCTTAAAACCCAGCAGGTTTTCTACAGGCTTGGCCACAGCCATGCCGTGTATGTATGCAGACTCATACAGAGGTCCTGCTTTGTTGAATGCCCCCAGTTGCTTACAAACCGAACTGGAGGGATGGTGCAGCACAGCTGCTGTTGCACAGTCTATCCTTGATGACCAGAATACCCTCAAAGCATTGTGGGATTCTTGTAAGTAACCTGCTTTTTCTGTTGTGCATGTTTCCCTTCAGTTGAGCTGGTTGACAGGGCATGCGGGCATGTGGCTACCCACAACTTTGGTCTGCCAAAGAGGACTCCATTGTCTTCATGATGCTGCTGAGACCACAGGGTACTTTTTTTTTTCTTTTTTTTTTAATAAATCCTGATGACCAGGGTTAGGAGTCACTGTACTTCCGATTTCTGGCACAGAAGTGGAATTCTACATTACTAAAACTGCAAGCATGGCTGTTTAAGACCCTGTCACAGAATTATAGTCTGTGTTTCCATGGAATACCTCTAGCCAGACATGGTGAAGTGTGCCCAGTATTTGTGGTAGTGTCCTGCAATGGGGGCAGGTAAAATGCCTCTACAGATACATTGCTGGGAGGTTCTATGAAAAATGCCTTGGGGATGGTACGGAAAGAAGAAAGTAATTGGCATAAAAAAGCCGAAACTTACCGGGAAAAATGGTAAAGGAGAACTGATTTTGTGGAAGGAAGGTAAAATACACAAAGAAAGACGGAATGAGAATTTGGATGTTAGCAGATTGTAGCTTGTGCCCTGGGGATGAGGACTGTGAATTTGATACAGAAGGTGATGGGTAGTCATAGAAGGGTGATGACTAGAAGAATGACCTACAATGAACTTCTGACTTAGGAAGCAAGACAGAAATGGAGCTGCTTAAAGAAATGGAAGGTGCTATGCCTCTGGGAAATGATCAAAACGTTTAGTAGTTGAAGCAGTAATATTACAGAGTTGATATCCAGAAAAGTAAGTTTCTCTCCTCTTCCACTGCTGGGGATTTTCCTTTTCACTTGTTTGGGTTTTGATTTAGTTTTTGTATTTAAAATGAAAGATACACTCCCCCCGCTCCTATTTGTTATATTAAACCATAGGTATAGTATAGTGTATATTATACACACACAAACTTACAAAGTTTCCCACAGAGTATAAGATCCCTGCATCTGCTGAGGAAAAATTATATTCTTGTCACTTTCAAAACTGAGAGTAGTATTGATGTTGAGCAGGATGTTAATGGCACTGAGGAGATGCAGAAGCCACCTGTGTCTCTAATTCTGATCAGACCTGATGGGAATATTTCCTTGTATCAGGATGGCAGGAACCATTGGTCCATGCAAGAGTTCAGTGGGACTCCAAGCACGGTTCCTTCAGAACCACGCTGTGGTTTCAGCAACACATAACTGAAACCAAGGTGTTCCAAATAAAAAGAGAAATTTTTGTATGGATTTTTTTTTTTAAATTTCCAAACAGATTTGGAAACTGACAGCTGCAAAGATCTGGGAGCCTGGAAAAACTGGAAATGTAAAGAATGCTTTAATTTTCCTTCTCTATAATGAAAAGTCAATACCCTTTTCATGTTTTCTGCAAAGATATTGTTGAAAACAAGTTTATTTCAACTGGCTGGCAGGTTTGAAGAGAGTCACCAGCTGGGCAGCATTTCAGCAGCAGAAGTCTGTGGAGATGAGACACCGATGTCAAGATTTGTGAGATTCCAGAGCCAATATTAATATTATTCTAATGCGTTTGTTGTCAGTCACTTTTCACCTGCAGACCTTTAAGTATTTTCTGAAGCAGGTGTCAGCCCTTCACAGAGAATTCAGTCCTAGTGACAGCTATTTTCCTTTTCTTGGTTGTCTTTCACTGACTCTATAGAAGTGGACAGAGGTCCTCAGGGTCTGCAGAGTATACACTGAGAGTGACTGATCTAACATAAAATGAATTACACGTTTGCAGTGTGTCCCAAGAAATTCTTTTATCACCCTTTTCTAGTGACCATAACCCAGCCTTCAGACTTGTGATATGTAATGGTAGTCAAATTTCTAAAAATTTTCCATGAAACTGGTAAATTGAATGACCTTGAATTGCTGGGGTTTGGACTACACATTTTTGGGGTAGCCAAAGGTGATAAAAGTAGAATAAAAAAAGTTCTGTTCTTAGTTGCTAGCTTTGACTCGGGATATTTGTGTGTACTTAGCCAAAAAATTGATTTACCTAAAGGCATTGGGATGGATTAGTCAACATGGTTATTATTCTATATCCAGTAGTATCATTGCAGTTGTGAGCTTGTCACTGCTTTCATTGTTAGCCTCCCCTCTAAAGGTGTGAAATGCGGATGAAAGATTTAGTTTTGACTGGAGATTGGTAGTCAAAGGTGGATGATCAGTCTTTAAGGGCCTCCCTGCTCTCTGTGACCTTGATTTTTTTTCTCAGAGTGTCAGTCTGTGCTAGTTCTGAGTACATACGTTGTGGTCTTGTCACCTGTTGACAACAGAAACTCGGCTACCAATTCAAGTTATCTGGTCTCTGGAAAATACAAAACTATCTGGTTGTTTTTGTTGAGTCCATTTTGACTATTTTTACCTCTAGAGGACCACAAAATCAAAGTGTAATTGTCAAATTTCACATAGGATTGAGTTAAAGCAATATATCCTTCACTAGTACTTAAGCAAGTTCATTATTATTTTGTCTGGGAAGGTGCTGAACCTTGCCTGAATTTAAGGTTCATTAAATAAGGTTCACAGATATCTACCCAAGGGTATTCCACTGGTAATGACTTTTAGTCTTTACCAACCTGAGCTGAATTAAAACCAATAATGCAGCAATTTAGAGAGGAAAGGTTCATATGCCCCTTAACAGCCATGAGCATTTGTTCTCCTTAAACTTGTTTTTGAGATAAATTTTGAAAGCAGAGCCTTCAAACATCATAAAAAATGAGTCCATAACTTCAGTAAGCCGTTTATCACAATTTATTATGCTGATGTCTTTTCTTTGTCTTTGTTGTTCCTCTTTCTTTTTTTTTTTTTTTTTTTTTGGAGTGATTTTATTTTATCAATGACTTTTGGTTCAGAGTGGAAGTTTTTACTCTTCTGGCTTTTGATGTACTTGTCAAAGCTAATTGAAAAGTAACCCCTCCTTCCCTTTTTTGCTTTCAAATATTCTCTAAAGAAAATGTCATCCTGTAACATGACTACAGTGTGAACTTACAGTACAGATTCATTAGACCTCTGAATTAATGTGTCATAGGGATAAAGTGATGAGTATTTGCAGCTGGAATGGATGGATTTACTTTTTTTGACTTCGGAAATGAGTAGAGGAAAGTACAGGGAAGCATAAAGAGTAAAATCTCTGGAAATGATTGGGGTAGAAAAGAGGAATGAAGCATACTAGTAACCTTGGGCTCTTGGTTATGGCTGGAGGTCTGTGAGGCTTGGAATCTCTCCCTAGATGTTCCAGTGAACACAGGCCAGATAATTCACGCTGTTTTTGCTATGTTTCTGTCAGATTTTTACTAAGTCATCTTTTCTCTAAAGAAAAATGCTATTCATGGAAATTTTCCCAGTGCAAAACATAAAATCGCTGTTGTGTAGAATGAGTGGATGGTCAATCTGGGTTACCTCTTGTTTCCTGAAGGCTCTGGTAGGATGCTATAATTTCTAATGTTTTTGTTTTCCCCTACTCCTCTCTTGCACTATTCCTGACACACAATCTGTAACATTTCCTGTGATTGAACAATCATGAGGCACAGAACAAGAGAAAGTGGGACTTCCTAAATTACCTATGAAGATAAGCAGAAAAAAACCAGCAGCTCCTGCAGTACTCTCAACACAGAAGAGAGGTCAAGCTAGAAAAACCTTGTCATTCAGAGCTCCATCCTGAAGAGTGGGAAGGAAACATAGCACTGTTATTCATAGGATGTACCACTGCAGTTTTGCCAGTCCTTCTTTTCTGTCAGTGAAACAGTTAACAATGCTAATATTTAATCCATCATCTGTGGTTACACAAGTTAATGCCCCAGAGAAACAGACAAAGACCCGCAGTTGCTGTTCCAGGCATTCTGCCGCAAGTATTATATTAGTTGCAACTGATTTTGAAGATTTCAGTAGCAGCCTGTGAAATGTAAAGGCTTCTTCTTTATAGGAGAGGGGAGGCCTTGTCTACGTATGAACACGGCACTGACTTCATTAAATCAGCTCCTCTGGCTACAGCACAGCAGAAAATAGCACATCAGCCTGCCTTCCTATTATGTGGTAATCGGACCCCATCTCCAAACAGGCTCAGAGATGTACAAAGGAATGATGATAATAAGTGTTTAATCTCAGATAGAAACATATTGAATTTTCAACTTTTCCAAGCTTCGTGTGTCTGAGTATGTATATGATATGATCTCTGAGTCAATTTGTTTACCTTCTTAGCACTGCTCCTGTAACATCTGGTACTTTGAATACAGTGATCCAGTCATGCCAATGGGCCATATAGTAGGATATAAATATTAACCAGACTAGTAACATGTATTTTCCTCTCCTGTTCTCAATAATGCAACTGAATTAAAAAAGACAGCCTTAAATGACATGTTCCTACTAATTTACTGCTGTTCTACTTTGTATTCATAACTCTTCTGCAAGTGCACCTGTTCTGATGCAACACTGTGTCAAGAAAATAATATTAACCAATTGCTGCTCCTCTCTGCATATTAAGTAGAGTTAAAAGAGCAATGTTATGGCAATGAGATAAGGAATTCCCTATTCTGGGAACTAGCAGTATATTTATAAGGTGGCAGATGGAAATAACTGCTTCTAAAAATACATTCTCAGCATTTTTTAAAATCCACTCCAAGGTTTCATTTATGCTACGGGATTTGGTAGGTGTTAAACTCTGGACATTCAGTGGATTCAAATAAAACATGTCAGTTTTAGGTCAGTGACAGCACAAACACCTGCAAAATGGATGAGAATCTACAGTATTTTGAAGTCAATAATAAAAATTCCATCTGCTTTAGGAGTGTAGTGGTCTCCCCTTCAGGTAATTTGTAAATCAAAAAAATTAAGGCTTGGTGGAGTCTGTTATCAGGCTCGTTCATCTTTTTTATCCACTTCTATTTATGTAAAGGCCTTTTCTCAGCTTTATTATGGCTTCAGCTCTAAGCTACATTACTTGGATTCAGTTGCAATGACTGTCAGACCTGAGGAGATACTAGACTTTCTGTTTTGTTTCAAGCACAGAGATGTCTTCAGCTGCGTTCTGTGATTCCTAAACCTGGCAGTTTTACATGCCTCATATGCCATCCTGTTACATCTGGCATGGAGGGCAAATGAACAGGAACATGGCTGGAAAGCCAAGGTGGCCCCTCCCTTGGTATCTTCTGCCTTTTCGCCTTACTTCCCAAAATGCAATAGATTTCTCTGATGGGCCCTTTGTGTATTTAAAATTGCATTTCTGAGGAAGGTCCTTTAGACAGATTGGTTCTTTGAATGTGTCTTGTGTCATGAAGTAATTTTTGGCAAATGTAGGATACTCAATTAAAGGACAGACCAGTCCATCACTTACAGCCTGTTATGGTTATTTCATGTTTTCTTCAAGGAGATAACACAAACAAGATGACAGCCTTTCGGGAAAGCAGCTCTTTCACAGCCTAGAAGAATCTGAAATATCTTTCCTATTTGTTTGAACCAGACTACTAAATCCAAACTTCCAAGACAGTGGCACTCGCTAGTGTTTAACAGAAACTTTTTCTCACCCTTTGAACTTTCTGACATCCAAAAGGCAGACAGGTCATGGACAGCAGAATCTAGGCTTTTGTTGTTTTTTTTTGTTGGCTTTTGGGTTTTGTTTTGTGTTGTTCCCCAGCCCCACCCCCCCACTCCCCAACCACAAAGGATCTATCACACTCTTTCAGCCTTTGGTTTTCTGTCTTATACTATGAAACTGTGCCTGTTTCAATAAGTCCATAAGAACGGGAAAACTTTATTTCAGATAAATAGTTTCTATTTTCTAATGCAGAATCAGTTTCTTGAGGGCTGATTTTTAACATTGATTCTAATTTTAGGCAAACAATCTCCAAAAAGTAAATGAGTTTCAATTATAGACTTTTAAATAAAGTACTAAATATATTGATTAGACTCTTGATACGTGCTTCTGAATAATTAGTCCCTAGGCATTCTCTTTGTATTTGCACCCTTCCTTTATTTTTAATAGAGAATATAAATATTTCTACTTCACCTGAAATGGAAAATAGCTAAACTTCTTCTGATACTATAATATAGCTTGCAATCAATCTCATTAATTTTTTCATTCAAGCCCTTGAACTGCCTGGATATTATTTCTATACTTCACTACATTATTATTTTGTAGAAATAAAGCCAGCAGGGTCATTTTAAGACTGTATGATTTAAATACAGTTCCAATGGTGTTTTTGAACAACAAATCACTTTCTTCTTTTTGGTGGGAACCAGTCAGAAGTTTTTGAATATAACAATATTTTATACTTGTCTAGAAATACCAAGAATGGTCATGATGGAACTTTTACAGTAATAATATACATAAATCAGAGACTAGGATTATAGTGTTCATTGCTCACTTTTGGGAAGTAATTGTAGAACTTTTATGATCTTTGTACCATTGCATATGGTTGGATTTTGTATATTAGGGGAAAAAATATCCTTCCAGCAGTGTCGTGAGATTTTAATAAATCTGAGTAGCCGAGACCTTTCAGCATTGCTATGTCCTTAGCCTCGTGCCCTAATAACAGTTCAGCTGTGACCTAGTCCACACTAAAGCCCTCAGTCATGACATTCACAAGCTCTTGGAAGTTCAGACCTCAGCTGAATAACTTTGTTGCAGACCCACCTTTAATAGCAATTCAAGGGAAAGACCCTGACTGTAGTGGCTTGGATCTCAGATCTAACCAATGACCCAATCTAACCTCAGTTAGCTTGTGAAATCTTGCAAGATCACAGTCTGAGATAAAGGAATAAGAAAATAGGAGAGGCAAGTTAAAAAAGGTAGCTTGTTCATTTGGGGTCAGCCTCAGCGTAAAAGGTTAACTCTGCTGGTCTGCTTGTAGTATTGATAACCTTGAAAGAAATGTTGATGGAGTGAAACCACTGCATGAAGAGACCTTTTGTTTTACCCTGACACTGGGCTGGAGTTAATACTAATTCCAGCCTGACAGAAGTTATTCTGAAGATTTCATATGGACTATACTGGCTCGCTGCCACCCACTGTGGTTATTAAGCTGAGCTCTGCAATTTGTTTCTTTATCTCGGGCTGCGTGCGCTCAAGCTTTCCCTGAGCTATTGTTGTCAGTTTGCCTACATTAATATATTGCAGCCTCAGGGCCACTAATACACATGCCATAGTATAAGTTTTTGTCTTGTTGAACACTTCGTAATTCACCAGTGCTTGTATCTAGCTAGTGAATTTCAAAGGCAGTACATCACATTGTGCCTTAGGAGACTGAATCCTTCCTTAGGGGTTATAAGTGAATACTGCTCTGATGTCACAAGGACACTGAAATATCTCTTAGGTTCAGGCCTCATTCATCTCCCTTTACATTATCTCAGTGCATCCCTGTGCAAAAAAAAAAAAAGAATCAGTGTAATTGCACTTGATGCTTTACTGCTTGTGAAAGGACATTCAGGCTTTAGACAGAAAGGTCTTTGATGTGCAGAAGCTCAGCAGGCCCAGGCAGGGCGCAGGCATCCTCTGGGCAGAAAAGCTGCAGAATTTCCTTCTGCCTGGCAGTGTTAGGATCCAGGTCTCCTGTCATCCAGTGTCTGCTAAGAGTTGAGTGGGTAAGAAGTTAGCTAGTGGTTTCTAACATTTTGAACAAAAAAAGCCTTTTGTTGACTATTTTGGTTTCTGAAGTTTATTTTCCTTTAGATTACTTTTTCAAAGGGTTCAGTTTGGTCAGTAGAAGGAAAGGGAATTTGCTGACTCACGTGGCTAAAGATTCTCTGTCTCTCATAACCATCATGTGATGCTACCCTGCCATTTTCAAAGGCAAAGAACTGCTCTGCAGAAAAAGCTATAACTTCAAAAAACTGTAGCCTCAAAGACAAGTGCTTGCTGACAGGGATAACAGTAGTACTGTGATCTGGACAAGTGACTCCCTCAGATGAAATACCAGCAACAGAAATGAAACTTTCTGCTTCTGTCAGGACAACATCAACAGCACCAACCTTTCCAGAGCATTGCTGTGTAAAAACAAGGAAGAAAACAAATCTCTGTCTTCACATTCTGAAGTAATTTTTAAAAATACTTGGGAGGAAGCTAGGACTGAGCAGCTCCAGGTTTTCCTTCAGTCCAGAAGGCGTTATGAAGAGATACATGGTTGGGTGGATGGGTACTACGGAGCATTTCTGAAGGGCTTGGGAATTACATGCTCTCATGACTGGAGACAAAGCTGATTTTTAATGTTTTAGCCAGGCAAATTTATCTACTTCAAGGTAACACATAACCCGTGCTAATTAAGCAATATCGTGTCTCCTGATCTGCAGACAGTTGTCTGCAGCAATTCTGCTGAGCTTGCTGTTTGAGGGGGAGATAATACTTTATCCATTAACTACTACCTGGGAATGACATTGAAACTTTAGAAAACATTTTTAAATGCATTATTTTTTGGATCTTGTTTCTACCCTGCCACTAAATAAAATTCATTTTCTGACACTACGGAAAAAAGGATGGTACAGATATATCTGTGGCAGACATCCCAGAAATCAGCAATAGAATAAAAGATTAAAGGTGCTTGTTTGGTTTAGAGACATCCTAAATCAGGGGGGAAAAAATCTTTGGACCTAGTTTTGCCAGATGCTGAGTGTGTTTCAGCTTTCAGTGAATTCAGAAGGAGTCAGAGAAGCTCAGCCTCAATGGCTTTGGTCTCTGGTAATTTTGGCCATTGGCCGACACTTAAAGGACGATGATAAGTTTTGCCATCCCATTCCAACACCTTTTTCCATCCCCTCTTCACCTTCCTAAGCTTTAATTTTGTAGCCTGGCTCAGTCAGAAGGCCAGTCCTAACAGCAAGAGGAAAAGGAGGTTTTTTTAGCTCTGGGCAGCGTCACCAGGAATTTTAGCTGAGGGGAGCGTGTTAACCCTCATGAACCTGGTCTTAGGGTGAATGAACAGGCACTTGTTATCTAACTGCTTCACAGTCGTCCTGAGGTCACCCAACTTGAATGATTCTGAAGAGTCGTGTCTTCTTTAAAAGAGTGGGTTGCTGGAAGGATGATAATAAATTGAACGTAAATAGAAAGGACAAATAATGCCTTGAGAATAAAATGAACCACCCTCTCCCATGTTCCTGCCAATACCTTACATAGTTTATGTGCTACTCAAACAGGATGTTAAGGCGGAGATGCCTAAGCGGTACAAAGATATTTTAATAGCTTTCTGTGGAAATTTAATTTCATATTTCTTCATTTTCTCTCTTATAAAATACCATTGCAGAAACAGAGAGAGGATGGTTTACATTTATGGAAGGTGCCAAAGGCAGAGAAGAAATATGGTGTTCAGTACAGTAGAGGGAAAAAAAGAGAAAGAAAGAAAAATAGACTCTATTGCTCCAGCTATAAGACACTATGTATTTCAATTCAAGGCTCTGTCATCTCATGTGCTGAATCCTCCCTGATGGGTTGTTCTGTAATCTTCTCCTCTCTAACAGCCATTTTTCTTATCAATACATCACTTCAGTATGAAGGCAGCAGAGATTTTAGCTAAAGTTGTGATTGTGTGGTAACGTAAATTCTGCCCTTGCAGGTCCTAGCACTAGATGAAAAACACTGTGGTCCTGTGGCACAGAGTCCTGATCTGCCTCTCTCTTCTGGTTCAAGTGCATTCAGAAAACACTGGCAGGTGAACCTGGAGGCTTTAGGGCAGATCAGCCTTGCTTGTGCCATTCCTGTCTCATACCAGACTGGCACCATCTGCTGTCTTCAGTCAGTTCAAATCCAGTATAAAGTTGACATAAGCTGTATGTTGTGTGAGCTGGCCTATTTGGCAGAATTTGGCAATTATTAGACATGTCATTTATGCAGCCACGCTTAAACAAGACTAAACACGTACTACTTTGTTAGCACAAAGATCTGACATTGATGGGCCTGTAGAAAGGAGAAAAACTACGGGATTGGGTGCATTCGGAATGATCTCTGCTTCTTGCACTGGCTTGTCAAGTCCTTCTTACTCCCTGCATGGAACTGCTAACCATATAAGGTTTTGTCTTTTGGTAAATGATTCTTCTTTTGTATTACCCGCTTCTGAAGTCACACAGCAGAGACATGAGCAACTGTCAGCTGCTTCTGTGATGTAACTGATTTAAAAGAAAAGAAAATCATGCTCATTGGTAAGGCCTTGCTGGCTGATATATGTCTAAATAACATATAGTGGAGCTTTCATCTGAGATGAAAGAGGTACAGGTTCAGGAGCTTGTCCAACTAGACAAACTTATAACAGACTTTTATGCTGCTTTTCCATTTCTGTGCTTGATATAAGCTATCAACTAACGCTACTATGTGCTGGGGACTTCTTATAACAGTGCTGCAACTTCTGTCCTTTGCATATTAACGTGTGGGCATGTATTCGCTAATATTCATGCATTTTTAGTCCAATGTTAATTTAATCAGTGTTATATTCATCTATAACACATACCTTGAATGCTAGTAAAGACAAACCGGTGTAATTACAGGAAAGCCCAGTTATAAAGCGGTTACTCACAGTTTCCAAATATGAGTTATGAGAAAAAAACAGGCACAAGGTCTGAAGACCTTGCTTTGTAGTTGGAGGTGATACACTGCCTCATATGCATTTGTGAGGAGTAGTGCCTTAAACAGGACAGCAGGTTATTAAAATTAATAAGCCTCTATGTGTTGGCTTTTGTGACTTTCTCATGCTTGCCTATTGTCTCACTAGCAAAACAAGGAGCAAAGCTGACTCTCACTCATCTTACACTAAGGTATTACTGCACAGTTTGAGGTCAAATGTGGCAAACGTTAGGTCAGTGCATAAAGTCACTACCAGTCACTATTCAGGTAGCCAGAGGTCTTTTCAGAGCACATGTGGAAAATGCTCCTGGAGGTCATTTAGTCTGTTAGTTATGCTTTAATTTCCTAATCATATATATGTCTATGCCTGTTGCTTCACTGTGTGAAGCTATTTTTAGCACAAGAATTTTTCAGTGTCAGAAACATGCTAAATCACTTCCTTTCAAATTTACAAGATGTAAAGGGGCAGCCTGAGACTTCTCACTTTTGATTTAATAGGGGCCGAGGGCTCATTTATAGAGCCAGGTAGTAGCAGCTTTTCTTTTGCTGAATTATTTCTCTTCTGCAATCAGAAATTGGAGATTTGTATTTTCTAGTTACATTTAGAGAAGAACATGGCAGGATCCTGTTTCATAATTTTATGTTGCGTTATCAAATTTTATCTGACTTTACCACAAAAACCTCTTATTTCATACCTTTGTGCTCTTTACTGCAAAAGTCATTATATGAAAATTATCTTATCTTTACTTACAGCTCTTTCTCTAATATGTGTCAAAAAAATCCCCAACCCAAAGCAAAACTTGTGGGGGAAAAAAAAAAAAAAAAAAGACATCCAGCAGACCAACCAATCAAGTAAATCTTTCAGCTGAAAAGCTGTTCATGCTGTCCTGATTTCAGCATAAAACTCCAACTATAAAAATGAACGTTTCAAGATAATTTTCTAAAAAGCTCAGATTCTGGATGGGCTTCAAAAAATGACAAATGAAGACCTTGTTTTGGTTTTGTACATATTTCACAGAACTTCTAGAGTTAAATAATTAATAATGACTAGCTACTATGCAGTGCAATCCAGAGTAGCTCATTGTTTTGCATTTTTATGACATTTTAATATCCTATACACCTTCTTTCTTGATTCTCTGTGTGCTCTTCTGACACTGCCAAGTCAAGAAATTTGAATAGGCTAGGTGAAAGAGTATGGTTTTGCTAATTTGTGCCATAAATATTTTAAAATCATCTCGGTAAGTTTCGGTAGCTGTTGCAGTTTTATCTGAAAATTGGACACCTCTTTAAACAATGCAATAGCACCACTTCTTAGCACTTTGTGTTAGAAGAGCAATGTATTAATTGTTCTTTCTACTGATTGTAATGTAATTACTGTTGTAATGTAATGAGGAGGCACGTTATCTGTGCCTATGCATGTATGGCGTTAACAAGTGAATTAATGTTTTCAAATGTTTCTTAGTTCCAAGTGAAGATAAGGGAACTTCACATCTTGTGTTCTTGCTTCTATAGCTCAATGGGAAATTTACATTTTCCTAAGAAAACTATAGTGATATCATAATATGAGATATTTTGCCCTGAATTTTGAACTCCACATGTGTCCAGGCGCATTGAAATCTTGAATGACTCACCAAGTCAAAGTGAGTGTGAGTTTGCCAAGCAGATGAATGTAACTTTAAAGATTATTCTTACTAGTTCTTTCTAATACTCTGTTGTGATTAAACAGACTCCAACAAAGAACAAATTCGATTTCCTTCTTTTACTTTTCATTGCATTTGGAAGAAGAATTATGGATGTGAAATAAGCTGTAGAAATTCATATCATGGTGTGGTGAGTGGGAAGCATGCTGCAGAGCTCCACTGGTGTGCTGGTTCTTGAGGAAAGACTGGGTTTAAAATCAGTGATGCTAAACAGGATTCGTTGAAGAGAGTAGTCAGTCTCACATTTTTTATGCCTCCATCTAAGAGCATCGTATGGACTTTTAATGCTGTGGACTGTCACAGCTCCAAGTTATGTGCAACAGGATCCCAGTTCAGGACTAGATGCAGGAAGATCTTTATCTCCTGCAGTTGCTTGCTGCATACAGTTGTCTGTGTTCTTTCCTCGTTTGTTTTCTATCTGCATTGTTGTATGTGAAAGTTAATGGAGGAAGTTCTGGTGAAGACTAAAGCATCAGGTTCTGTTAGGTGTGCATGATCTTAACTCTCCTGCATCAAAGTAATAACCCAAAATTGGAGAAATTCAGTTGTATTTTGACAAAGAAAAATATGCAAAGATACTAAACAAAGATAGCGGTTTCCTTTAACATACTATTTTAACCTGCGTATTTCCTGATGCACTTTAATTTGTTTCATTAATTTGTATTCAAATGTGGAGAAATCCAGCATTTCCTGCTTTAAAAGGTGTATCCTGATCTCTGATGTAAACATTTATATTGCAGCAATCCAATGATTTGTCCAAAAAGTAAAGTAACTGATGATAAACTTGATTTCTGGTATGACAAGGCAATGGAATTTTTCATCTCAAGTTTTTCAACGATTAAAAAGAATTCAAAACAGGATATGATAATGAGCTGTTCAAATATTATCCTGAAGTCTCTTTTTACTTTTCATCTCAATAATTTACAAAATCATGAATTGCAAAGCTACATAACGTATTTCCAGTCACAGGTTCTGAGAAGACATTACAAGACATCAATGCTTTTGAAATCACTATTTTTTATGCATAACTCTTATATGTGCCGAAAGTCAGAAGAAGGTTTCTGGATCCTGTCAGAAAAGGATGGGTAGATTTTTGGAAGGAATGTGGTACTCTGGCTACATCATGTTCACATAAAGTCAGCTGGAGTTTTTAGAACTTGTGTGAGCATGGGTGGAGTTTTATGAACCCATAAAACTTCAAAAGTGAGGCCTAGCTTCTGCGCGCTTGATGTGCTACAGATATTTCTGCTTAATTGTTTTGGAAGAACAAATCAACATTTCTGTTCCTTACGAACCAAAATTCCTAGAACCTTTGAACAAAGTAATCCTCCATGCATTGAAGATCTGCCAATACTGCCTTTTTCGTGCTGCAGAAAATACAGTTTAAGAGACAAAGATGACATTGGTAGGAACAGATTGGGAGGTAGCCTGCCGTCTTTATACAACCTGTTCTCAGTCTGCAGAATCACTGGCATGTTTATAGGCTGACAGTGCATTAGCATTCACTTTGACTCATTTATTAGGAGCAGAATTGAACCTCTCTATTCACCTCCCACAAACACAGGTAGCTAGAGAAAGCAAAATGCTGAAGACTGTTCCTACTTTTAGCTCCTTAAATCCTTTGTCAGCCCATCTCCATTGGCATGAGCTTTACTATGCAGTAAATTTCCTGTGCAGATAAGCCTTAAATTCCCCACCTTTGGAATGTGTGCAAAGTTATTTTCACTGAATGGTAGGAATGCTGCTATCTGAGGTCACCTCAGACAAATACTATGTGTCATTGCTATGCTACCTACCTTATACTAGAAATGAATGCTTCTCTGTTCATAATAAATTATGAACCAGGGAAAAGAAAGTGATGTGGATAAAGACACGTCTTGTCTAGTGTGCAGTTAAGAAGTTAAATAGCAGATTAGTATTGTTTAATTTACTACAAATGTTGCTCCTGGCTCATGTATGGCTTACTTATTTCTTCATGGAAAAGTCCAGGTATACTATACCTTTTCCTTGCTGTTGCTAGCAGCATACAACACAAATCTTGCCATTCTGCCTGACTGCTGCAAAATTCTCAGGATTCTGAGATCCAAAGCATCGATTCAAGAGCCACATACATTTTTGTAATCTCTGTGCAATATCACTCTTAATAATTCCAACAATTAACTTCAAAGTAATCTTTGGCAAAAGTTCTTGCCATAGATTAGCACGAACGTTTTTAGTTTTACATTAATTTGGAATCATGGAACTCCTACCCATGGGAAAAAAAGGAGGTTGAACCAACTTTATTGAAGTTTAAAATTTGTCTCAGCAGAGAATCAAACCTAGATACGTTCGTATGTATAGGAAATTATTTATAACCTCTATTTTAGGCATCAAGCATAGGTGTTCCAAGTCACCTTCTCTGGAGATTGCTTACTTCTTTCCCCTGATACAGAAATGTTAGATTCCCACTGCACCTGAGGTAAGTGTCTATCCTTTTTAGGATATTTGGTTCAGTGAAGGCAACACAATACTAAAAATTAGGCTTCCAGTGGAAAAATTCATAAGCTTTTAATTAAGGAGAGATGTTATTAATATTACTGACAATACTTAAAACAAATCATAGATGGACTTGCAAAACTTCATGGGCGTGTAACTAAGTTTTTGATATTGCGTAGTTAAAAGTTGGCTGCTGTATTACTGTTTGATATAATCAGTGAAAAGTGGTTTAAGAATATATAAGCTGGTAAATCACTCTGGATTTCATAGTTCACCTACAATTTACATATTGGTGTAATGCTACTTTTTTGCTCTCTGTTGAGTCTAGTTCACAGATGTAAGGGTAACGTTAATAGTGTCATTATTGCCTGTTAACGTAGCTCATTAATGTGTCGTAGTAGTTATCAACTTTGCAAGGAAATAATGATTCCAATGGAAACAAAGGCTGCAAGTTAAAAATAGATGAATGAAGAAATGTCTCCAGGAATGATCTGTGCACTGCATATGCATTTAGTTCTTATCATTGAACTTTCATGCTGTTCACAAGACTGCTTGCTTGTAGTACAAATTCTAATGGAGTAATAAAAATGTATTGTATTCAATTTTCATTTGATATTTGTTGCTTTTGTAATTGTAATGCCATTTATGAGGAAACATTTTCCCTGTGATCAGAATCTTCTTGTAGTAAGATGGGCAGGTGACTTTTGTTTATCCATGGCATACTTATAAGTCCTGGGTATAATGTAATAAGTTTATGAGGCCTGTTTCATTGTTATTACATATTGCTAAGTGTTCTAAAGAGCACAGAGGCATAGGCACTCATACCTGTTTTGGGTGTAAATAAGGTTAAATCATTTTGTTCTGTAACTACAATGAGTTAGTATACAAATAAAGTATACAGTGACTATCCTTTCATTTCGGTATTCATGTGAGCATGCCCATTTGATTGTGAACAACATTCTCAGACTCTTCTCAAGGCTTTCATCAGTTGTGAATACAAAAGAAGTTTCTGCAGACTTGGAGACTGGCTTTTATTCCACCTCAACAGCACCACATGCCTGACTTGTTCTATCACGTACACCAGTGATATTGAATCCCTAAGATAGATGTGAAATGTTGTGAGGTTTTTTTTCCCTGAGTTATTTGATGTCATTTCATTGCCATGTTATGATTTGAGGACATTTGAGACTGTAAAATTGCTTTTTAATTTCCTCATTTCTTTTCTGGAAATCCTCAAGTCAGTGGACTTCATGCATGTTTGCAGATTTTCCAGGTTAAGTAGACTGCCGCACGGAAGTGCCTTTCTGGGTCTGATGGCTTCAGATATAATTTCTCCTCATTGGCTTCAAGACATGGTTTTATGAATTATACAATGTTAGAAATTCCACTGAAAGGAGGAATTTTCATTTGTATGCCAAGTTCAAACTTATCTAATGGTTGGTCCAACATATGGTCTAAAATGCAGCAGCATTTTACTCAACTCAATATGGCCTACCTGGAATGCTCCACTTTCCTCACACCATCCTGAATTTTTGTTACAATTTGCAAAGTGATCTATGTTGTTCTGTCTCAATGACTTGTTATCTTCTGTATTTACCAGTCCCTTAATCTTTGGATCAGTTTGATTCCTTCCCTACAACTGATTTATGAAAAATATTAAATAGCTAAGGGCCAACAACTCCGCTCTGTGGCAATGCCCTTGGAAATACAGCCAGAGTGTGGTGATTTCCAGTGAGATCAAGAAGACCTATCCTTGACTGTCTTTAATCCATTTAATGTATGCAATGCTGTTTTTGTGTTCCAGTTTATTAATCAGGATATTGTGTAGTGAGCAGTTATTTATACTTTACAGAGATCTAAGTATATTGTATAACACTATTAACATTTATCTATCAAAAATGTAATCTCATAAAAATATTGAATTAAATTGAGATCTATTATAGATAACAGCATTTAGATTAGTACTTCATTGTACTACTGTCTTTTAATTGAGTCCCCTATCAGCTATACTTTTATTTTCTTTGGGATCAATGCAGGATGCCAAAGTCTGTAATTATTTAGGGTATTGCCCCACTTATCCTTTTCAAAGTCTTGGTAGAAGTTTATTTTCTTAGCTTGGTCCTCTGGATATTGTCATTAAGCATTAGAAATGAGCCTTTGGTCTCACTGAAAATCCATGTCAACCATTCAGACATCTCATATACCAGTTCTTTTCTGGCTATTAGTTGAGAGTTATCTGGATTTGCTGAGTCAAAAATTTGTATGAATTAAGTGAATTTAAAATAGCTTCTATTTTAGCATCCTGTTTTGCTACTAACAGAATGGGTTCGTCACAATGACTATGTATACCCATAATTTACTTTGTTCAATAAGCAACGGGCTAGTGTTAATAACAGACAAAGATTTTCAGTAAATATTTCTGCTATGTGTTCTGCTTGTAAAATGTCCCAATACAATTGTTAATATACTGATAATTTTTAGTGTAATAAAAAGAGTCTTCCTTTAATATTAACTGTGCTGGTCACAGATTCTTCTTATGACTTTCAACTTTCCTCATTAGTGATTGTGCTTCCCACTGCCTAATTAATATTCATTGCTATTACCATCCCATTTTCTAAATGACATTTTTCAAGAGTTTTTTTTGTTTTCCTCTATTTCTTCTGGTTTCTTAATTAATGTCTCATCTTGACCATAGGTCTGGAAATTTTGTGTCCTCTAGGGAAATGTTCCATGTCAAAATCCACTGTTTTTTTAATTTTTTTTGGTTTTTTTTTTTTTTTGTTCACAGAAGATCCAGTTTATGTTTGTTTCCATTTTTCTTAAAATGAGTCTTTGAAAGCACCAAATACATGCTATTGCTATGGGCTCCACTGCTTTTGCACACAATGGGCATAATGAAGGCATGAACTCCTGTACTCAAACAACTACTCTTTACTTCTGGAGTAAATTCCTCTTCCTGTCAAGATGATGAGAACTTTAATTTTTTTTTTTTTTTTTTTTTTTTGAGTTGAAGGCAATGGTTTTTGAGCCAGGAAACTGTCATTCGTAGTTTGTGTGTTCTCCAGTGACTATAACACTGGCAGTATGAGACTTCCCTTCTGACTTGTGTCTCTGTGGCAATTTAACAGTCCTTCCAGTCAAGACAGATACTGCAGGAGCTGCATGTTGTGTTCTCAGATGAGTGATTTGACTATCACCCGGTCATGGGTGATTCTGTTTGAAACTTTGAAGATACTGATATCCCCAAAAGTACCTGTTTTAACCTTTTGGACAGAGGATGAGGGACTCTGGACGGATGTGAGGAGGTTGGGGATCTGTCTCACTCTCTCTTTTAGGGCTTACAGATTTAATTGTTTTAGCTTTTCCCTCTCTCCCGATAATATTATGTGAGAGAACTGTTTTCGCTCTAGATTTTGGACATTGTCACTACTAGAATATTTATAATCTTGAATAGAATATTCTTGGAATAACCGGAAATTATTTCAGCTATAATATAGGCCATACTTTTGTGATCTTTTCTCTCCTTGCTCCCTTCAGTCATGAAGCTAGTGAGTTTTCAGAATTCTTACTGCAGCCACAGAAAAAAGATTTTTTTTTTTTTTAATATTTATTAGGTAGACATGAAAACAAAATTTAAAATGAGGTTTTAAAGTCCCATCAAGTTCTTTCTCCTACCATTTATCATTCTGCAGGTTTCTTATGTGCTTAAATAGAGTGTTCCCCTCTTCCTTGAAGTTCAGTACAATCCCATGTAGTTCAGACATCTTCACAGCAATGATTGTTGCTGTAACCACTTATTGGAAATATTCTTGTAAACTAAAACCTCAGATTAGATAAGTGACTTTTTAATGCACTAGATGTAGAAATATTCAATAAAGAACTAATCAGTGCAAGAGGCTTTTCAACAGCAGTGCTCCCAAGCAGTGTACTGAAAAGGAGAATGGTGTGCTTGGATTAATGATGATCATACCAAAAGATATATTGACCCACTTCCACTAACAATCCATCAGTTACTACAGCAAGACAAATCTTGCAATATCAGTAATATTTCCAGCTGAAAACCTTTAATATCAAGCGCTGCAGGCTATGTGTTATTGTTCTAATGTAGCTTTGTGTTTCTCTTTGCCAGCAACTGGCTGCTGTATGACAAAAGTACAATTATTCAATTCAGTGGAAATGACTTCTGATAATGCGCAACCCCCAAATTCTCTTCCTCAGTGTGTTCTGTATGAAGCACCTCTTTATTCCTCAGTTACTACAGGAAAGAAAAACATTCTTGAGCTCTTAATGATTATTATCTTTTATTGTGGCTTTGGATTATTTTTTTTATTTTTTAGTTTTTCCTATAGTCTGCATGGCTTTATTCAAATCTAGATTAATAAAATCAGTTTAGGTCTTGCAGATTTTGTTGACTGTTCCTTAGATACTACACATTTTCACATCAGAAACAGGTTCCACCTGCCAACAGTCACTGTCCCCTCTCAGAACATGCTGACAATAACCCTGAGGTCTCCTTGCGACTGAGTGCTTGTTTTCAGAAACACTCATGAATTAAGGACAGTATAGACACTGATTTAGTAAGTATATTAAAGACAGTGCTTTCCAGAATAGTGCCTTGGCCCTTTTAAACACTGGTTTTACAGCAAAAAATACAAATACAGCTCAAATATTTAGAAGAGCAAAAGAAATGAAACAGAACAAGAAAGAATCTAAACAATTTCCCCATTTAAACTCATTTGTTTCTCAGTGATTATGCTGTCTGTCTCTCCCCACTTATCCCATGTATTTTGAAAGAACACGTAGGAAAGGAGTAACATCATACAATTTTAGTTCTTTTCTGTAGAAGAAATAATGAAAGAACAGGTTCTTACTTTACAGGAAATTACGTTAACTCTATTCAAACTAGAAACCGGAGTCCTAGGGAAGTAGGCTTCTTCATGAAATGAGAGGCTCTCACCGTTCCTAGGGCCTTGTAAAACCGTAAAAGGAGTATCTGTTAACAATGATACTGAAGAGCAGATAGGTGTGTGATTCTAAAATGTTAATTCAAACAATATCATAGTGCAAATCCAGATTATAAAACTTGCCTGATTTCTCTTGACTTAAAATATTGGCCTTACCCTCTGATTTTTAGACCTTACTGTGGGAAGTTTTCTTGCTTGCAAGTGGAAGCTTGGCAACCTAGATTGTAATGTTTGCAGTCTAGTTACATGATGTGTCAGCCTGGCTGACTCTATCAACTCCAGACAAGGTTGAATCAAACCTTAGATTTATGTGGCAAGTCTGAGACAGAATTCCAAGTTTTCTTCCCACTTTTGACCACCTACTGCCCCATCCCCTTTATTTAAGGTTAGCTGTCAAATACCATTTGTTTTTTGAACAATTTTATGGGAAAGGATGATTTCTGTCCAGTAGAGAAGGCTAATAAGAAAGCTTTCAGATGCATTGATTAAGGCCCATCATGTCAATGCAATACTGATGCATTCTTTACACAAAAGTGGTCAGATTTATTTTCCTCTGAAGGATGAGCAATGTATGGTTTGACAGTCCCAAGTGCTGACTTACAAATCCACATTTTTAAGTTTGTTTGTTTGTTTGTTTGTTTGTTTGTTTTTTCCCCTGCTTAGAAATGTATGTCTCAAAGCGAATCCAAATCTGGAATGTCTATTCAATTCAATTCTGTTTGAAAACATGTTTTAACTGCTTAATTTAAAATCTACTAATATGCCTACCTTATGTTTACACTAATCTAATACATGACAAAGACATTAGTCCTCAGAAGACGCATTGATTATTCCAGGAGGAAAAAAAAAAAAAAGGGAAAAAGAAAATGGAGATAAAACTATCAGGAGGAACTGGGAGGGGGAAACGGGTGGGAAGGAAAGGAAAAGCAGCCAGTTTGGCACCTCTGAGGGCCTACATCTGGAACTGGTTGAGAATAAATTGTTTTTAAAAGCTTGTGGTATCACATAAAAGCTGGGAAACTCATTCTGAGGCAGTGATGGAAAGCTTTTAACTGGTAAAAGAGAGAGGGAAAGAGACCTCCCTCCAGACCTTTAGTTTTTCCAGCAGACTAGTGACATTACTGCAGATGCCTTAAATACAAATTATTTTATATATATTTATATATATATATATATGCTCTTTCTAATTTTTTGGTTGATCAAGGATTTTGCTATGCTTATTGAAAGCCACACAGAGGGCATATTACTAAGCCAATTAAGTTGTTCGTAAGAATTACACATCCAGATGAATCTCCTCTGGAGACAGCACTTTTTACTTTTTGATACAGAAAGCTGTGATTTATGTCCAGAATACCAAAGCTAAAACCCAGTGTCCAAGGCCTCTGTAAAAATTCCCATTATCTCAGGAAGAGCAATTATTCTCTGATGTAAATTACACTACTGTCTTGGAATGGTAAAAAGGCTAAACTGAGATCAAAATGCTATCCTAAACTAATTCAGCTGAGAAGAGACATTAACAAATAATTACCATAAACAATGTTCAATTATTATATTTGAATATTACTTTTTATTACAGCTTAATGCAAATACATTTGTTTATCCCAGTAGCATATCCCTGTGCTAGGAGTTTTCATATTATGTTTTGCAAATTTAGAACCATTAAAAAGCAAACAAACTACTGGGGATCACATGCATATAACTACAAATCTGAATATTCATGACTGCAAGTCTGGTATTTCACCCTGACTTCTGTTGACAGTGGATGATGACATAGAAGAAGAGGTTGATGCTCACAAGTGGAATTCTTTCTGGATTTTATGATTTTGCTTCCAAGTCCAGAATGCATATTTTGTACTGTAGTTTAACATCCATAATCTAGCAACACAGTTTTTGGCTGATCTGTTTTAACAACAGAATTTTACTCTTGTTTGTTCAAACCTGTCTTAAGAAACAGGTATAGTTCAAGGGAAGAAATATCCACTGTTAAAACTGAATTCTGGTAGCAGCATATTGTTTTATCTGGACTGCTAAAGAGGATCAGTAGGATATGTGCTTTAATGAGAATGAGGTGAAGTGCATGTCTAAGGAAAGTCATCCTGAAGCAGTACCATTGCCTGATCAGGGAAGAGAGATTAGTTATTTGAATCCAGACTGCATCTCTTGACTTGAGACAGAAATATAATTTAACATGGTTAATTAAAACTGGTAACTTTTTTTTTTTTCTTCCTTTGGTTAAAGATAAGATAAAATATTACAAAGTTTAATTGATGTTTCAGGGAAGAATTTTTTTTTAGTAAATGAGAATCTACTGACAGCTACAAGCTCTGAATGCGCAACTGAAGGATTTCACACTAAGTTGTAAAAGAGAGTCTGTCTAACTTGGCTCCAATAGAGGTCAATATACATTTAGCTGTCAGCCTAAAAATCTCAGATGAGGCCTGGAGATTGAATTCTACTCTTTAGATGTGTTTGATAAAAATAAAGGTGGTACTTCTTTATGGGAGTTGAGAGGCCTTCAAAAGAAAAAACTTTCTGCTGTCCGATGATCATTTGACATTAGGGAAGGTAAGTCTGGCCGAGCATAAGGTTGTTTGATCGTAATTCAGTGTAAGAGAACCTCTTGTCCAACTCCTAATTTTCTTATTTGTATCCATTGTACTTTTAATGTAGCAAACGTTTATTTCTTTATTTAAACTTAGAATCCTACATAAAAATATTTCACATTAGTGAATAGAAATTCGTAAGTGGGAGTCTTTGTGCAATGGGAAGAATGAGCCACCAATACATTATATGACTACATAGAAAAGCTATATACGTTGCTCCAGAAGGCAAAGCAGATATTTCCTGTCTCTCATTTAGCTGATATTATCCATAGCAAGATGCTGGTATTAAGTAAAGAACTGCAGGGAAATAAAATTTTAACTTACTGGTATTACAACGCTATGTTATCAGATATTCTCTATCCTTCATTCCTCTATTGAGCTCCCAAGGTGTTTGAAATGTGTGTTATCCATGCCATAAGCTCTAGATAACACTCCTAGGGAATAGCAAGAGGGCTCATAGGAAGCCTTCTGTCTAGATAATGAGGGGGAGAGCTGGACTAGTCTTATTTTGACTTTAATTTGGTTGTACATACATCAAACATTGTATTTAAGATAAAATCTACTGCCATTTCAACTACCCCTGTTATTTTGCAGAGTTCCAGTTATTTCTTTCTTTAGGAAAAAATGCAATCCAACAGGTTTATGCAAGTGCTAAGACTTGACTCACCCTCCCTTTATCATTTATAGATAAACAAATAAAAAAGAACATAGCCAGCTATATCTTTTTCTTTTAAAAAAAGCTTTATCAATAAATTATATTGTTGCTATGAAAAGCATACTGTGTAAATGCATTTTCTGCTAGCTATACATTAAAATCTCACAAGGGCATGGGGAATTGAAACTGTCTTTCTAATGGATCATAAATCTTTGAAATGATTTGAATTCATGGATTAAATGTCAGCTTTGAAAGCTTTTGGTGATTTATTTTAGATCTTAGAGGAAAGAACATTTCTACTGCAAATCAAATTATTGCATTTTCATATTCTGCATTAGTTATTTCCAGAAAAATATTCTTTAAAGGAATAACCTGGGGATGCTTTTTTTCCCCCTTCTTTTAAAGTTTCTAGCATTCTGTGCTGCATTTGTAATTAATACAATTGCCAAGACCAAAAGTGGAAGAGGGCTAGGGAGAGTGATTTATGTGAATAATGTGCACTGTATGTTGAAAAAATGACACTCATTCTAACAGATTCTCAGGTGCTAATATACAGAAAGCAGACAGGGTTAACATGCTACAGCCAGAGGAAAGTGTGTTAGTTGGGTAGAAAAAAAGAATTCAAGTATTGTAGCAAACTTTTACTGTTGTTGCAATAGAAGAGAAGGGAAATATCAAAAGTATTTATTAATTTGACATCATAATTTCAAAATGGGATAGAGAGAAGACTGCCCCCCCACCCCTGGCAAAGTGAGAAGTGTTGACAGAGAGATGATCTGCAGTCAGTAAAAGCAATAGAAGGATCCTTTGGCCTTTTCGCTGATTTAAATCTTATTTGGAAACCCATTAAATACAATTAACTTCAGACATTTAAATGTAATGCCTGAGTTAAGAGCTGAGTTACTTTAAGCACCTCTATAACCAAAGAAGATTGATAGACATGTCTGAATACAATTCAGCCTACTTAGTATCTGGACTATCCCTCTGGTATTATCTCATTGTCTCCTCTGTGATAGAGAGTTTCCAGACTGAAATTCTTCAAGTAAGTGGCTAAAATGGGACAGGAAGAATTCAGGTTTAAGAAGCCAAAATAATTTTGTACAGGTGAAGAGAAGCAGGGACAAAAATATTTATGGAGCTAGCTTTACAGGGACTGAACATGGTGTAGCCCTGTGTATTTGTCTTAGTTTACCTGTAGTTTGATAGCATGTGTTGCTGTAGTGTCTAAGGAATTTTCTTTCAACTGATTTCTTCATAAAAAAGTAAAGGAGGCTGATCTACTCTTCAAGTGTCCACAAAATTATTCTAGAAAATGAACTTATAGGTAAAGATGCAGTCGCCCTATTCCAATAATCAGGAAAAGTATCAATATGGCAATGTGCAGTGATCCCTTTCACTTGTTGAACGCAAAAGTACCGGATCTCACATGTCCTTTAAATGTACCTCTTGGAAAGTGCTGAGGAGACTGTAAAATAAGCTTAAGATGTAATAAGTACAGAGTTAAGGGAGAGTTAAATTTAGGTTGTCAGAGAGAAAATGTAGATGAATGAATCAAAATTTTTCTGAATGTTATGAAGAGAAGTTAGAGAGAACTTCAGGATCTGCATGCAACACTGAGAAGATGAATGATTAAATTTTAATGCATTGAGGACTGAGAACAATTTCAGAAAAGGATTGCCAAAACAAACAAGGAAGGTTTTGTTTTAAGGGAAAGAGAGCTTTATGTAAGCAGAATCACACATTTTGTGTTATGAATTAAAGGAAAACCTTGAGGTTCCACTAAACTTTGCCTAAAGTCTCAGTAGAAGCCTCTGTTCAGTGTATAGTACTAGGCAGAACAACAACAGATTAGGTGTACTGTGAACAGGGTAGGAAAAAACCCTAAAAATTCTCTAATGTCATTATACATATTTCAGAAAAAAATTTCATTTTAAATGCTGTGGTCAAGTCAGGTCATTCTTCCTAGAAGGAGTTATGGAAAGAGAATTGATCTAAATATAGGAGATATTTGACACATAGGGAAATAGCTTTGCCTAAAATAGACTAAAAATGTTGGGACAGTAATCAAGAAAAAGAACAAAAATGAAAGGATGTGACAAACTGGTGAATTAAGAAGATAATTTGGGTGTTCCCTTTTCATTATAAAAGATCAAAAGGAATTGAGCTGAATTGAGAGTAGTGCATATAAATCTGATAGGAGGGTGTTTCAAGTTGCTGTGTTTTCAGTTGCTATCCACTACATTACATGCTTGAGATTTCCTTTAACACCAGTGCTGTTCCCTGCTGGCAGAAGCCCCATTCTAATCTAGTAGGGCGTTTGGTTTCAACAGTAGATACCTGAATCTCGATTACAATAATGATGCGTCAGTGTTACCTGATGGCTATGGCTTAGACTGTGTAACATGAGTTAATGCTTTCCATCTATTTTCCAGAGGACTGCACCACAACTCTTATCTTTCTTCATAGTCTCTGGGGGAAGGCTAACAACTGCTGAAATTGAGCAACAGTGCTACTCCTTTTACCTGGGGATGCCATTCCTTTGCTGTAGGTTAGAAATCCTCTAGTAGATTCTAGTTTCTGCAGTAGCCACCCAACTAAATTCATGCTGACTACATCCAATGGTGAGGAAAAAAAAAGTTAAAAATTAATTGAAAATACAGATCTGCTAGCCAGAATAACTGAGGCCACTTTTTTTTTGCTTCAGTGGAGCTTAACCTTGATTTGGTGGCATTGTGCAGAACAGTCTTGTTAAGCACAGCGGAAACAGGCTAAAAGTATGTGGCAGATACATGGCCCAAAATACCAGTGCTGGTTTGTTGCTTTTAAAGTACTCAAAAACATATTCTGGGAAAGTGCTGAATGTCTGAGGAATAAGTTTGCCATTAGAAAGGAAGAAACAGGAAAACATAAGGATGTGGAAAAGCACAACAGCAATTGAAAGCACTTCCATTCTCTTTTAAAATGCATTGTAGGATGTTAAACAGGCTGGATGCAAAGCATTCCTGTAAACTAGGGGCTGTGGGCTGCCACTGTGTAGCAGACATACAGAAAATGTGTATGGCTGAGTAGGAAATGGCTTTCTTAGGCGTAGAGATGAACAAAAACTCCCAAGTTTGTGAACAGTAAATGAAGAAGATTCCATATGTGGTCAAAGTATAAAATATTCAGTCTGAATAAGTGTTACACATGCTGGCTTGTTATGTTAATGGATAGTTATTGTACCATACGTAGCTCTGCTAGAGAAGATAAATACCTGAAATTGAAACATTCTTCTGTGCCAATTTCTTTTCAGAGATACTTAGAAACAGCAATGGAACACGTTTGCAACAAGATTTTATATAACTTCATATTCATATAACCTCATTGAAAGACGCAGTCCTTCTCCCCTTGGGAAAAATGAAATCTGAAAATTGATTCAAGTTATTCTGGAGTTAACTCGGAGATTAAGATTCTGAAATGTTGCTGGAATAGTCTACATGAGTAAAAATGCATTAAAGGTTACTAAGCTTTACTTTGGCCAGAAAGCAGGATGGAGGAGGGGGACGGAAATAATTTGGTTCTGGGTGAAAAAGGAAGGCAGACATTTTGGTGAATAGCTTTTTAAAAAGCTTTGATGGCTAAAAGACAGATTTTCAAGTACAAAAGAAATACCATTTAGGTTAGATGAGTATTAGTTATAGCTATTTTAGGATGAACTAATGCAGTTTTTGAAGTGAGACAGGACTACTGTTTGCATGTTGCTTTTTAAAGAGGCAGGAACATGAAAGGAAACTTCAGTGTCTGCCTCAACGGGGAATGCTTAGGATCATGTTGTCTGTGAGCACTCTTCCTTCCCTGTTGTTTGTCTGAAAGCCAAGTGTTTTCTGCATGTTTGAGCCTGAACGATATGACGGTAGGAGGTACAGAAATGCGTGGTTGCTGGTAAGTGAGTGGTGTTCTTCCTGAGGTAAGGTGAAAGGTTGGCTGTATATGTTTTTCTCTGCCAGTCCTCACCTACCAAAGACTTCTAAGTGAACATGGCATCTGCCTCCCACATAAGTCTACTAGTCTGTCTGATTTTATCCAAAGTGATCTCTCAGTAGTCCATGTGGGGTGTTGATGCTGGAGGTCCTGTAAAATCAAACTCTGAAGAGAAAGTGCAGATTTGTTGCTTGATTCTTTACTCTATCATTTTTCCAATAGTTTGAGTTTTAACTCTCTTGTCTTCATGCTCTTTGTTCTTACACTCTGAGAAAATTAATTGTATTGAGCTAAAAAAACAGGATAAGAATGTGGTGTGGGAAGTGGATGGTCCAATTAGACTATGCACTATGTGGGGAGAGTTGTGCCATAGGAGTGGATGGTCCAATTAGACTATGCACAAAAGTTTGGTATTTATATCTTTTACCATCGCCTGATCAAGGTGCCTGACATTTAAAGTGAAAAGCATAACAAAGCTGCTTCACCTACAAAATATATGAGGTACCATGTCTCACCTTTTAAATGTTAACAGTGGCACTTTAGACAGTTATTACCCTGTTCTGTCTCTATGTAAAATGTGCACTCACACTACATTTAAGGCTAAGGATCTCTGGAGCAACAAATGCCTTATTGTGCGATTATACCTGATTATTTGTGCAGACTGTTAGCCTAGGAAAGCAGTTCAGACTTAGCTGTAATGGGTGGGATGAACAGCTTGATACCCTGTTTTCACAACTACTTAATTATCCTAACCGGTTTGGTTCATTGCAGTCCCCCATTTGTGCTTATATTGACTTTTGAGGTAATCGAATACATTATTTTACAAACTCCAGAAGCCTTTAAGACAGAATAACGAATGGATCATTGACTAAACTGCAGTCAATAGGCTATTATAATTTCCCTTAATACAGCAATATTGAAGAGTTCTACTTCATTTGAAAGATTACAGTTACTGAGCAGTAACTGCAAAAATAAAAGAGAGAGAAAGCCACTCGGATCATCTTAAAATAAGGAGACGACATGAAAAATTATAGCTGTGAAAAGACTAAGAAAGTAGTTTTCAAAGTCAGTTTAAGTTAAAAGGTAGTTGACTTTCTCATCCAAGAGTAACACTGATTCTGCTGCCATTTATTTGGGATGGGCAAAATCCTCTTGCCTAGGTTTTGGTGCTCTCAAACATTGTTAATTCACAAGTTTTCTTCTGAGGCCAGCACCACTGTATTAACATTTCAGTTAACATTCCATATGACCAAGAGTAGGAGGTGGGGATAGTCTGTCTAACATGGACACTAACAATGTCCTTAAAACGGAACTCTCAGAAACTGCTGTTCTGCAAAATTTCTTTCCAAATAACCCCTACTGAGCTATCATTTGATGTATTACGGTTTCAGTAAGTTTGAACAAGTACTGAGAGTCTTGGCAGAAAAAAGGAAAAACTATTATGGCCCACTGGAATGATGCAAAAAACCCTGTTAGTGTAGCTATTGTAGAACAGATAAAATCAGATCTCATTTTTGGAAGACTCTCCTTTTGGAAAAACTCTGAATAGTCACAGAGAAATGATACATGAAATGAAGGAAGTTATTAAAGAGCTTCCACATACAGAGGAACTTGTTAAAAGAAGGTGGTTATTGATTTTGTGATTACTGGGGAGCATTCAGACTAAATGACTCCTGTGAGTGTAGTCAGATAGATAAATGTCTGTATGCCATCAGTTGGACCTGCCATTAACTGAGTTTGCAATTAATGGAAGGCCACTTATTGAAACCAGATCTGTTGAGGATTGCATGGAAACATAAAAACCAAGGAAGTTATCATAGTTTTAATCTGATAAAGTAAAAATAAAGTATTTACAAAGTATGCAGTTGTGGGTGTGTAGGAATGTTTGGGTGTTCTGCTTTATAAAATATTCCAAATTTTTTGTGGTGAGTTTTCTGGGTAGCTAACACAGTAGTAGTGAGATAATTACAGAAGCAGGTGTAACTTCAAATAAAAGACAAAGTTGATAAATAATGTGAGTGGGTGAGAAAAAAGGGAAATGATCTAGAGACTGAAATGTAGCTCACTTGCAGCAGGGAAACAGGGCAGCAAGCCTTGCCCTGCAGAGCAGCCGCTCCCCAGGCTGCTCTGGGGGTACCTTGGACACCTGCTATGGCCAGGGGGGAGCAACCTCCAGCAGAGCCAGCCAAGGGTGGAAGTGCTGTGGCGAACTCAAGAAGACAAATGACATGCTCATTGAGCTGAAGGAATGGGCCTTCCATTAGTGGATACATTACTTCCAACTGACGATGGATGGCTTCATGCTATGCATGAAAATGGTGCAGGGAAAAAAAAAAAAACAACCTCGGGAAGGATAATTCACAAGACAGTGTTAAGAAAAAGAACCAAGGGATATGTTAAATGAAGCCAATATCAGTGAGCAAATGTATCAAAGCTCAGTAAGCTATGTGGTACCACTCTTCTCCCACCATGAGGTAAATGACAAGATAGTGGCAAAATATGAGATTTATTTTAATGAAGTGTTCTCTGAGACAGCCTTAGTGCTGCAGAAAACAGAACGTAAGGAGGAAGGGCCAAGTTCCTCAGTGTTTAACCAGCATTCACTTTAGGCTTATGTTAACCAGATGTCCGTGAGGTAGAATTTAACCAAACTTCTAAAACATTAGATATCAAATGATGGTGTTTTGTGCAGTATTTATGCATTTTAATGCATATAATTATAAAATGTGAACTCCTCAGGAAGCAGCTGCAAAACTTGTGTTTCAACATATCTATCTGATTTCCTCTTGAGGGTACTTTCAGGGTGAGAATGGATATAATTGATAATGACTTTGAAGAGATGACAATAACAGCCTTCAGAGGATAATGCATTCTTCAACCATCAAGATTTTAAGGCTGGTTGTTTTAGAGAGACTAAGGAGCTAGGCTTCCACTTGCGACTCAGGTACTTAATTTCTTTTAAGTGCTTCGCAACTTCTAGCACAGAAGTATAAGGAAACATACCCTCAGGGTTCTGTATGCTCCCAAAATAAATGCAAATAGATGCAGACATGGCTGGAATAGTTGTTTTTTTATGTGAAGACTTGTTTTATACTGTTCAGAAAATAAATGTGTGTAGATGGTCCACCTGATTTTATATATGTTAGTAAAATCAGTATTGCACCAAACGTGAGCATTTTTAATGCATGCATTTTGCTGAATCTCAGGTGTCCCTCAGGGTTTTGTTACTCTTCAGTTTCAGGAATGTTTGTTTATCTTTGACTTATCAGGTCCAGAAACAGCTGTGTTCCCTTTGCCTCGCAATGCTGATTTCTTTCCTTGCCTTTTCTTCTTCTCCTTGCCTTATTTTTGTGTTTACATGTTCTAAATATTCAGTCTGAGATATGTTTCATACTAACACTGAATCATCAGGATTAAGGTGTATCATTTGGTATTCAACCATATGTGGAAAAAATGTGTAAACAAATATACCTGTCTTTGTGTGTACTATTTGAATGTTGTACTTCAGGCACAATTTTGGCTATTTCCCCTTACTCACCTTCACACATGTCCACACATTTACGTACATATAGTCCTATAGTTGCACAGGTAAAACCTACTTTAGATCTGATCTAAGCAATAATAAAGCCTACTTGGGCACAGTTGAGACTAGTTTACATTTAGCATCTCACTAGTGAATCTGCGTGGCTTTTGCAGTAGAATTATTCTGGTTTGTTCAGGGTGTAGGAAATTACGGGTGTAATGGTCTGTAACCATCAAGGCAGCTGCACTTTAAAAAGACAGGGTGAATCTACTGCTATAAATAATTTTTTTAGAATCTTCCTGTAAAGTAACCTTCTGAGTAACCTTTTGAACTCACAGTTGAGGGAGTCCTGAAGGTTGCTTCCCATATAAGACACAAAAAATAGCTCTGGCTAGACGTATGTGTCACCTCCAAAAAAAATGTGCTGTTCTCGTAATCTAATCTAATCAGATTAGATTTCAAAACCAGAATAGTTTAGAAGAAGAAGCAGACTAGTACTTTGATGCACATTTTTTATTGCCAGCACTGACTGTGTTGTTAATGCTGCTCAGGTGCATAACCACAGGACATGGAGCCTGCTTCATTCAGAGAACTGTTGTCTTTGAAGAATGTGTTTCTTGTTCCTGGCAGCAAGAGCTGAGGAAGGCTGAGAGAGAAATGTTTGCCCTATTAACTAGTATCATAATAAATAGGGAGCCTGGCTAGAGCTTCAGAAACTAGTAAGTGTTATTAATGAGGTGCTTATAATCCATTGCTTGTAACACCCATTTGAATCAATGAAAGTAGTTTCTAATCCAGATCATGTGCTGCCTTGAAGGGAATTCTGGTGTAACAAGGGAAAGAGGTGCAAATTTAGAAAGTTTTTTTTCTTTTCTCCCCAAGCCAAACTACTTTTCTTAACGCGAACTAAAGACCTTGGAGATTTAACATAATTTCTGAGCATTGCAGCATGTTTTTCATCCTCCTTCCTTCTTTTTTTTTCTGTTATTATTCACCCATTCAGTTTTCATTATCCTTGTCTTCCTTCTTTTCAGCTCATGGATCATCTTCCATTTATCTTTACTGAATTCAACTTTCATGTTAATGGCCTACCTATGTGAAACAAATCTGTAACCTCATCACCTTCTTGAGTCTAGAAACCACGGTTCAGCTCTTCCATAATCCAAAAGGACTGTGCCCAGCAACAGGACAAGGGGCAACGGGCACAAACTGGAGCACAGGAAGTTCCACCTGAACATGAGGAGAAACTTCTTTACCTTGAGGGTGGCAGAGCACTGGAACAGGCTGCCCAGGGAGGTTGTGGAGTCTCCTCCTCTGGAGATATTCAAAACCTGCCTCGATGCAGTCCTGCAGGATGTGCAACCTGCTCCAGGAGAACCTGCTTTAGCAGGGAGGTTGGACTAGATTATCTCCAGAGGTCCCTTCCAACCCCTACCATTCTGTGATTCTGTGACTGCCCAGTGACTTTGAGGCAGGCTTCACCTCTCATCGCAGTGAACAAGGCTCAAGCAACTTTACTGCAGAGTTTAAACATTTCAAATGGGAGAAAGTACTGCTGACTCCTTAATGTTTTTTTTTTTTTTAAAGACAGGCAAATTCACAGTGGAATTAAATCACAATATTTTTACAGTGAAGATGATTAAGCACTGGGAAAAAAACATCCAAGGGAATAGTGATTTCTTCATGTACTGCCTCCAATTCAACTTTGGACATTTTTCTAGGAGAGAAGTTAAGCACAAATTATCATCTTAGAACGTGGGTTCTAAGCAAAATATAAAATCTTGGGACACAAGGGTGGTCACAGCAGATGACTTAAGCATCTTCTCTGGCCCTAAACTCTGTATCAGATATTAAAGTCTATTAATTCTGAATTGATCACTGATATTTTATGTGTCTTCATTAGCTTTTGCTGTACCTTAACATAAATCTTCCAGTGGGCTATATACCCTTTTTCTCCTTTCTTGGTCAATGGCTGTGTTCACAGTATAAATATTAGCTTCTCTGATCACCTTGTATGAAAACCCACACTCTTGTCAATAACCTACTGATGTGGCTTGTGACAGCAGAAAGTTTAAATAGCATAGGGGATATTTTTGTGGCAACATGTTCAATTTCTTCTAAGACTGCTGTTGTCCTCTGGGGAATCTCTTTGAGGAAACTCAGATATAAATAGCTTTTTAGTTGTTTGATATTGTTAATAGCAAGAGACATTCAAGGTACCCATATTGTTTCCTTGAGTGATTTTACAGTGATGAAATGAAGGAAAATTTGTGATGATCATCTTTAACAGTCAAAAAGAGTACCAGTCAAGAGCACTCCAACTGGTTGAGACTTGGGGAGAGGGAAGTTATAGTTGACAGCAAAATTTTTCTTTTGCATGCAGTTCTGTAAAGGCCCATGCATGCCACAATCCTGCATGCTATCATTTTCAGATGCAGATTTTTTAGGACTTCCTAGAACTGACACAAGGGCTCTTCCTCAAGAGCTGCATCTGGAACATAGTCTGCAAAGAATTAACCAGCTCATTTGCCAGGAAAAAAAGCAGGCAATGTTCAAAGAGAAAGGCTGGACAGAAAATTGCATTCTTTTTCCCAACTGTTCATCTATTTTTCTGAATACTTTAAACTGTAGTGGATGAAAGAGCCATAGAATGATACAAATATCATGCGTGACTAATAAAATAAATGCTCAGAAATCCCTGCGCAGATATTCATACGTTGGAAGAAGGGAGTTAAAAAAGTAGAGACTAATACCCTCACAGCCAAAACAACCTAGTGTATATTCTTGCCTCAGAGAAGGGATAATAGAAAAGCAGGCTCCAAGAGGGCCAGGGGAGGGATCCCACATGGTGAATTAGGATATTCCTGCAGAGGTTAAATGTGGTAAAGGACATAGTTAGGGAACAAGGTGTGGACTCTGGCAATTTATGTGAATGGCCATAATGAAGTTTCTGCAGACAGGGTGTACCCACGGTTTGGATACTTCTGAAAGTTTGTCATGACTGTTGCTACAGATTTTCTAAGGGACTCTGGAATGTTCTGCAGAACTCTTCCTTGCCTTTTGTGTTTGATACGATAATGTTGCAAAAAGACTGCAAACTGTTCCTATTAGCAAGTCCTATAGTATACTTATTATAGTAATGGAAATTACTCTTGAAATACAGTCAGCAGTAGAGTATAAATGACTGTGAGAATGAGTTAATCAGCTGTCTTTGTTAAATGTTTTTCCATGTGTGGTGGTTAATGCACTTTCCCCTGATTTGCAGTTACTGTCATCATTGCTATATGTGATTGATCTGTCTGCCTTCACACATTTGGAATCTGACACTGACACTAATAAACAGCTTAAAGTCAGTGAGAATAATTTCAGAAGGGACTCCAGAAATTGTAGGGGCCTATTTTTTTCCCCCAAATTGCAGCTTTGTTTCCTGGGAAGGGTGACACAGCTTTGACAGTTTGCATTTTGTTTTGGCATGCAAGTATTTTAGACAGGTCTGTTAACTGGAGTTAGCTGTAGAAATCAGGAAAAATGAAATAAAACTGGGCCCTCTCCCCAGCCCTAACAGTTATGAAGTATAAAATGAGATGTCCTGTACAGGAGCTAGTTTTACAAGGCTTGTTACAAGTTTGCTGGTCATTATTGATTTAAAGACATAATGCAAAATATAGCGCTCTTATAATTTAATTGTTGTGAGGGGATACAGACTAGGTATGGAATCGTTCCACCATTTATGTCTCTATCCTCTCTTGCTATTTTGTGGGGAGCCTTCAGGACATGAGGAGAAGGTTAGCTTTGTTTTAACTGAAAAGACGCAGAATGATTTGTCATGTTAGGCATGGGTTACACCCACCGCCTCTGTCTGCTTCGTTTTGCTGTGTTGTGTGGTGCTTTGGAAGGAGAAGGAGGTAATAAGATTTGCTTTTTAAAAAAGAACTAGAATCAGCATAGAAAGTAAAGCAGTATCAGAAGTGATATTTTACAGGATATCTCTTCTCTCAGCCTTCCTTCTTTAGATAGTTTCAGAGAAAAAGCACAAGTGAGATGTGAGAGCACTTGTTAGTGAGGATAGCTTGTATTGCTGAGCTGTTCAAAATGGTTGAGGTTGCCAGGGATGTCTGGAGATCATCTGGTCCAAGCCCTGCTGCTCAAGCAGGGACACCTATAGCAGGCTGCCTAGGACCATATCTGTTCCTGGATATCTGCAAGGATGGAAACTCCACAGCTTCCCCAGGCAACCTGTGCCAGCGTTTGGTCACCCTCACAGTAAAAAAGTGTTTTCTGATGGAGCCTCCCGTGTTTCAGTTTGTGCCCTTTGCCTCCGATCCTGTCGCTGTGCACCACTGAAAAGCCTGTTTCCACCTTCTTTACACCATTTAGGTATCTATACACATTGGTAAGATCCCCCTGAGCCTTCTTTTCTCCAGCTCCCTCAGCCTCTCCTTGTACAGGAGGTGCTCCAGTTCCTTCATCATCTTTGTGGCCCTTCATTGGACTCTCTCCAGTATGTCCATGTCTCTCTTGTATGGTTTCTACCAATGTATACAGACATGCTTGTGGTGTCATTTCCCAAAGAGGACAATGACTGCTATAGTGTTGAATTGGTTTTACTGAGAAGTGGAAAGTTTTAAAAATATTGGCTGTGGCTCTTTTTATTTAATCTATATGGGAATATCACTGTACACTGTTCAGCTGTATGTCCAGTCATATAAGCTATAATGTAGAATGTGTGTTTTCATATCATGACTTCACTAGGGTGAAGTGAGATGCTGTTGCAATAACATTGCTGTAAATATATGTGTTCCTGAAAACCCTTTTAAAAAATGACCTTTACTAGGCAAAAGGTGAAGTTTATGTCCTATTATTTCAAAGCCTTTTAATTTTATCTGTTGTATGCCTACTAGTATACTTGGAAATGTCAGTATCTTATTTTAAGAGATGACCAAAAGATATTTCCTCACAGATGCTGAATCTTTAAGAGAACACAACCCCTTGTTTTCTGTTTTGTAAGTATTTAATACATGAAGACTTCTTTTGTGTACATGGGCATAGTATCTGGAATCTTGAATTTGACAAGTTATCCAAAATAAATAATAATAAATTTACTGCAGTGGGCTATAACATGAAACAAGCTGCCGCAAAAACCACAGCAGAGAATTAATGAAATCAGGATGGAAATATATGTTTAGGAAATCATAAAAGAGCATCCTGACTTTCATAAAAACAGATTTACGATCAACTATTAAATCAGGCCAATACATCTGTGCTTTCACAGGGAATGTAGGGTCCCCCTTTACCTTGATTTTTTTAAAGGTTGGGCTGTTGACACCATGTGAAGAAAGAACTTGTTTGACCTTAACAGCTGATATTTTATACAGTTTTTGGTCTAAGAGAATGAATTTCATGATCTACTTTGTCTACTTTCCTTCAGACTGAGCTGGCTAAAAGCATGATTTGTCAGTGATATGCCACAACTATTCAGCACGTCTCTTCTCAGACATGACTACAAGGTCTTTTAATACCAAACAGAGTTCATAACTATCTCAGCTATAAAAGATTCCTTTATACACTGCAGCACCATTCTCAAGGGAAAAAATTGATTTTAAGAGGCACAGAAATTAAAATATTTTTTATCTCCCACTACCTGAAAAAAAATTTATTTCTAAATCAGAACTTTCCAAGTGCAATTGCCGTGTTCTAAGGTGTATGTTTTGATGAATGTGTGTGGATTAGAAAGAGAGGAAGAAAGGGTAATGGAACTAATAATCTATTGGATTATTGGTTTATGTCTGTAAAATAAAAATATGTCCCTGCAAAGAACTGTATAGGACACGGTGTATATAGTCCTTTTGATGCTTTTCTAATACTACACTGATAAAGTAATTGCAGTTGCTTATCTTGAGGCTACCATAATTTGTTATGTATTGAATTTGGCGAATGTGCTCAGCACTCTATGGGCAAAAGGGTGGATTAAAAAGTACGTGGATTATGTATTCAATTACTGAGGAAAGTCTATTTGAGGGAAAGGTCTGTTTATGAGGCATTTCCATTAAGAGGGAGATGAAGTGGTGGTCTCCGCCTCCTCTAATTTTAACAAGACATTCTCTTCAGTTTTTTGCATCCAATGACAAGAGATAAATTCTCTTGCTTCCTCTTCCTCACAAAGTAACAATATATTGTTCAACATAATCTACCATCTTTTCAACACCCATCTCTGTAGTCTGTGATATTGCCTTTTGCAGCATTTTAAGAAGCTTGTTGAGGCAATTTCTTTGTCCCAAGATTTTTGTTATATCTGTATATCTGAGAAGAGTTTCTGGGGGTCTTATTCTTGTCAGACTTCATTAAGTTATACCCCTTCATCATGTCTCATAAGGTTGTCCAGTAGTGGTTATGTGATACCTGTTATCAGTGGATGCAGCTGTCAACTGGACAATAACTTCCTTGAGCTTGGCAGGATTTTATCGTCTTCGGCTTTATTCTAGCTCATATAGTGATCTTTGGGGGAAATAGCTCTATCCTAATTCTGGTGAATTGTATCAGTGGATGTCCCATAGACAGTAAGGAAACAGAATGGGTGAAGGTAAAGTGAATAAGGTTAGGCTTTCCTTTTCAGTAGAAACCCTTCACGGTTTGAGTAGAGCATTAAGTGCTATCAGAAAGGCAAATGGACAGCAGAACTTACATGATGTCTGTTGTAATTATATGCATGAATGCAAGATACATATATCTACCTTCTTGTAATATCATTCTGTATGCATGGACATGTCTTTTTCAATGAAGATGAATTTGAATTACTAAATTAGTGCCTATTAACATAACCTGCTGTGGAGGTACTTCAAGGTACCTAAAAAGCTCTATTGTTCTGCTAAAATGTTAAAGGCTCAACAAATAGTAAAAAAATCCTCTCCAACAGATAGGTAGTTATTTTTTAGTGTAATTATCCATGCAATCAGCTTTGCAACCTGTCCATGAGATTTCTTCACGCTAACATCTTTCCATAAGTGCCAGCTGAATACTGTCAATATCAAAGGCATATTGTGTCTCAAACAATAGGCACAGATATGCCTTATTAGCAATCACAACAGGAAAAGTGACATATGTCTAATTTTCTTGTTATAATATCATTAAAAAGTATCTATACTTTCTGACTGAGAACATTTAAGTCAGTAATACGGTAGAACATGGCTTTTATTCTTCCATTCTAACGTTATTTTGCCAGGAAATGTATGAGAGACTTGAAAAACTGAGACATTTAGTTGAATAAAATCATCTACCTTTTTAAATGTTCTATTATATGAATAAATTGCTGAGGTTGTGGTGAAACTGTGAAGTCATTTGGAAATGTGGAAATCTATTAGTACAGTCTAACAAGAAAAGAAATGTGTGTTGTTTCTTTAAAGACATAAAGTTCTACATTGCAGGCGTCCTGTTTTCTTCGTTGCATCTGTGATGCAATTCGTACCAAAGAAGTTTGAATACACTTTTTATATGACACAACGGATACAGCAGAGGAAAAGTAATTAAAATGGTTGAGGCAAGTTTGCACTTATGAACCCAATTTTGAGCTCAATTAGGTCAGCGCAGTTTTGAAGCCTAGCACAGATAAAAGAGGACAATACCATTTAAGTCAGCGGAAAGGTTTGCTGGACTTTGCTGAGACACCAAGTGCACTAAAAAGGTCACTTTTCTCAATGCAGAGTGAATTGTACCAGGTTCTCTCAAGTATTTTAGTCCATTTTCTTTTCAGTTAATTAAACTTTCTATTCCTTGTAATGAATAGATGATAGAATCATAGAGTGTATTGGGTTGGAAGGGACCTCTAAAGGTCGTCTAGTCCAACCACCCTACAATAAGCAGGAACATGTTTAACTAGATCCTAGCTGTGAGTGGAAGGTGTCACTTCCTGCCTCATTGACAGACTGGACTTACAGGCTGTCATTTCTTACTGGTTGAGAAGTACTATATTACTAGTTGATTAGTCTTCCAAGGCAAATGTTAGAAGTATGAATAATTAGTTACGAAATTTCCTATTCAAAGTACTTGCAAATATTAAAAATGCCAAACTTTCCCTGACAGAATATAAACAAAATCAGCAATCCTCTGCATTTTCCATACTGTATCCTTTTCTCCCTATCTGAATGACCCAAGATCCTTCCGCCATTTCCTCTGCTTGCTTAGGATAGGGAACGGCAGACTGGTTGCACTTCCGTATTTCCAGGAAAATGCTGAGGCTAAAAAAAGAGCCATTTTTCTTTTTAATTTCTATTATTATTTGTGTGTGTCCTTCCAAATCTTGGCCTGGTTCTTGGGAAATGAATATCTGAGAATTGGTAGAGTTGATACCCTTTACTCATAAAACTGAATTATAAGACTGTATGGCTTTGGCAGGTCCTTAAATAAGCTCCTTTCATGCCAATGCTTGTCAGCCCCGAATTCTAACATCTCCAGTTTTCGTGTCTTGGGCTACTTACAAACTAAGGCTGCCAATTAAATTATAACTTAATAAAATTATTATAATTTGAAACATGCTTTCTCAATAAAAGTAGAAGGTTTCAATAACAGTCAGTGTAATAATGATGGCATAAGCCAAATACTTTTAGTTACATCCATGTACAGATACTCAGCTCAGTGCAATTGGATGGAACTCGACAGGGTTACAGCAGAGCAGATCTCTTTTTCTCTAAGGTAAACTTTTTTGGGGTATATACTGTATGCACTATTAAGTCAGCCATAAATTCTCCTTTGCTGTGCTAAGTATATAACAGTCCATGCATGCTCTGCATTTTAGGTGTTTCTTGAGACTGATATTTAAAATATTTTCTCTTTTGTGCTTCATAGTTTTCAAATGTTTACATGATGGACTACCATACAGTTAATAGGCAAAAAGAGATGCTGCAAGGACAGCATCCAGAAGAGATTTTCTTTGTAAGACCAAAATCCTGTAATTTCTTATTCATACTTCAGGAAATCAATAGCTAAACAGTATTGCTTTCCTTCTTTGCTTAAACTCGTAACAATGAAATCAATTCATGGTGAGAAAAAGAAATCAGGACCTTCCAGCCTTGGAAAAAAATTGGAATTTTAGCTCCTTTTACAGTTCCAGCTGGTGCTGCTTATATGATTTGGAATGCAGCTAAATTTTATGTTTGCAAGGGTGCCATAATTCAGGTATTATGTGGAAGTTCTGTCTGTCAAATCTTTGCAGAGAGGGAGCCTTGTTATTTGGCCTCTATTAGGCATGTAATATAATCAATATAGTATAATAAAATAGTATAGTAAAACATGTAATCTGGTTCCTGGTGAGACTTCTCGGCAATCACAGTAACACAGGATCATATGTATATGTATCTCAAGGGTTCACTGCCAAGGAGCCTATAGATATACTCCAGAATATAGAAAATATCTTCAGAATAATTATTGCTGTAGACTTATGCCAAGAAGATTGTAGATTCCTTCTTTAGTGTGGTTCCTCCCACTTCATATATTACAGTGGAAGCTACATGCTAGCGTATTTGCTTACAGTATGGGAAGAAGAGCAAAGAAACCTTAATTAGGTCACTTTTTAAGTGTCACATCTTTGTTGGTTTTCTTCCAGAATTGCAAAACCAAGCTAACATTGCTTATGTTCTTAAGACCATTATCTGTCCAAAGTGCAAAGGAAAGCTAGTGTTACTCTACACGGAGTCCTTGCTATTGCCTGGTTAGCTCACCTCAGCAGCCTGGGTGTTCAGCCCTCACAATGAAGTTATGAAATCCTTGCTGCAGTTGCAGAGCACCTTCGGAATACCATCAGTGCAAGTCCTGCTGAGCCACTTCTGTTTCTTGCAAACAGCTGTATTGCAGCTAAATTGATTAGGAATGTATTGGGACCACTGAGAGGAGGGGCTTGTCTCTCATGACCACAGGCTTAGTGATAAGTGTAGCAGCAGCAAGTATACTGCCACTCTGATCCTAGCAATAGCATCCTTTATCACAGTCCTAGACTGATAAATAAAAGCTTTTCTAACAGACATTTCTGCTCACCTTTAAAGATTTTTACTAGATGTTTTGGAAGCATGGGAAATAGGAACTACAGAAGGTCATTTGGTAATCAATATACCTTAAGCAGATCTCAGCATTGCAATTAACGTGTTATTGTACAAATCAAATGAAGATGATCTGTTCAGTCACAGCACCGGCTCTGGACAACCACCACAGAGAAAATGCCTGAGATTTATACAATGTTTAAATGAGAAGAAAGTGAGTCAAAACACTGGGGTCTTTTCAACATGTTATTAGTCAATTCACTAGTCAGATGGCATTCAATCTAGATGAAAGGAATCAATGATACATTTAATTAGAAGGTTATTGCTTTTGTGAGAGGACTGGTAGAAGGAATTACAATTCTCAAAAGGTTTGTTCAGTGTTCTTCATAGGGCACACCGTGCCTCTTTATATACTGAAGTCATACAAATGAAGGCATGTTTCCTTCAAATGCAGGTAATTGTGTATCTGTGCAGCTAAGTAAGTGACCTGATTTTAAGAGGTGCTGGGTGCTGACTTCTTTTGAAGTTTGCAGGTCTTCACTGCCTGTGGAAAGTAGGCCACTTATATAAATGCCTAAATATAGATTTTGGTGCTTAACTTTAGTCTGCCAAGCTTGACAATTTTGGCTTTAATAAATAAAACAGACCTTCTAAGCTGAAAGTATGTCAGTAAACTTGGCTTTAGCTAGACAAACATTGACTGGATTACAGCAACAAAATGTGCACCTTTTGGGTCTGTTCCACAAATACCGAGTGCCTTGAAAAAAATCCCAGCAAAAAGAGATGAGTGAATTCTGAAGCTAAACTCTAGGCATAAACAAACACTGGCTTTTTCACCATGTTGGCCATTACGCAGGAAAATGTTTTGATGGACTACCAATGGACATTTGTTTGTATCGTATTTATACACCTATCTCAGAGCATAATAACCAGAGACTAACATGCAGTCAAATATGTAGCTTTATAAACTATATCCTTGCCAATTTTACCACTCTTTATACCTGATAGGTTACTCAAAGTTAAAAAATAAAACAATTCAAGACTAGACCTACAGCTGCTGTGAATCCATGTGCTTCATTCACTTCAAAGAAGAGAGTATGCTGATGTAGTTCAGCTGAGCATTTGGTCTCTAGACATGAATTTACTTTACATTCAGCACCAAGAGTGAGATCTACAGGTAGTATAAGTCAAAGCAGGTCAAATGCAAGTTAGTGGAGCAATACTGATTTGTGGCAGCTGAGGAGCAAGAATTAGATTATGATGACAAAGATGTTTCTCATTACCCTTCCTAAGTACTTTTTTTTTTTTTCTTCAAAAAAAAAAAAAAAGCAAACAAACCCACATACTGAAGTAGAACAGGATGGATTTGTAACTCCTGTTTTAACAGCGAATGACTTCTTTAAGACTACTGTGTGTCTGTGACTTTATAGCTGTAAGTGAGGGAGCTGGCTCTGCTGGAGAAACAGTCTTTCAGAGTGCAGAGCAGTGTACAGGAGTATCTCAAAATGGCTTAATCCTTGGGGAAGAGGAGTGGAGGGATTTTTTTCCATAAAGTAGTGGCCAGCAGCAGCCAGAGGGACATCCTTATTGGTCTTTTTTTCCTTGGTGTGGAGTCATGGTTTCAAACTGCTGGACCCCTGACTGATGTAAATTAGGGTAGATCTGTTGAAAATGAAAGTGCTCTGTTGATTCAAGTTCACTGTAACCCTGATCTGAAATGTGCTTGTTTTAGTGCTTTTTAAGACTCATGTGAAGGTATAGTATATAGTCTTAAAAAGAGTAAGCTAACCAGAGGGTGATAGGAAGAAGTATCTAACAACTTTTACATTAAACTTATTTTCTTCTTTCATACTAGAGAAAGAATGGGATTAGATGCTTTAATACCTGACTTTTGTATTAGGCTAAGTAAAAGTCCAGGATTTACAGCACTGTATGGGGGGATCAGCTCTGAGATTTAGGAATAAGGTAAAGTATGGGAAGCTTCAGAGCTTCCTGAGGGGGGAAAAAAATCATATGGGAAATGGAATGTGATTAAGTTGTGCTTAATTGCCATCTGGAATTGAAGAGGAACTACCTTTGATTTGTCTTAAGGTACAGTACCTAGGGTTGGTAGGCTCTTGTGTTTGAGCTGACTTGTGTGTTTACAGCCTTTAGGAACTGTGACCAGTTGTACTGGGAGGTGTTCAGGGGCACAGCATTTGGACTGGAAGTCCAGTTGCCAAGATGTAGAGCCAGGCTATTACACCCTGACTAGGAGACCTTGGCTTGAAAAACTTTTTCAGATTTTACTAAAGGTTATGTGACAGATAGAAATGTGTGAAAAGGATTCTTTTTACAATCTAGTGAAACAACATAATTCAAAATATATGTTTTCCTGGCTGAAAAAATGTGGTATCTCTGGAGCTCACTCATCTGTTTATTGCAAGTATGTGCATGAGGGTAGGTCAGGGATTTTCCATTGCTATATCCTCTAGCCCTGCCAGCAGTGTGATATCTGCTGCTGGCACGGAGCCTACGGTGATCCTGACCATGGGAAGGCACTGGTAAAGCACAAAAGACCCCTCACAAACAGGAGAAACTTTGCCTTTCCTGATTATTGGCTTCAATTAATTAAAAAAAAAAAGAAAAAAAAGAATATGAAGTTTGAGTCTGGCCTGAGTACAGAGCTTTTTGGCATAGAAAGCAGGAAGCAGAGGGGAGACTTTGTACTTGGTACACATTTATGTACAAAATTCCAGGTAGCTTCAAAAGGCTTTATTACTTCATACTTTAATGCAGACATTTGGTGTTGTTGCTACAAATATTCTTGTATCTGCTTTCTGTTTAAGCTGATGGCTGCTGTAGATGCAGCCAAAGTGGCTAAGGGACTGCATGTTAACCCTGAATCCAAAGAAGCTCTGATTTCTCTTGGGAAGCAGTCACAATACAGTTCTGATCTCTGAGAGTTCTAATACACTGTCCCCAAACCCTTGGTCAGAAAAATCAGTGATATTTTCAGTGGGATTTTGGATACCTGCTTTGCAATATGGTCCCATCCTTATGAATCTGAGGAAAACCAAACAAATAACAACAGGAGTACATTATACTCATCTGACCTCTTCTATCTTTAAGAGAAATAAGGGATGATTTCAAATGGGGTTTTGGTGCAAAAATTCAGCCAGGGTGATACTCACGCAGCAGCTAGGAATTTACATGCAGATTGGGTGCAAGTGCTTTGGAAAATCATGTGCTTTGAGATACTCCTGATGTCTACATAAAAATATTTGGTTCAGCATGTGAACAATCGTTTGTTTGTTTGTTTGTTTTTAAAACACAGATGAAGAATTTCAGGAAAGGTTTGAAAGGCTTTGAAGATCTGGCTTTGGGGCAGGTTGTAAAGAGGTTTGGTAATTTTCTAAACATAGAACTCTATTTTTGTTATCTCTAAGAACAGAAAATGTACATGCATATACATATGCAATTTAAATGGCACGACTTCAAAATCCATTTGCTTCTCTGAATGGTTCTTATTGGGGGGGAAGTGTGGAGTCGGTGACCCCTTCTACTTACATCACTAATAATAATATGTTGTTGAAATGATTCTAGAGTTACCATCAAGAAAAGGGAGTTGTCACAAGTTTCCTGTAAAAGCAGTAATTGCACTGTCTGCATTCAGGGGTTTTGGTATTTGCCCACACAGTGTAATGTCCTGCTAGGAGTAACCAAACTTGTATCTTGGCTTAGAGTGGTATGACAGCCCTCAGAGGGGGTATAACAAAATACTACTGACCTTCCAAGGCTAATGAACCCTGGCTATTAATGAAGCTTGTCAGTCTGAGGGTCAGTGCTTTGCTGATGTGGTGAAACATATGCTGTATGTTTGCATGTTATATTGTATGACTTGCAGCTTTTGTTTAAAAAGTAGAAAAGAACAAAAAACAACACAGACAAAAAAAATCTGATGATTGAGTTGCAGTGTGGCTAATATAAATACCTTTTTCCTTTTCCATGCCTTGAGTCTCTTTCCTCTCTAGAAAAAATGAGATGCCAATGACTTACAGTGCAGACATCACAGCACAGTGATGCTTCTAGATATGAAGCAGCTTACTCACTACCAACTTGATGCTCTGTGGACACTCCTGCAATGTCTTTTATGCATGCCTTGGCATCACTGCACAAGCACATAGCATTCATGGAAACTTACATGTTCCTTTCAGAGCAAGAGACAGAACAAACAGTGAATTGTCCTACTAATAAATCTGTGATTTTTTTAGAAAATTCCTTCCACAGTTAAGGCTAAGCACCTGATTCAGTGTTGTTCTAAAGGATGGACCTAAGAGTGTGATTAAATACTTTCCTGAATTGATTCTACAGAGGCCAATTCAATTATTATGTTAAAAATCTATTATTGAGGCAAATACAACATAAATAGCCTCTGCAAATTGACTAGCCATGAAAAAAATTATAAACTGTTATTGCAGAAATAGGGTTGGAATTGAGATGGAGGAGATATCTACTCCGTTTTGCAGCATTGCATAGTAAAGCCCACTGCAAAGAGTGAAGGCTGATCGTGCCTTCTGCTAGCCAGGGCAGTAAGAGCCACATCCACTGTGCTGTAAATTTTCTTCATTAGTGCTAATTTTCAGTCTTAGGGAAGAACTTGACTTCTGCACATGCTTGAGGGGGAAGGAAGTGAAGCAGCAGTTCTGCTTCATTTTGAATAGGCAGTAGTCCTTTCTCACACTTCTGGGGAACATCTTATATATTTGTCTCTCAACTACCTCTCAGGTAGGGAGGCCTCAAATATAACCTCTTCTGCTCATTCTGGACTAGTTGCTGGTCTTAAATCTGGCAGCTGGGAATGAAGTCTTAGTACTGATACCTACAAGCTCTGCTAGTTTTCTTACACAGGTTTTGTCTTTTTTTTTTTTTCTTCTGCATTAAATTATATTGATCCTTTCTATAAAGAAGATATGTGCTATTGATTCAATTATCTATTTCTGCTGTGTGCAAGTGCTGAATTTGTCTAATGTAGCTATTTTTTTTCTGCTGTTCATAAAATATTTGAGTGTGGATGAGATGTTCTTTGAACTTTTTCTAATTAACCCCATATGTTGCAGGGCCTACCTATGATTGCTAACCAGTCTTTTCACAAAAATGCATCTTCTCCATCTCTTTTGATCTAAATCAAGGTGACTTGCTTTGCAGGCAGTTTCACAGTAGAATTGCAGATTAGGGTAAGATGATTTGCTTTTTATAAAGTAACCCTCTTATTTTATTTCTTCTTCTTCTTTTTTTTTTTTTTTTTTTTTTTTTTTTTTTGTTAAAGCGAGCCTCTTCTTTGTAATTGTCAATCTCAAGTAGTATCTTAACATTAATATTCTACTTCTGTTGATTGCTAAAAGGCCCAAAACTATTTGGTACCAGCAAGGAGAAATACATGTGTTGGGGACAGGAACAGCAAGAGCTCCTTTCCTGAGTAAAGCTGTGAGAAGAAATCATAATGGGACCTGCCAACATTTTAGTTGATAGAACACCAAAAAAAAGTCCATTCTTTACCACTTGGGTCACTTAAAAACAAAACGAAACAAAACAAAACCAAACCAACCAACAACCTAAAAAAACCCCAAACCACACCCAAATATGCAAACAAAAAAACAAACCTGAAAGTGATAGAGAGTTCATTAAATAGTGATTTATCTTAAACCAAACAAAAACCTATCAGTCTTGCCTTATCACAGATCCACAATAATTCCTAGTCTATTTGGTTTCTACCAAGGGAAAAGTTTTTCTGCTAAGGTCACTCTGAGTCGATCTGACTATGGGTCACCTAGTTGATTGTAGTCCAATATATATTAAATCCTGAATCCTTTCTCCTCATTCTGCCTCATCTGTTCTTCTTGGCTACTTGAGAAAACAAGAACTTAATGACTGGAAAATAATTTTTAGCTCTTTAAGATGGTCTGTCAAGTTTAAGTTATTGGCTAATAGCATTTTTAATAGCCACTGGTTTGAGAAATAAACCTTTCTCCCACAACCCTCAAGTTTGTTATGATTTGTGGGTTGAAAAGTTCTTCAAATTTGTTATTCTTGAGCTTCTCTGAGTTCATATAACCCATCTCCTGTCTTTAGGACATGAGTAGCTTCTCTGGTTTTAGGCAAGCTGATGGTGACTTACAGTGGGAAGACGGGGTATCCTTGGTTAAGCAGTATAAACAAATTATGAAGAAGTGAAGATCTAAGTATTGATTCTAGGTCACAGTCCTAGTTGTGCTTGTGTCTCAATATATGACAAGTACAAAACAATTTAGGCTTGGTTAAGCCAAACTACATTATCTTGCCTGAGCTGGGGGGCAAAGATACCAATAGGTAGTTACTATGATTCAGTTGATACAGAGCAATTTAAGCTACAAGAACTTGATTCAACAAATATGCAGCATGCTTCATGTTTTAATACAGAAGTGCTGGACATTGAGGGGAAGGGATTTTCTCACCTTTGTAGAAGAACAGATTGTGTGGAGTGGGGTGTGCTAGGCCAGCACCGCAGCTCTCCTCTTCTTTTACACTAAAGAGATTGAGTGGTGCAAAGCAGAGAAGGGTGAGGCCCAGAGATGAGTACAAAAGGTTCTCCCACCCTCCTGCATCTAAAACCAGTCTCAACAACTCCCCAGCATCTTATATTTTTTTTTTTCCTGCTCCACCCCCCCACCCCCCATTTTCTGAAGTTCTCAGAGCATTTGGATGTTCGGGATTTTCACTCGCTTTGTCAGGCCTAGCTCATAAAAGCTTTGCTCTAGAAGTACAGCTAACACAATTATCTCCCTTAATTTTCACATTAGTCGTGGAATGCTAATTAGGAAAATCTTCCAGGGTCAGTCTTTTGTTCCATGGAAGTCAACAGTCTGGGACAGGGTGACAGAGATGGTAAGAGCTTGCACACAAGCTGTAACTAAATCGAGTGTGTGTAAGTGCTTTCTTTACAGATGAGTTAATTGTATTTTCCTGGGGGAGTAGCCGAGAAATTGGCAACCTTTCACAAAAAAGTGTTTCTCATAAGTTGGCAACTTTCTTGGTGTACTGTTCAGCAGACTTCAGAGGCAGCAGCAGCTCTTGTATTGAGGGCCAACTTCTGAGAAGTTGGAGCCTGCTTCCGCCACACACCTGACTTGAAGCAGCACTGGCAGCAGTGACATGGAGAGGTCTATTCCTCTGGAGAAGGAGGGATTTGTGTCTTGGGAAGGCAGGAGGAGAAGGTCCTTTGTCTGTAGAGGAACTGTCTTTCTTGAAAAAAAAGTGGGGTGGCTCTAGGGCTTGGTCTGGTTGCAGAAACACCAAAAGCAGCCTGTGGCACTTTGCCAGTAGTTCTCTGGTATGTGTCAGGTACTGGATCTAGCGATGGTTTTAACAGGGCTCCAAACAAAGAGGCATCAGGCTAAATTTTACAATAAAACAAACTCCTTGTCTGGGGTGAAGAAAGGAGGCACTTTAGCCCAACGGCTGAAGGTTGCCTTCAGAAAAGTAAATTTTAGAATTACCACTTCATTTTCATAACATGCCTTGTCTCATCTTTGTGTAAGCTCATGTAGATGCCATGGTATTAGTTACACTCATGCTTTCAAGGTAATACCTGCAAGATATGTACTTAATCCTAGTTTCCTGGCCTTCCCTCACTGTCACAAAATAAAAATCAAACTGAAATGAACTATTAAGGTAATGAAGCTCTTGCTGTACTTATCTGATTTCAGGAGCAAAACCCCTATAGTTTATAATGATATTATTTCAGGAATGACATATTTCAGCTTCCTCTGAGTTACGCTGATACAGACCTTGTTATACTGTTGTGCACACATAGGTACCTGTTGAGCAGGTGATGCTGGAGTAGTCCCGCAGGAGCCACAGAACACTTGTGGGGCTCCATGGGGTGAGGTGGGTTGGTGGCTCAGCAGTGAGGGCAGAGCTTAACCAATAGGACTGCAGTCCATGTGCACCTTAGCCTTTGCGGTCTGGAAACTTGTCCTGAAATCCCTGTGTGAGAGCAGATGTGAGAGTAATTTAGTGGTGTGACTTATTCAGCTACTCCTATTGAAAAAAAGAAAAAGGCAAATGAAATAAAAGTCCAATTGTTCAGCCAGTTTACAATTGATTGTATTCATTGAGGGGTCAGTAATGTGTTATTACATATGCTTTTCTTGTCACAAGTCCCGTGTTAATTGCCTAGTGAAACAGCTTAAAAATTCTCACTACCTGATCTGTTCTTCATATCAGTCTCTTGAACTGATTCTCACCTGCTTATGTCTGCCCAGAGTGTTCATTTATTGCTTCCCTGATTGCACACTTTGTTTTGCTGAGACTTAATTTCTACTGGGTCTCTTAAAATAGAGCCACAGGGAAGATACAGCACAATTTGTAGCATAAAAATCTGAAATAGAAACCTGGAAAATGTTATTTCTTAGTCTAAGCTCAGCTTTATATAGTGCATATTTATATTTTACAGGATGTAATTTGGCTTCATTCTGGATCTAGAACATTTTTTTTTTTTTTAAATAAATGTATAAATATTTGCGTCAGAAGTTGCCAGATGGGAAGGGAGATTTATTTTTTTTTCTCCTTGAAGCTTTCACTCAGTAAGTAAAGATTTTATCTTTATAATTCTAAAGTAGTGATTAATGAAGGCTGCTGTAGTAGGATGAAGGGTGGCTTTGCTAAAATATCTTTGAATCCAAAACCATAAAATTTTGTTTAAATAAAACCTAAATTTTTTTTTTTATATACTATCTGTTGGTAAACTTCCTCTCTTTTGGCTGAGCCATGCCAGATGAACGTTCCTAGAATATCTGGGCCACCAGATTTTAAAAGACTTATTTCTCCTCCTGAAAGTACTGCTGTGTATTTGGAAAAGCAAAGTGAAATCAGTCAACCTGGGTTAAAATATGTAATGAGATCAGAACTGGGGCCAAACTGTAAAACCATCCAGTTAATCTCTGCGGTGATTTTAATGCACTCTGTGTATGTGTGTGTGGTTTGTTGTGTTGGGTTTTGTTTTTCCTTTTCATAAATCTGGAAGATTTAGACCCCAGTTTTTCATCCTGTGGTGGATATTCCTGTTTGTAGAAAATCTCTAGCAGCATGTTGGCTACAATGACCTGCAGTGGATCTGTCTGTTAAAAGCTTTAATTTGTATTCATTTCCTACAATTATCACGCTGTAAACTCTCCATGCAAGACAGCATTTTTGATTACATTCACCTTACTGGTTCACTGAGCGGGATGATAGGAAATTGCACATCAGACTAGTCGTTCAAGGTACAACTGCCTACCTGTCTCTTAATCAAAATTCAGCCTCCTTGTAGATTTATAATTTAAAAGCAGGCACTAAAAGTATTTTAACCCTGTTTTTAGTCATAAGACTGCTGAACCAGCAAATCCAACTGGCTGAGAAAGTCTGATCATATTCCTTAAAATAATGTGACATGCTGTCTGGGTATTGGATGGATGTACATCATGTTGAATCAACCACCGTACCTTTCAGAGAGCGTAGTGACCTCCAGTGAGAGACATTTTCCTTGCAGTTACTTTTACTAAGTGGCAAGCTCCTGCTTTAAATGGTGGACGCTGACATAGAACTGATCTCTCTCTCATCCTTTGTATCACCCATGACTCACACAGCATGAAAAATGACTGCATTATACATTTTTTATGGAAAATAATTATTTTGTAATTGCTGTCCACTGTTGTAGGACCACAGCATCCTTTTCAGAAATGCTGATGGTGCTATTTGTGTGGCTCTTAAGCAATATAGTGTTGAGCTGTCAGTGGTCTGTGGGATTTGGCAGGGAAGTGAGTGCTGCTGGCTAATGGGCTGGGAGGAGGAGCTGGCTTACATCCTCCTTGGGAGATCTGCCTCCTTAGCTGTGGTATAAATGCAAAATCAAATGGCATTCTCTGCCCCAAGCAGCTTACAGCTTCAGTAATGAATTACAGCATCATCTGGTTTTGTAACCAAATTTATGGATGGGGGGAAATGGATGCCTGGATAAATTTGCAACTTTTCTGTGTTTACTCATGAAACAAATGATAGGGTCGGGTGGAAAAAAAAGCCTTTCACAGGACTGCATACATATTCTGTAAATGAAGGCCAATAGCCCATACAAAGTACTAAGGAAATAGAAGTGACTAATTTAAGAAATAACTCGGGTAAAGACAGCATAATTTACTTATTTAAAAATAGTTACTTGAAATATATCCTCAGGCACTCTGATCGTGGTGAGAAGGAGACGCAAAGAGCCTGTGAGGGAAGGAACCACCTGTAGATCAGAGGTAGAGGCATTGCCTGTATACATTTATAACTCATTCTGATGTTTATCATAGATTTTATTTATTTAATTTTAAGCCATATGTTATATGCTTATGAATTCCAAAGAAAGCAATGCTACAAAAAGTGTTCATAGAGTGACAGTCCCAAATTAGGATCAAAACCACACTATGCTGGGTGCTGTACAAATGCATAAGCGCTGTGGCTGGGCCACAGATCTTGCACTCTACACGATGGAGATCACATTTACTGGTAATAAACATCAGAAGGGAGGGAGGGAGGGAGGGAAAGAGAAAAAAAAACGAACTAGGAAATGGAGTTCCATTGTGTGTTTGATGGTGAGGATCATTAACTGAAAACAAATTGTTTGTTCACACAGCGTGAGTGCCATGCTTGTGAACTTTATAGAGAATGACTCTGTGACAGCTGAAGAGGGGTTAGGAGATGCACATGATGTCTGTGAAATATAGCCTGCCCCACACAGCCATCTTGAATTTCATTGCAAAGTCCATAAGCACCCTATCTAAAGCTCAGGATGCTCAGCAAGAGGGCTTAGAGGGAGCTCAGTGAGGTTTGCATCAAGATCTGGCACAGAGGAACATCAGCAGTAGTCAATCTATTGATACCAGTAGATTGTTTGTGAGTAAAAACTGAAGTTAGGAGGATCAGTCCATCTGTTGCTTGTTATCAAAGCTGTAATGAGTAGTACCATGCAAGGATGACAAAATATATATATGTGTGCACGTAACAGGTGATTTTGGCATCTGTTTCTCATTTCAGTGTTTCTGTTACAATATTTTATTCTAAAAAAGGTTCTCCGCGTCCTTATGTCATCCATGTTACCTCTGAACATGCTGGGAGGCTTTATTTTTAAAGGGTTTCGAAGCATAAGAGGTTGGATTAAATATGAGAGTGTAAGCTGCCATTACTCTTGATTATTATAGCGTCTGTAAAACCTTCTTAATGGATGTGAAAAGACAGGTGGTATTGCTAATAATGTGTAACTGTAGGTATATCACAACAAACAGTTGACAAGAAGGAAAAAAATCTCAATACTTTTAGTGCCAAAGTAGGTGGAATAACTTGTGCTTTTCAGCATCCACACATGTTCAATCACTTGGGACTTGTCTAACTTCATGAATTTTCTCACATCTGTCAGATGAATCAGGAATCCAAATGCAAAAATGTGGCATTCATATACACCATGTGCGTGTCTGAATGATTCCTATTTCTCTTGTGAGGGTATGCTCATAAAATGGTTGTGTAGTTTCTGAAGTACAGAGATGAATTCTTTTTCTAATGTTGCCTCAGTAGGGAAAATAATCTAATGTGGCATGGTTATTATATTAATAATAGTAATAATGTTATTTCTACTTGTATTGTAACAGTTAGCCATTCCTAGTTCTGGAGCATGATGCATATGCCTACAGTCCAAGTATGAAACAGGCATGCAGATGGAGGACGCCTGAAAACAAGAAGGTATTGGTTAATGCAAAAGGATCTTAGGACAGAACATTGAAAGCCTAATCTTTTCAAGTTGTTAGTAGCTGTTGTGACAAAATACAATTTAAAGAGGGATTTGACGGACTATAATGAGGTACCATTCAGGTGTTTTTGGAAGACAAATGTATTGTACAGCATAAGAGAAACCACAAGGATGCTTTGCATATTTAAGAGATGGACTTTACCTGTTGTAATTATACTACTCATCCCAGTTGCATGCTCATAATCCTTATGAATCCTCTACATAACCTTAACTTTTAAAAAATCGGGGCCTCACAGTGAAGGCCTATGCAATTTGAAAATTATATGGCAGGAGTATAGCCCTGAAGTGCTCATGTGAAGATTTAAAACAACTATTATTTCTTGTTGCACAGCCTGCCTATTCTTTGTCAAAATGGCATCTAGGAAACAGTTTTTTACTGTAGTGCTCATTGGTGTTCTCTTGTCACATAAATTTCTTCAACCATTAAGATTAGTAAACCAGTATTTCTTATTTTCTCTACAATCCATTACTGGTTCTATATGACACTGCTCTTAAAGGAATTATCTACGGTAGAGACGGGATAATAACTCTAATAATTCAGATAGGCCATGGTTAGCGATACTAGCCACTAGACAGTGTCTGTTTGACAACACTATTTTCAATATTCCCTTATTGGATATTCCTCAGCTGCAATATCATCAACATGGACTATTCTGCACTAAATACCTGATAGCTCTAATGGTAGCTTAGCTGAATTTAGTGTAACAGTGAATTATGAATCAATTTATAGGCATAACTATGTGTAATTTTTCTTAAAAATTCCCTGGAGAAGATCAAGTTCAGCTATCAGTCAGGCAGTACACAGTGAAATTTGGTGAATGTTTTCAAAAGAAGCTAAGATAAATGAGTTTTTGCCATTTGTCTTTTACCTCAGAAGCTTACATTTTCTATGGCATGATGTGAGTTTGTGTATCACAGTTCGGGGGTAATCGAGGAGTTAGGAGAGTGGGTGGGGATGCAGGAAGGTGGAAGCTGTTTGCATGCTCGGTTGCCCTTCCATCACCTAGCCCTGGACAAGAACTCCCTGGCAAACTAGGACTCAGTGATCGAGCAGAAAAAACTGATTTTTGAAAGATCGATGTCTCAAACAGTAATATACATTACTGTCCTCATTTGAACACACAGGCCACAGTCTGGCTTCTGTTTGGTGAGCTAATGTTTCTTTGGGTCCCTAATGCTGAGCAACGTAATTTAGTATGTAGACCTTGTTTTCCTATTACCCCACCCCAATGATAATTCCAGCAGCTGGACTGCCTCTATTGTTTTTCCTTCGTGAATATTCATGCCTGTTGATTTCACTAGTTTCAATGCTTTCATAGGAACAAAAATCTTAATATAGTTCTGAAAGAATTTCTGTAATGCCCAATGGAAACTTGCTGTACTGCATAAACTGTTACAAGGCTTCCCATTTTTCCTTTGGATGCTTTTGGGAAGTAGTTCAGGAATGATGGAAGTGTGCTGCAGTTCACTCCATGGGCTGGAGGTCTGCATGTGAACCAGATTCATTGCAAAGATAATCTAAAACTCACAAAGTTGTAAATTACTAGGAACAAACTATCTAACATGTGGACTTGGTGGAATCTGGGTTTCTTGTGCATCAGATACTTTTTTTTTTTTAAAAAAAAAAAAAGAGAAAGTTCTGTTCTGGAGAACAGCTAACTTTAAAATCTCTCTGATACATAGAGGAAGCAAAATGGACAAAAATCCTTCTAAGAGAACCTTCTCAAGTGTGAACTTTTCATCAAGTTTAGAAAGGTGGGGCACAAAGTTCAGGAGATCATCTATATATTTGTTTCTTTTTTCTCTCTTTCTTTCTTTATTTTTTTTTTTAGTACAGCCTTGCAGTTCTGCTGTGTAAATTCTGAATAACAGCGCTGTCTACCTCAGTAATGTATTAGGAAAGTATTGCCTGGCAGAAGCTGCCATCCCTTAGGGTGTGCTGTATGTGATGTGGAAGCCCTGATGAGCCAAACAGTGGCATAGCTTTTGGATTTAAATTGAGGTCCCATCTGGAAATGACTTCCTGAATTAAGTTAATCAGACATAAGTGAGTGGAGCTAAGCTCTGGCATTACTTAGAGGTTGGGGTCCTGTCCGGCAGGAAACAGATGGGGGCTGTCTGCTTAGAAGACAAACAATGTGCCCTGATCATATTGTTTGGTTTTTACACAGTTTGCTGTGGGAACTTAGAATTTTAGCCTGCATCCATGACTATGCTATGAAAAACAGATGACTCCAGTTGGGGTATGTACAATTTAATCTTAGAAAAGGTGCACTTTCTGTTTGGTTGCACAGGCTTTGATTCTGCTGTGACCTCTCAAAACCAGGAAAATATGCATGCCATATTATCTAAATTTTTTTTTTTATTAGCCCAGACTTAAAAAAAAATAAATTAAAAAATAGACTGTAGAAGTGAAATTTCTGAATTTCAAAGTAGGTGGTTAAGGTAATACCCTGAATTTCAATAGTATAAGACTTCCAAGCCAGTCCTCTGACTTGATTTTAAAACTGCAGAGGGATACAAGGATTTCATTGTGAAACCAGGAATGTTCTGATGTCCAGTTGAAACTGAGCAGTGTCCTGGTTTGGCTGGGCTAGAGTCACAGCCCAGCCATGCTAGTCAGGCTCAAGCCAGCCAGGGCAGCTGACCTGAGTTAGCTATAGGGGTAGCCCAGACCATAATGTCATGGTCATTGTAAAGGGGGAAGGTTTGCTGAGGAATGGGAGCTCCTGTGGGATTCCTTCTGCTTCTCCCTGGTCCTGAGGACTGGATATAATTTTGGCTCAGTATAACTCTGTATATCTCTGTTGGTATTGATGTTACTCATTAAAATCTATTCTCACTTCCACCTGCAGGTCTGGTCTCCTTTTTCCTAATTCCCAACCTGGTGAGGGGTTGTTGGGTCATAGAACGACTGTTATAGTTTAGACCTGGTTGCAGCCTAAATGTAGACACAGAGACTTCACGAATTTGTGGAAATTATTTGTAACTGGTCTTAGCTTAATGTTATGAGATGCAGCTTGAAACCACATCCATTTTGTGTTCTCGTGGTTTTCATTGCACACAGTTTTTTGGTTGGTCTGGTTTTTGTGTTTGTTTTTTTTGTATTTCTTTGTTTGGTTTGGTTTGGTTTTGTGGGTTTTTTTTTTCTTGTGTGTTTTTTGTGTGTTTGTGGGGGTTTTTTTGTTTTGTTTTGTTTTGTTTTGTTTTTCCCAGCGGGCAGCTCTGGCCCTTTTTAAGCTTTTTTTTTGTGGAAGTATGCTGCTTTCTAGGACATAAGGTTGCATTCTGAGGCTAAACCATTAGGCAGCCTTACTGGATATATAGAACTTATTCTTTATTCCTTACCTGAGCTACATTAGACTTTCATCAATGCATATTGTCTTGTCATAGAGACAGTAGTTAAGCTTCTCAAAGTGGCTTGATTTGAAATAATTTTTACTAGCACTGCACATAATGGATATTACATTCTTAATGGAACAGGGGTTCACCCAAACACTCAGATAACATCTGACAATCAGTTTATACCTCAAAGGGGAAAGACAAGTAGTCTTTCCTATGGCTGCTGTTTAAGAAAAAGATTCTTCTTCCACCAGTTTTCAGACCTCATGAAGATTTCATCCAAGATCAAGAAAGTTAAACTCGTACCACACATACCAAGCAGTGAAAGAGTCATTATCCTTCAGCCTCAGACACTAATGAATTTCTCAGACATGGCCATTTTTTGAATTCCAGTGGAAAGGTTGTTTCCTTAAGAATACCAGAACAAATACTGTATGGATTCAATTTGACTATTGCTGACTGTTACTGTCAGCTGGGTGTCTTTCAGCAACATAACATCATTGCATGGAAGTAATGTAAAGGAGGTCCAGTTGTCATGCTACAGTCTTGGCAAATGCCTCCCTGCCTCTAGCCAAGCTTCTACTGACATCTCTGCTTTATGTATCACTTTATGTATTGCTTAATGTATCGCTTTATGTATTGCTTCATGCTGTTTCTCTCCATCAAATCCCATTTTCTTCCCATCCTCCTTCTCAGGCAAGTTCAGTCCAGATATAGGGTTGGAATTTCTTCAACGATAAGCATGTAATTTGGGAGGCTAATAATTGAGTCCAATCTCACATCTTCAGCAAGGACCATCCTGGGCCTTGGCTTGGAACTGCCTTGTACTATGTGAAAATCTAGGTGCTGCTTGTCCGTTGGTTGCTCTGTGTATGTGTGTGTTAGAGTGGCAGTGAGAATAAACTTTAGCAGCTCCCTGCTGGAGGTAGTGCTGTCCACCTATTGTCTTCCAGCCGAGTCTGTCAGTTTGTTGTGTGAGGTTGTCGTTCCCCTTCGGTCTAGTGGGCACCTAGACAAGGTAGTTCTAGCCCCAGGCTTTATGGTTGCATCTCCTCTACCTCTGACCAAGTCTGTGTTTTTCACTTATTCATTGTAAATCTGGTGCATTTTCCAGAAATAGATTAGAGAGCAATCAGACAGTCAAGCTGAAGGTCCACTTCTCTCTGTGCAGTCACACACAAGTAACAAGGCTTTCAGGACCAACATTTGGGTTTAGACTAGACATCCAGCTAGTAAGGTAGTCTAGCAATTGTCATGCTTGAATGGATTTCTTTGCAAAATAAATTGAGTTGCCAGAAGTTTGAATGCTTTTTATTCCTCTGCTTCTTTAGTTTATATCACTTATGACTTAGATTACTTTCTTTTATAATGTTTTATTATATTTTCAGCACAGTTTAAAAAAAAATTACAGGTGCATTAGAAGTTGTTAATTGATTAGTCATCCTGCCGTATTACTGAATAACATATGTAATACACCCAAAAAAGCATGTTAGAACGTTCAAAGTTATATTAATTATTTACTTTGTAAGGCAAACATTTAAGAGTTAGGATATTTAGGAATTAAAATCGCCTTGTCCATCTTCATTCATCCCCATGTTGTGCTTGTGCTAAAATAAAGTCTCAGTCACTGGGCCTTGTGATTTCATTTCCCAAGGACCCACAACTCATTTGGTGCACAACACTGACAGAGCTTGCTCAATGACTTCAGTGAATTCAGTGACAAACAGAACTCAGTTGTCCGAAGCCTAGTTTTCTCTGCATTCAGTGTGTATTTTGATGCATTCTCATAAACAGGGGATGAGCAAATATTACCCCACACTGGAAGCTGTGTGACAGAAATGCAGACAGAATAAGATCCTTATTAATCAATAGTGGGAACTCAGATGGAAACTGATCGGGTCTGACTGCTACATATACACCTGCACGTACATCCTGTGTGTGTGAGGCTCCATTGACTTTATTCACGGAGTGTCTGCAAATGAGACCTCTGGTGTGGCAAGGTAAGAAGCATATCTTTTGGGAGAATGAGACGATGTAGGCTGGCTGCGGCAGAGACACGAGCAGGATCCAGTGTTGGAACACTCACTTACTGGTGAAGCCATTTGCTGTCTTCCCACAGTCCACTGCTTCATCTGCCCCACACCTTTCAAATTCTACACTAGACAGGCAGGGTCCTTCACATGCTGTGAAATGTCTGTTCACCTCTTGTGTCAGAACACCTTGTTCCTAGTACAGAAGGCAGTAAAGATACCATGGGAGGATGTCAAGATCAAGAATTTCTTGTAATTAGTATTTATTGGAAAAAGTGTCGTGGGCAATTAAGATTGTTGTTGACTAGCTTGGCTTTGTGGATCCGGCAAATGCTGGATACATAGGCTTTGAAGCAGGCAAGAATTACTCCTCTCTGCACGCTTTTTGTAGAACTTCCTTTTTGTGGCACATTCTACTTTAGCATATAAATAAACTATAATTAGACTAATTCTCAATTATGTTCACTAACGGTTTTGTGCACAGAATTCAGATTTGTGCACAGTTTTCTTTTAGATGGGACAAAAAATTCTCTCCAGAGGCACAAATTAAGAAAAATATTTTAACTATATTTTTTTAAAAATATAATCCTTACAGATGGAAAGAGCTAAGTCCCGAAACCAGGGAACAAGACTGAGTAGAACATTCATTTTAATCATCCAGAGAGAGGAGGAGGAGGAGGACAATCCATCTATTAAAAAACATTTTCATTTTCTGAAGTATCTTATGCTAATTAGTCTTGGACAGAATCGTAGTGCTAAGATGCAAATGAGCACAAAGAAATTTAAAGATGTTCCTACTCTGCAACTGAGTTTTGGTTGAAGCTGAATCCCCTGAGGATCAGAGATTTTTATTCTCATTATAGCTTCTATTTTTGTTTTATTTAGGACTTATCTGTCAAGGCTGCTGCTTGTCAAATCTCTACTTGTGCCAGAGTTGCATTGTACAGATGGGGTGTAATAGTCCTATACTTGGTATTGTCAAACTAATGGAAAAATCTTTTTGATTTCTTAAGGATTTACTTAAAAGATTCTGCACAAGAATTTGTCCTTCCCCCCACTCTCTGAGCCCAGATGCTTCTGTCTGCTACATTACATGATATTAACAGGAAGTTAATTATGCAGATCTCCGTGGGATCCACTGGACTGAAAGGTGAGAAATGAGTGTTGGCAACCCTTTTTCTTCACTCCCTTGAGAAGGAAAGCTCATCTCTGCTTTCACAGCTGTTGCCAGATTTTAGTCCAGCTATTAGAAATAGATTTTTCTTATTTAGGTATTGTTTGAGAAGCAATCCACACTTCTAGAATCATTTTGACCTAGCTGATGTGATTTCAGCACTAGTGAGGAAATAACTCTCACTCTTTAAGCACTTGAGAAGGTAAATAAAGAGGAGTCCTTGTCAGCATGTCCTATCATGCTGTCTCTGGCATGGCTTGCATCTGGGTTCGGGTTATTCAAGGAGCTTGAATAAGGGCTCCTGCATGACAGCTACAGGGTTGGAGAGAGGATCATGATCTTACGGGTTCTCACTGAGCAGTTCCAGTGCTGTACTGGCTTTTGTGGAGGAGGTATTAATAACAGTGAAGCGGGGAGAAAAGCTAATCTTTAGGTGGCTGTTTATCTTTGTTTATTTTAACTTCCAAACAAAGCACTTTCTTTGTTCCCCTGGATATCCAGACAAGGATGAGAGAATTGTGCTAGGCTTTGGAGATTCTCTGTAAATTTTCTGAGGGAGGTGAAAGGGAAGAAGTCTCTGAAAGATCGATCTTTCTGTGTTATTCATGGCTTTTAATAGCTCATTATAGCCTCCAGAAAACAAACAAACAAACAAATAAAACCCAAACAAACCTGGAGGATTCTCAGTGGTTTTTGCAGGTGTCCCTTCAAGGATTTTAAAATGAGAAAAATATTCCCTATTTACTTGGGGCTAAGAATGATTCATCCACTAGGGTTCCGGGGCAGCCTGACGCGCTGGCAGTGGAGTACTCCATGAAAAATCTGAATTTTTCATTTTCAGAATTCTTCCCATTCAAGGAAGCACACAATCTGATCATTTTAGGAGTGAAAAAGTTGGAAGAACGTATTGGTGACTGCATGCTACAGTACTTAAAATGGGATGATCATTTATGAAGGTAGATTTGATCCTTAGCTTGCCCAGCTTTCTTTCAGAAAACAGTTGTTGAGAAATCATGTGACTGCATGCAATTATTTATCTACCTTTCTCATTTTCACCAAAACCTTGTTTATAGGAGCTTCATGTAGGGTTTTTTGGCAGCAGTTTTAAAAGCAAAAATGTGTAGAAAAGTCTTACCTTGTTTAAATAAATGTCAATGCACCAATATAAAGTTCTGGGCTTTTTACAAACATTGTATATTGCTTTACTCAATAGATCCAAAAACTTAAGTTATATTAAAGTATATAATTTCTTCCATCCCCCTTCTCCCACCAAACAATTTTTCTGACTCTCATGGCAGACATAACTTGTCACTCTCCTGTCTTTCCTCCTCCCAGTGACTCTGAACATGGAAAAATTATGATTCCATACAGCTCCCATGGGCACAGGCTGGAGGAGAGTTTCAAACTTGAAGTCCTTTTTGTGGAAGTGAGGAGCTGTAATAAAGTAGAGTATCCTTTCTCGAGTGTTTACTCTGAAATAGTTCCTCACTGAGGAACCATTACCATAGCAGAGCATGAGGGTACAGCTATTATATTTCATCTATACTGCCTGGAGTTCTCATGCAAGATTATGTAAAAGGGTAATCATCAGAGACAGTAGTCAGAATCCTCTCTCTTGAAGGTATGAAACATATGAAACACTGTTCTGGTGTGATGGTTAATGGGTAATCTGTGCTGGATATTTATGTAAGATATTTCCCTGAAACCACAAGAAGTAAGCTAAAAACAGCAGGGAAAGAGCATAAATAGAAAAAGAAGCATGTATTCTGTCTGGCTGCTTATCATATCTTTGTCCTCTTAGGGTGCTCCTGGAGCATTGGTTTAGTATTTCCTTGAAAGCCCCCAAAAGTTACATATTCTTGTAAGAAAATCCTTGAATTATCACAGGTCTTCTAGGATGCTATAGAGGTAAAGATGGACATATTTTTCTTGTGCAGCCAACTTGTACTTTCTGCCAATAAAATAACTTTCCATAGGTATAACTGGACTCTTGATCTCAGCCTCCACACAGGGCAACTCTTCATTAATGTATCAGGCTGTTTGGGGTCATTAGTGGCCATCAATGCAATATTTCTTCCTGAATTATATCATGTCCTCAGCCAGATCCTAGGTTCCAGACCACATTTTCCAAGGCAACTGGAACTTGAGCTGTCATGAAGTCTCTGTGTTTTCTGGCTGTTGAATAATAGCTTCATGCTTTCTGAGCAGAGCTGTAATTAATGAGAATTTCATTATAAGTGTTAATGGAGTGAACTTTTCTTTGTACAACTCTTTGAAGACTGTTCCTGACCTATGAACAACACAAATACAGAGATAATCTTTTAAGTGGCATAAAAATAGTCCCTTTAAAGCTTACTGTACAACACTTCAAGTACTGTCATTCAAATATAGTCCAGAAGTCTGAATATTTGCAACTTTAAAACTCTATTCAGACACTTCACTGGGAATGTTTTCCGTTGTGATAACTTAAAGGATGGCCTTAAGTCCTTCTAGAGTTAGTTTTAAAGGAAGTTGCTATGCAATTTGTGCATGCAAAACAAGATGGAAGAGGAAGGGGAGATCATTACTTTTTTACTAGTGAAGCTAGCTAGTGATGTGCGCAGTATTTTCATTTGACAAGGAAGCTCCAATCTGCAGTTCTGAATGTGCCATTATCATCTTCTGAGTTTTGTCAACACCCTCTTCTCATCTTTTTTGCACTCTTGTCTGTAGATCGAGTTTTAGGAAAAAAGCAGAAAGGATGTAACATAGAAAGTGAAAGTCAAGATTAGACTGTGGTAAGGAATGAAGCAGAGTGCAGACGTTAGTACAAGCTATAGGAGGTGAGTGTGCTTATAGAACTGCAAAACAGGAAAGAATGCCATTCCATCTGTCATACATTTGTGGTTTTCATTATAGTAATGTCCAAATAAAAATAATTTTCTAAATAAGAAACCCCAAGCAAAGACATTTTCAGGAATTTGGAACCAGTTATGAAGCAGGGAAGACCTAAACCAAACTTTTCACCAAACTTACCTTCTTGAGATTTTGCCTAAACTTTAGGCCTGTCCTGCTTCATGTCTTACTCAGAACTTTGGACATAGACCTAGAAGAGATAAAAATGTTAGACAGAATCTGAACAATGTCTTGTCTTGGCATGGCTTGTATTTAAATCAGATTTAAGATTCTCACCCTCTCTCTGGAGATCCTTCTTATGTCTAGAATATCCTTCAATTATAAATTGAACTGAGCTCAAAACAGCAAGACTTTAAGAGATATTCATAGAAGGGTTTAATGCTGGTATTTCAACAGGAATATTGCCTTATTGCTGTCCTGTATGCATAATGCAAATCAACTGAAATGTGATTGTTGATATTTTCTCCTCAGCTGTATTATATTTGTTATTGATATTTACATTATTTGTCTGTATCAAAATTCTGAGATGCAGATTTTACTAACACAAGTTTCTCAGAAAGCAAATCTTGTCAAAGATGATTTTATGACTGATTTATAATCTTGGGCTATGTGAGATGTGAATTTAAACCTTATTCCTTCCTCAGACATTTTTGTTTGACATGGTTCAAGGGCTTTGACATTTCTCTTCACCTTTGTGTAAACAAACAAACAAAACCCACAACTTTTTTTTCGTGGAGAGCCTGTGAGGATCTCGCATACTCTAGAACTGCCAGCAAAACATTCATCCATTTACCAACCAAATTTTAAGGTTGCAAATTCACAGCAGAGGTACTTCTGCACCTTTCTATTCAAGGAGGTTAACAGATATGGCAGAACATATCTGACTAGTCAGATGCATTTTGAATATTAATGAGCAACTAAAATTAAAGCATCTTACACTACTTTTCATTTTTATTATTGTTGAAGAGTGGGAAACAGTAGAGGTAAAAAGTAGAATTGTAAACAGTTTACTAGGTGTTCTGCAACAGTAAACAAAGATGAGAGGGCAGAAAAGGGGCGAAAAGGGAGCTGAATTCAGTGAACAAATAACTTGCTGTGCATTACTTGCCCAGTTCTACAAAATGGCATCGTATCAACCTTGTTGGGTTACGTCTTGGCAATTCATACTGGAAGGCAGGGGGGAGCTAACTCGTAGAGAACTGATGCAATTTGTGCAGTTGTCATCCCCCAGAGTGTATATTACCACAGGAGTACCTCTGTCATGACCTCGAAGTTCTTCCTTTCTGTTCCAGATCTGTATGTCTCCTCAGAACTCCCTAATTAAGTGATACGATTTTATGAAACACAGATGTCCATTAGGGACCAGACTGAAATTACCAGAGTTGCTTTATTTGCAACCTACTTTGAATCCAGGTCTCTAGAATTGGGAAGCCAGCACTTGTGTTAACCCATATTTTACTAACCCCTTGATAATTTATCTTTAAAGCAGGCATCCTCCCTCATATCGTTGCACACCCCCCCCTTAAATTTTCTATTTATCTGAGAAACTTTGCAGAGAAGTAACAGCTCTTAGTTTGCTGGGACCAGTTTTGCATCACAGCAAACTCTAATGAAAATTAATTGGTAGTGCTACAAGAATTCACTTTCAGGCTATTGCAATTTGGATGTTTTTGCAGACTGCAGCAGGCCATAGTTTATCCATTATTTAGCACCTTCTAGTACTTGAAACTACCATCAGACATTTGCCCTCCAGGTGTCCCATCAGGTGTTCTTATAGCAGGGTAACCAAGAAAGGTAATTTGATTAACCAAACTGGATGCTACTTTGCACAGACTTCCCACTAATATCTCTGGCTGAGATGGAATTCAGCAGCTAACAAGAATAGTTAAGCATCTACCATTAAGGGTGAAGAGAAATCCTTTCATAATTTTAATTAGCTTTGCATTTCTAAAATGCTTAGGGATCACTTAAAATCCACAGATGCTTTTGAAAGAGACATGGTTCACTGCACAGACAGTCATAATATTGCCTGGTCTGAGCACAGCTGAAGAGATATGCAGCTGACGTAGCTTGGGAAGGTCACAGTTGCTGTATTTACTGGAGCTTATTATTAGCTGGAAACTCTATTTTTGCTATCAAGTGCACTTGTCAAATCCAGGCTTGTCAGAGGGCAGTGAAGAAGTGATATTCCCTGAGAAGCTGTCCTTCTTATGACCGTTCAATAGTATCCCTAAATGAAGATTTAATGTATTTTGAATGGAAAACAGAATCTGTGTTCCATCCATTTTGAGTCAGGAAAAAAACAAAAGCATAAGTGGCACTCAGCCTTCTCTCCATGGATACATTTCTGCAGAGCAGCAGGACTTTGGCAGCAGAACTCTCTTCATAAAGCAAAACGTTTTCATAAACTACAGGAGGGTTGGTGGGGTTATTTTTTTCTTTCTTTCTCTTTTTGGAAACAGAAATAACCCAGAGTGTATTCTGGGAGGTACTCACTTTAGTGATTCCTGAAATTTTCTCCTTTACTTTCCAGCTTTAATTTTATTATCTAAGTATAATTTTCTTTCCTTTCCATGTGTTGTGCATCTGCTCTACAGGCTCCAGCCAGGAGAATAACCATATGGGGACATGAAAATCTCCGCTACATTGATGCCAGAAGACAAGTTTATGTTCATTCCAAATGGCATCAAAGGCTGCTCGTCTATTTTCCCTTTATGTCCCTTCCACTGACTTAAATCTGTGGTGTTGTCTAGAACACACAAGGAAAGAAAAGGCCAGTCTGATTACAAACTGAAAAATACTCCTCATAATGCTGGAATTTGGATGATCAATTAATTTTACTTCAAAGCACTTATGCCATTGAGCATTTTCTGCTTGTTTCTATGTAAGGTAGCAATTACTGCACAAGGATCAGCTCTCCTTCTGACTGATCTCAGTACTTTTCTTCATTTCTGCTCATGACAGATTCCTTCCCCTAACCTGCATAGAAGCAATATTCTCTGTAGGAGTGAAAATCATTCAGATAAAATCTCTCCAGTGTCTGGTGCTCTCATTAGGTAAATGCCTCACCTGCTGCACTGCCCTTATTCCAGTGATGATTGGAAGTGGTATGAAAATACTATGTAGGCATTGCAAAAAATGAAAATCAACGTCAACACAGCTTGATCCAAGCTGATGCTGAGTTGCTGACTTGACCTAGGAAGGTGTAGTTACCTCATGTTGGATGCGCACGATTGCTTGTCATAAAATGAAAGGTTAAAGAAAATGATTGTGCTATCGTGGACAGAATGGCATTTGGAAAAAGTAATAATAATCAAAAGTCCTGGCTGTACTTGACTAGAAGAAGCCAAGTGCTGATTGCTTTCTAAAGGACTCAGACTGTGTAATATATACTTGTTTTTATAAATAGTTATTTGAAAGCACATGTGAACTTGCGGCAGACATGGGCTTGACCTAAAAGTCTGGCCTGAAAGAAATTTGGTATGTGGAATTGGTTTTCATGCGGCAAAATCCATTTTACTTGTAATGAATCGAAATAACCATTGCAAGAGACATGCAAGCAATACCCACCGTGCTTGCTGTCTGACATAAGGCCAGGAGCGCGGCTTGGTCTAGCATAGCTGAAAACCTCATGGCCATAGCAGCTCCGCAACATAGTGCTGGTTCCTGTGCCAGCTTGGACTGCTGAGGCTTTGTGCTGATGTTGCTCTCTGAATGATGATGGCTTTGAGAGACATCTGTAAATAGAAACTTGCCCCTAGAAATTTATTTGGATTGGGCTGGAATTGTCACTCAGACAGTGACTTCTGTCACTTACTAGCTCCCTAGGGCTGAGCTTCCTTGTAGTATTTTTCCACAGCTTGAACTGTCCTGCGCACCAGGTGTGCAGAACTTCTCTGACTTTACAGAGGAAGAGTCAATGTTCCTAAGTCATTTTAAGGAGTCAGTTTCTTTCCCATTGCTTCACAAGTTCCTGCATCTCATTCCCACTATTTTTATAGAAGTTAAATCTTCAGCACCCACTCACTCACATTTTTCCAGTGTCATTGCTTATTTGCCAGATGGAAAACACAGTTAGTCCTTACAGCCCATTAACATTGAATATCATCAAAATCTATGCAAATAAACACTTGTTCTGAAAGTAAATGCTCTTCCATAGCCCAAGTGCATCTCGGAAAGAGCAGGAGGCAGCAAAGGGAACAAATTTTTACCCACAGCATCAGCCCTTTGCTGTGTGATGGTGTTACCCTCTGTGAGAGGCAGCAGCCGGCACGCCTTCTCAGGGAGTTACAGGCAGGTCTCTGTGGCTGCATTATACTACGTGTGCAGGGTATCAATACAGATACAAGATAGTCTCTGTCTGTGTAATATTAGGCAAGTGGCAATGTGTAAAGCACATAACTTATCCAACCTTAGAAATACGTATAACCATAATCTTTTTCTATGGAAAAGCCTGTCATTTCAGCCTTTGTTCATCTGTGATACAGCTCAGTCCAGAACTGGGAAAGTGTAGTGCTTGTGAATCATAACTAATAAAACCAGGACTGGATGTAGCCTCCTTGTTGATGTGACCTCTGCAGCAGGAACTTGCTGTGCTGGTCCAGTGAGAGGATGGATGTCCTCCTATTTTTATTTATTCCCTTTCCTCCTTCTGTAAATCCCCTGCTGGACTGCAGCTGAGGCTGGGAGGTGAGTTGTTGAAGTACGGTTGTTAATTAAGGATGAGGTAGCCGTTCTAGATCAGATGTGCACAGCTCTCTGTAAACCTTAACTCTTGTCGTGTTCTCTATTAGCTTTCACAGTGACACTTGGCATTTCCTTAATGTTCAAAGATGTTTTAAATTGATCTTTCTAAACTGTTTTTCTCTCTTGTCACATCTGCCACTTCATGTCAGACTTCAAACATTCCTATTCTGGCACAACCACAGTATCCCTACAGTATTTGATATGTTTTCTCTGGGAAACATCTGCCAGATTCTAGAATCATTTCCTGTTATTTCCAAATGCCAAGGTTAATGCTGGATGCGGCTGGTTTTAGTACTGGCCTCATTATTGTACCCAATCCTTAGAGGCTCCATTTTCTTTTTCCCTAACCTTTGGCTATTTACACTAGTGAAAATACATCTCATTCTTATGGTGTTGAATTAACAGTGCAAATATCATCTCTGATTCTTTTAGGCATTGTCTGTCTATTTTCCTGTTCACTAAGGGCTGATTCCTTAACTTCCCCCTCCCTTTCATCTTGAATGCTACTTTTCTCATCACTGTTATCAGAACTGTAATTATAAAGAACCACTTGCTATGACTGCGAGCAGCAGAACCTGGCCTCAAAAAGTAATATTTCTTGTCTTTTTTCTTTTTTTTTTTTTTTTTTTAATATAACTCTACTTATGATTGGCTTCAGAAAGATTATATTTAAAGGAAATTCACATTGAATTATAGTTTGATCAGTATTCCAAATTTCAGTTATTAGAGTTTAAGCAGAGTATACTTGGGGACTGCATTCATCAAATAGACTGTGCATACCTGAGCTGGAGAGGACAGGGAGAGAACATTCAGCAGTATTAATTTGTTACTCAAAGCTGACAAAAATAATCTTTAATATTTTTCCTATATGTACATTTCCTCATGGTTACCTTGACTGGAGAAAATAGTCCGTAGCACAGAAGAATTTCATGTGCTTGTTTTCATCAGTTTCGGGAGATTAGTGATAAGATGACACAAATGTGGAAGAAAAATGCTAATCACGTGAAATTATAACTTACATGTTGCTGAATATCACACGGTTTGAATTAAATAAGGTTTATGTTCCAACATGGAACCTAGATGAAAATCTACACTTCAATTGCATTTCAACTTCCAATGATTAAGGAAGGCAAGAAATAGAAAAAGGAAAATGCCCATTGCTCTTTGTGATACTGGGTAGTTTTAGTAGTCGGTAGTTGACATCTTAGGCACTTTTAGGTAGTGAAGAAGTATTGGTTGAATTATAGGTTTGGGTAAGCATATAGAATTTTCTGTGTATGTGAAACACTCTAAACTGTGAAAAATTGCATGCAAATAAGTATTCTTATTTCTAGCTTTTTTCTGTATTTTTTTTCTTTTTCTTTTTTTTTTTTTCCCCTCCAAAAAAATTCACCTTTTTTTTGCTTGTCTTTTGATCCTCATATCAGTTAGCAGCCAAAATGACAGCTAGGCTGAAAATTCTGTGCCCTGTTGCACCGCTTCCCCTCTGCAGGATGTAACCATTGAGGGAAGAATAACATGTCGTACACTGATGTCAAATGAAATTCCTTTAAAATTGGTGAGAACTTAGCCTTTATAAGGACTGATTCAAACATTTAAGATAGTTGAAATGTAAGTGTATATGAGACTTTATACATAGTTGCTTAAGAAGTACAAACAATAACAACTTCCTTACTTACGATTTATACAGCTTTAAAAAGGATGTTTAATCAAGCTACTGGTTGTGCTGGAAATGCAATTATATCTAAGTAACAGCTGCTGTTTTACATTAACCCCTGCTTCAAATCAACAGATTTTAAAACTACTATATGACAATTTAGTGTGAGTATCCTAAAATCAATAACAAACAAACAAAAAATTTCATGTTTTTTGAAAAAAAGAAGTAAAGGGAAAGAAATTTAAAAGCTCTGTATTAATGTAAATTTTATGGTTTTGTTTGCTAACAAATTATTTGCTGGTACTGTTTTCCCATATGCACATGCCTGTTGTAAATAGCTTTAAAATACCAAAAATGTAATGGATTTTTGTTAACTGTTATTTGCATTAGTTTTAGATGGGAACTTCAGTATAGGTGTTCAACAGATGTTAGTACCGGCCATTTTGCTGCGCTTATGTCTAACCTTGATATTTGCCCCATCTTCCTTGAAGGTTCCTCCTTTTTTTCATTTTCATTTTTCTCAGAGAAACTAAATGAAAGGACTTGGCAGGGCAATTCAGTCTGACATCGTGAGCCATTGCATGAGTCATTAGAAGAGACTGGAAGATATGCGCATTCTTGCCAGCAATTCAGCCTTTCTACAGTGTTCTTGAAGTAATAGACAACCTTTCCATGGCAATCCTTCCCTCATGCCTGACTTCAGCATTAGTGCCAGAATGATGGACTTTCACACTATAAATACACCAGTAAATGTCAATTATTTTGAATATTTCTAAGAAGATTTTCTTTAATCTGTTATGCTGTCTGCTCAGTGATTTATTAATGAATTAATAATTTTAATGGAAGAAAAAATATGTGCTGTTTCATGGGCTGAGCACTGTGAAGCAAACTATTTAAGCTAACTAACAGTGTGGTGAGTTTGTTCATACTATTTCTTACTGAATTCCCCATGGTCCGGACAACTGAGAAACAGTGCATGAGCAACAATTGTCCAGATATTTTCTAATACAGATTCCATTTCTTCTCAGCTCTAACTTCCATTGCTGTTATGTGCTATACAAATCTCGCTACAGTTAGCCCTGATTCGTAGTTCGAAAGACATAATAAGCAATTTGGGTTTATGATTTCTCCATCTGTTTGAAATAGAATTGAAACTGTTGTGAGTTAGCCTCAAATTTAAGCTTTCCAAAAATTCAAGACAGGCCTCTCTAATCTTCAGAAAATCCTCTTTTCTTTTAAACAGATTCCCAAGTGTCTTTCTCTTGCTATGCCTTTAGCCGTTGCAGTGAAATAAAAATATACAGGGGATCTAAAACCCCTAATCTAAAACTAACACAAAAACCTAAAGTCAAATTGATATATCTTAGCATTCTGGAAAATCCATGGGGTGGTAAAAAAAGTGTCATGGTGTTTGGAGTACTGAAGAGTGAGGAGTAGTATGACATTGTCTGTAAAATGCATGAATGTCTTTCCTTTACCAAGGTTCTACTTTCAAAGGATATTGAGAACGAAACTTTTAGTCAGGTGATGCTCAGAGGGAAGATTTTTTTTTTTTAATGTTAAATTTTAGACAAGTTAACAAAAGTGTATGCACCTCTTCTGCCATCTACACTGTCAAGATAAGTATAGATCCTTGATATGGGTGTCTAAGGTGTTGCCTGGGACTACACTCCACTGAGGCAGACAGGCTGTGATCAGTTTTGGGCAGCACGATCACCCACGGACAGCCTGCGGTCTGCATGCGGGGAGCCTGGGTCTGAGAGTCTCATTGACACGTGTTCCCCAGAGGACACTTGAGGTGTCTCTGAGCCCGCCTTTGAAAGATCATTGCCTGCAGGCACCACCAGCTTGGTCTCAAAAGCAACTATGTGCTAGTACCCAGCCATCTGGGTAGACATACCTAATGCAATTTATTTTGAATCACAACCCTGAGATTGTTCTGTGGATCAATTTCTCAAAATATTAGAGGCTGACATGAATCCAAATAGCTGGATATAAAAGTCCGTGGTATGGATGTTATTGCTGCCAACCATTATAAACAGTCTGGTTTACTACTTTTTTGGGCAGAACAAAGGCCACATTCACTCAAGAAGGGAGAAGTGTTGGCCAGTTCCAATAAATGTCAATAGATTTTTACCATTTGCAATTTTACTAGAGCAAATAGACACAGCTTTCCTGTCAATTTGTTACCACTCCTTTAGCTGTGAAAAACAGATGAGCAAATACAGAATGCGTGTGACAGAGTGAGAAACAGGTTTTACCCCAACATTTTTGCTGGAATTTTATGCCTTTTAACCTGCTCGGTATGCTGCATGGTTGACTGAAAAGGAAATGGTATGTTCAGTCAATGTCAGGCCAGTGTCAACATAATGTTCATGTTAGTGCAGATTTAGATGCAGAAATCAAGCATTGGTTTGGGGAAGCAGACATTATTGCTTAAAGGTACTGCCAACCATGGGAACTTACTCAGCTCGTCATTAGTTGAATGGCAGTAGATATCTACACACCAGTGAGCTGTAAGACAGTCAAGATCTGCTAGATGTACCAATATGCCATCTTTGGTTCTGTAATTTAACTGAGAACCAGGACAGAGAATGTAAAGTAAGGTGAACTACTTCCTCCTTCACCTTCCAAAAGAAGCGCTGTGCCTAGAAAGTTCAGCTATGTTGTTTCCCTGGTGAGATAAACCGCTTTCTTTTTCTGCTGAAACTAGCTTTAAAAAGATGGAGGTTCTGACAATGTATTACTTGAGTCACTTTTTTTCCCTTTACAATTAAGCTGCAGGAAAAGCAGGTTGGTGTTAAAGATATGTGGTAATGAGAACGTACAAAGAGACTAGATCTGTCTAAAGCTCTGTCTAACCACTATTCTTCCTTCAGAACCAGCAAATGGTGAATGACAGGGAAAGGTGTAACAAGTTAAACACAGGGAAATATTTCTGCTCTATACCTTCTCAAGTTTCTACTGATCTGAGATGGAAGGGCAGAGGTTGCATCAATTCAGCAGTGGTTTCTCACCTTCCAAAGTCTGCTTTTACTTCTGATTCCAATAGCTTTTTCACCTTTTGCTAGTGGTTACTTTTCCTCAGCAATTTTTTAGAGTTTTCCTCCAATATCCAAGTAGCTGCTACCTCATGGAAGGTGCTTTCGTGGCTTTGTAATATGTCTTTTTGATCTGTTTGGCTCAAGGCCTACTTTTCATCAGTCTACCATTCCTGCATTGTTGGTTATTGCTGAAATATGCCAGTATTATGTAGGGTACATCAGCAATTATGTTACTTCCTGCTGCTCAGTCTCCTTTACAATGTTTTCCAGTTTGTTAAACACTGACTTCCGTCCGTATGTATGTATGTATCAAGTCTTGGTTTTGTAAAAACACAGTTAAAAACATTTAATTGAAAATCTTCATATTTCATTGCTCCTTGATGAAGTTTCTCTCTTGTAGGGGAAAAAAAACAATAATTATTCATGTTGAATAGGATTACTCCTGAGATGATGTTCTTCAAGTCAGTCCTTGCTGCACACTGGTAGATTTATTTTTTTTTCTTTTTAAGGCCACAAGAAATCATTATTTAGTCTTAACTCTTGTGTAGTGCAGGCCAAGTCAGTTCAGTGAGTACCTCCTTCAGCAAGACTCCTGAGATGCCTCTCAGAAGGACTCTCCATTTTAATTAGGTACTAAGAATAAAGCTATCAAAATGATCAAAGAAAGTCCTGGTCATTCATCTGGCAAGTTATTGCCTAAGTTCGTGTCATTAGTCCCTGTAATGATCTTGTAATGAAGTCAGTGACAAAATTCTAGATAAAGTAAATAAATAGTGAATATTGAGCCCATTGTTTCTAAGTCAAGTTTAGAGGTAATAAGATACTTGTCCATTCAACACGGCAACGTGTAGTCTGGAATGATTATTATTCTCACTTTAAAGTGTGGCGACAATTTTCTACTATTGTAGTTGGGAATCATACAACATTATGATTGTTCAAATGTTCCATGTATTGCATATGGGGCTTTTGTTGAGGTTTTTGCCTTGCTGCAGATTTGCCTTCCAAAATTGCTTTAAAAAATCTGATGTAGAAATAAGCGCAAAATATATGAAATTGAATTCTTTAAATGGTAATTTCAAGTATAGAATTATTCAGAATACCTCAACAGACCTGTAAAATAATAATGCCGGGGTATTAGTAAGTAATGCAATACATTAAGAGAGGATTTGAGGAGTGAAATAGTTGTGGCTGAGGAACGGATGTTCAAACTGCTTATTTCTTCTGAATTTACCTCAGACTGTCTCTATTCTATTCCTTGAGCAGCTGTTAGCAGCTAAACAGAGCACATGTCCCAGTTTTGTTTCTCTTGAAAGGATTCCAGGTTTCACATTCAGTCTGCAAATACGGGAAATCAGTGAACTATTGAAAACCACATTCCAGAATCAAACTAAAAATAGATAGTCCATTTCTGCATTCCCCTTACTGGACTCTTCCATAAGAGATAACATAGCTACTGGGTTTAACTCGTTTTATTGCAGTAGCTGGTTGCTTGCAGATGAGAACGGCTTTGGAGTCTTGACTTAAGTTCTTCACATCAGCCTGAACAGTCACAGTGCCATTTGAATTTCCTGGGTTGTTTCATCTGGATATTTGAAAATCAGATCTCACCCTGCGTGTATTTTCAGTAGTGCTCATCAGTAAAGCCTTTGAAATGAGAAATTGGTAGGCAGTTTTCTTGATGATTCATGAGGCTGATAATTCTATCCCTCTTCCTTCTTGACAGCAATAAAACAATGTGACTTAGCAGAAATATAAGTTGTCCTTTTCAGACAGCCTCCCCAGCAAAGGCTGCAGTCTGAACCAAGACATTAGCATTGCAGAATGACAACTTATTACCACCACCCCACCTGAGACTTCTTGCCCACTCACTGCAGATACAAAACAAGTAGTTACAGGCAGAACATTATGATTTGCGATCGGGGCTGGGCAAAAGTTTTCTCTAAATAATAAATCTTTAGTCCTCCTAAAGCTCTTCAATCATTTATGTTTAATATAGCAGCAGTATCAGCTGTGGAAAAGAAAATGTCATGGTGATATGTCCAGTAGATAAGGGACTAGAAACCCCATTTAAATTCTCTATGCAGCCTAGCAGGAATGTGGATCTTAATTTTCCAGCTGCCAGGCTAGCAGGTGCACAGAGGAAGCTCTGACAATTTGCTGTGGACTCTGTCTTATTTCTGTGAAGAAGCATTCCCAGGAGCAAAGATAGGAACTGAAGTATGTCTGGCTCCAAGGAAGTGCCCTAACGATGAGGTTAGAGTGTTGCTTTCTTGCTCTTTTGCACTATTTGAGTCTTTTAGACAAAGTAGAATGCCTCCTGCAGGGTAGGGTAGATGGGTACATTTTAGGACGTTCAGTCTCACCTCAAAATACTCTGTAAATAGTCTTAAACACCCCTCAGAATACCCATCAACCTTGAACATTGAGCTGGAAGGGAGAGACAGTCCCAGGCTGTTGGTGTGATCTGAGCCTAGAGTGCATTTGCACTTGAATTCCTTAAAGAACAACCGAGCTTCCTTTGACAAGGTATTTTGTGGCGAGTTTCCTTCAATTGAGAGTATCTGCTACTGGTTATTTTAAGGGACTGTTGCTAATATTGGGGTTTTTTTGTACCCTGGAGTGAAAACTATTCCTAATTTTAAAGGACTATCCTATATTTCATTCATTTACAGCATGAGTAAAGCTGCATCAGTTAATCAGAGCTGCGTCAGTTAATCAGAGCTGCGTCAGTTAATCAGAGCTCCACAGAATACTCTGTCAGTGTAGATCAATCCTGTTTTCACTGTAGCAACAGTTTTAAACCTCAGAATTTTAAGAAAAACTGATCACAGAAAAATCCCTTTGTGGTTTAAGATGACAGTGTAAGGGCCCTGTCTGAAGTGTAATTCAGAGATACGAGTTCATGTTTCAGACTTTGAATATTAAAAATTAATATTCTTTAAGGATCCGTTCCTGCATTTGTAGCCCAATAAGAAAACACTATGCGAAGAAAAAGTCTTCTGGACAATTTAATTAATGATTATGTAAACAAGCTATGCTTCCCACATGTGCATAGTATTATGTTTTACTAGAAAGACTTAGGACATACTATACATAGTAGCTAGCCGCTGCCCTCTGGAAGACCTCAATGTTTATGAGTGTAGACTTTCCTGGAGCAGTGCAGAAATTACCAACCAACCATAGCAGACATTATAAGTGGTTAAGGTATTCTGTTATGCTAACAAGGTTGCAGAAGAAAGGGCTTTGGAGCCAAATGGTGGTGATAGAGAAGGGGATGATATACCTCTGAGCTTCTCTTGAATGTCTCTTTGAGATCGAACATATTTGTGTGTTTCAGAGGAATATTCTCAGAAGTAAAGGTACTCTTAGAGAAAGGACAGAATGAAAAATCCTCTGACTGCAGTGAGGCAACTGCTTGGAGGACGATGAAACTGTCCAGAGTTTAAAGCACTGGGGGAAGCTGAGAGAAGTACTGTGAATACTCATTGTCTTAGAGGTATTTTTTTGTGATGAGAGTTAGTCTATCCTTGCTGAAGATTGTTTCATTACCCCACATAGTCTTGTTTTTTTGAGATGCTTTTTCAAAACTGAAATGTGTTTTTAAAACATTATATATAGTCTAGAAGATCTGCCTTGTAGGTAGAGCCTCAAGATTATGTTGAAGAAGCATAGCTGGGACTAACTCATGCATTCATCCTTTCATATCTATCGGTAATTTTTGGTATGAGTACTTTCTGTATGGAAGTATACTTCATCAAGGAATAAAGAAAAAGTCTTTGATTCCTAGCATTGTTTATGTTTTCTGATTGATTTAACTATCTCCCGCGTGGATTGTGACTGTGCAATGACTTTGAGGCAATGTTCCATCAACAAATTGTAGAATGGCAGAATAATTTGGGTTGGAAGGGACTTCTAGAGCACTCCTCTGCAGTAGTTTTGTCTTGGAGTTACGGGGAGTTCCTTGTTCAGCCAAGGCAAATTTCTGCCACATCTGTATGACTTTCTGAATATTTAAAAGGGTTGTTCTTGTCTTTGAAAAGGCTGTCATAACCACACTCCAAAAATAGTTCTTTACATTCAGAGTAGAGAAATGATTTTGCCTGGATCAGTGAACATAGCAATAATAGCCATAAAGCTTACTGCAGTTTTTGCAGAAGAGTTTTCTTAAATACCCAGAGTGGTCTGTCAGATGCAACAAAGCATGCAAATGAACTGGGTTATGAAAATAATTCTAACATATAATTTTATGAACACATCCTTGAAACTCATTTTCATCACCAAGAAGTGAAAATACAGAAACTTATAAGGCACAATTTTTTGCTGCTACAAAAGTAACACCAACATGCTAAGCTATCACCCAAAATCATTCATGTAGGTCACTTGATTGGGATAATAAATTATGCTGTTCTGTTTTTCAAGAAATGAAACATTTTGGTACAGCAAAAGTTTCATGTACTACCACTAATATATTATTTCTTCTTACAACCACCTAAACAACTAAAGGCATAATGGAGAAAGAGTAAATTATTTTTTTGTGGCCCTGGATGTCTCAATGAAAATAATTGTCAAAATTTTTCTGATACACACAGCTTAAATGAGATGATTGATCATCATCATGCTTGGTTTTAAGAATATTTGAAAAGTAAAAAGTCTGCTACAGTCAAGAGGTTTAAGCTTGGAAATGTGTTTTTATTTATGAGTGGAGATGATAGTGTTAACTGTAGAGATACTACTCTATCAACAAATGGTTTAAAATGAGAATGAATATACACTTACAGCTAATTGCTGATTTCATAACCTGTGTAGTACAGCAGAGAACCCTATGATTTGTTATTATTTTTCCTTGAAAATTGTGTTGCAAATCTTCATTGTCCTTTTTTCATTTGCTGAGAGTGTTACAGAAGTTTCGTTCTCTAAAGTTTGAATGAATAAAATCTTGAATCACATGCCCACAATGATGATTTCCATAGTCTTCAGCTACATGAATCCTAAAATTATCTCCATTTTATTAGAAGTACATTGAAGAAAGACTTTGTATGTTAGGTAAGGTATATTTTTAAAGCTCTTTAAGAATTATAAAGATCTTAAGATGCTATAATGTCAGTGGTTGTTACTTACATTTCTTTCTTCATACTGTGTTGATGCCTTAAAATATATTTCAAAAATTAAAACCTATTTATATAGTATATGCTGATTCACTGCATTATTGTAAAGATGTGATGACACTTTTTTATTATAAATATAACCCTAATGTAAAAAATCTCATGGCAAAACATGCACAGAAATAAATATACATTTTGCTAGGAGATTTTACAATGCCATTAAGATTAACAATCACTGTGATCCAATTTAAACACATCCTTTAAGAAAAAAGATGATATATCAGGAAATTGTAAGCATTGTTGAAACACTGAACGTTCACAGAATATTGCTCTTACTTTAAGTGATTTCACCTTTACCTCTTTCCAAGAAATACGGTCGCTCTGTCTTAACCATTCCTGGTAGAACTGCTCTATGGTCATAGAGGCCCTTCCATTTTAAATCCAGGGTACTTTGTTTGCCCAATAAAAGCTTTATATAAAGCCTAAATTTTACATTTTCTGTCCTTAAACCTTCTGTGATCCTAAGATCCCCTGGCAGCATGAAGACTGATTGAACTGTGCCCAGGGGGAACATTGCTGATATCTTGAGCAATACATCTCAATGGCCAGTGCATTCATGTTATTGTCTAACATAACTTGGTGGTTATAAGTTTGGTTGTCTTCTGACCTTGCAGATCACAGGAAGGGAGTATTACATAGGCATATTAAACTGTGAATTTGACATTTTATATCTAATAATCATAAGCTGTGAGGTATTTGAGACCACACGCTCTAAATAGTATATGTCACTGACAGTTTCAGCTGTCAGGCAGGTTAGAAATAAAATTCAGTGGGACAAATCTCTCATCAGAGAAATGGGGAAGGTAGAAAATATATCTCATTTTTTTTCCACTGTCACCATGCTGTTTGGGAAAGGTTCTCTTTGTCCTTGTGGATTCTCCAATATTTTAAGAGCTTTATATCTCCTCCAGATGGGAGTTCCATGTGATGCTGAGTAAACAAAGTTGACTATGGCAGCTGTGCTTTACAGTACAGTATGACTATGGGCTGGGTTCAATGATACAGAGGGTTGTCTTCTGCAACAATGAGGTCTGTAAAGGTTAGCTACTACCTTCAACAGAGGAGGCTGCTAGACCTAAATGTTTGTATAGACGTTCTAAGCAGAAATGTTTGCCTGCATGGTTTGCTAGAGTCTATTGGTAACGACTTACAAATAACCTTGTTTGAAAAATACGAATTAAAGGGGTTAATTTGCCTTTGTCACTACAAAATATGAAACAGCGTTCAGTATTGCATACATATAGGCTTCAGCCTGCTTATGCTCATAGCGAACAATATTAAATGTTGTTTTTATTTAAAGATACAAAAAGTTGTGGGGCAGAGGAATCCACTCAGACTTGCAAAGCACTAGGAAAAAAACTCACGTTAACAGCCTATATTATTCCCTTTCCTGATAGCTTAGAGTATTTCTAGAGAGGCTGGTTTTTTCCTTTTTTCTTTGCTTTTAGATAATCTTACCTGACCATCTTTTGGAGGGTACTGAGGATGATAACTATCAGAGGAAGAGTGAAGAAGTCAGGTACTAGGGATTTGAGCTGTTGTGGTTGGTTTTGTAGAAGACAAAGCAATGCACACACAGAAGGAGAGAGAAAAAAAAAAAACCAAAAACAAACCAGCAAAGACTGAAAATGTAGTTTCAGTTTCTGGCTCATGCTGCAAATCTTACGGTTAAAGACGGGCACAGCACCTGGACTCCTCAGCCACTGTGAAGGCTGAAAAATATCAATATGCTTAGGACTGTGCTTTTAGCTGCCTTTCTAGTACGAGAGGAGCTCCCAGCAGTGTCACAAAAATAACTAAGAAAAACAGCTGTAGTAGGCTAAATGGAACATAAGAGGGCAGAGAGAAGAGGGAGAAAAAGCAAATCAAAGGAAAGAAACCGTGGTGAAGTCTCCCATTCTAGCTGGTTCATAGGATTGACTTACCCAAAGGAGACAGAAGTCTCAGTGATGTTATATGGGTTCTTTTCTTTAGTCTATAGTCAGATCATCTGTCATTAAGGAGGTGATAGAGAAGGATGCTGGTCCTGGGAGCCGATGGATATGGCAGTATCAATAGTAAGGTTTGCTCCCTCTAGCCTATGCACCACCCCAAAGTTTGGACTGAAAAAAGAAGTCTAGAATTAGTAAAGTAGTTTTTCTTTTCATCAATTTATTTACCAGTGTGAGCTAAGCTCTAGTATATCAGTTTTAATTAATTCATTACCATTTCTATATTTTTCGTGTTCACCAGTTATGAGCATAAGGTATTCCATATGATTGGGGGGGGCTTTTTGAATTGTACTAAATTTTTTCTCTACCATGATCTTTTGATGACATTTCTAAACAATTTAATATAACAAGTGAAGTTGGACTTTTGTTATTTGGACGATGTATTGTGCAGCCTTTGTCTTAGGGAGTTTCATTCTATCATTTAACAATAGAGATAATTTGCATTAATTTTGCACTTTCATTTTGGGGCTCTCAATACAATTAAAAACATTAATTAAACTATTAGCATCTCAATACCTTTCTGAGAGCAAGTTCGTGCTGTTTCTCTCTCTCTCTTTCTTGTGTGAAAGAACCAATACTCAAGGAGATGATGTAACTTTCCCAAGATCATTCAAGATGTTGGTGGCAGAGCCTGGAGCTCTTGGCTCACCTCCTTATAACCCAAGCAATAAATTAATCTCCTTTAGGGTACTGTAACTGAAAGACAAACATTTGTTGGCAATGTGAGTGAGACTTAATGAATTTTAATAAAAAGAAACACTTCAATTTTATTTTCTCCTGAGCTCAGAAGCATAACTGTGTATATTCTTTCAAGAGCAGGCCCTTGGTACCTCACTTCAAAAGCCTATCTCCTTTTAAAATGACATCATCTTGTTTCATGGTTGCAATTTTAAGTAAACAAATCTAAAATAGTCGTGGGGCAACATAACCAGCTGCTCAGTATTTCTGTCGAAAGCTGCACCACGTGTTGTTGCATATATGCCATCTGAAAGTGTTAGCATTTTGCAAGTGTGATTGAATACCAAAAGGGAAATTTCTGTGCAGTAAGTACTTGTATTTTTATAAAGACTTGCCACTAACATTTTACTTATTTTTCCCCTAACAGCTGACTAAGACTTGGTTGGGGATCCATGGCAGTGATCATAGAAATATCACTTTTAATTATATTTTTTCCCGGAAGTTAAAACCTCAGTGGATTAGATCTTTGTAAATGCAGAGCTGGAGTTTGTTCCTTATCATATGGGATGGACTGGTTAAAATAGAAACAAATAAGAAAGAAAAATCCTCTCAATCATGTTAAAATTTTTTGTTATACGACTACACACTCAAGAGCAACAAATGAATTCACTAAAATTGATGGTAGTCACTTCAGCTGAAAAAAACAAACAGAAACCAGAAAACCCTTAAGGACAGAAAGATCTCATAGGCAACTAAGTAAACCTGTCACCAGTCAAGAGATCATCTCTCTTTCTGCTCCCTGCCTCCAAATAGAACATAAGAATAGGTGGGATATATTGCTAGTTAACAAAACAGCTCTGTGTTTGACAGAGTGCTCAACAGTATCACACATGTTTATTTTGTAATGGCTAACCACGTGCCGCCTTCTAGCCTCTAGCTGATTGTTATCAGTTGGCTTCACAGATGGATTTTGCTGAAAACATCTTTGTTGCTGTGCTGCAGAGTCCTGCTGCCTCCTGTCTTGCATGTCTCGGAGAATGTCACTGGAGGTTCTGCAAACACTGCTCGGTGCAGCATGCTTCCTGAGTCCCTGTGACTTCGCCGGTGAGTCAGGCTGATGAGCTGCCTCAAAGGCAGAAATACATATGCACCTGGACAGACAGGGAGGCATAAGACACTGATAAAGAACCATGATGTGAAAACAGCTGTGGGTTTTTTTCCCCCTCTTTCTTCCCTGAGTGGAGTATGTGAAGAGTGCAGAAACATGTGCTGATTCATTGGGATTTGTTGTAACCGGGTCAGGAGATGATGTCTACACTTGTGTTAGCAGTGGGGGATCATAATATGCTGTAGTACTTTCTGGAACTATTTGATTATATGATTTCATTGAATGGATTAAAAAGAGAGTGCTTTCTTAGATGCTGACTTAGTGTGTAACTCATTATGAGAGCAGCCATCTGACTGCAGCACTGTGCTGAAGGCATTTTTTATACCAAAGTTCTTGCCCAGTAGCACTGAAGGGATGTCAGAGGCACTCTGGTGACTTTACATTGACAACCTGGTAAGGAAAAAGCTTCTAGTGAGTCTGATCTGATCTTGAGCATATGGGAAAATCTTGGGCCAAGGTGGAGGGAATTGCTGTATACCAATGATATTTTATTTCTTTATTTATTTTTACAGAGAAATAATGTTTCTTTTGTGAATAATTACCTGTTACCATCACTTCTGTATTTCACAGACTTCCATAAGTATTTATGGAACACTGTTGTAGCCATTTCACAAACTAAGACACTAAGAGGAGATAAAGGCTTCATTCCCAAGCATTACTTAAATGTAAGTCCAGACTCTAGAGTTCCTGGTTCAATCCCTCCTCCCCATTCACCTGCTGTCAGTGAAGATGGTGTGAAAAACAGGCACCTCTATAAACTTCCCACAGTATTTAAATGTCTTTGCAGGTATTTCCAGAATGGCATAGCTTTTGATTTTGGCATGTTCCTCCACTAACCTTGCTTGCAGACACTGCCAACCAGGATGTATCTCATGGAAATCTTCCTGGCATTAGTGATATAAATAAAAATGCTCTCCCTTTCTTCATAGTTCCATACATAGAAAACTCATGAAGCATTTGGGAACATTCCCTGTGCTGTATAAAATGAATCAAAGATCATTCAGAGGCAAGGAATCAGATCCACTGTGCCCTTCACTTGCCTTGCAACCAGTCTGCATGTGTTCCTGCAAACATGTCTCAGTTAAAATCGGCTCATGCCAGAATTTTGAAATGCCATATCCACATTTTCACTTCTCATCTGAGTAGCAGCAATCAGATTTAACATAGCAGGATTTCAAAGACTACTGAGCAAATCTCATTTTTTTAATGGAACCTCATGTCTCCTGCTCCCAAACAGTGGTCTAACAATAATGATGACGTTTCATTTGCCTCTGTGAGAGATGTGGAAGGTAACTGCATCCTTCCTACCTTTCCTCAGGAGCGACACAGCACCCTCCCGCTTCCTCTCGTGCACCCTCTCATCAGTAGCAGTTCCCTCGCATAGGGACGCAAGATTGCCCATGTGCGAAATAAGGTCACAACTTTCTCCCCTCTTGCAATGCATTGACGTTAGTATGTGTCGACATATCTAATGAAAGGACTACTAGGTTTGGTGATGCAGCAGTAGTATGTTGGTTTTGAATTCCTCCTTGGAAAAAAAGTAGGTGGCTTTGTATAGATAGTTGTATAGTTTTGTACAGATGCTTTAGATCAGAGCTGGATTCATTGCCTTTTAAATGAGAGTATTCTCAAAGTGAGACTAAGGGTCTTGAGGCGGCCTGAATTTAGTAATGTGAAGTTCTGTGAGGACACTTTTCTTTTTAATTCTGTTGTGGTTTTTTTTTTTTTCCCTGTAGCTTTGTATTTAGTGGATACATGCAGACATATATACTCAACAGCATTAGCTCACTAATGTAACACCAACTTGCGCTTGTGTCTTTCCTTCCCATGCTGACATTGCTGTTTCTGGCACTACATGGGCACAGGTATGTATATTTATATACAGAGAACATATGTGAAAATAAAAACTCAATGACTTTCTGAAGGGACACTATTGCAGGGGATGACCCACAGGACACAGAGAATTCTCTATTCTCTATGAAACTGGAATAATTTTTAGGGTAAAAATAAACTACTTTTTGCAGGCATGCAACACCAATGGAAATTTCTATCTGGATCTGCCATCATTTAACTTTTTTTTTTTTCTTTTTTTTTCCCTTTTTTTTTTTGTTTCAACTTTGAACTGATTTCCTTCACTCTTGGTTCATTCTCTAGATTTTACTGGAGTTTGAAACCAAATCAAGTCTCAGACAGTAGGCTTTAGTGTAACTTACTGTGCATGGTAGGTAAAGTAATTAAAATCTGTGCAAAATTCTACACTCTGTAGCTATAACCAGAGCCTTTACTGGAGACTGTTATACAATAACATTTTTTACCAACACTCGCTGAATGAATACTGCCACTTTTTATCAATACTGCTCCAGCAAAATGAGTTCGATGGACAGGTCTGTCCCAACCACTAGATTATCTATTCATTATGTCTAATATATTTACAGAAGAAGAGTAGTTTAAGACATAAGGGTGAAGTTAAGGTTAAACTTTCAGCCATTACTGCTTTTCCTGTCTTGTGCAATTACTTCATTTCAAAACCATATCTGCTTCTTAACACTCTGCTTCATATTCTGCTTTCCTGTAATGGCTTGACTGGTGATCAGAGCACAGCAGAAAGGATTTTTTTTCCTTGCCTTTGTAATCTAGGTGTAATTCTGTGGACTTGAAGTGTTACTTTATACAGTCCGCTGGCTTTATGATCTAAAACCACCATCAGAGGATTTTTTTCTCTTAGAAAACAGATTTAGAAATTAAAAAAGTTTTTCCAATTACTCTAGGTCTATTTGGTCCTCTCTGAATTCCTTCTACTTCCATGAAGTATATATCAATTTTATGTCTGTATAAAAAGTATATCCTCCCTGTGGATGGGCTAACACTTGTATTTCTGGCTCAATGGCAATATTTTTGCCTTTATGTTAGATGGGGTGTCAAACCAGTTATCTAAGTTAAGACGACTCATTCTTATTTCAATCTCAAAGCTGAAAAAGAAAGATTAATGGAAAACATCATGTGATACATAATATCCTTAGAATTCAATTATTTCATTTTAATCAGGTGCACATTATTGATAATACTGAATCACAACTTTAGCTGTTCTTCAAAGATAGGATTTTGTGCAGTAGTGGGAAGGGACTGAAAACTCACGGTCTCTATGCTGCTATGATTTAAGAACTGTTGTACTTCACTTTTTTGTTTTTCTTTCTCACTAGCTTCCTCTCTATTCCTTCTGAAAATTTCTGCTTCTTAAATATCCTTTTAAAATAATATGAGTCAGGCAAAAAGTAATTGGTAATTCCATACATATCCTCTAGTTTAAATAAATGTCAATGCAAATGTAGAAAACTATACTGCACTGGAGCAGTTACAAAGAAGAAGGTTTGAGTGTTTTATTTTCTTTATACCAACAATTCCATCTATATTACAGGAAGAGAATGTCATTTGACAATTTAATACGAAGACCTATTTCATTTTGTATAATTTAAAATCATGATTGCAGAATAACATTTGCTAAGATAATTTACACAGAAAGTTTTATTTTGCATTGCAGTATGTTTTTTATAAAAATTTCAAAATTGAGATCTAAGATGTATTGCATATCCCATTCTGCAGAACAGCATCTCAGAACATTTATTTTTAGTATGCAGTACTTCTGAAACTTCAGGGTTATTACTATGGTAGTATAGTTTATCAAAAGGAATATTAGTAGAGGAAAGGAGAGCAATCACTCTGCTGAAGGAACAAAATCATATGGTTCAGTTTAGAGAAACATGTTAAACATTGACATTCTAGCAGTAATGGAGTTTAGCAGCCGTCACAGTGAGTCAGTGCTCAGAAAATTGAAACAATGAGAAATACAGCTAAAAACCTATGACCTACATTTCTAGTGACTAGTGATTTGACGCCCTGATCCTTTGCATATTCAAGATGAGGCACAATAAAGGGGGCTAGGTCTTTAAAACAAGATCTCTGGAACACTGCCAAAACTGAGATACTCAAAATCAAGTCTCGCTTTTGAAAAAAGTGTATCACGCTCTCACATCTGATTAAAAAGTAGTGTGGAAATCATATCATTAGAATGCATACACTGCTATTTTTACTGAACTCTTTGACCTTATACAGTTAATTCATTTGTGTGGCAAAGTCTTACCATGTTGATGAGAGAAACATTAAAATAGCTTTTGATCAATATCCATTGAGCTATATGAATTTACATCAGTTGGGGATTTGGCATTCAATCTCCATGAAACCAGGAACAATCAGTGTAACATATTACCTGCCTTTAACTTGTACGTGTATATCACATATATATATAGAGAGAGTCATATATCCATGTACATACGTGTGTGTACTTTATAATTATGTTTTTAACAGGGTTGCAAAAGAGTCAGGCTGATGTAAAAAAGTATTTCATAGCAGGGGTTGAGTTCCAACCCCTGCAATGAATCAGCAGTGAACCTAGTCACCATCTGAGACAGGCCATCCCTACCCATAAAGACCTTTCTGCTAGAGGATAAGTAAAGCTTTGAACTCAAGTTTTGTTCTAACACACACAAAAATGTGTGCCCATGCACATAAAAGGTAATGCCGTACAGGTGCATTGTGCATAAGTTGAATGCAGTGAAAAGTCAGGTAAACTTACATATCAGAAAGGAGGAGTAAAGCAAACAGAAGAATACATTTTAAAGCAGTTAGACCTTCAGGCTTGCTTGCGTATCTGGAAGGTTGTAGCAGTCCACTAATAGATTACTGTCATTCCCCACCTTGCCCATCCAGCTGGATGTTACCATCTTCTTGGCAAAAACATAACCTCTGGCTGCATGCATGTTCCTTGACCATTTTAAGGGGAGCTTGAGCAATGGCATAGAGCTAAAGAGTGAACAAGTTAGTTACCATGTATTGGCTGAACAGACAGAAACTTGATAAAATAATGATTACTCTCTTTGTGTGTGTGTCTGTGTGCATTCTCATAACAAAGACTGAGTTGGAGGAGTTTTAGAGTATCTGTCACTAGTTTAAGGAAAGTTCATTTCAGGGTTGTTGCAGTCATCCCCAAACTAAATGTTACAGTCTTCATCATGTTCACCTACCTTTTGCATCTGAGCCTAGAGAAACCTGTTTGTTATGTTTAAGCTTCACTCTAAGCTGCCTGTATGATAATTGGCAGACAGGACTTCTGTAACAACCTTAACTCATCCTTGTAACGGCCATGTAGAATGGCCATGTCATTTTGAGTACGAATTTCTCTATGTGTGATCCTAATTTGGATATTTTAAAGAAAAAAAATCAGCTTGTTTCATTATTTCTCTCTCTCCTACAACATTCAGACACATGTTTTCTCCTCACTTCTGAACTGCAAGATGTTTTCTAGTAAAGCAGAAATGAGGCTTACCTCCTAGAGTGGTAGTGACCTCAAAATTCTGAGTGTTGGCATGATGACTGCAGAGATCTTCCTGTTGTTTTTCTGTCTCTCCTCTCTCATGTGAATTTCATGGTCATTCGTTTAAGGGTTTCTACTGTGTTATGTGTTGTTCTTTTCCTTTTTCCTGTTATTGCTGATTCTATGTTTGATGGCTCTGATTTGTTTCCTCACATCTCTTGGGAGAGAACCTTCTTGCAGGAGGTACTGATTAAGGCTCCCTAGCTAGCTTGTTGTTTTAATTTCTGATCCTTTTCCCTGTGTACATGCAATGTTCTTTGATGAAATAGGCCTTATGATTGCAGAGCCTAAATATTTGGAAACGATAGGAAATATAAGGATATTGCTATTAGTAAAATGAGCAGCTTAATTTCTAAATCATCCATGTATAGGAATGAGCAACTTGAATTCATGCAATAGCCATATGATTATGATCAGTGCACACTGATTGGGTTGTATTGTTTGTGAATTTAAATTAAATTTAACTGCCTTTTTCCCCATGTGGCTTCTACTGATGAAATCACAAAAAAATAGAAATAACACTGTTTTCTGTTAATTTTTATACCTTGACATGTTTATATTTCTTTAAAAATTAACTTCGGCTCTAAGTTTCCAGGCTTTATAACACTGGATAATTCTGTGTTCCCTGGAGGGCTGGGTTGGTTGGGGTTTTTTTGGTTTTTTTTGTTTTGGTTTGGTTTGGTTTTTTGTTTGTGTTTTTGGGGTTTTTTTTGTTTTTGTTTTTTTTAATTGTTGAAGTTACTGGTTTAGACTCTGACTTAACTTTAATTTAACATATTTTTGTTTTGTTTTTTAGTATTTCTCTGTTCCTTAATAATACCTAGATATTGATTTGCTCAGTAGCAACCAATTAAAAGATCAAACATGTGATAAAATGATATGGTGAAGTCAAGCAACCTGAGAAAATGTAAAATATGTATTTATTTCTTACCTTACATCCTGACTTGAAACGACTAACACCTTAACTTGTCTCCCTTCATAGGTTAATGAGTACCAATTAATGCTAACTGATGACAGTCAAAAAATATATTCTTTATCTTCTAAAAACGGGTTGAATGCCAACTAATCATTATATATTGGTTACTCTTTATTTCAGTTATATTTATATAACTGAGCTAGAAGTGAAAGGCTGAGTATTCACACCTCTGGGCTATTCAGTACTTCATGCTTATATATTTAGTTCATATGAAAGTTGAACTGGAACAAGAATAAAGAAAGAAAGAAAGAAGAAAAAAAGAAAATGGTAAGATGATGTATTATCTGCTCATTGCAGTAAATTTGTAATAATAGGTGGTAGCAGTTGTTGAAGAAAGCATTTACTATTGCAATGAATTAATGAAAGCTATTAACTGAACCTCAAAGTGAGTACGTTTCCCTTTTCAACTTCTCCGTATATCAGGTATCTGAAATGCACCATACAGTGTCCGTGTCATATTTTAAGAGTCTTCTTCAGCTGTTCAGGCCCTTGTCAAAAACAATTATCTGCTGCTTTTCTCAAGATATCCAGTCTCTGTGGGACTAAGGTATCTTCAAGAAGATTGCCACATCCCAAGGCTGGTTATGATCATGAATGATGGTGCTGAGTCGCTTTTTTTCCTTTCTTGTTAGGTGGAGCTGGAAGAGCCCAATACAGGTTTCCAACTACCCTAAAATTGCTACTGCTGTGTTCTTCCAGTGTACATGTGACTCTATCCCTAGCTAAATCCAAAAGTGTTCTAGCAGAAAGGGAGAGTAAGAGTTAGAGCTTTCTGCTCAGTGCTGTCATTTGTTCACCATTTCACCACTCAAACTTGAGCAAGTCACTTAAGCTACCCTCTGCTTCAGGTGACTTATCTGAACACTTGGTCAGATCCTCAGCAAGTATAAATCTTGCTTACCTCCCTATGCTATCCCTGTGGTCACATACAAAAACCCCCATGGGAGTCTTGATTTCTTTTTCTCCAAGCAAAAGGCAGAATAGATGGTCTATTGTCTCACCTTACCTATTGTATGCCAGAGCAAAACTGAACCTCAGAGAGAAATAAGTTGGAGCTCTTGCTTGTTTCTGACACTTAGATCAAAGATTTTGTACTCAAAACTGATCAGAGGCTCCCTGGAGATGAACATGAAATGGAATTGCCTGATTCTTCGTGGTAATTCTCAGCTTTACCCTGTCGTTAGACGTTCTATTTGTTTACTTGCAGTTAAACAAAACTCTTGTTTATAGTGGATTAGATAATCCAGGAAGCTGAAGTAGTCTTTCACTACTGGATTATCAGTGTCAATCTGGCTGATTGAATAACACACTAGGAACTGACAATAACTAACAACAGTGTGGAAGGGAAGCTGCATTAAGAGTTTTCTACTACCTTTGATACTATTAACATGACAATTACCTTTTAACAAGAAGCTGTTACAGGGACGAAATCTCTTGAGTGCAGGACCTCTTCCAAGCCAGGATTACTGTGCATTTGAAGATCATGGTGCTGCAGCCAGGGAACAGAGGATGCTGTTTCAGTGGCTGGAATTTCACTAACATTTCATTGACATACAAGTACCTGCCAAAAGGCTATTGAATGTCTCTCAACGGTGCACCAGCTCTGCTTATTAAGAAAATGAAACTTTTTTTTTTTGTCTTCTGAGAACAAAATTAAGTATCATACTGTGCTCTGTTATGAGCAGAATTAATCATGGATTTTAGTTGAATGCTCCATGATAAGACTTGGGCCATAAGGCACACTTCTCTGACAAACTGTGATGTCATGCTTGGATGGCAAAAGTGTCAGAACAAAAGAAAGAAAGAAATGAATGCTTGTCAAACTTCTCCAAAGTAATTTCTTTTTGGGTGCAATAATAGTTGTACCATATCTACTTTCACATACTTTTCCACCAGAATGCCTATGGAAGTAATCCAGGAAGGGAATATTCTAGTAAATTAAAGTAAAATTCTTGTGTTTGTCACTGGTCTTATTTAAGCAGCAAAAGCATCTTCTATTTGAAGAACAGCATTGTAAATCCAAGTGACAGTGATTCGTAGACACATGAAAACTAGACTAAAGTTTGGAAACAGTCAAAAGATGAGCAATGTTTGTAATTTAGTCGTTTTATAGGAATAGAAATGATCTTCTTTTTCTCTTGAATCTAAACAGGCCCTTGGGAATTTTACATTATATTGCTTCCCTTACTGGCAACAAAATCATTTTAGCAGGAAGCAGATCCAGGAGGTGCCCAAGAAAATGTAGGTGTCCAATTTGAAATTATTTGGTATTTGAAAAAGTTGTCTGTTGGTTCTCTATTTAGATTATTTTTCTCCAACCACAGTAACAGAGAAACAAAACACTAATAAAATCCATGAAAATTGCTGATTCTTAGCATCTCATGGAGCATAGCTGTAATTATTCAAGGGCATGCATTCAAAAACGGAGAAAGATGAAATCAGTGCAGTCTGACTTTTTTGGCCCTGTTCATCTAGATTGTTCTATTCTCTGCTCTGAAGCCTACAATTTTTAACAGTGCACCTCAGTAAAACACCTAATACCTATTCTTTAAATGTATTTATTGCCTCTACTGCATTATGATTGCCAGACCCATTTAAAAAGAAATCCTTTTTCGATGGAATTACAGATTCTTCAATTACCTCCAGAGTTTTTATCTGATTGGCCTTCTTGAGGAATACAGTATGCCAGACAGATTGCATAGGGAGTTTCAAAAACCATTTATCCCTCAGCACCTTCATAGCATTATAAAAATAATAATAAAAAAGTTTCACTTACTTGCGTTTCATCCGCTTTGAGTATGCTTCACAAGCTTTCCTAAGTTTGTTCTGGCTGCTATTACATTGATTTCTGCATTGCCCTCTAACCCCTTCCAGCATTCAAGTGAGGCAAATGGTTGCCTGTTGATTACGACAGTGACTTCCAATTCTCATTTCTTGTCTTGAACCAAAGGTTTCGAATTGTTGTTGATTGCTGTATGATGGCTTGTGTTGCACCCAGCTGTAGTCAGTGCTTAAACAATAATTGCTGCCTACAGAAATCTCGTTCCTTTTAATGTGATTAGAGCTATACTAGTTTAGAATATTTCCTACAGTTGGTAAGAGTGATATTGTTGGGGGCAAATAGTTTGAGGTTAAAAATTAGGATGCAAGAAGTAGAGAGAGCTGAAGAAATAATTTCATAGATTACTTTACAAACCTAAATCTTTAGCTGAAATCTGTGGGAAAATGTGATTGTGATCTTTGAATCCAGTGCATTGTGACTGTGTTAAATTTCATGTCCGCCTTTTAATTTAAGGAATGTCTTTGTTCCTCTGTCACGAAAGTTAAAGAAACAACCAGATATATTGTCAGGGAAGAATTTGTTTCCTGAAATATATCTTTGGTGTAATGGTTTGCTAAGTCAAAGTGACATCAGTGAAGTTATAACAGAGTGGAAAGAGACTCCAAACAGACCCTGAAAATGTGAATTTACTTGCAGTTATGTCAGACAGGAAAAGAGTCTTTTTGATCTTAAACATGATAATAAACAAAAAAAAAATAGCATCACAAATTAGCATGTTGACACTTGACATCAGAGGAAGATGATCTCATCAAAGATGAAATGGTTAATTTGGGTTTCTAAAATGGGAACTGAAACACAGACAACAAATCAGTCCATTTTCATACTTGTCTACCGTGCTACTCATAAAAAGGGTTGATTTGCATAAATGTTTAAGTCATACCCTTCTCTAATTAGATATTCATTTAACCCTGTTCATAGAATGTGAATGGAAAGTAAAAATGGAACGCTATCCACAGAAAAAGAAAATGTGGTTCATGTTATAGATTGTAATTGTCTAGTTATGAGTACTGATAATCTTTCCATCCATCCCTGCTTACTGGGAAAGTTATTCTACAAACACTGCAGTCAAATACAGCAATGATCAAGTGTGACAACTGTTTGCCATTAGCCTCTCTGGATTCTTCCAGAGAATTGGCTTAGAGAGCAGTTCCTCTTCCTCATTCCCATTAGGTGTGGAGTTGGAGGTCTTGATCTCTGGGTTGATCAGTGCCTGCTGGTTTCTTATCCCAGCTTGTGGGTATCTACTCCTTTCCCTCTGCTCAAATTTATTTCAAACCCAGAAAGTCCCCAGTTTGCCATTTTACTCCTAGACTTACTGTCTCCAACCTGAAGCTGATCCCTATTCTAAGGGCAGCATACCCATAACGATTCCTCTGTCTCATACTAGGATTTGTTATAATTATTTAGTCAAATCCTACCCAAGTCTAGATTCCGCCCTGACTATCCATTTCATAATACTTCTCCTTTCCCCTGTAAGCCCTTTCGCAAGGCGTCATCAGGTTCCCTGTGTTTTTGAAGTCTTTGGCCTGATAGGATCCCGCTTGGCTAAGTCCTCTAGCTCCTCCTGCAATAAAAACCTCTGAATGTGGTGGTGCACAGCAAGATTGGACTTTCAGTTTCAGTCTAGAAGATTAGCAAGTAATATTTGTACTACAGTTACCCTAGTAGTTCTGCAAGCTGTTTCGACATCTGCTTTGGAGAGACTGCAGTTCTGCAAATACTGCCACTGTCCCACGGAAGATATTAGGAAGCTGGAGTCTGTGCTGGCATCATGGAAGTGTGCTCATTTACCTTGTTTGGACATCTAGCCCATGGATGAAATTCTGACAAATGTTAACTATGATTTCTGTTTGCAGAGGAGTGGATTTTCTTTATAAAAGTCTTCCCTGTGCACTTGGTAGGAAATTCCAGTATGGCCATACTCTGAGTTAGTTACTTTCTGTATAAATCTGGAGTCAGTTCTGAAGATGTCAGTAAGGTTGCCCGGTATTAACTTCAGTGTTACACTGATGAGGATGCACCTGCCATCTCTCTTGGTGATATGTCTGGTCTGTCTCCAGTCATGTGCATTTTCGGTTGATGGGATTGCCCTTTTCCCAACTGTTTCCCTGACAGGTGCATTCTGTACTTAATTTGAAGTACCCCAAATCCCAGTGGATAGAATAATCAGTCTGATTATTGCAACAAGCTTTCCATTGACTGCTGGACCAGCCTGTGTTTAAGCTGCCATCCATCTCCTAGGCCTTTCTTGCTGCCAGCATGTCAGCTGACATTATCCCTCCCACTCAACTGAACTAATCTGGACAATGCTGGCCTCCTGCCAGCTTGACACTTCATCATTAACTCTCCTCCGAGAATCTCATTTTTTGTGGATATCCATTTTATTCTGCCTCAGACACTGTCATTTAAAAATCTTCAATCTTCTAAAGCAATAACCTTTTTAATCTATGTGCTATAATGTTTTCTTAAGAATTTATGATTTTTCCATCCCTCTCTCCCTTCCTACTTGTGAATTGCCATATTAGCCAGCTTATAGGTATAGTTTGCAAATACTCTCTGAAAGGTCTTTATCTTGGCCCCCTTCCTCTTCTAGAGAAAAAAAAAAAAAAAACCAACAAAAAACCTCAACCTTTAATGAACTTGCTGCTAACTAGATTAGCCATTTTCTGTTGGCAAGATTGATGATGCTATCAATGTTATTAAGTCACTAGATATGAATTCCTCATTGTGTAAACCTCAAGTAATAAGGGCCATTAAAGCTCCAGGCCATCCATCTCAATGTTGCCATTCCATTTTCCTAAATGAAAAATAAATAACAATAAAAAAAAAGAAGAGGTAGGAGAGAGGCTACTAGTTTCAAACTGTGAGGCTGCTGACTTCATTTTTATGAGGTTTGGTTGTTTGTCTTGGTTTGGAGAATCTAGAATTGCAAAATGCCCTGGCTTGTAGCTGCGTTTCATGATTTTTGGAACAGAATGTTGTGTTACGGGTTTTTCTGCATTCCTCCCTGGTTGTGAGTGTTGTTTGGCTGGCTACCACTGAAGGAGGATTCTGGAAGCAGACTCAGGGGAAAAGACAGACAAAATGAGTTGAATTTCGAGGAATAATTCACGGGAAGGTGCTAGAGTGCTCGAGGGGATTGTTTCATCTTTTGTTAATATTTAGAGGAACGTATTACGGTACTGACGGCTCAATCTTAATCTCTCTGTGCCCCCAAACTCTGTCCGTCACACCAGCAACAATGACTCCCATTCTAAACTCAGACACACAGTTATTTTCTTATGAAATTAATGCAAAGATCCATACTAACAGTGATTTTTTTTCAATAATATCAAGAAATTTTGAGGGTGATATTTTCAGCACCTACCTCTCCTGTCTGGATGAAAAAAGATTTAACATTTTCAGGGCCTGCAACCTTGTCAAAAGCAGGAAGGTGGAGATAAATATGAAATGTGGAGGTTCGTGGGCCACAAATATAAAGAAGTTGAAAGTATGTTTATATTTTTGTTGATTGTTTTTTTTAATCTCTCACTTTTTGTTGTACAGGTTCAAGTGCTGTTTTGATTATTTGATAAAGATACAGTTGAGTTTTCCAGGGCAAATAACATAATTTGTTGTTCCACTTTCTTGGAATTGAGTGAGTTTCTTTTCCTTCTAGGAGAAGGTATTAAGTCAGATTTCTAGATGTCTTTCTCCTTTAAGAGAATACTTCTTACTGTAATATTGAATATCAAGAGGCACTTGCTCCCCTGTCACTCTATCTAAGATATCTTTCATATTAGAAAAAAATAATTGATACATGTGTGACCAAATAATGTCAGTCATAATGCAGTTGCACTGAGGTGCAGGGAGTGAAAAGATTCCGTTCCTGAACCTCCAATGTTCCCACACTGGAGGGGGCTGTTACTGTGTTAGTCTATTCTCTGTGCTTCAGGCTGTTGGCTGGGTGCCTCAGAAGAGGGAGCCAGAGTTGACAAAAAGTCTGAATATTTCAGAAGGGCTGGAGAGTGTCCAAGAGTATCCACGACCCTTGATTGAGCAATAAACAGCTCTGTACAAGGAAGTGGAAGAATAGATGTTGCATTATTTTGGCAACCAGTTGCAGAGCTGCTTGTGCCTATTAGCATTTTTAGGGTCACCATGACTTCTCCTGCTCTAAACAGAGCTTAGATCTTGCTGAAACACTTTTCTTCATTCCTGCCTCATCTGGAGATTTTTAGGGATTTTTAATTTTGACTTCTGATATGCATTTCTAGTTCAGGAAGATGCTTTCCTGCATTTTGAAGGTGCAATTGTGAACTTCAGATTAGTTTTCATGCCATTTAGCTGTGGGCATAAATGAGAGGATTTAGCCAAGTAATGACCTAATTAACAAGAAAGTGGGAGGCTAAATCTTATTTTCCACCTTTCCATAGCTGTATCTACAATACTAGATTGCCAAGTGGGGTGGCCTATTTACCAATTAAGCCACTATTTTTAGCATACTTTTCTTCCTTTGCTGTACATAAAGAAAATGTAAGAAAAATGTTTGCTTATTAACATTCGGATTAATTGCAGTATTCTGCTCTTCACTGGTAAATGTCATAATTCTCCATATCAATGTTGTGGTTAGATAGACCTGCTGATGCGACAGGTTCTTTGTGCTTTGTTTGTGCTTAATGTTCAGAACATGTTATAACCAGGGCCATACAAAGTCTGAAGCAGAATTTAAATATGTGCAGTAGCCTGGCACAACCCTTGACGTGTTTTAAAGTCTACCGCCTGTGAGAATGAGCTAAATGGTGATGCATTTGCTGCCAGCTGGGACAACAGATCCTGTATACAACAAACAGAAGAGGTTTCTGTGAAAGTTCTTGCTCAAATTAATTCAGTGTGGTCTATACCAGTTACGTAAGAGTAGTTGATTGCTAAAATCCAAAAGAGCTGTTTTATCTTCACTAAAAGTCGAATTCCTTTTCTACTCAGTACACTGTTTTAAAGCCCTATGTAGGACCCATGAAAGTTGTGATAACCAAAGCCTTCCATTGTCAACGTCACTGAGTTATCCTCCCTTTCATGCCATGCAGAACATTGCAGAAAGCAGGCTCTGGGGACATTAAAGGTTTTCTGCTGGGATGGCATTTCGCACACAATATGGGTATTTCTGGAAAAGTGGAGGTTGTATCATATGGGAATGAAGGTAAGCAAACATAAACTAACTTAATTTGTTTGTAAGAATATCCTGTAGTAATGCTTTCCTTAGCTTATTATTTTCATGAAGCATAGGGAGGGACATGCCTGTGAGGAAACCAGATTTCCTAACCTTCTTTTCCCCTTTCTACTCAAATCTCAAAATATTCTGCAAAAGGTCAAGTAGGGTCCAGGTTAACCTCATGAATGCACAGCATTCCTTCTTTGGATGACAGCAAACTTGTTATCAATCAGAAGCAGGTTAGCGCAAATCTTCTGTTAGCTTGTAAGCCTGATTCACAGGAACAGGCCCATACCTCTGTAAGTACTTAATGACAAGCCATGTAGCCAAGAGTGAAGTCTGAATTAACAAAAAACTATAGAAGTTAGAGAATCATCTATTCTGAGAAAACAGCATTAAAATTATTACTGACTTCTGCCTACTTCTATCTGACAGCTTAGGCAAGGTGAAAATACTGTGGTCTTAGGAAATCTTGACATGAGCTGGAAATCAGACCTTTGGCACTAGGGAGCAGTCCTGAAAATCTGCACGGGAGGAGTGCTGCTAGAGCAAAGGAAGCATTGAGGGAGCGCATAGTAATAGACAACAGGGACTCAACCAAGAAAACGATCACAACAAATAGGCTGCACGTGGAGAAAATACTGTGAAGCTGTTACAACGAAAGCATTGCCTTAAATCCCAGATATCAGAGTGAAGTGTCCAGCGAAACTGAATTCTCTACCATTACTTTAGTCACAGTGTAAGGCAGTGGTGGACAGCTGTTCAAAACTTTATGCATCTCTCTCAGTCCTACAAAGGCCTATTCAACTCCTTGCTTCACCATTAAAATCTGACTGGCAAGGTAGATTACAGAAGTGGGATATGGTGGAGAAGAGAAGTCATAAGAATAGCGTAAACTAGCATTTTCTAAGCTTTATTCTTCTGACAGTTGCAGTTACCTGAGCTAGCTTGTGAAGAACCACAATGGTAAGCCTGGACTACCGTGGAAAAAAGAAAGAAATGCAGAATCTTATTCTCACTCCTATTGCCAATGGCAATGGGTCAAGTTTCTAACAGAATTTGTATTACAGGTGAATATCTCCCAGGAGAAACGCATAGTTGGAAGACAACAAAATTAGAGAACAGACAAGCTTTGTTTTACGTAAGGAAGCATTACAAATTGAAGACATGCAAAGATCCATAGCTTTCAAAATCATGTGCTCTTTTAGGGCTTGCTATTAAACTTCTGCACTGAGTTGATACTTTTGGAGAGAGGACAATATCCTTTTCCTCTTTCTTACTAATTTTCTTTAGCTTTTCTTTACTTCTTTTCTCATTTAGCTCCTTTCTATTCTCCTCAGACTTCACTACAATAAACCTACCTCAATGGAAAATGCAGCTGTTCTCTTTTGCCAATACCACTTCATTCATCTCTTTTCATAACAGTCTTGTTGCTGCTCTTTCAGTAATGCATTTTAACTATGAGAACCATTTGGGAGAGAGAAACTACATCAAACACTGCTTTTTTTCCAGCGTTATTATTAATAAATTTTAGCAGACAGGGCTGCTTTCTAACAGTACATTCAGCTTCTAACTTTCTTCTTCAAGATCTCAGAACAGATTTAATAGAAACATAGACACAAGGAACAGGGGTTGCTTAAGTTCTCTTTCTGCACCTAGCAAAGCTTTCTTTACTTCTGGGGTAAGCAGAGGTTGACCGTGAACATGTCAGAAGCCCATGGTATTTCAAACTCTGCCTTTTCCTCTTTCGGTAAGTGTTTTATCTCGACATCAAAAAAGTGTTAGTTTTTTGTTCCCACCATTTTTTTGCCATTGTTAGTATCTCTAGTTTATGTATTTTAAATTCCAAGTGGAGGGGGAATCTGTTTCTTGGAAGAATTACAGCTCCTTATAGCATTTCCTTTGTGGCACTTCTGTGTAACAACTCCAGCAACTTCTGCTTACATGTTTGCTGCTTGGCAGCAAGGGGCCATTTGCGGATATGCTACAACTTGAGCTGTTGGCAACCAACTTTCTAGAGTTCCTACAAGTCTATGCATTTGGGGGACTTGTCTGGGGCCAGTGAAAAAGGAAAAAGATCATGCTATAATCAGTATAATGTTTTTGTAAGGACTCGTCTTATAAATACATAGATGCCACATTCTTTTGCTTTCCTTCAGGCTTAGAATACTGCAGCTGCAGGAAATGATTTTTTGAAGGGCTTGCAGCTCCAGGAGACAGAGATTATTGGTAACCTTTTAAAAACTTAATTAACGTTAAGATCTCATGCAACATTATCCATCATACTAGCAGTGCTGTTCTTTTCTTTGTTTCAGATTCACCAAAGTAAATAAATGCTATTCTGAAGTAGTGTCATAAAGAAATTTGCTAATAATGCCAGATTTTGGGCTGTGCTACTCTACTATTCTTTCTAGGCAGAAACACTAGGCAATCAAAAATCAACAAGCAATATCCTCCTGCTAATAAGCGTGAGTTTCCAGCTATGTTTTCAGATGTGAGTATGGGCTGCTAGAGAGACTGAGATTGCTGTTCACCTACTTGCCATGAGTCCTGCTTTCTGTTTCTTCAGATTGTGATCCATGCGTCCTTCCATTGTCACCTTAGCGACCAGCTGAACTACTAACTTCTCTGTTTCTTGTTTAGAAAAAAAAAATCCCTATTTATCCACTCTTCTCAACAACTTTTTTAGTAACTTGGTAAAAGAGTTATTATTTCTTAAAGTTCTATCCATGATGATATGCTCTATTTAAAAAAAAACCCAATAATTACTCTAACAGGAATATGTCCTGTTCTGATACATTTTGGTTTTCATAGAATCATAGAATATCCCAGGTTGGAAAGAACCTTGAAAGATCATCTAGTTCAAACTTTTTAGAAACCAAAGTCACAGTTGTAATTTCTGATGTCTAGGAATGTAAGGAAATTCCTGTATACATTTTAATCCATCAGTAGTCAATATTTGGTCAGACTAGCCAGTTCAATGTTTTCTCTGTCACCTAATAATGACAGTAGATGTAAGATGCAGATCTACAGATTAATTCCACTGCAAAAGTAACAAAACGGTCCAAAGAAGATAAAAAGGCAAGTCATTTATTTATATATTAGAGTACAGAAGAAGGCAAGATAGGATGCATAGCAGAGTATCTAGTTTAAAAGTTGTCAGTCTGGGAATGACAGACTGTATTCTTCAATGCAAGAATTTAAAATAACATTGGCTGTTTCAGAATTAGGACCTAAAGTTTTAATAATTGTTTAGTTTTCTCTTTGTGGATGACTGCTCCTCATTCTGATAATAGTATCACTGTCTTTGCTGGCTAGTCCTTCTGTAAATATTTTTGCTAATACATTAGAAAACAAAATCTAAGAAATAGATTACTCTTTCAAAGAATGGTCTAGTCAAGGTTTTAATTTTCCCTTCACTTTCCATCACTTTTCTCCCATACTCACTTTTGTGCAGCTAACGTCATCTTGAGAGCTTTGTTATGAAAGTCTTCCTATTAAGATTCAAAAGAGGGTATTGTCTCAGTTATATATATAATTACATGCAGAGGGAACTGCAGACTTACCTCTCGAAAGCTGTGAAATACTGAAATTAAGTATTAATTAATTTTGTAGCATTAGTACTGTATGATCATGATATTAAATACTGCATTGTAATAGAGATAATACTTTCTTTAATGTCATGATCACATACTTTTTTTGTTTTAAACAGTTCCCACTCATCACAGTGTAAGTGATCTCTAAACAAATAGGGTTTCAACATTCCATCTTACCCTCGCTGCTTAAAGCTTGGCCCATGCCTTTTGTATGACATGTCATGCAGACTGTTCTTTAGTGAAAAAAGCACATGACTACTGCTGCCCCACAGCTCGCTCTCTCTCTCTCTCTGATTGTGACCAGAAATTCCAGTCCAAATTTGGAGAATTATTTGTGTGGAGACTGAGAAGCTCCCTAGCAAGCCTGAATTTTTACTCAGATCAGAGAATCCAGAACAGCTTTAATAGTAAAAGTTGTTGCTTGTGATGCAGACTGGCTGGTTTGCTACTGAATCAATGTCCCTTTTCTACAGCTTTGGTTTAGGAAGTGTTCCTAATTAAAATTATCAGCGTGACTCTATTTTGCACAATCCTAGACGTATGCCTAGCATACACATAACAGTTATGTTGATGAAGTCCCAATGGTGGTGTTGAATAAATATGCTAAGTTTGCTTCCAGGAAAGTGTTAATGTAGTTTTTAGTGAAGCAAAGTGTGGGTTAATTAGGAAATTATGCAAGTGAGATATTTATAATTTTGTTTTGAGTCTGTGATCTGTTAAACAGGCAGGAAAAGTAACAGTGACAGGAGAGACCTCTGTCGTGACAGATGCAACTGTGAAGCAGATTCAATGCCTTTTGCAGCAATTAGGAAATCATACGTTTCAGGTACTACTAAACATCAAACTGCTAACTGTTAATAAAATGCTAACTTCCCCAGCAAAGGATTTCACACTCCTTATTTCTTATCTCTCTTTTTGGGATCAGATGAAGTGACACGCTCTAGCGGTTTCCAGGGAGACAGTGTTTTACTCACAGAGGAGCCTCACATTGTGTTACTTGCACCAGAGATGCTTTGATTATGGGAGAGAGGAGAAAATTTTTTTCTTAAGTTTTTCATCCTTTACCATCAGTAATGAAGTTTTCAGAAAACACCCTCAAGTGCTTTATGATGCTGTTTTCTCATGCAGTTAATTAATAATATTTTCATTTGCAGTATTCTGTGATCATTTCTCGTAAATTTCTATTAGCTGCTGCTCTATTCCAATATTCAGACTAGTGGGGCTTGTCTCACATAAGCTACAGTGGTTTAACTTAAATTGTTTTAAAAATTGTCCTAGGTAGGTGTTCCTATTTATTTACCTGTTTCTTTAACGTTCAAATCTGTGTCCAATAGTGTTTTAATTCCCAAAATATTTTTAATCATTACAGTGCTTTCAGCAGGATTTGCACCACTTTTAAAAAGCAGCAGTTTACAAGTTTTCTCTGCTCTGCGTTGTAAAGATCAGCATTAATCAGTATCTTACTTTTTTTAACCAGAAATCATGCAATCCTTACAACTCCTGGTTATTGTTCAATTGCCATGTGGAAAGTAAATGTCCTTTGTAGTTTAAAAAAAAAAAAAAAGGCAAAGACTGCTCAGCACATAAATTTCAACTGACTACAATGGGATTTCACACATCTACCTAGTAAATTACTGTGAATAAATAATGTGCCATGATGAATCACCTAGACTTTATTAACCTATACTGAATTAGACTCCTCACACTAAAATATTTCACGGCATTGTTTTATTGCCTATTACTGTCACAAAATAAACTACTGACTATGGAATGATGTACTAGTTTTGGACAGATTGACAGACCTAGATTACCTGAAAAAGGCACGTCTTCTTAGGGCATTGCAGCATTAAAGTGATTCTGATGTTCATAAAAGACAGCTGCAAATCTTAGCAGTGCTGGGACATGGAAGAGAGACTGACAGCTGAACAGGCGACAGGGAAGGTTTCACTTTGTTACTAAAGAAGACTTCCAGAAACCTGCTTAGATGTCTGTTTAGCTCAAAAGCTAAGAAAGCTTCAGAAGGTGTTTAAAGATGTCTTTCAGAAATTCAGCTGGAACAATTTGGGGCTATAATATTTCTTTTACCTTCAGTATAGCTGGTCAGAAGTTTTCTTCTAAACTTTTCCAGTTTTGAGGTTTTTTTGTGGTTTGGTCGGATTTTTGTGTCGCTTTTTTTTTTGTAGTTGTGCTGTTGTTTGAGTTTTATTTTGGTTTTGTTTGTTTGTTTGTTTGTTTGTTTTTTGTTTTTGTTTTTTCCCCTGGACTCTGAGCGTGTAGTGTGGATGGAATAAACCCTTTCATGAGGTAGAGAATGGAGCTTCTTCATTCAGTCCCTGTTTCAAACTGTCCACTGTCAGTATGAGAGAAATAGCAGGCTGGGGTTCTTCTGCCTAGAAATTTTAGTGAAGTTCCATAACTTAAGCCTCAGTATTCATGCCTATGTGTGTCTCAGCTGTTCTGATTATATAATGGTGTGTTCTTTAGCATATTCTCTTTCTATAGGAGGAGACTGCTTTCTGCAAACACTTAAAGGAAATATCTTAAGTTTCATACTTAAGTACAGTTTAAGTTCATACTTAGGTATGTGTGATACCTTCATAAGTATCAGGACACCGTAAGTAGCAGAGTCTTGGATCTGATCACAGCAAAAACAGCTGGCTAGGGTCAGACAAAGTGTCTGTCTAGCTCAGCATCCTACCTCTAGCATTGGCAAAAAGTAGGAAAGGTCAGAAAAAGAGAACTTGCAGCACATTATGCATCTCCCATCTCTACTGGAAGCTTAGGAAAATCCTGAACGAGACATAGCTTCTGTTGAGTGAATTAAATGCCAATGAACTTAACCATTCTGGGTAGGTAGATCCCTGTAGATGTGGCAGTTGCTGTGTAGCCATTTGAAGGTATCCAGGCACAGAGTTTGCCAAATAGACTGGTCTGCTAAACCAGTCTGTACGCTTTTGAATGCCTGAGTAGGTATATGCACGTTGCTGCTTCTGTAATTTGGGTCGCACAGGGGCAAAAGTACTAAGGAACTGATTGTTTTTCAAATTATTATGACTCAAAACAGTTTTTTTGAGAAGGTGATTAGTACTTTTGTTCTGCATGTGGACCCGTGTTCAACAAGCACAGCAATGGTTAATTATAAGTCCTGGACTGGTCTTGGTGACTTAATAGTGTATGTTTTCGTTTTATTACATTCTGAAGAGATGCTTAAAATGCTTACAACTCTACTATTATTTTTACATCAAATTTAATATTTAAAAAGAAAGCAAAGCACTTTAATTCAAATTCTTTGGTTTTATGCATTGACATTGGATGGCATATTTTAAACTAAAAGCTAAAATGATAGTTTCCTCTTTATATTTTTTTCCAGAAAAAAAGTAATTTCTTAACCTGTTCTAGTAAGAATTTTATATTTATAGAAGATAAATTATTTTTGTTAAATATTGGTTTCACCGCAAGGTGGATTCTGTAAGATTCCATCACCTTTACTCCTACAGAAAATTAATTTTACAGCTAATATGGTTTTTCATATTAGCATACAGCAAGCTTAAGTAAAATAGTAAATAAAGACTTTTTGATTTTTTTACAAAAATACCAACGTAACTTGCAATGCATTGTAAACTGAACATTGTAATGTAATGCAAACTGAACTTTTCTGATCTAAAATGAATCATTCATATTTAGAAAAGGAGTATTCGTCTCATTACCAGCCAGACTCACAAACCAGTCTGGAAAAGTTATGGCTTTTCTTCAAGCAGATCAAGAGATAAACCTCCATCACTGGAGAGGTGATACAAGAGTCCAATGGATACTTTACCATCAAACTAACTGCAAGCAAATAGGCAGTAGGTGGGGAAAGCTTTTTATTGTGGAGATGAAGACAAGACTGAGTTAGCAGGACTAAGCATATATTCCTAGAACTGCTGCTCATGGTCATTAGGCATGGTTAATCAGATGCTGACTGCTGAATTTCTGAATTTCTAGGTGTACTGCAGGAACAATGATCATGAAATATCAGGCATTGCCAGGTAATTTCACCAGCACAGACTATTTTATACAATGTTTACAGAGCTTGAAAAGAAATCAAGATACATTTACAACATCACATTTGAAAATATTAACAGTATAATGTTATTTTTGACAATGGATTTTGGAATTTATATTCCGGGTTTTTGCAAAGATCTTTGTTAGTATTTCTTAAAATGCACTGAATCTCATTAGTGACATGATTTTCATGCTAATGTAATACAAATGCAGTCAGCAGAAAACCTAGACGTACAGTAAATGCACACTGCCATAAAGCACTCTGTTCAATTTTTTTCCTTTATTATTAATTGTGAAAAGTTTTGAGCTTGCAATGTTTCCAAATGCCATGCCACGTTTAACTCTATTAGGCACTATTCAGCAAGACACATACAAATGTACTTTACAAAAATGTTCTGTAAACAGCAGCAGGGACTTGCCCAAGGATCCTGAAATACAAATGTTGAATAGGCCATCCTAAAATGGGTATGCCATCCACACCCAGCAATTCAGGATGCTGTAAGCAGTGGTGATATCTTGTTTCTAAAGGTCAGCAAAAACCCAAGAGAGATTCTAGTAGAAATCAAAGGGAAAATTGCTAGAACCTGAAAAAATGTATAAATTTACAAACATGCCTTACAAAAAAGTACATGTTTTATTATTGTATGTAGATCGTTCCTAAAAAAGTTACTTTTAAGAGTGAAGCTTTGCTAAATTTGGTCTACAGTGAAGAAATGCTGATGGCTTTTCTTTTACAAGGGACTTATTTCAACAGAAATTGAAGAACTCTAGGGTCAAACTTACAGATGAAAATGTAGTGTGGAGTATCTTTTCAGTGATCCTGACAAACTAAGGAAATGAATGCCATAAAGTGCTGCCTCACTGAAAACAGAGCAGTGCCGCAGGTGGTCCAGTCCAGCTGGCTGTTAGAAATATAGCTGGTTCCCAAAATGTTCGTTAATCTTATCTCTCAGTCCTGCTTGCCATCAGCAGGCTTGGCAGGTGCTTCCCACTCCTCGCTCCTTCTCATCACAGTCCCATAGGCATAGCAAAGGGGTAGGCGGGGGAGAAGGGGACTTCCAAAAGCAGCATATTTCAGCCATGAAACAGCATTTTCCAGCCTAGAATTACGCTGTTGGAAAATTCTCAGCTCAGTCTGACTACTAAAGGTCCTAAGTCCAAACACATTAAACACCTTTGAGTACCTTTGAGTTTTATAATTTTCAGTATGGAGCTCTCGTTATCAAATGCAAAGGAAAAGGTTTCATTATCAAAACCACCAAAACTATTTTCTTATTCTGATGTGAGATGAGGCAATAGTTAGAGTGAAATAGTTTTGGCTTTTACTGGATCTGAAAGATCAGGGGAATATAAATATCTTTTTTTTTTCATTAAATGAAATATGTTGCCTTTCTGAAAATACCTGGGCTACTGGTCTTTTGAAGTCAAGAGGAGATAGAATGGTCACACATTTTGGTGTTAGCTTTAGGGTGTGGATTCGTATTAACTTAACATGTTTATGTACTTTCCTTGACTGAGGATTAAGCCTGTGCTTAAATGCTTTTGCTGAACTAGGCCATGAAAAAGAACGCTTAAAAGAAGACAAGGTACCTGGGGTGTTTGAAGAGGAAAATCAACTCAGTCTCAGAACTTAGAAATGTCATATAAATCCTCATCTCAACATCAGTGGGAAAATAAAAAAAATGCATGTTGCAAAGCCTTGCAGAAAATAAGAAAATGAGGTTTTTGCTTTGAAAAATTCAAGCTGGTACTTATGCATAAGATAATCAGAAATACAGATTATCAGAGTAGAAGGATTTAAAGGGACCCTGTCAACTTGAAAAATATTAATTTATAAAAAAAACATTAAAAGTAGTATCAGATAAAGTTTCTACTCTGTGACTGCTCTGCAAATTCTTGGGGCTTTACAATCATGATTTTCATTCTGCTATTGCAGTGTGAAAGGATCACAGAAACACGGAAAATAATGAAACTGAAGATACACAGAGTGCATGCAAATGCAGAAGTAAACAAACTAGAAAAAACTCATTTTTCCAGTTATTTGTTGTTGTAGCAAGCCTTGGAGTTTTGCCAAACAATAAGAAGCACATTACTTTCAGGCAACAGACTGACTTTTAAGTAGTGTTGCTTAAAGGCAAAAGGCATTGATCCTCAATTAAATGAAAATTAATTTACTCTCCTTTTCCTTTTACTCTTCCATAAATGTTATTCAACGACCTTAGATTATTTTTTTTTAATAGGAATCCAAAACTTATTTCAGACCTGGAAACTGAAAAACTTGTTGGCAGTAAGAAAATACTGTTCCCTTGTGAGAACTGGGTCACTTAATTTTGGCACCTCAATAAGAAATTATTTTCATCTTTAGCAGGATTGTGGAAGAAGACTACTTAAAAATCTTGCCACAGGATATTAAGCTATTTGTAAAGTCATCCAAGCAAGGGAGTCATAGGTGATCAAATATGATACTAATCATACATTTATGCCCCATGATCAGATGGCAAACTTCATGTGATCTTACCACTTTCCAGGCACAGATCTTCACTCTTTCTCAGGCTACCGCACCTACACTCGAACCAATTTAACTTTTCCTGTAGAGAAACAAGGGAATAATGAGAAGCAGGAAAATGAAATTAGAAATAGATTTTTTCCCCCCTAAATATAAAAATGGTTTTGATCATTGAATATATTGGTGCACACAGAACTAGGTGACCTGTTGTGTGAAAGATTTGATCCTGAGTCTGATGGAACTTTTTATTATTTTCATTTGACCTTGTGTGCAGAAAGAGGAGAAAACTGCAGATCTCATTAACAGAATTGATATCCCTACCTATATTTTGACACATTTTAACCAAAAGATCTAGATTTGGCTTGTGTTGCTGTTGGGAGAACTCAGAAGTTAACAAAGCTTCTGTTTTTCTGCAGTGATATAGAAAAGTACAATCATATATCAGTATCTCAAGTCTATGCATTATATCCTCTGAATGGTTCCCAAGCCAGTTACAGCAAATGAGATGAAAAAAGAAGAGGTAGGAGAAGGTTAAGAAGTAATGTTTTAGTATGGATAAATATGTAATCTTTTTTTCAGAGTAAGCAGAGAATGCAAATAAAGTTCCTGAAATGAGAAATGAATTGATATTTTAAGAATCACAGAAAATACTGAGTTTGAGAACACTGTTGTTAGCATTTGTGTCATGATCCTATGAAGAATGTTTTACTGTCTCTAATTGGGATTGGAGGGGATACTAATAGGATGGTTTCTCAAAATGGCTTCTAATTTTACTAAATCATGAAAATGTATTTATACCCTTCTCAGCTTCCCATTGCAGAAATGGAACTCTGCTGCTTTAATTTTCCTTCTTTGGTTGGTTTGTTTGTTGGTTTGGGGTTTTTCTGTTGCACCAACCCTAGCAAGATTCAAAGAAGAGATGTGACTCAGCTGAAAACTTTAATAGGGAACCTGCTGGAAAAAGATGGGTAGCACTATACTGAAAAGTATTATGGCAGGATCAGCCAGTTCTTTCCCGATTTGTCTCCTGGTCTCGCATTGCCCTTGAGTGTCTCACAGCAGTGGCTGTTGAAATAATTGATTTTTCAGTTCACTGACTGAAAAAAATTCCATTCACATTGACCCGAACTGATTTCTTTAAGGGGGAGGTTGCTCATCCTATTAAAAAACTGAGGTCTTAAAATATTTTGTTGCAGTTAATTTGGGAAATAATTTTTTACAAAAAATTAAAGGTGAATGCTGGGGCAACTGTCAGTCTGAACCAAAACTTATTTCATTTTGAAAATGGCAGAAAAAATGTTTTGACCTTTAACAAATGTTTTTCTCCACTGAAATATGCCATGTCTTCAGAAGAAATTTCAGACAGTTTTGATGGTCTTTTACTGGTGAATAGATACGTTGGCCATAGCATTTTATTCAGCATTACTCTGAAGCTGTGCAAGATCTTACAGCTTTTGTTTCAAGAGGGTACAAGGCTGGGGGCTGAATCCACCTTTTCTTTAAGTAGTGTGTGCAGAGTGTTTTGATCCACATTTTTCTGCTTCTGCTTTGTTAGATCTAGGTGATGCTTGTAGGGCAGCTGTGTTCAAACTCTGAGCATAGATCAGGACCATATTCCCTCCTCAGAGGGAAGGTACCACAGCTGCATTTCTGGGTCCTTGAAACACAGAGAATGCATTAGTAGGAGATGACCAAGATTTATAAATAATTGTTAGTGTGTTGGGGGTTAGTCCTTATTTAAATTAAGGTTAAATGTTCTTGTTTCCATTTCTTGCTTCAGATCCAGATGGCAAAATTGTCATGTCTCCTGTGTGCCTGTACATTGTGGCTTCTCAATGGCACTGATTGGCTTGAAAGTCTTTAAATGGCCTTGTACTAAAATAGCCCTTAAGTACGTATGCACAACTGATAAAATCAATACCACAGACATGGAAACAAAACTAGGGTTGCAAGGCAATCAGATGTGAATATATAACAATGAAAATAATGCAAACAAGTCATGCTGTGAATAGCTGTCCCACATGCTGCAGCAATGCTGCATATTTACATAGCAAAGAGAGGAGCAAATGAGGACAGGCACACTGGGATGAAAGATCACCGACCCAGGCCCAAAGGGACTGTTACCTTGACCATGACATTTGATTGAATTTATTGTGTTTGAAAACATGACTCTTTTAATAATCGTAGAATCATAGAATGGTTTGGATTGGAAGGGACCATTAAAGACCATCTATTCCCACCCACTCTGCCATGAGCAGGGACATCTCCACTAAATTAGGTTGCTCAAAGCCCCATCCAACCTGACCTTGAGCATTTCCAATGACAGGACATCTACAAGTTCTCTGGGCAACCTGTTCCAGTGTCTCATCACCCTCACAATAAAGAATTTCTTCCTAGTATCTAATCTAAACTTACATCTTTCAGTTTAAAACTGTTGCCTATTGTCCTGTCACTACAGGCCCTGGTAAAAAATCTCTCTCCATTTTTCTTATAAACTCCCTTTAAGTATTGAAGAGCCACTATAAGGTCTCCCTGGACCTTCTTTTCTCCAGACTAAACAACCCCAGCTCTCTCAGCCTTTCTTCATAAGAGAGGTGTTCCAGCCCCCTGATCATTTTTGTGGCCCTCCTCCAGACCTGCCCTAACAGGTCCATGTCTTCCTTTCCTATACTTATTTGTATAGTGGAAGTGACATGTAACTAACAAGCACACTACTTGCAGTGAAAGCCTGAAGAGGCTGGACCCTCATTTGTCTTGCTGGGTTTACACCTTCTCAGCTAAGCAAGCTGCCACAAAGTCCTCTTCTGCTTAATGGAGAGAGAGAGAAGCAATTTCAGGATGGGTTTTTGTTGCCATACTTGAGACATCTAGTTCGGATGAGTTCATTTGCTCTCATTTAAGTTTGCAGTGACTAGCTTATATGTAGGTATCAATGTTTAGTCAGGGGAGCCAGGTGCAGAACAGAAAGTCACACAGCCCCACTGGTCTGTGGCCAGAGCCTGGGTTTCCTCTCTTCCAGGTCAGTGAAGCCTTTAAATACTGCTCTTGCTGGGAACACCAGTGGATAGCAGTCAGATAACTTTTCCTGCCTGCTGCTGGGGGGATAACTTGTTTCTTTAACCTGCTGTGCTTTAACGTTAGTGCTTTGCACACAACAGGCAGAAATGTTTTTTGCGGGTTTGTGGGGCTGCTTGTTTTGTTCTTCTCTCTGCTGTCCTAGTTGAGTGCTTGGCTTCAGCTGGACTGCATTGAAAAAGAAAAAAAAAGATATCTCTCTCTCCTGTTAATGAAGAAAACGTGGGAACATGTATGTGTCACCAACTCTTGAATTTACAAAGAAAAATATTAGGTGAAATTGAGCTGTATAAAATGTATACAGATCATTCTGTTTTATAACACAATCTTTTTCAAAATGATTGAGGCAGACTATTCTGGTAATGACAATTCAGACTCGCCCCTTCTGGTAATATAATTTACAGTAAGGTCATTGCTTTGACTAGTTTATTTTTAATCTTCATGAGCATTAAAAAGTAGAATTGCCTTTATAATAAACAGGATCCTGGAATGATATACACATTCACACTACCTAAGTGCTTGGTTTTGGTTTAATCTTTAATTCAGCAGTAGATTGCTTTTCACAGTAACACTATCAATTACAAAAATGATCTATATAAAAGGGCTAAGGAAGCTATCAAAGTAGCACAGCATTCTTATGACGAAGATAGCAGACAAGTCAGTATACACCCTGGAGAAAGTGAAAATCTCTTCTGTTTTGCTTACTTTTGAGTCCAAGAAATTCTTGACACCTGCTTTCCATCCATTTTAGGTTTCTGTGAGGCAGCTGTCACCATAGTATCTAAGGGAAGTGAAAAGAATTAAAGACAGCATAAAATGGAAAAAATTACTATTAAGGCAACTGGGCTGCATTTCAGGACATTTGGGTTCAATTACCAGCTCTTTCCTTGTCTTCCTATGTGATCTTGGGCAAGTCCTTTGCTTTGTATTGCTGTTCCCCATATGCACACTGTGCTTAATGATGCGTCCTTTCTCCCACTCATCACTGGTTTTGACCAGGATGAAGCTTTCTGGGGACGGGGCAAGTCTTTCATTGGAAGTCTAGAGAGTCCAGTCTCCAATGTACACATGCTCTCTTAGTGGTGTATGATTTAGCTGCAGCTGTGAATTTTCTGATTACCACTGCATTAGGATGCCTGTAGACTAGTCAGTAGGAAATGTATTATAGCAGTTTTTAATAAGCCTAAAGATTCTGCTAAAAGGCTTTTTTAATGACCACTCATGACTAAAGATAAGAAGCACAATGACTAATGTGCAGTCTGTGATGAAGTATGGATGATGTTTCTGTATTTTTATATTCTTATGTTCATATCCACATGAATATGTATATTCATGAAAACAAAAGCTTTTTCCTGAACAGGTACTTGAGAGTAAAAGCTCTATCTGAGATGAGGAGGGGAAAACATTTGCAGCAGCCTGGACAGATGGTAAGTAAGATGTAATGGAAAAGTTGATGAATTAATCTTTTTCTTTAACCTGAATTAGCATGTGTTTTTAGGGAGCCTGCTAGTGCCAGAGTAAATGAAAGTTGTTCTGGGCTCTGAACAAACAAGATACTCTGTTCTTGTTCTCTTTTCCTTACCCTCAAAGGCACCTATTTCTCCCTGTATTTAGTGATAGGAAATGGTAGATGTACCTGCAAAAGATCAGGGCAACTGAAAGAGGCAGAAAGGCAGAGAGTGTGGAGGGTGGTGAGAAAAAGGTGACCTGCAATTGCTGCATTCCCCTTCGGGCACCCTTGGCCACTGCTCTAGAAAATGGTTTCAACTGCACCGTCTCAGCCAGGTTTGTTGTTGTGCCCCAAGCTGTTCTTATGGGTTTCCAGAAGTACAGGTCTTCCCTCACTGTTTAGAGAGTGGTCATCACGAGCAGAACACGGAGGAAGGGGGTGTGAGTTGCCATGCAGGTGCAGTCAGCAGTGTGACAGTACAATCTGTCCTGTTCCTGATGGCACCAGGCTCTAGAACGAGCTCCAATAGGGTCTGCAAGCTGCTGTCATGTATTGTTTGTGGAATAACTGTGAAATTGCACTTACTCTTTTCCTTCTTCCACAGTAATATGAAAGATATTGGTTCTTCTGGGTCTGGTACTCCAATACACCACACAAGAAGCACTCTAGCCAGAGAAAAAATAAGGACCAGATCTTCAGAAATTGCCCATTTGACAGAAGAACAGATTGACATGCCTGACAAGGAGGGTCACCTTCTGTGTTCTACAATCTATGGAAATATGCCAGTGTGCTTGGTTCCCTTGATTCACGGTGGATTTGCCCTGTGAAGCTTCCCTGTCCTGCACACTCGCCTCTTAAAGATCAGGCTGTAGAAGTGCACATCTGTCAGCTGTGGAGGCTGTCCCTGTCATGGGTCGATCCTGCAGGTTGCCAGACTCTGAACTGCACAGAACAGGGCCAGCACATGGAGAAGATATTGATGCTTTCCAGTTTCTAAGTCCCATGGGACTCTGAACTCAGCATGAGCCAGAAACCACTGCCTGCTGGAGAGGCTGAGCACTCCTGACAGATGGCATTTTGCCTGCTTTAAAGGTAGCATCTCTTGGCTCTTGCTCAGTTTATACTGATGTGCTTAACTTTTGACCTGGAAAGTAAAATATCGTTTGACATGCTGCCTTTGAAAGACTCCAGACACCAAGTCTACTTCAGTAATTGCTGCAGCAGCCAGGATAGCAGCCATCTTTCAAGTCTGTAATATCAGCTCATTCTCCAAGGAAGAAGAACACTTCCTTTACTACAGGTAGCATGATTCTCCAGAGGAATGACAGGATCATTCATGTAATCCTCACCTCTTAGCCTTCCTTCAAGTGTTGGAGATCAGTGAGGACGGTAAGGTTTTATCTCCTCTAATGCCTTGGGAAAGTAGTTCAAGAAGAGTTACGAAGGGGAAGCAGAGCTTGTGTCCTAACTCTTTCAGGACTCTGTGTGACTGCAGCAGCTGACAGCTGTTCAACAAAATTGATTAAAGTAAATGACATTACAGTTTACCTCCAAGATAAGCCAAAATATTAACCCTCAAACATACCTAGCTAAGACAGTTTAAAGGTTAAAGAACATTGACTTAGCGCAGAAATTGAATGTGCTGCATCAGATGAGCTATTTGGGAAGACTGTCAACTCTGAACCTATCACAAAAGCAATCCACTGTGTCTTTTCCAGTCCCGGAAGAATGAACTCCACTATTTTCTCTGCTTGGATTTGGAAGCTTGTCCTCTGCACAATGCTGGACAAATTTCTCAAACGCCTGTCACTCTCCACCACAAGCCCAGACTCCCTAATGTGATAACTTGAATACGAAGAGGACCTCATGCAAATTCTATTGAAATTCAATCAAGGAAAATAAACTGCAGACATCTGCTCTTTTCTTTGGTACTGTTTAGGTGTTTTCCATTGGTCTGCATAAAAATGCTTACGTAGCTTGGATAAACGCCAACCCAACATTTCAGCTTCTGATCAGCTAAATAACCATGTGAACAATGGCAGTGAGAAGGTAAACGGGAAGGTGAAGGCATCACAGGATATGGATTAGCTGGCTACTGTTCCTCATTCAAAAATTGCTGATTAGTGATCTCCTTCAAAATCTGATTAGAAAGGAACATTGTTTTCATTCATTTAAGTAGAGGCCAGTCACCTTTTATGCTTCAAAATATATGAGACAGCATTTATAGGAGTGCAACTCTTGTGGGTGTAAGGAAAAATATATTAATGAATGGCTTTGGAAGAATAATACTCAAACCATCCTGTAAGCAGTGAACACATTCTCCTTTACTTTCCCTTAGTCCTGAAACTCCTTGAATTATAATAGTAGGTCAGATTCCTCCATGGTGAAATTTTATTGGTCTTGACAGACTTTACACCAGAGATTTGTCTGGCATGGTAATAAATATCCATATTCTTATGCCCAAAGACAACCTCAATGCTAAAAGAATGCACAGTATCATTTTGCACTGTTAGAAGGGAAATGCTGGTCTTCTCCAAGGCTGCAGCAGGCAGTGGCTGTATGCTACGCACTCTTGTCCAGGTGTTAGGTTCTTATTATCCCAAAGCAGCTGGAGCTGATGACCCACCTCACTGGTGCTTTTAACAGTTAGGTCCAAAATTTGGATTTGCAGTCTTGCTTCCCTGCTGCCTCACACTGGTGATACCTAAAGGGCAGAAGTGCTGAATGCTGTCACAGTGAAGCTCCCTAAATGTCTGAAGGACCGAGCTAGATTCATTAATTGTTTAGCTTTCCTCTGACTGATTTGAAAGCATGCTCTAGTGATGCTTATTGTACTGGGCTTCACATGGCGCGTCTCTGGAAGTGGTAACATGTCTTTTTCTGTCTCTATCTCATTCTTGTTTTAATCATTGACCTACTAATTATAACTCAGACTTTATGGTGATGATGGGAAGTATTTAACTTTCCTCATCTTTCTGAAGTGATTTGAACCTGGGATTAACTATTGGGCACAGACCAAAGATGTTCTCATTCCCTCTGTCAAAGCTTCTGTTTTATGTGGAATAAATAAATGTGTATCAGGCCAGATAATAAACATGATACAGGAGTGCTTGAGGCACCTCAGTTCTGTTCCTGCTACTCTATATTTAATAAATCCCATGGAGGGATGGGATTTGAGGCATACTTCTGCTTTAATGTTGCCTCTTAGCTGGCTGCTATCTTTGCAGTGTTTTCTCTGCTCTTTTATTCCTTAGGCTGTGTCTGCAAAGAATAGAAAATATGGTTCTAGAAAATGCAACACAGAATTTAAAATGTCATAGCCATATGGTGCGGCACTGAATTGGTGTAAAGTGACCCTGACTGTTCCAGTGTGCTCAAGGGATTTTTGGGGCAGGCAATTATGCACTAGATTTTATGCTGCTTATCTTTGCCTACCTGCCTGATCCAGGTCAGAGTCATGTGGCCGAGCAGTCCTGGGATGTCCAGGTCTGAGGCTGCTTGGTGCAGAGATATAGCCTTACAGTCTCCGCAGGTGGGTTAGGAGTCTATATGTGGTGCATACCTCCCTTTTGCAGTCCTAGTCTTCATCAAACACTTAGATTTCTGCAGGTTGTGTCTATTGGGAGGAATCTTCAGGTGGGAGACAATATTTCTTTGATTTGATAGTGTTTATTAATAAAAAGTGTCTCCCTGAATCAGTAGAAATCAAAGAGCGGAATGCTTTCTCTGCTATGATTCCCATACTCTTTGGTTTTCCGGTGTGCATTCTCCTCACAAAGCTCTCCTGGCTTTCTTTCAGGTCAGGGTCAAACAACAACTAGGTGCCTTTGACTTTATGTTGTGCTCTGTGTCTGTAATATTTCTGTGTGTCTCTGTTTATGCTTACATGTGCCTGCATACATCTTCACTGAAAATAGCAGCTACCCATTTGCTTTCATTCTCTACTGAACCTCTCCCTGTTGACATCGCTCAGCTCTTGATTTGACTTGCATTTGTGGCGGCGGCTCTTGTTTTTTCCTTTCAGTCAGATTAAGGAACTTACTCTATACATATCATGAAGCTATCATTAGCTTCCATGAGGCTTCCCATCCACAGCCCACCATCAGGTGACATATGAAAATGGTAATTCTATCTTTTACGTTACGGAGTGAACCAGATGGCCTTGGGCTTGACTCTTCAGGAAACAGTAAACCTTCAAGTACTTCTTTTGAGCCAGATACATTTCTGGTATAACTAACTCATCTGATTTCATATAAAAGAGCTTGGTGACTTGAATGAGATCTGTTTCCCAGTAAATTTATGTTAGCAATGAGATGGGGATGGGAGAAGGCAGACACACATGCTACTGGAACCTGGGTTCTCTTAGGCAGCGAAGACATCCAGTAATATGTCTACATGGGCCTTCAAATTTGCTGAATATAGATCTTCACTCTAATGTCCGAATAGCTGCATTGGTATATTGCTAGGTCTGTTCGACTATTTCCTTCTCTATGGGCTCAGACAGAGCCGTTTAAGTTGGAAAAGACCTTTAAGTTCCTCAGTATTAACCTAATACTGCCAAGTCTACCATTAAACCCTGTCGCTAAGTGCCTCATCTATATGTCTCTCTAATACCTCCAGGGATGGTGACTCTAACACTTCCCTGGGCAGCCCATTCCAATGCTTGATAACATTTTCAGTGAAGAAATTTTTCCCAACGCCCAATCTAAATCTCCCCATGTGCAACTTGAGGATGTTTCCTCTCGTCCTATCTATCATTTGATACTTGGGAGAAGAGTCCAACACCCACTTCACTATAACCTCCTTCCCAGTAGTTATAGAGGGCAATAGCATCTCTCCTGAGCCTCCTCTTCTCCAGGCTAAACAACTCCAGTTCCCTCAGCCATTCCTTATAAGACCTGTATCTACATTCACCCTGATAAATGTGACGTTAGCTTGGGTATGTCTATAGGTGTTTATGTAAAATGAAGTTTTTTTGTAGCTCTCCTTTCTTCTTTCTCTGTATGATTCAGGAGCTTTGAGTAGAAAGTTATGGCAGAGTCTTGAAGAGCTAAAACTCTGACTCAGTGATGACTCAAGGTAAGGTGACATACTGTTCTCTTGGATAATGAGCGCACACAGTGTAATCTCTGGGAAGAACTGTGCTGAGTTTAGCATGTCCTTCAGACACTCTGTGACAGTACAAAACACAGATGGCAAAGCTCTTCCTGTAGGAGCTCTCCTAAAAACAAGCAAAAATTGTGAGGGTGGTCCAGCAGTTATTTGCATTATGTTGCTATAGCTCACCTTTTAACCTCTGTCAGATCTAATTTTTATTGTTTAGTTATATATATGTAGCCAGGCAGCAAGTATAAATATGCAAACTGCTGTAGGTGAAAAAATGAGTGGGTCTAATGGCTAAATTGCTTTGTATTTAATGAGTATTGCTACATTGGGAATCCAAAACACAGTGTTACAAGTTAAAGACCTAATCTTGCCGTGTAAGTCTGCTGTAATTTAGTTTGTTGATGTCTGCCCACACTATGGCACTAAGGAGACTCCTCTGCAGCAATTCACACGTGTGCCTTGCACCCGAAATCTCCCCAGACATGCTGGTTGGTTCCAGGGCCGGGGAAATTGCCTGGAGAAGTGACTGTTTCCCTTGTTATATCCTCAACCTGCCACAAGATGACAATGTTTCAGAACTTTGATTGCTAATAATGAGACCATTGTATCCTTTTAGCTGTCTGTCTAGGCTTGGGTAGTGTCTGTAAATCACTGTGAATTTGGAGTGCCAAATGGGGTGTGATGTTATAATTGTGAGAGTGGGGATATGAAGAAGACTGGCAGCCCACTGAGGTGCTGTTCTGCTGGGTCAGCTGTCAAATGAAGACATGCTAAATCTAGCACTTGCCATGTTTCAGTCATTTGGGGCAGCCTGCCACGTACCTTGCTCCAGATTTCTTGCCAGAGGTCTAAACACAAGGAGTGTTGAATTTTATCATTCATATCTGTTTTGGAGTTGCTGAATGAAATATTATTTCCTGACATACAACCCAAAACTTAACCTGAGATCAAACAGCTGCAACAACAGTTTCACAACTCTTATTTTTATTTAAATGATAGTTCTTTCATTCTTAATATCCCTTGACAATTGAATGACAGTTCTTGTGCTCCCTTTCAAAGAACAGAGTCTGAAAGGTTGACAGCTTAGACATGGAAGATGAACATAAAGTAGCATGTAATACATTAATTCTGCTATTTTTGACTTGGCTCTACATTACAGATGCTTGATTTCTCTAATAGAGGTGGTTGTTTTTTCCCATTATGTTGGTGAGCTCCGAAGAAAGGAGAAAACCAGGGTTGCATTTATTAAGAATTATGATACCTGTTGTTTTGACATAATCTGCTACATAAGTATGTTTAACAAGAGTACATATGTAAGAGATCACTCACAATCAGAAAATAAGGAGTATTGAAAAAAAGTGTCCATGAACTCTTCAGTTATGTGTCTTTATATAGCTGTATGGGCAGATATCTTCTGTGCTACTATTTAGTTTCAGTTTCTGTTTCTAATAACAGTTTACCATCAATCTGGTATTTCTATCGATAATTCCTGAAAGTTTTGGAAGACCTGGAGCATCATTTCATCTCTGTGTGCCCTCATGTCTTCTCCCCTAAAATGACGACAACAATATTCCCCTTTTTTTTCCCCCATATGGTCCTGTGATGATGACAGTGTGACAGCTCAATCAGGTTTGTTTGGTAATGTCGAGTTCAAAAAATAAATTCAAATAATTTAGGAAAAGAAAACCCTTTTTTTATTAGTGAGAGAGAAACATAATCAAAAATATAAGGCAGAAAAATTCTAAAATTGTGTAGAGGTTTAAAAAGACTAGCTCAACTTCAAGACTAGCTCAACTTCAACTGTTCAACTGCTTTAAATCCTCCATGTTTTCATAAATTTTACTGGGAAGGAGAGGAGGCATTAATCTCATACAACTTTAGATATCTAAAAGATGTTCATCTAGTCTGAGCTAGTTAGGTGGCTTGCTCTATAGTCAGTCTGTAGGCAAGTCTTCAGGATAATTAATCCCATCTATCTTAGACACTGTTCTTGAACTAACAACCTGTACAGCTGATACTAATTATCCGTTAACTAAAGAAAGAAGCCTAAAAAGCCTTATTTTTAGACAGACTAAGCAAGCTGACTCCCTTCATGACTAAATCACTCACTTCTAGCTTTGAAAACTTGAAACACACATTTTTTAGGACTCAACTATACTATATGGATAATGCCTGCCCTTAGGACAGATAGGAAGAGATTCAAAGAAACACAAGGGAATGAACTATTATGCAAAGATGCATATAAGCTTCTGCTTGATTATAGCTGCAGAATAAACTGTTTTTCTATCTTGTGAAAAACTTTTACATGAAATAAATCATGTTGGTTTGTATTAAGACAAATTCTGAAAATGAAATTTCAAAAGCAATGTGTTGTTTATCCATAAAAATACTTTTTATGGATAAATACATTTAACTTTTTAATAGTAAACAGTTGCAGCAGTAGGCAGCTTAATAAAACAATAATAATAATATCCTAATAACTCCCAAAACCTTGTTTTGAAGCAGAAAGCAATCTCCTGCTCCCCACCCTGAGAAATATTTTTATAATTTCTAAATATATTTATTTAGAAATATTTTATATTTCTAGAGAGTGAAGTAAAACTATATAAAAAAATCCTAAGCCCTTCTGTTAGAAAAAGTATTGATTTTGATGAATCAGCATCTTGTGGGGTGCAGGAAGATGAAATTTCCTGGCTAAAAAAACTACAGCCCTCTCCTTCCTGGGCATACTAGGTGTTGTACGAGCATTTAGGTGTAATTTTGATCAGAGTAATTTTACCCCAGTGGGAATGCACTGAAAGAGAAGCTGATATCCTGCCTTAAGAAGTCTTTGACAGCTGATAAAGAAGGCTAAGGGAACAGTGACTTCCCTCATGTCTTTTTCATAATCTCTTGTCCAAGTATGTGCTGCTGGCTGTTTGCAGGCACTGACTCTCTTTTGACCCAGCAGTAGTAGTGTGTAGTGCTCTGGGCAGCAAAAAAGAGTTCTTTGACTTCCCCCCATCTCCTGAGGAGTCTGTGGAAAGGCCAAGGATTCCTCAGCCCATAGCTCTTTCCAGAATTTGTCCCAGGATGTCTTCATTCAAGATGATTTACTGATACTCTATGAGCCCCAAATTAGGACAGTCATACCTTATGCAAAATAGAGAGTTAGCATCACATTCCTGCCATCAGGCATTGTCTTGGAAAGAGATGTATTCACCTAACACAGTTCTAAATCAAAAGGCTGGAGACTGTGGGCAGATAAAATCTGAGGCATAATTTTGATAGATGGGGAAGCCGGACTCTACAGGTTTCATAGGCAGAAATAACTCATATCAACGCAAATTCCTTCTCTTGACATGACAAACAGAGATTATCTGAATTCTTTATAGTGTTGTGTCTGATGTACAGTAGATGTTTTTTCTCATACTGGTGTGCATCAACAGCGCAATGTCTAGCTTCTGCATCTGCTGTGTTTATTTCAAATACGCTTTTGGGAGGCAGCTATATTAGAAGACTCAGGAGACTGTATCCTCCTCCAGCTTTCCTGTCGTGCACCATGCAATGGAAGAGTAGCCATGTGGCTGTGTGTTCCACCTGCCAAAATAGCAGCTTTCCCCACTTCTTCTGTGTAGAGGAATCCAGCACCTGAAATATTTAAAAAAACCCACAACAAACTCACAAAAAAATACAAGAACAAGAGAACAATCAACAAACACTAATTATTAATTTCTGAATGACTTGTTTAAAAACATTCAGTTCTGAGCCAAAGGCAGATTATGTATAAGTTACACTTTAGCCTTTTTATAAATATTAAATTCTTATAGAATTTGATACACTTAGATCTACTGACATCTATTTATCCATTCTTGAAATTGAATCTGCATAGTAACTTACCTGTCAAAAAGCTACATAGAGTAGCTAAGATTAGCTATCTTAATTTACACCTTGAATAGCTTCCCATTAATTAATTCTCTTGCCATACACTTCTAAAGCTCTGACATACACATTAAGCTAGTTTTAACATACATAAGTCACTTAAATTATTGAAGCATATTGCAAGTAAGGTTACAGAGTCTAGAAAAAAAATATAAGTTGGTAAGATATGGCTCTGTGAGGAGCAGCAAGATTGTGTGTTGCAAGAACTCACAATGATTCTGAAAGTGACCTAATATTTTTTGGTTTTACTACCAGGTTTATGTGGTTCTTAACTAGCCCTTTGCATGCTGCATTTCATGATTTCTGCCATTACAAGGTAGGAATCTCTATGAATACTTCAACAGCTTTGAAATTAGCTTAGAAGAAGGAAAGAAAGGGTTTAGTTGTTCTTGTTTGTTTTATGAGGCTGCAATTTACTTGACAGAAGAGGTCACTCTAGATTTATTTCAGAAAACAGAATCAGTCCTGAAAAGGTCTTATGAAGGAAAGATCATTGACATACATGGTCTGTGTGTTTGCTTCTTGCAGCTTATGTCCTGGAACTCACAAGGAAAAACTGTTTCACATGACCAAGGACTGAAGGCCTCAAACACTAACTTTAAAATGCCTTCAATTATGGTGTGTTTCATTTCCATACATGACAACCAGTACTTCAGCTCTGAGAAACTATTACCCACGGTATTGTGGCTTTCACCAAAAGCGACAGAAAGACTGTCACCTCAGCAAATTGATTTTGCGGAGATATGACATCTTCCATTAGCTGATGATTAGTCTCTCTGGTCTTTGTTCCTTTTGCCTGCTCTGTCAGTGCAGTTAAAGGTTGCTGTTATCTGAACACAGATTTTGTGTTTAAAGAGCAGGTATTCTCCTCAAATCCAAAGTCAAATGAATATTAAAGGTGGAAAATAGAATGAGAAGCTCTGGAGTGGTTATTTTGGACACTGGTCTCCAAAATTTGAAGACTGGTTTGATTTCACAAAGCATTTATCTTCTCAGACAGGGGCTTGCTCTGTGTCCCTGGTATGAAGGACATGGGGATGTCATTGATGTGTCTTTCTATGAATAGCTAGGAACAATAATGGTGTGGCTAGACCTTTGCCTTGGGAGGATGAAAGCCTGGTAATATCATAGGAGGGCTCAGCGTCTTCCAAATGATACAGAAGGCTGTGAGGCAGCAAGCAGAGCAAAGGCCAGGGAAGAGACAGAGTAAGGGAAAAAGGTGCTAATACCAACTACAAACTTGGAAGGACAAGTTGTGGAACTGCTTAAAAAGGTGAGCAAGGTCACAATTGGAGAGTCCTATTTAACAATGAAGGCAGAAAAAGTCAATGCAGATCATGGAGAAAGAGTTCCCAGGCAGAGGCATGGCTTTATGTGCTTCCATAGAGCTCTGCCCTAGACCCAAGCAGGTTTTTTGAGTGATGAAAAAAGAGGTCCAGGTCTGTTTGGGATTATGGCTAACTCTGCATGTTTCTTCTGCAAAGCATGACCAAATTTCGTTGATTTTTCTATTCAAAGTCTGTCTGGCGATCCATTTTCCTCATTGTCATACATCTCACTGAATTTATATGTTAACTTGAAAGCTGGAGGAGGGGGAGAAGACAAGAGAGGGGGAGGAAGCAGAATTTCTCTTCAGAAAAAGACAGTAGTAGCATGGTAATAATTTTTGGGTAGCTGAAAAGGGAAGGAAAAAAAAGCAATTTAATACATAACTGTCACTTATTGTGAGTCACATTTTTCATTTTAGACCCAGATTATCTCACATAAATGTTATGCCACATAAATGTGGCATTCCCCAACTTTCTATTGCTACAAATTATTGACTTAAAGGATGTGTATTGGGACTTGTAGGAGAGTATTTTACTAGAGGAATGAGTCATTGCAAATTTCATCATCCAGACTTCACTGTTATTAGTCCTTATGTCTCCATGTAAGTTTGTCCTAAATCAGGCCTTAGGAAGGATTAAATCTGCTATACCTTGAAGATGTTTAGCTCTATTTTTTATAAAATCTGTGCTCAGTATTGTTATCTCTTGCAGTAAAATTCAAGCATAAGTTATTTCACCTCTCAAAACATATGCAGCTATTTGGGGGACTGTAAGTAGGGAGACTGACACTTTCACTGAAGAAAAGGAAGATGATAAAATAGAAAAAAAGTCTAAAATGGGAACAAAGAAGTATGGATCTAGCTCCATCTCATGAGTGGCATTTTAGGATGCTCTGTACACCATGGTTTGCTCAGAGCTTCAGAATTTCTAGGGCACCAGGATCTCCTGGGTGCTGACTAGGGGAAGTTTACATTGGAATCTTTGTACTAACATTCACAAGATTAAAAATCTGGACCGAATCCTGACACAAAAAGAGTGTAAAGGAAGTTGAAGGCCTCCTATACACCATGACGACCATGTAGGTTGCTTCATATCCTAAAATAACCTGGAGACCTGGGCTAAGAACAGCACTGTGAACCTTTTGGCCATGCTTGTGGACTCAGCTGGAAAATCAGTGGCAAATAACACAGACAAGGGGATCTTCTGGTTGCTGATGACACCTTTTTTGTTTTTTTCTTAGCTACCAGACTAGCTCAAGAAAATGGAGAAGGAGAAATGTTTGGGGCTTCTTTTTTTCCATGCAGCCTAGAGTGAGTACCATACTAGAGTGTTCAGCATAGAACAACTCATGGAAAACAGAGTCTTGGCAAGATGCAAACGAATGTCCTTTAAATATCTGTTTTTCGGAACTAGTGGCACTTTGGTGCTCAGTCCATGACAGTTACAGGTACAGAAGAATGTAAACAAAGACTCCAATAATCCAGCGAGGATTAACAGGTCAGAATAAAATTAAAAAATAAATATAAAGAAAAGATAATATATAAAAAAAATGAAATCAAACAATAGACACATTTCACCTCTTTTTTTTAGTGAAAAACATGAGTTTTCAGCAACTAACTGAAAGATACTTGCTTCTGCTTTCTCACTAACAGTGAATAAATTAGGAGGAACTCTGCTGAAGTCAGTAACATTAGGAAGAAAGACATCAAACTATTTTTTTAGTTTCTTTCTACAATATTCCCTTGTGAATATCTTTGGGCTGGTGAAGTCTCAACTAGCGAATAGTTGGTGTCTTAGCCCTAAATCTTGATTGAAATCTAAAATTACTCAACCCTGGTTTACTGTGCCTTATTTTCAGGTAAACAAACTAATGCTGCCACAGAGACACTGCTTACAAATGTGCCCTCCCACAAACACTCACAAACATTTTTATATGAATCCTTTCCTTGTAAATTACAAACATCGATTAAAGTATTTCTGTCATCTATTTAACTGGTTTTAAAAAGATGTAAGTGTATTTTGCGTCTGCAGTCTGTCTGCACACGTCCTTTCATTCTGTTCTGTTGTGTAGCGTTTGTGTCATCTGTTTCTTGGTGGGACTGGTTTACATTTGTTTCCTGCTCTGGCTTTTTGGTTTTGGGGTTGGTTTTGTTGTTTTTTTGGGTTTTTTGGTGTTGTTTTTTTTTTGTTCAGGTCAGTGAACCAGATTTCCAGTTAATTCATAGTCATAGCTCGTACATGAGCATTCAGATGGTTCTTGAGCACACATTTTACCAATTAGAACCAGTACTTTCCATCCAGGCTCATTAAGTGCCTCTGGGTCAAAGGTGAGAGTTGCTTTATATTTTCTCCCCAAGAGCACTTGTGTATTAAGATCTCTTCCCTGGCTGCTGATCCTGGGTTCCCTTACTTCAGGAGGGCTGAGTTGTCTTTTTGTAACTCGGCCGACACAAAACTGGAAGTGGAAGTTGACTAAGAATAAAAAGAGGGCTTTGGACTTTTTCACGGTCTGATGCAAAGCTCAGTGAAATTTGTGGGGAGTCTCCCATCCGTTGCCTGTCAAGTTCTACCATGACTGTGTGGCACATTCTGGTACAAACAGGTGATGAAATTCACTTTTACATTTAATCATTTGTTTCAGGACTTAATGGAGAAAGAACTAGTCCAGGAAAAATAAAAAGCTTTCCTAAAATATCTTCAAATGAAAGGCAAACCTATCTAAGGTTCAGACAATTCAGTTAACTACACGGTCGGGTTGCAGAAGAAGAGTAGAAGTGCTAGAAGTACAGTTTTGTTGTACTACTGTGCTAGTCCAAAGATCGGGAGGAGAGTGTGGGAACTTCTCAGAGCCAGTCCTTGCAAGATTTCTAGAAGTGAGAGATTCAGAAGCCTGGGCACTTCCCGGGCTTTGGACATCCCGATGCCATGGTCCTTGGCAGACATGAAAAGAACTGAGTCACTGAGTGCTTGTCATTTCCAAAACAATATAACTTCACATTATAAATTAGAAGCCTCATAGAGGTATGTAACCTCCTGAAATGTTTATTTAGACAACAGTCCTGTGAGGAGGTCCTGAGAAGCAATCACTGTTAAAATGGTGGATTTTATTACATTCAATAAAACATATTTCTGAAATGACATCTCAGTTTTTCAAATAGCTAGAAATTGCTGAGCTTAATGGGCGCTGGAGTGATGATATAATCACAGTTTTCTCTGGTGTACAGCCCCTATCATTTATTATTTCAACTACTGTACATTGGAATCTGCTTACTCTGACAGCCCTGCCTCACCACAGGTCAGCTTGATAGTATCAGCTAGGAATGGTTAATAACCAAACCGCACTGACAGCGGGATTGGCAGAGCTAACTTTAAAGGTGGAAATGCGCTTAAAAATACATAAAGAAGGTGTGACAAACATGAGAATTGAAGCAGTCCTCACTTGAGTATCACACAACTCCATGGATTTTTGATTTCCAGATGTTTTACCTATCAGATATTCCCTGATGGGTTTCATTAAAATTCCAAAATATATCAGTCACTCTCAGCTGCTCAGGGATATGGTATTGATGATATGGTGTGTGGTTGTTCAGCCATGCATACAGAGTAATCTTCCTCCCCGCCCCCCTCCCCCCCCCCCGTTGGTTTTTTTTTTTTTTTAATGGAGAAGCTCTGTTTGCAACTGCCAAACATATCTGCTGAGGGAATTTAACAGTTCTGACTCTCAGATGTCAAACAACATTTTAAGAGGTATGTAAAGACAGTGTAACTTGCATGGCTAAATACAAATCACTTGTTTGAGACTGTGGAGATAAGCAAAGCCTGTATGACCAGTGAACTTCAGAAGATTCTGGTGTATAATGGAAAAGTGGTAGTGTTTTTCCTTTTTTTGTTTGTTTGTTTGGAGGTTTTTGTTTCCTGAGGCTGTCTCTTCTGCTGCATTCATTAGGCAATATAGTCAATCACAGTATTGCTATTCAGTTATCTTCTCTCAAATGACCTACTTCTGCCTCCCATACAGTCTGCAGGAAACTGGTTCAGTGGACTAGTGCACGCTGAGCTGATGATGTCCACACTGCCATGGCAGCAGCCGCGGCTGTGCCAAAGCTGCCTCAGCACCTCCTCACCGTGCTGTGCTGCAAGCTACGGTGGAGGCATGTTCAACCCCAGGGAGCCAGAGGAAGACAACCTGCAGCAACTCCTTATGCAAAGCTGAATCCCAGGAAAATAGTACTGAACAGAAATGCCTGCTGTTGCTCACAGTCCAGTGTGGTTTTGCTGATTTGCAGCCCAAACAAGAACCTGCGGGACTTGGGCTAGAGGCTGTGGCACGCAGATGACATTACAAATATCGACAAGGAGCGGAGCCTGGCTGATTCTGTGCAGCTTCATTCAAACTCTCAGAGACACGTCTGCATAAAGCTGAGAGGTTCTTGCAGAAGCAGGTGGCACCACCTCCTGTGGGACAGTTCTTGAGGGGGCTGAGCAAATACCTTCCTGATTCAGTGTTCATGAGTATAAATACTGAGCTGTCTATATCTAATTGTGCCTACGGTCTTCCTCCTTTCCTCGGAAAAGTATTGGGTGTTTTTAATATGTCCAGGTTACTGATGGTGGGGAAGAACTGCCTGCCAAGGGTAATCAGGGAGCATTTAGTGTTTTTAATGGAACTGAAATAAGAACCAGATTGAAGGCTATGAGCAGAAAATTTGTGTTGCTGTCTGTACAAAAACATACCATTCAGGCAATTTTTTAAAAGGACGTTTAAGTATCTGGAATCTGTTCCTGTTGTCTTATAAGGACTATATTTTCTGCTTCTAGTGTTTATGCCGGTTTGTACCTGGTTACTTTAGTTCCCCCAGCCGTATCTAAGCACCTAAGCCATACTATATTTATTTAATCTTTCCTCGTAAATGTGTCCCTCTCGGTCCCATAAACCAGCCCAAATCAACCCAGTAATTATTGTGGGTTTTTTTGCTTTTCCCCAATTCCCCTTTCACAGCGTGTATATATTTTTGGCCATAAGGTACCCTTAATTAATGAAATACTCCAGATACAGTCACAGCAAAGCCGTATAGATATGGAACTGTTTTCTCTCTCCTTTGTGATTAGCTGCCTGTGTTTGTTTCTTGGATTTTATGTGTCCCCCCCTTGTCATATTATATTGCAAATTCATGGCTAGAGTGTTGCTCACAATTTCTCCAAAGGACATGCTGCTATTACTGGGTTTAATCTGATCATTGGATGCCTGTGTTTTGCATTAATTTCCCTGAGATGATCTGGCTTGCAATTTTTCAATTTGAATTTGATTTTTGGTGGGCCTCTCACCCTGCATATTTCTGTTCTCTCTTTACCCCACTCACATTTTTTTTTCTTCTCTTCTAGAACCTCATCTGCTTTAGCAGAAGCATATAGACTCTGGGTATTAGGGTTTCCAGGCTCAGCTATTTTTACAGTACCTGGTGCCATATTCCTTTGTCTTCTTTCATTCTCCATCTGCCTGCTGTCTGGTCTCTCACCTTGTTTACTTTCAAGCTGATAAATCAATTTTGCCAGCATATTTTACTTTGTCTCCCTCTAAGTTTTGCTCTGCCACATTTTTTCTCTGAAACACAGGGTGACCTCTCTACCTATATGTAATAAACGTTTAAATGACAAGATTCTTTTTCTAATAAATAGGAACAGCCTCCTTGATATCAGTTTATCAGAACCTGGATTTAAAAAGGGAAAAAATGTGCTATTACAATAAGCACAAGTATTTTAGCAAATAAAACAATTCCTGAAGGAGTTTGCATTCTGGCTTGGTAGAGCGAAAATTAGATATTTCTCTGATAATTACTTTCCTTTCTAAAAATGCTGTTTTATTTTATTAAAGTTCATATTTAAAATACTACATTCAAGCCTTTAACCACTGGTTTAAAGTTTAGTCATAAAGAACTTAAGAAAACAAAACCAGTGCAAAATAAGCACTACAGACAAGCTGTTAAATACAGAAAGGAATAGACTTGTTAGCATTAACTTACAGAAAAAAAAAAATGCCTGTAGTAAAATGCTCCAAATTGTCTTGACCTTTTTAAAAGAAAATTCTGATAGAACTTTGAGGTTTACTACTGGAATCTCTCTTCTAGCCAGCAGTAACTATCAAATAGTAGTTTGTAGTCTCAGAGAGCTGACACAGGTTTTATCTTTGTTCATCTACTATTTCACCTTGTTCATCTACTATTTCACCTTTGTAACTTTCATTACAGTGACTCCCTTTTTTTTTTTTCTTTTTCCTTTTTTGCTCCAGAAGGATGAGAATTGAAAATGTAGTGAAACATTTGAAGGATGACTCTCCCGTAATTCATGCCACACACTTGATAATTTAATTTCCTCAATCAAAAAATGTTTGGAGGTTTAAGTAACAGCTCACAATTATCAATATAATGGGGAAGTGAGCAGGTCAATATTTGTACAACTCACCTGACAATTTCAGTGAGAATGCAATTTTGTAGAAAATTCATGACCAGTTCTGAGGAAAAAAAAAGGAAATTTAAATCAGTTTCAAACTTTGGGTTTTTTAGAAAAGGACAGTAGAACTAATCCTAGAGCAAAGCAAAGTTATTGTTACATTACAATTACATTTATATTAATATAAATATTATAATTACACCTTACCAATTGAAAAGGATCATCTTGCCTGAAACTGTTGGACCCATATATAAGAGTGACTTGAATGTGGGACAGGAATTGGGAGAGATTTTTTACTAAAAACTAGCACCACTCTGGAGACAAGGTAGGAGGAAAGAAAAAAAGACAAAACAAAGCAAGCAAAGTAAAATGGAATAGACTACAAGTAATTGCACCAGGTTTTTAATTAATGAGAACACAAGAGATTGCTAAAATGAGTACATTACCTAATGGTGAATTAATATTATATGCTGAAACATCCCACAAGGGAGGAATTGGATATGCTAATATTGTATGAAAGAGATTGCCACTGGCAAATATTTCACTGTAGAGAGTTCTACATTAGGTATAAACTCAGAAAAAATCCCCAAACCTCTTAATATGTCATGAAATATTAATCGCCTAGAAGTTAGTAAAGCAAGATAAAAGCTTGATTATACACCTTTGTATCCTTTTGATAGTCTTTATTGATGATTGATCCAGAGTTTTTTATAGAAATGTGATGCATTATTGTATGAGTAATAGAATAGACGTTTTGTGGTATAAAGTCATAATTCCTAAGCAATAATATCCGAAACTGCAATTGTCTTAGGCTAATGGGATGTCACTTAGAACATCCTATGGGGAGGATATTTGGCTTAAGAATTTGCTTTCCTCCCCTTGGTTCAATAATACTGTCTGCCCTCTGGTAACAGTCAGGCTACTCTGCAAAATGTACGTGGGTTGGTTTTTTTTTGGTTAATGTGAAGGGAATGGATGGAAATAGGAGACAGTACTGGATCTGCAGTTTGATATGTCATAGTACAGCACATCTTTTCTTTGTACAATATATGCTGTTTATTTTTTCTTGGACTTTTTTTCAACTCTAGAGCATCCAAAGAGTAACTGAATACCTTTTCACAAATGAAAAGAAGAGGAAGGAGTTTCTTAAGTTTTGCATTTAGGATTTGGATAAAAGATTACCCAAAAAAAACAGCATCCAAGTCATCATATTTTGGCCTATGACTGTTTAAGGTACATGGAACTGAAGAAAACAGTAAACTTTTACACTGTCCCATAAAAAGCCATAAATCTGCCTGTATTTACTAAAACATTCACTGACCTCAGTAAACTCTGGTGTATGTGATTCAAGTTTCATATTTATGAAGAAACCTGAAAATAATTGATGTTTCCTTGGACTGAAGTAGTAACCTCCTCCCCCCAACTCTATAGAAGGTAAAAGACCAGGAAGACCCAGATTTTCAGGCTAAGTTAGTCTGTATACCTTGGAGTAGATTGCATGAAGCAGATACAGATCACAGACTCTGAATGTTACTAGCAAATTAACTAAGCCATGTTCAGTTCAGTTTCTTAGTTCCATTGGAGCTGATTAAAATAGAATGCAGTGTTCTGCATTTCTGGTTCTACGCTCAGTAAGGATGATGCAATGTAAATGTGGTCAGTGCAGGAAGTCTGGCACTATTGAATGGTTTCCTAGAACTAGGTATAGCATAGGACTGGATGAAAAGCAAAGCAATGACATAGATAAGGCTGTGACTCTTGTTTGTAAACAACAAAGAATACAGTCGTAATGTCTGTTTTGTGAAATAAATGCATATAAAGTAATCCTGAATTTAACAGTCTGTCAGATGCAGATGTGGCATTACCTGAGAAAGTACGGGGTAATTTTAGTTCTCTAACAGTCTGTACCAGCTGGGATTTTATTCTTCTAAGTGCTGCACCATGGCAGGAAAATGTGAATCCAACTTTGTACCATCTGAAACTACCTCCAGGGACTCTTGTGCCAAACTGTCTGAAGCACTTCAGAAGTATCTTTTTTAAGTGCTGGAATGTTCATAGTCATTAACAATTGGGACAAATGAAAGAAGGAAAAATGCTGAAATAACTGTATTAATTCTGCATAGAATTGTAAGAATTAGTGGGAAAAAAATGGAGCAATTGTATGGGATTTCAATAGTAACAAAGAAAAGTGAAGGTTACTGCAGTTCAGAGAAGATAAATGTCTTGGATATAGTTTGGGAGAGACAAAAAGGAAAGACGAGGGGAAGAAAGTAGGCTTGATTCTTATCTCATGCTGCTCTGTTATGTTTTCACTCAAGTTTTTAAATACACTGTCCTTAGTAATCTTTGGCTGATTTTCCAGAATTACCACACTTTTGCTGGGGTCACACTGGCCTGCAGCTGCCCTGAAGTCAGGAAAGAGGACTGAGTCAGTCTGTCTTTTTCCTTACCCTTGGCCTGTGCCAGCAAAGGCTTTATCAGACTCAAGCACCTGGTCCCCACTGAACCTGAATTAAATGTGGCTGTGTCACTCTGACATACAGTCAGTAATCATTACCTATCTGATAAGCTATGTCATAGGCTAAACCAGAAGTTAACTTTTACCATCACTATATACAACACCGATTTATTTAACCTCATGGATTTTTCTTTAAATCTAAATGTTGGAGACTTTTCCTGAATAAAATGATACTGAGTACCTTCCAGGAACTGGATTCTCATACACTATCCAACAGAAGTCCAAGTTGATTCTGTGTGACCCTTTATGGCAGGATATTATCACATGAATCTGCAGGCAAGCTGCAATTTGGATTTGAAGTTTGCTTCCCACTAGGTGACAGGCTGTGCGTGGTTCATTTGAACTGATCATAGAAACAACTCCCAATATAAAAGATCTGTGTCTTCTCTTAGGTCTTGTCTGCACTTGTGATTCCTATAGCCTGACACAAGTGCAGCCACTCTGCTGTGCTATCATCTCCTGAGCTACATGCATCGCTAAGCTTGGGAAAGGAATTATGTTGGACCTATTGTTTTGAGGGGTGAAAATTGTAGCTATACTGGGGGGAATGGGAGAACCCAAATTAAAAACATGCCACAGAATATCAGGAGTCTTACTTAGTGTATTGGTACAATTACCTACCTTAAATGGGAAAAGCTGCACACAGATGGGATTTCCATTGAATCAGATCACAGATGACAGTATTTTTCTGAGTTTGTGTTGCTTGCACAAATACCCTAGAATTTGGTAAATGAAAGGCTGAAAAAATTTAATATTTATAAGGTGTCTGTAAGGATATTAACTACAGGGGGATTATTCTGGCTTTATGTTGGCTTGGGAAGTGAATTGGGAGCATGTGTTCCCTTACAGTTCCCCTGCAGCAATGTCCCTTACCATTTATTCCTGTGTAGATACATAATGTCACTCACATAACTAGGCTTCCTGCAGGTGCAGCACAGGCTCACAGCTAAAATGTGTCTCTGTTTTCTGCCTGCACAGCAGCCACTCATTCAGGTGTGCAGCTCATCACATTTGCATCTGTGATATGGGTTGTAAGCACAAAAAAATGCCAGAGTAAATTGTTCAGGTGTCGCCTATGCCCATAAAATGATGGTCACCCTTTGCAAATAGACTCATGGAAAGCAAGCTATGTATACAAAGCCATTTCTTTGATGGATGTTAGCTGCAGGGGGAGGATAAAACAGGCCCTTACCTATAACTGTGTAGGGTAATCATTCCTGTAAGTGAAACTTGCTGCTGTAATCGCACAAAGACTTGAACACTGTAAAAGCAAAATCAAAATGCTAGCAGACAAGTTGTCCTCCAGTTTATTAGGGTTCCTTCCCAGGAGGGCTACATTCAATTATGTTTTTCAGTGGTTTGCCAAAAGAGCTTCACAGTTAAGCCAGCTGAGTTTGCATTCAGATTTTCTACTTTAAGTTACAAATGTCTTGCTTTTCAAAGCTTTCCAGCTGACCTGAAGTGGCATGCCAACAGTACTACAGCTAATTGAATACATATCTCATTTTTCATATTTGAAGCTTTACGGGCCATTTCCTCATTAAAAAAGGTAAGTGTTTGCACAAGAGCAGACAGGAGAATTAAGCAGCAGGAAAATCTCTATGACAAGACATTGTCTCTCTCTTTTGTTTTTGAGTTTGGCAGCTGGATACTTCTGTTAACTTATATTTATCTTGCACTAACATAATAATTGGGAAGTGACTACTGTGCTTCAGTAGAAGTACCCTGCAGTTAAATGTAAGAAACTCTATCTGCCTCAAGGCTGTGCTCTATTCTGTTTATAGTGTCATTTGTATATATATCCCTATAAAAATGAAGAGAGATCTGGAATGATTATCAGTAAAACACAGCCCTACAAGGACTGGGGAGGGTAAAAATTTCAGATAATCCATGATTTAAAGGGACTGTTTATACTAATTAATCAGTACACACGCCTCAGATTCTGGTGTTCAGTGCCATTTGAGTTCTCAATGAGAGGGACCATTTTGCATTACACTGTTTCTTTCCACTGTAAGAAATGATCACTTACAGACATTTAGGAAGAGAACCTGGGAGTTTTTCTTGTGCATCACAGAAGGACACCAAATATTAACATTATGCTCAATGTTCCTTTGCAATTCATAGTCCCTTGAGCCATCCTGCTCATACAATCAGCTGTAACAAAAGTGTACATAAGGCCAGGTACATATTGGATTTGGGCAGAGGTACTGCGTAGGCCTGAATGTTAAATAAGCTTATTGAGGTAGAAAAATATTGCTGTTCAATAAAGTTTATTGAAGTAGAAAACAAGCAAAGTCTCAGTATTTTTTTTTCAAAATCCCTGAATGTAGGCTGATTCCTGTACAAAACATGTAATATTGGCTCATCGCTCCCATTTTGCAGTTCTCATAGATCTCGTGTGCTCCAAGTGACTTTTTTTGCATTTTCTTCCTGAAAAGTAAGAATTCTTTAACAAAAAGGGGTGAAAAAATTAAGTATTATTGCTGCAACACTAAATGCTATGTATTAGTATCCTAACTTTCTGTTGCACTAGGTTACACAAATGCCCCAAAAGAGTCAGTGTTCCTTTTATTGAATTGTCTTATTGTATTTGCCAGGAGAAATGCTTTGATCCATGAGGAACATGTTTTCTGACTGCACCCCCCTGACTCAGTATTGATGCAGTGTGCAGAAATTAGGAGATATTGAATGAATAGAAGCATGATCAAAGAGAAAGGAATGATCTAAGACTGTCCTAAGTAACAGATTAGGTCTTTGAAGAATGCTAAAATGTGAGTGTGGTGTGTTCAAAAGAGCAGGTGTGCCCAGTGTCGAGGAGAGGACAGGAGAGGAGAGGAGAGGAAAGAGACAGTGAAAATGTTAATTTTGGTTCTGCTACGGCTCTGCATTTCTGGTCAGCAAAGCAGCTGAACAAAATAGCCTGACTGCATTCCCTGCTGCAATAACCTGGACCAACTAGATGTTTCTGGTTTTAGCAAAAAATCCCTCGACCAGAGGCTCCGAGCTCCTCCAGTTCTACAGCTTTGTCTCTTTCTGGCCTCAAAGCAGCTGTGAAAGAGGAGCTGGGCAGGGCTGCCTAACAGCCGTGTCATTCTTCTGCCTCATTGCACCAAGAAGCAGAGGCGGCAGTGTCTGGGATGCCCTTCTGAGTGTCAGCACACAGAGTCCCACAAGGAAGTTCATGGCTGACTACAAGCCCCACCTCCAGGAGTAGCGCCATATTGTTCTGACACTGCTTTTCCAAGGAGTGTCTGGTGGAGATCAACCGTGTTACTGCTCAGAGTCAGCAGAGAGTGGCTTACTAGTATGAAGTTAAGAGATTTCATTTTCTAGCCCTGCTTTAATGATTTGTTTGTGCATCAACACTAGTGGTGGCATCAATGATTAAAATACATTGAAACACAGTTTTATATTAACTGCAGATGCACTGACAGCAAAGGATCACAAGATCACATTTTCCTTTGAGTTCTTTCAGTCATTCAAGAGTTTGTCGAGAATGGAAATCAGAGCTGAACTGGTTTTTGGCCCTGCAAAAATGACAGCTGTTGAGATCAGCCTTCTTCAGAGTAATGTTATATTAAAAACTAGATAGATGTTTGGATCCTGGAAATCATTGTCAACATTACATTTTTAGTCAGGTCAAATGTTGAGTCTTCATGACTAAACAACACCATTTGTGAACTATGCTAATTGTTTCATTTTTTCTTTATTTTCTTGTGGTTACAGACACACTAAACATTAAGTGACTCCCTCAGTCAACCTCCACTACCCAAGGGGAAGATTTGTAGACTGAAATGCTCACATTTGATGAGACATATTGAGTGAAGACCAGTATCTGCTGATGTGGATATATCACAGAGTATGTATTGAAGCCTATCTGCCAGCTACAGAAGAAAAGATCCTTATAACTATTGCAGTACTATTGCCAAAGGAGATAAAAGGGTCATGTCAAATTCCAAGTCATTTCTGGGCAGGCTCAGATGATTTTTTGGCATTTAATTCAGACTTCACCCTGTTTGAAGCAGTAAACATGTGGTGGGACTTTCTGGAAATCAGCTGAACATTGGAAATATCTGTGTTATTACTTAAGTATTTGCTCTGCAAGCAAACTCTGTGTCCACAGTAGGGAGGTGTTCCTGTCAGCTCACACAGATGACTTGCAGATTCTCCTTTTCTTCTGCTGCTTCACTCCTCACAACATGCAAAACTCTTCAAGGCAGAGGTTGCATTCTGAGGCTAAGAACTATGTTTTTCACATTCACTTTCTTTGCATGTCTTTTCTAAAAGCAAAGAGGTGTTTTGCTGGAAACCTGAGGCCTTCTCTCTTATCCAGTGTTCAGGAGGTGTTTGTACCTGTAATGACAGAAAAAATGCTCAGTCTTGAAGGAAAACTCTCAAGTTGTCTAGTGAGGCTTTGTGATCTGAGGCTCTTTCTGGGATTTAGTAAGTCTGTTTCAATTTTAGAGCAACCAAAAATATGCCTATGGATTGCTGTTATGGAGCTAGTAGGAGAAACATCCTTTAAAAATATCCTACATCTTTGCCTCAGTATTTCTACAGTAGGCGAAACATCACGTAAGACTGAATTGTTGGTGTAGATAAGACAGGGTTAGGAATCAGAAGCCTTGAAGGTTATGACAGCTGAACTGATCTTTGCAGCCATCTTTATTTCTCAGTGTTGCTCTCCTGAGGGCTAACAACCCCCACCAATCACTTAATGTTGAGGGTATTCTGCGAAACTGTGCTGTTAATCTGGAGAGAGAATATTCCAGTGGCAGGGCCAGGATGGGTATTGCACAAGTGCCAGGATAAGCCATTTATGTGCCCAAGTGAGGCTGGGGAGGAGAAAAGACAGCTCACAGTGTCCTGGTTTGGCTGGGCTAGAATCACAGCCCAGCCATGCTAGGCAGGCTCAAGTCAGCCAGGGCAGCTGACCTGAGTTAGCTACAGGGGTAGCCCACACCCTAATGTCATGGTCAATATAAAGGGAGAAGGTTTGCTGAGAAAGGGGAGCTCCTGTGGGCTTCCTGCTGGGGTTCCACCTCCTCTGGCTTCTCCTAAGGACTGCTCTCTGGTCAGTTTTGATGACTGGATATTCATTTGGTTAATTATAACTCTGTATGTCTCTGTTGGTATTGGTGCTGTTTCCATTAAATCTGTTTTGTTGCTACCCATGGGTCTGCTCCTTTTTTTTCCCGATTCCCCTCCCTGGCTGGTGAGGAGTTGTTGGGCGATAAAGCGAGTGCTATAGTTTAGCCCCAGGTACAGGCTAAACATAGACACACCAGATGCTGGCAATGGGGCACCCAGAAGAGGAAACCTCAAAGGCAGAGGGTGAAATTTTGTTGGAGATTGTTTTTAATAGGAATTTCTATCAATAGATACTGTATGTTAAATAGGAGTTTACATTGATTTACACATATGTAGTACATGCAGTATTTGATTACATGTGAACAGCTCACTTTTGACCAGAGCACTGAAGGCTTCATTCGGATAAATTAGTAGTCTGATTCATATCTAAGATCTGCCTGTAATATCAAACTCAATAAAAAAAAGGGAAAAAAAAATAAGAGGAAAAGTTTTTTTGTTTTTTTTTTTTTAATGTTGCCTTTTTTGTCTAAATGTTTATCAATTTCAATATATTTCAAAATTGGTTACCACGATAGCTTTCAACAGTCCAGGAACTCAATGAGAAATATAAATCGGACTAGAGACTCAAGACAGAGATCAGAAAAAATATCACTGTAGTCTCAGTCTGTCAAAATATTTTGGTAATGGGTAATTAGAACATGGTAGAATATAATCTTTGTACAGTTAAACAGTGTACCCAAAAGGCAGCCTCCGTCCTTCCTTTTGGTATATTGTGCCAGGAGTTTTGTTTCCCTAGCCTTCAAGAAGATATTTCATATAATATGTTTTAGGACTACATGTAGGGTATATGAGACATTCTGCCTTCCATATAGAAAAGTCTGGCTGTGCTCAGTGGTGAATATGAATAGCCATGCTAGAAGCCTGAGCCTGAAGAGACTGTGGTGCAGCCATGAGAATGGATGTGTCGGATGCCAGCCAGGGGCTATCATATGATGGCCCAGAAAAGAAGAGATGAAAACGTCTCCTGCAGGTGAAAAATAGTTTTTACCTTGGGGAAATGTCAAGGCACGGTGTGTGTTCCCATTCAGCTGGAAGCAAGAGCTGTTGGGAGAAGTAATATCATGTACTAAAGCAACTGGTATCTCTGGAGAAAAAAAAAAGAACAAGCTTTTGTGATTTGTGTCTGTTTAACAGATATGACAAAAAGTATCAATAACCAGGCTAAGAATACCTGAAAATTTTGTTTTCAAGGGCTGCATGAAGGGTTGCTCTAAAACTAATCACCTGGATACCTTGATTACGTAGAGCAAAATGATTCAACCTCAAGGAATTTTCACTAGACATATTTCACCATCACCTTACCTTTCTCTCTTATTCTTCAAGAAACTCAAGACACTAAATGTAGTTCAAAGCAAAAAGACTTCACTTCTTAATATGCAGAGACTTTGGAAGATGCCTAGACTGGAAGCTCTTCAAAGCACTCAGTTGTTTAATGCTTAACCAGGTGGCATGTGCCACTTACAGCCCTTTAAAAAACCCAAGAGTTGTATTTGAAAAACATGTTGTGGATTAGCCACAAGCTTGAAGTTCAAGCACCAGAGAAGAACAACTACATGAAAAAGGGAGAGGGTACGTATTCAGGGGACGGTGGGCCACAACTTGAAAGGAGGAAGGCGAACCAGTCTTTAACGTGGTGTGAGTTGCAATGATCCCTGTAATACTGTCATGATCTGGACACATTAGATGCAATATGATTTCTTTTCTCCTGCTTGTGCTGTCAAACTGCACATATTTCAATATGTGACCTTGATCCCATTGTGCTTTAGCAAGATGTAAGAAAGCTGTGAGGAGCATTTAACATCCTTTAATATCACATAGGTAGAGCGACTTCCCCACGCACATTGGGAACATACAATCGAGAAAAAACCGCACACAGAACTGTAACTTTTCTGAAAGTTATGCCAATGGTTTCCTAACTCTGGCATGCTCTGCACACAAGCTACTTACAGGCAAATTTTTACTAAATGAACATTTCCTGTCAGAAATTCTAAATCCATTACTTGGTGAATATGGTGTCATCTAACATTATACCTTCACCACTCCCTCCTGACCAGAGTCCTCTGAAGTCAGAGACTGCAGGAAGCAGAGCTATATATCCTATTTTTAACAGAAGAGACACAATGTTGCCCCTGTAAAAGGCACGCTGGAGGTTTTGGGGTAAATATGCACCTGATTTCTCTGAGCTTAAATGCATACATTACGTGGTGGAGTGCGCTTTCCTTCCAGTGCTTCCCAGAGGAGTATAAAACACCCAAAGATACTTGTATAACAACAGTGGCTCTCAACATTTCTCCAACAAACCAGACCACTGGTCACAGTGACAATTCCAAACTGAATGGAGCCAAAGTGCATGCAAACACTCCTCAGCATTTACCACCGTGGGACAGAGGTGTCATGCCACTGACAGGTACCTTACCACTCTGTTACCTGTCTTTGAGATGTTGGATTATTCTGCATCTTATCTCTTCATTTCCTGGTTTGGAAAAGTGAGGATTTTCATGAACAGATATATTGTAGTAGCACAAGCTGCTAGTGACCCCACTTTTCTCTTTGAACCACTTGAGTATTCAAGAAGCAGGAGGAAGGGAAGTTTCCTCTGTGTATTCACCTATATATGTAATGCAGAAAGGCTGCTAATTCCTTTGGTTCATTTTGGTTTATTTCTTAATTTGTTTTGCCCTGTGAGGGCACCAAGGCTGGAAATGTGACTCAGGCTAGCATGTTCTTTCATATTCTTTCCACAGAGAAGAAAAATATACTGAGATACTGTAGCTGTGGAAAGAATATAGCTTCTTGCCTGCATTTGATCTCTTCTCATCCCTGTACTGAGGAAGATGATGCAATTCATTTCATACCCACCTCCACAGCCCCCCATCAGTTTTTTCTATCTGTTAGTGGTAAATCTTCATCACTCACTCTGCAGTCAAGTTAGGGTCAATTACAATCTGGCTATTCATGTCTGTGCAGCCCTTTGGAAATATGAAGTGCTGTAAGTGCTGAGTGATTTCACAGTCGATTTTATAAACACAGACTTATCTGCTGATCTATAAATATCATGTTTCTGTTGTTCATAGTGAATGAAATACAGCAATTTGCAGCAACAGTATGTGAAAAAAGGGATATACTACCACAAAAATATTAATGCTTGAAAATAATTAGTAAATATATAAGATATAGTAAAAGTATGTGCTTTTGTGGGTTTTTTTATGTTTTAGAATGTGTCTTCCCCTGAAAGGACTGAAATTGTGAACGCAGCATTGGTAAAATATATTCTATTTTGTGTATGAAATTCTTTGAAAAAAAGTTACTTGGTTCACCTCACTTCTGACTTTTTGTCCAACTTTCATCACCATATGTCTTTACAGAATCATGCTCTGATAGTCTTGTTTAGGGACAGACTCTTACCTCCAGGAGGACAGCAGGGACTACAAGTCCAGTCTGATTACCTGTCCTGTCCAATTTAACCTCAGCCTATTGTCTTGGACTCACTCAGCTTTCTATTTCCCCTGGATCCTCACCTCTGTTCTAGTTGTTTGAAATGCTGGAAGGCTGCTGTGTTGTTTTCAACCAGGAGAGTTAAGGTATAATCTGAAAAACTTATCACCTTCCTTCGTCTCCTACCTGTGGGGAATTCAGTTGAAATTGGATCTGGTTCTAGACCAGGTATGTTTTTATTTTTACCCAGCTACAAAGGTCTTCAAAAATAAAAACATTTACCATTATTTCCCAGTAAATAAACAGCGTGGCAGGTCTGCTTAATGTCTGTCAGAACACAGCTAAGAAATAGAAAGGCTTTGAGTATTAAATCAATAATGGCTTTTACCTAGCCAGTAATCACAAGGCAGGATGAAACATTAAGTATCTCTTTCAGGGCCAGATAGGATTCATTCTGCCCATCATCCATTTTTTACCTCACATCATATAAAAAATCATTGCACAAGACAGACAAGGAATGCTTACAGGCACTCCAGCCTACAAAATTACGGCACAATATCATATCTAGTAATTTGAACAGTTAGGATAAAAATGAGGCATACACAGAGGCAAATTTATGTGTGTGGTAGTGGACATAGAGGGGTTGAATCAAATTATCCATGAATCCACAAAAACCCTGGTAAGCCTGAGTCTGTTTTTGGAGATAACTGCTTTAAAGAAGGAGACTCCTGTTCCCATCTCTGAATTTTTCATCCCTGAACAAGTTTTACTTTGCTTTATAAAGTGTTAAAGGCTAGCAACTAGAAAGTTTTAGAATAATTTCAGATCTCTAAATGCTTTTTTGCATAATTCTCCCTGGATTGCTGGAGATCCAAAATTAAACTAATTTAAAAACTAGTATTAGATAAATAAAAGGCAAATGCTAGGTAGTCTTCTTCAGAAACATTAATAAACCACCCTTTGTCAATTCGATTTAGTTATTACAGACTGACAGATTTTATTATATGAAGCCAGCTTGATATTTTGTTTGCTGGGGTCGAGCACATCTAATTTGTGTACAGTCTTGTCAGCATTTATTTTTTTACAGGGAAAGCCACTTGAAGATCTCAGTGGCCACTTGTAGGCCTAGGTATCCACCTTGTCATACTGTCTGTGCTTACACTGGAACCTGCAAAGTAAGTCTGAGATACCTGAGCTAGTATTATACAGATAAGGTTGGATATATCAATCTGTACCTAAACAGCAAGGGGCTCAGTGTGGGTTAATTTGCCTATTCAGGAGCAGGATAAATGAAACCAGTCTGAAGTTCATGCTGCTTCCAAGACCCTTGTGAGATGTTAATGAGCTGTTTGAGGCATCTCTGCACACTCACCAGATGTAGTGCAAAAGCAGTCACACTAATGATACTCCTAAAACTGCAGCTTAAAAGGTAGATTAGTTTGAAAATTACCTGCAAAACTGGAAAGGGTCTTTGTATCTCAGTTTTTCCACTTGTACACAATCAGTAATGCTTAACTATTACATAAAATAATGCTAGACACACGCATATATGAAATGGCTATTGTAGAACCTCATGGAGCCTGTTGAAGTTAAAGATGCGCATGGTGGAGCCCTACAGGTCAGAAATCCCGTTTATCATAGTGACATTTTTGTATCACTTTTAGTTGCTATGTAATGGCAAGGATGAACTAAGAACAATAATGTTGAATGTGTTGGTATAGAATTTTTTCTAAATGTTCTAAATACTTCAGCAAGCCATAATACAATCCCAGCATACACCAAACCCATTCAAATTAGTGTGAATATTTTTGGAGATGCAGAATTTAAGGAAGGTTGAGCAACCATCCAGATGCAAAATGAAACAAAATCTCTTTGAGCAGGAAAAACAAATCAGATATGGTGAATCTACACTACAAAGAATTTAGTGTCCCAGACAAACCTGAAAAAGCAGCATTTATATTTCCGCTGACCACAACAGGGAGGGAATAGAATAAAAGGAGGAGATTTAGCATGTGCTTCACTTGCTGTTAATTATTATTCCAACAACTTGGGAGAATAAAATACACATAAAGCAAGTGCTTAGTTCTGTCAAGGGAATGTGTACTTTAGTTTGCCTCCACCCAATTGCTTGGAAGACGTTCTAGGAGAAAATCCTAAACTGACATTAGGGGACTGAGCTCAGATGGCTCTGTTTTCAGATATCAGATTTACATTTCTGTTATTAAATGTTTAATCATTAATCATAGGAAAAAAAAAGAAAATAATTCTTTTTTCGCCTTGGAGTCCAATATAAAGTATTGCCCAAAATGTGTTAACTGATGTGTGCTGAACAGTCTGCTCACTTACAAACAACATACCTACTTCATAGAGTGCCTGTTACCCAAAGTGTGCTGCAGGGCTCTCAAGTCTTTGGGTACAACCCAGGAGTGGAAAATTTCTGGCCATTGTTAGACTGCTTCTTTGAAAAACAGAGCTTATAACTCTGAAAACAGTGATACCTGGATCAGAAATCTTTTCTCAGCCAACAGCCCCATGAAATAAAGAGAACTGCCTTCAAACAAGGTGGTGAAGATCAGAAAGACATGCTATCCAAACAGGCATATTCTCATTTCTCAACTTCTACTAGTCTTGCCTTTCTGTCCCTACCGCAATTCACTAACCAAGCTGGAATCTGGTGCAAAAGACCAGTATCTGATTTCCTGACCCCTGATGTACTGTGGATCAAGCTCCCCAACATTAATACCACTGTCACATGATAATAGGACTATTATTTATTCCAGTGGTTTTTGTTGCAATTGTTCCCCAAAGTGACAGCATACTGTAATTATAACTTGGTGTCTAAACAAGAAAGAGTCGGGTATCATGGGACATGCATGTAAATTCATTAAAGTTTAGACATTCATGTTTACAGATCATAGAGGAGTTAAGATCTGGAATCCAATGGGCTTTCTACTCTAGTCCCAGCTCAACACTAAATATTAAAAATACACACAAAGTAGATCATATTAAATCTGCAGAAAACGGTGCTTTGCCCTAAATAAGTATGTAACTTTTTTGACCTGTTCTTTTCTTCACCAAAGTACATGGAATTTTTGCCATTGACTTCAGCGACAGCCAGATCAAGCCCTTTGAGTTGAAATTTGTCATTACTTTCAAACCCTGCCGCAAAGGATAAGTGCACTTTCATCTTTTGATTTTTGAAAATCCATACTTTATTTGATGATTGTCTTTTAACAAAGTCACTCTTCCAAGACCTTGCTGTGATGCATGTACATTTCTAATGTTATTAAGAACCTCAAAGAGCAGGTAAATTGGCTGTGTTTTTTCTAAAACCACTTCCATTTTAATCTGAAACCTGACTCCGTTTTGCAGTATATCAGACAGTATAAGCTGACATTAAAAAGATAAGCTTTGTAACAGAACAAATTTTTGCTTTACATAGAACATAGTAAGGAGGGAAAAAAAGGAAAAAAGAAACCCGAAATGAATGTATATGAATCTTTCTGAAAAGACAGCAACTTTTCCTGTCTCCCTGGCACTTTCAGCATTTTAAAGGAATTTAATAATTTAATTTAATGTTATTATATTTTAGCAATTTCTCAAATAGATTTTTGATCTTTGGAAAAAAAAGAGGGAAACAACCCTTTTTAAACAGTCGGTGCAGTCACAAACTTGGCTAGTACTAGAATTCATAAAATGTTTTCACCTTTAGATTTATGTTTGCAAAAAGTAATCAGTGAACAGCAGAAGTTAGGAGTGCTTTCTAAAAATTCACCACAGAAAATATGTATTTATATACACAGATGTTGCTCATTCTGTCACTGTTTGTTCTTTGTTATCTGGGAATGTCTATGATAGGATCTCAATCTGAAACAGCAAATGTAAACAACCACGAAGCCAACGTCTAGAGGGCACTAGGAAAAAGTATTTTCCATAATGGCCTTCCCTCTCGTGCTCTTCTTCAAACAGAAGTTCTAGCAATTATCTAACTGTATCATGTGCTCGTAATTTTCATCACAGTCTTCTGTTTATTTTCAAACTCCTTTTTACAAGTACAGTTTTGTTATAACCTATTCCCCCCTCCATTTTAATAACATCTATCAGTAATGCTAAATAATAACCCTCAACCAGCAATTTATTCACTCACTTTCTTCTTTTTCCCTTTGTGTAAATTATTCACAAGCACAGAAGGAAATAAGTGCATTTATTTTTTCAAATTGCTCTTAGAAGTCTGACAAACAGTCTTCATCTGATAATCATTCATGAACAAAACAAAAATCAAAACCCAGCACTGTCCAATGTCTGTCTTTTCTATCACAGCATGGGACAGCTGAAAAGGGAAGGTAGAGTTATACTTTTAAGATATTATTTCAGTACCAAAATAACTCTGAGGTCCCTATATGGGAAGAATGAAATATCCGTCGATATGGGGATACCAGAGCATTTTGTGACTGTTCCTGCCCCTAGCCACTACTCCTCTGTGCCTTCCTGAGGGTCTTGATGGATCATCTATGTCTAGCAATGCTGGGCTGAGACTTCACACCCAATGTGCATCACTGTTCTTCAGCTGGAGGTACAAACCTCACAGATGTGCTGCTGGACAGTATGGTAATGAACACTTCCAAATTGGTCTTGAACAATGTCATCTGGCCTAGCTCATACTCAATAAAGTCAACCCTGACTGGTTTTGCCTGCAATAGATTAGAGATCTCTTATGTGATCCCTTCTTTGCTGGCAATACTGGGAGGATAACCTCTGGCAGAGGTCAGAGACAAAGAGCAAAGGAGCAGTAATGTTTTCAGCTGGCAAACGGTTTGGAAAATGAACGTCTGCCTGTGGCTTTATGGACACTCTGGGAGCATTTAGATCAACAGTGGGAGGACTTTGGAGAGTGATTGTTGACAAACAGTGCAAAATTAGGCCCAGCACAGAAGAGCTATGTGAAGAATTCTAACTTTTCATAAAGCACTGTGTGTCCTTGAAATAGAGCGTCTTATAGAGGCCATTAAGCAGTATGTGAGCCATAAATCTCTTTGTACTCATTCAACAAAATAATAGTGCATTCGTAGAGGCAAAGACGGGGGATTTTGAGGACTCTGAAATGTCTGGAAGTGTGGTATTATTTTCACGCGTGTCTTGCATTTGGTACTAACAGGGGAAGTATTTGATGCGTGCTGTTAATAACCCACCATGTCCTATCTTTCATTCCAAAAGAGGAAAAACGTTTCTTTTGCTGCTCAGAACACAGAAATGACTGAGTTGTTCCCACATGTTTCCCCTATTGAGAACCACTCTATATTAAGTAGTACCACTAGAAGGTAAAAATGCATCTCAGGACTACCCTCACTGTGCTCACAAGAAATTGAACAAAATTTGCACCACGTGCAATGGGATTGAATTATGAATGCAATCTGCTGTATGCACATTATAACAACAATAACCTTCCACCCCATATTGGTTTCACTCTAAAATGAATGTGAAAAAGATTATAAACTTGCTCCGTTTTCAGAGAAATATGCAACAATTTATAAATCTGTTTTGAAATGATGTTAAGTTGAACTTTCATCCCACCAAGACGTGCTGGGTAGTTTCAGATGTGTTTCTCTTTCAATATTTTTCCTATCATGAGCCTGTGAATTCAAAGTAATATAGTTAGAAAAAAACATTTGGTAAATGCACTGGCAAGTATGCAAACAAGTCTATACAAGCCTTTTGCAGACTGTGTCACCTGCTGTGAATCACAATACACTAGGAAACTCAAACAGCTTTCAGATTTGTTTTAGGCTGAATAGTTGGTGTTGAGGTCTTGCCTGTGCTTTCAGAACCTTTGTAAGCACATCACCAGCTCAACTTGACTTGCTGTTAGTGAAATATTTCAACAGAATCTATTAAACCTCCGTAAGGATTTACAAATGACAAATAACTCCGCCTTTGGGAAAAAAAAATCCGTATTCCCTGCAGTATGTATGCTATGATACCTCTACAAATTAGAAAAATATTTACTTCTTTTATCATTTAAACTTTGCCATCTGTTTAAAAGATGATACTGTAAGTCTGTTGGTTTTGCATTACCTTGGATCTTTCTTAAATTATTTAACCAGCTATTAAAATTACTCAGAAGCTCTGACCAACACCCAGCTGAATGTACTTCCGTCATCAGATGTGGTGGCATTAGCAGCTGTGCAGGATTTCCTATAGTTTTGCACACATTTTAGTCTGATAACTTACCATTTCTTTCTGCCTGAAGGGATCAATAAAGGAAGAAAAGAACAGAAAAGTCAGACCTAAACACAACTAATTTCTGTGGAAGCTGCATGTTAAATCTTCATTTTGTGAAGTAATCTCATGGTCACAGACTGCTTTACAGGTGCTAACTGTTTTTTAGGTTGCTGCAGTCATATCTTGGATACATTATAGCTTACAGGAACCAATAAAAATACATTTGTGCCAATACATTCTGAAATTACATTCTGTAGCTTAAAGGCAGGGGGAAGGGTACAGAAAAACAATGCAGTTTCTTTCATTGCTTCTAAACCTTTTCCATGTGAAGCCACAAATAAGACTGACCAGGCTGAATCAAAGAACAGGGTATATTCCTTGGATCCCTCTAAATCTTTCTGTGTTGCAATACAGCTAATAAAAATGGCATTCTGTAATCTATTGCATGGCCATGTTTAGTTCATTAAAGACCCCTCTGATACAGGGATATTTTTAGACTAATATTCTGAGCTAGAATCTGGAAACAATTAATGCTATGGATGTTGTTCAGCTTTTGACAGACTGCTACACCTCAGTGATAAAGTCTGAAGCGAAACTACGTCTTGAGGAGCTCAGGTAAGAAAAAAGACAGTGTATGGCATTACAAGGAGCAAAATATAGTGTAGTAGTTTGTCAATGTTGAAGGTGACTTTTTCCAGCCCACTGAATATCAGGTTCATGCCCTGAAATGAAGTTCGGTGAGATTCATTACAGTTCCTTCTGTCACTAGAGAATTAAACCCCAGATGCATCATTAACTCATAAGTGGGCTTTACCATTTGACAATAAGGGGTTGACATGACTCCAGTGACAAAATTGTGTGCAAGAGTACTATGGACTTTTGCTGCATGAAGGAGTAATTGCTTTTATATTAGAGATAAAAGAACTCATTTTGATACATTTAGTAGCCTTTGTACATTTTATAATGAAAAAAGAGCTTCCTATATAAAGGACCTTGTCTGGATTTCTTTAGGGAATAGAGGACACACTATGCCTCTCCTTAGAGGACTTTGAATATAGGAACATATAAGCGTGCCCACTGTTGCTAACAGAAGCACAGCTCTTGAATGTATAATATCTCAAAGAGTATAGTTGTTGACCAACATCCACCTTAGCTTTCAGATATATATACAGAAAAGAGGTGAAAAACACCAGTACAGTGAGGCAATTATTCTTCAAAAATATGTCTTGGCCATAGTGATCCTTACAGTAAGTTACCAAAACCCCAAAATAATACTAGAACAACAACAGATGTCTCCAGGCTATTAATTTTGTGAACAAGGGACAAGAGGATTTTGGAAAGTGTGGATAATTGCTGAGGTCTTTCTTTCTCTCCTGGCTAAATCCACCTTTCCCAGCCTCCCCAATTTACCTGACCTCATTACTTGATGACTGACAGAGTGGCTGTTGATGATATTTTTGAAGTGAGTAGGAAGGATACTTTGGTGCATCAGGGCGTTATCTTTGTCAGTACAAAATTGCCAATAAACTTTTGACGGCCTCACAAGAAGGGCTGAGGACTCACAGGTATTTCATCTTGAATAATTTTGCTATCAACCCTCCATCCACCTCAAACACTTCCTTGGCAGTAAGGAGAGGCCAGGGCAGATCCCTGCAGGACAGTACAAAACACCAAAGCCTCAGTCTGAGATGGTGTAAAGGGTGCTGCTCCTCCCCCTTACTTTGTCAGGAAAGTCCATTACCTTCCCAAGTATTAGTGGCTGCAACTCTTCTTAGAATCCATAGTTGGTCCCTCCAAGACCTCCTGCTGCCACTTTCTTAAAGCAGAGAAAATAAACCTGTAGCACCAATCTAGCCTGGGAAGGAAGGGGATGGATGCTGGGAAGAATGGGAACTTGGTTAGGTTTGGGTCAGATAGGAGGACTCAACTGACATGTGGGGCTTAGTCCTTTTGATACTGTAGGAGCTTAGGAACATTCCTAAAGACTGTGTTGCAAAACACATATGTGGACATGTGTGTAATGGTGTGTACTATTGTTTCATTGATTCAATGCGATAAAATTTTGGTTCATAATATGTAGGCAAATATACTAATCTTAAATACCTCCCACTAATAATGAATCAGAAAATAAATTAATAGCCTAATATATAGATTTCACAAAGCTGAGAGAATACTTGCATAGATAGAGGGATTTTGGTGAAATCCTCCTTTGGTGGAAGCAAAAGGGCTGGTGGCATAGTGCTTTGGTTTATAACTGCCCTTTTTCCCTCTGTTTTCTTGGGATGTATTCATCTTGCTTAGGATGGAGCAAAATTGCGATGAGTAAAGGGCAGTTATTTTTGGTGGTATATGTTTAAGGAAAATTCAAGCTTATCAGGGAGTTTCTTTGCCAACATCTGATTACTAGAAAGCTTTCTGACAGCCTCAATATGAACTCCATGGGCTCAGTTAAGTTTGAACTACCCTTCTGCCCAGTGACAGGTTCTCTCCAACAGTTACAGCTGCGGCAGTAAGAACACCTTCTGCAGATATATGGGATGCATTGTGTGTAAAAAAGGAAAACTTACAACCCTACTGCCGTTCATTTATCACCTGTACGGTCACTGATACAAGAACAACTGCAGCATCAGTAGCAATTGAGATGCGTTCATTTTATTACAACATTTGGGCACACTAGTTACAGAATAGGACTCAATTGCTCTAGGCACTTTACAAAGAACAAAACAATGATTGTGATTCAAGGACTTTACAATCCAAGTGGAAAACTAGGAGCAAAAGATGAAAATAGCAGATGGGAGCAGAAAAAGAGAGCAGCGAGACGGTATTGATCAGAGGACTCAGCACAGCAGCAGCCTAAATTGTTGTCAAACTGAATAATTTAAATCAGAACACTGATCATGGAGGAGCTGATTCTCTTGTTCGCTGCAGTGTCCGAGCTGTGAGCCTACCAAATTTAGTAGCATTATTCTTCAAAGACACTGATACAATCAATTCTACTTTGTAAGAGGATGAGAATCTTAAACATTGTGAATGACAGAAGGACTTAATAAACCAGACTAGCTTATTCTGTCCCATACAAATACCCATCCCGCAGATGGAGGGAAGTAAGATTAGCAGAGATACTGATGATCACCTGCTCCTCCTTAGGAAGCCATTCCTCCTGTAAGGGTTAGGCTGGGAACCTGTTGATTCACAAAAATTTGCACCAAATCCATAGGAACCAGGTGATTAATTTAGTTCTCAGTTTCTCCACAGCCCTGCATGCTCAAGCCTGGTGGGAGAGGGATTAAAACAAACCAACAAAAACAGATTAAAAAGAATATAATACAAAACTAGGGAAGTATTACTTCACCCAAACATGCAACACTGGGCATTGGCGCAACACATGGGTCTCCTGAGCCTTCCCAGGCCTCTCACTTGTATCTTTTTTTTTGCCTGCCGCTTCATCCACACAGAATTTGAAGCAATTGAGTATCTCTTGCAGGGAGAACATTCCCAAGGGCATCTGGGAAGCTTTCGTATCAAGGGCACTGTGATGTCATTCTTCAGAGAGCTGAAAACTCCAGCATCTTGTTTAGGCTGTGGACGCACAGCTTGAGCTGAAAATTCAAAGATGTGCACCTGGAACACAATGTTGCATTTATTTTGACAGCTTTGCTTTTATACTTGATTTGCAGAAATGTTCTGCTATATCAGAGGGCACCTGGAATGTATTTTCCTTTTGCAAAAATGATACATATTTAGTGGTAACTACTTTAATCATCAGCTATTACATTGTCCTTGTGGAATCCTACTCTAATCTAGCTGTGTTTTTGCAAAAGGTCACTGATGATATTTCTTTTAAAGTCTTCTCAGAGACAATGTTTTTGTTGCTGTTGTTTTGAAGAAAATCTTTGCCTTACAGAAAGATAATTAGTTCCTACCTTCCTACATTCAGCTACTTTTTTCTTAAACAGTAAAAAAATATTCTTTTAAGAAAGAAAAGAAAGAACTAATAGCTTTACTGAGTCAAAGACAGCATGCGAGAGACAACTTCTGGAGAAATGCAGCCTGCTTTTTATTATTAATTATTTATCCATTTTGTTACTCACAATATCCTTTGCTTTTTCTAGTCTTTCTCAGTCTCCTTGTCCCATAATAGGGTCTTTTAATTTTCTTTCAATGTAAGAACTGGAAGGAAAAGACCCTGGGTTTAGTGCCTTTCACTTTCTTCTTCTGCATTCTTGACAGAAACTGTTTTGTCATTTTTCTCCCCCAGCACTTTTCCCTTTCTTAATTTGTGAAAATAATAAAGCTGTAGCACCCAGTCACCCACTGAATTCAGGGTACTTGAAACAAGTCTTTGTAAAGTCAGGGAAGGTGGGAACTTGAGTCAGAAAGCCACAATTCAATCAGGAAGAGTGTTGGGATTTTTAGTTTTTGACATATATCTAAGCAATCTAAATTGAGATGACTGTGTGTGCATTTCCTACACATCATTGAAATGCTGCTCATAATGCAGGGACAGTCTTAAACCAGTATTTTTAATAATGCAACCTCCTCCAGGGTTTACTTTATCCATGTTTAAATATCTGGTCAGCCGGATTCATTGAGCACTCGACAATTTGCAATGAAAAAGCTATAAATACGTTGAAAAAACCCACACAATTACAGTGTCTCCATTATTTAAATAGACACCAAGGTATGAATTTAGACCAAGCATTAGTGATTTTTTTTAAAAGGCAGTAAAACCAAATCTTGGCTTAATTTTTTTTTGCTATTCTTGGAGGCGTAAACAGAGCAGACTTTTGGGTGCACAAAATATCCTGGAAATATTTACTCAGAACTAGTACGACATTTAAAATAGTCTTTCTCTATTTATAAAATTTTGCTAACTCTTAAGAAGAGAGTGTGAGGAAGACTTACAGTCTGTCTGTATAAGTCTGCTGCAGGTATACTCAGGTGCAGCTGAAGGACACAGCCTACACCCTCATTTGCACCCTGCTGCATTTGAGGAAATGGAAATTATTGCATGTATGGTTGCCACTGATCACAAATGTTTGATACTGCCACAGCTCAAATGATGCACATACACTTCACAGCTACATAAGAAATTCTTTTTTTAACCTAGGATCAGCAGAATGAGGCCTCTTAAAGCACTGTGATAATGCCTAATAATGGCCATGTGTACAGGTGGGTGTCAGGATTTCCCAAAGGAAGGATATCCAAGAGCACAGTGCAGCCAGAGCTTGCAGAAAACAAACTGTCTCACTTCAATGAGCATAGCTCAGGAAAGAAAAGGATTTTTTAATAAAAAGACAAGGACTGAATTTAAGGAAGACTAGTGCTAACGTGGTCTCTCTCCAGAAGGTGACAGGATACTTGGTTACCTGGGATATGGAGAAGGCTGAAGTACTCAATGACTTTTTTGCCTCAGTCTTCACCAGCAAGTGCTTCAGCCACACGGCCCAAGTTGCAGAAAGCAAAGTCAGGGGCTGACAGAATGAAGGACCACCCACTGTAGAAGATCAGGTTTTAGACCCTCTAAAGAACCTGAAGTTGCACAAGTCCATGGGACCTGATGTGATGCATCCACAGGTCCTGAGGGAGCTAGCAGATGAAGTGGTTAAGACACTATCCATCATATTTGAGAAGTTGTGGCAGTCCGGTGAAGTTCCTGCCAACTGGAAAAGAGGAAACATAACCCTCATATTTAAAAAGGGAAAAAAGGTAGGGAAATTACAGGCCAGTCAGACTTACCCCTGTGCCCGGCAAGATCATGGAGTGAATCCTCCTGGAAACTATGCTAGGGCACATGGAAAATAAGAAGTTGACTGGTGATAGCCAACCTGGCTTCACTAAGTGCAAATCGTGCCTGACAAATTTGGTGGTGTTCTACAATGGGCTTACATCAGTGGTGGATAAGGGAAGAGCAACCAACATCATCTACCTGGACTTGTGCAAAGCGTTTGACAAGTCCCGCACAACGTCCTTGTCTCTAAACTGGAGAAACATGGATTTGATGGATGGACCACTCAGTGGATAAAGAATTGGCTGGATGGTCACACTCAAAGAGTCATGATCAATGGCTTGATGTCTGAGTGAAGACCAGTGACAAGTGGCGTTCCTCAGGGGTCAGTATTGGGGACTGGTGTTATTTAACATCTTTGTCAGTGACATGGACAGTAGGATTGAGCGCACCCTCAGCAAGTTTGCTGGCAACACCAAGCTGTGTGGTGTGGCGGATTAAGGCAAGGGCTCCGATCGAGGCTGTTTGCTACAGCATCATTATACACTTTTCTCTACTAGTACAAGCGCCACTAAGTAAGCTGTGATTGGTGTACAGGTATCGTTCACGCGCCACTACCGCTAACCCCATTGGCTGCTGTCCTGCAGGCTTGCGTTCCTCTCATGTCTAACAGTCTGCACCTGTTTACTTCCCTGTTGTCTTCCGTTACTCTTCTTCAAGGCTCAGGGCAGGAACTGCCTGAATCCTGTTAACTCTTTCTATCCCTTCTCTCCTTGTTGACTTATTCCTACAGTGTAGTGTGGTCGACACGCTAGAGGGAAGGGAGGCCATCCAGAGGGACCTTGAGAGGCTGGAGAGGTGGGCCTGTGCAAATCTCATGAACTTCAACAAGGCCAAGTGCAAGGTCTTGCACCTGGATTGGGGCAATCCCAAGCACAGATACAGGCTGGGCAATGAGTGGATTGAGAGCAGCTCTGAGGAGAAGGACTTGGGTGTGCTGGTGGATGAAAAACTGAATGTGAGCCAACAATGTGTGCTGGCAGCCCAGAAAGCCAATCACATTCTGGGCTTCATCAAGAGAAGTATGGCCAGCAGGTCAAGGGAGGCGATTCTACCCCTCTACTCTGCTCTGATGAGACCCCACCTGCAGTGTTGCATCCAGCTCTGGGCCCTCAGCACAAGAAAGACATGGAGCTGCTTGAGCAGGTCCAGAGGAGGCCCATGAAGATGATCAGGGAGCTGGAGCACCTCCCCTATGAGGACAGGCTGAGAGAGCTGGGGTTGTTCAACCTGGAGAAGAGAAGGCTCTGGGGAGACCTTAGAGCGCCTTCCAGTACTTAAAGGGGCACTACAGGAAAGGTGGGGAGGGACTCTTTGTCAGGGAATGTAGTGATAGGATGAGGGTTAAGGTTTTCAAACTGAAACAGGCTAGATTTACATTTGATATTAGGAAGAAATTCTCTCCTGTGAGGGTGGTGAGACACTGGACCAGATTGCCCATAAAGGCTGTGGCTGCCCCCTCCCTGGAAGTGTTCAAGGCCATGTTGGATGGGGCTTTGAGCCTATGGCAGGGGGGTTAGAACTAGGTCATCTTTAAGGTCCTTCCAACCCAAACCATTCTATGATTCTATGAGTCTACGTTTCTATGATTTAATGTCTTCACACCCTAACCCTCCTCACAAGGGTTGAGGCAGCCCAAGGCAGACACTGCTTGCAGAAACACTGACAGTGTGGATCAAGGCACAGGTGCACTCTATAAAGCCAAACTCGACACAAAAAGCTTCAGCTGCTTCTCCCAGCTTAGCCCAGGACTCAAGCAATAGGAGCTGCCTCACACATGGTACTGCATAGCCCCAGGTACTGAGACTTCCTGGGGTCACTAGTATAAATTGAGCTGACCTTAAGTCCTGTGTAAGAGAATAAGTCTGCTACATCTAAGCATATGATGGTAAGGATGGAGGTCTGTGTGAAGACACTGGTGAACAGCAGCACTTTCATGAAGCTGGTCTGTATTTGCATTACCAAGATAAGCTCCATTTCTTAAAAGCAGCGGTGCATGCAATTAAGGGGCTCTTTTAGTGTGGATTATACCAGGCTAGAATCTGAGCATTACTTCTAATTCCAAAATTAAATTTGATATGAAGAGTAAACCTGCCAAAAGCAACCTGGAATTTTACGTGAACTGCCTTTAGCTATCAAGGAATGTAGGGATCTTGAGAAAATGTGGGTTGTCTCTGGTCTGCCTTATGAAGCAAAATAGAGTTGGGAGAAATGTTCAAAATTACATCCTTGGAAATGTTTCCATATCTTCAGCCACAGATTTTTAATTGAATTAGAGCCTGAAGATATTATTGTGCTCTTCTGTCTGTGCAATCTTCCTGTAATGAGCAAGACTACCTAGCTTTTTTGCATCTTATTGAAAACAGAATTTAGCAACTGGCAAAGCCAATACCCATTCTTCACCCAAAGAAAACAAATTCCATGAACAGTATCCAAAGCAGCAGTATATTGTGGCTTCTGCTGTTTGCATTTTGTAAGTTGAGTATGTCAAACTCAGGATGCCATTTCCATCACAACAGCACCTCACAGGCTGCACTGATAGAAAACCTGATATGCCTTATAATAAATAGTACTTCAAAGGATATAGGAAACCATTCTTTTTCTGTGCATATTTTGTCTCTCATCCTGTATCCTTGGCACATGTAAGCCTGTGCTGAAATTAGGGCAATACTCAAGATCAAGTTCCATAGACTCAGATTCTTGTTTGAACATGAAAAATGACAAAGTAATTAAAAAATCACTTAACGGAAGCTTCTGCAGAGGTGGATGATTGGGATTACTGTGGAATATGGTCTGGCTCTGACCATTTTCTGGACATGACTGACTGATGAATCTGATCCTCCTTGACTTACAAAGGAACAAAGACAAAAGATAGACACCCTGGTGGAACTGTTGTCAGTGAGAGGAAAATTAGTTATCAAACTTCAATAGACCTTGATATTCAAATAAAAGCAAAGAGGGATCCATCCCTAAAAGTTAATCACAAATTTGTATACTGGATACAAGTGTTAGCAGGATGAGACTAGTTAAAGATGAACATGCATGTACAGATTTTATTCTTTACGTCAGGATAAATTTTGCCCTTGGATATGAATTTGCCAAAATGTGCAATGGAAGTGATGTGGCTTGCACCACTAACTGTTCTTTGCAAATGTTTCAAGCAAGTTGACATGTGAAATAAGAAAGGATGCTGCTGTGCAGATCCTACTTCAGCTGTGCCATGTGGGATCATCATACCAGGCTGTAGCTGAGCATGTGTAGTATTGTAGTTGATGACATAGAATATTAAACAAGACATATCTGGAAAAATCATAAAACTTTTGATAGGTTTTATACAAACATAAGACAGACTGAAAGATTCTACTCTGCACCTTAAAAATAAAATGCAATATATTACTGTGTCTGTTCTTTTAATTGTGTATTTGCCCATGTAAAAGTGGAGCTGAAGTGAAGTGGAGCATGCTTTCATGAAAGGCTCTTTCCAGCCTCATGCAGCAAAAGTTATAAAACATGAGAATACAGAAGGATTCTCACAAAAAAGAAGGAAGGAAGCAAAAATTTTCCACACTGGTTCTTGATATTGGCCATGACTGCCTGCTTTTTCTACAGACATTAGTGATTTTTCAAGGTGGACTAACACAGGATCTGCGTTTATGCTGCAAGACCTAACAGTTGCTTCTTTGTTTGGAGGTCTGTGAGCAGAACAAAAAATGTTAACAGCAAGATCTGAAGAGCAGTTAACTGAGCAATGGAAAACACAGCTCGGGAAGCCCAGACAAGTGAAATAGATGGTGGTTAAGGGCTTTAATGTCTGTGAGGATAAATTTACTTTTCAGAGTGTTGCCTTGTTTATATTTTTCTTGACTTGGAGAAGCTATTTGAAATCACTTTTTCATTTTTTAATGCAAAAACTATTTTTGTTGCTACAAAATTATAAAGATATGGCAAACTGCCTTGAAATCATCATACCCACACAGAACTGGCAGAAGGCCCAAATTCTCCACTTCACTTTGCAAGTGAGAATTTTCTCACAGCTCCCATTCCAGCTTTCTTCCAAGACAAGGCCTTGACCCCCAGAGGCCTGTGGGACTGCTCACTGAAAAATGAAACAATGGGACAACTGGATATCCTAGAGGACCACACTTTGGAAAGGAAAAAATAAAACCCAACAAAAAAACCACACCACAATTTGAGGATCTTCTCTCTTCTTTCTTTGCTTTGTTTGCTTTAAAATTTCAATAAAAGAGGTAAGACCATGCATAGGATGTGGGCACACTAATCCAAGAACAACACTGCAGCTGGCTTGGCAGACAAGACAACCCTAACAAGGGTAAAAGCTTGGCCTCCTGCTCTCAAACAAGGGGGAAGCACTAAGGACCTTAAAATAACCTTGATTTTTAGCAAGGTATTTGACACAGTCTCCCACAGCATCCTTGTCGTCCAGGTGATAAGATATTAACTGGAAAGGTGGGCCATAGGGTGGGTGGAATGCTGCTAAACTGTGGGTCTTAAAGAATGTGATTACTGGACCAAAGTTGAAGTGGTAGCTGGTCACAAGTGAAGTTCCTCAGGGGACAACATTGTGTCCAATACTATGCAGCAATTTATAAAAGACCTGGATGACAGGATTGAATCTCCTTACCGAGTTAGTGTATGTCAAACAAATCTAGAGGAAAGATAGATACTTTTGAAGGAATAGCCACCATTCAGAGAGACCTCTGCAGCTGGAATATTTAGACAAGAACTGCACGAGGTGTAGCAAAGATAAGTGTCAAGAACTGCACCTGGGACAGGGTAATGCCAAGCATCTGAACAGACTGGGGTTTGGGGGCTTGGGGACAGCTCTGCTGGAAAGGCCCTGGGGGTTCTGTTCTGGAGGCCAGCAAGCTGAGCACAAGCCAGCAGTGTGCCCTTGCAGCCACCAAGGCAAAACATGTCCTGGGCTGCATTAGCAAGGGTATAGCCAGTGAATCAAGGGATGTGCTTATTCCAATCTCCTCAATGCTTGTTAGGCTACGCCAGGACTATGGTGTCCAGTTTTTCTCCCCTTATATAAGGCGAGATGTTTAAAAACGAGAGGATCCAATGGAAAGCTGAGATCAGGGTTGGAGAACTTGACATATGAAGAAAAGTTAAAGGAACTTCAATCACTCTGTGATCCTATGATTTATTTTACTTGCTTTCTTTTGATTTGGAAGTCAGATTATACTAAAGACAGATATATGAATTGGCGATGCATTGACATCCTACAAATATTGGCTTTAAATTGCAATCTTGAAGCATCCATTTCCCCACAGAGTTCAACATTTAGTCTTGTAGACTTTTCTGCCTCTTCTGTATCGTCTCCTCCTTCTGAAGAAAAAAAAAAGTGCTTCTGGGCACTGGAGCTTCTTACTATAAAAATTATTTTGATACAGCTGTTGTGCCCAGACTTCTCATTGGGATCAAGAAAGCAAGCACAGATTCCAAGGGAGGAAACACATTTTTGATTAACAAAGACAGCATGAAATGTCATTAAACACATAATTATTTGTTAAGTAAAGTTGCTTTGGAAAAAAGAAAAAAAAAAAAGAGGATGGTAAACTAAGCACAGCTCTCAACGTGTGTAGCTGCACTATTTCCCATTGATTTGAAAAAAAAAAAAAAATAAGGAGCACAAATTTCTGGTGAGAAAGAAAGAGCCAGATTCCTTTCAGAAGACTTCCAAAATGCAATGAAAAGGCCTTTGAAAGGCAGTTAAAATACAAAGGAGAAAAACTTTTGTGTATCTTTCTTTCAAGCTGAATTAAAATTTCTTGTGATGTTGTCTGTCAAATTGTCTGTCTGTGTCCCATTTATGCAAGGACTTACGCTGGTAATAGGATTGCTCACATGCACAAAAAGCTAGTGTATGAAACATATGCAAAGTCACTAACTATTGGTTACATTTGCTCTTCCTTGTTATTTGAAGACCCTGGATCTGGGATGCTGTTGACCATGGGACCTCCATCTAACAGAACAGAAAAAGCTTTCCCTCTTCCTAAAATGTCATAGACACTCTCACTACATTGACTCACTAATTTCTTTTGAACACCAATCATACACAGGCATAGAAATTCATGATTTGGTGCAGTACAACAGGCGCTTTTTGATTTAACAGCTTGAATTTCTTTTCCTGAGATGTAAGAGCAGTTGCTCTCAATACTCTTCAGCTGTTTTAGTAATGCTGTGCAAAAGAGTATTAGCTGACAACAGGCGCTGCTTCCATTCACTTACTGCTCCAGGCTTCATCACTTCTGTAGACACGTCTGCTGTGCAGGAGGGATAGAAGTTTCGGTCTCATATTGGCACTTGACTTTTAGAGGTATCAAGTAAAATGCCCAAGAGGAGAATGTGTTTGACATTGCCAGCTTCAGTAATAGTGTCCTGTTGATATTTCCTTCTTTTAAGGCTTTAAGCTTCCTGGGGGGGGAATATTAATTTGTGATGAGTGGTTGATTTCTGTAGTCTCTGTTTCTATAATTTCAAACCTCCATACTCTTCTTTAACCAAACATTTACAAAAGTGTTGTATCTTATGGCTTCAGATTAGTTGATGTTAAACCACACGTTAACTATTTGCTACCTTTTCTTCTTTGTTTTTCCTTTCTGAAACTCCATTACTGCTGTACTTATCACAACCAGGTTGCATTTGGTAGAATCAAGTGCAACAAAGACTGAGTGACATGTACAACTTGGTTGCCTGGTGCTCTGTCATGTTATGGGACCTTAAAATCCAGCTCACCTAAAGATCAGCTGAGTAAATTTTTTGTCATGACCCATAAGTATGACTTGTCTGTGTTCACTTGGATGATTTCACATTATACATGCCAAATAGTTGACCAAGTAATTAGTGAATTTTTTTCAAGCAGATGCCTAGCCTACACTTCTAAACACTAATAAGAATGGTCTCCAGCCTGATTAATTTACCAGTGTGATGGTCTTAGCAGTTCTTCAATGGTAGTTCTAAAGGGTGCATGATTCATAGCCAGCTAAGAATAATATTTGCTTTTTATGTTTTTCCTTTGACATAGTCAAATTTAAAGAAATTCAGTGATCAATCCAGTTTGACTCATCACTGTTTCATTCCCTTCCTCATACAGATGTTGATATAAAAGCAAAAAAAACCCCAAACAAACCAAAGATCAGAAAAAGCCCGTCCCCAGATAAAATAGAACTCATACACATGCTTAGTATAGTTTTTAAAAAGGTAAAAAATAATACCAAACTGATCATATTAACTGATCAATACAAAAAATTTTAATTTTTTCAGTTAAGGAACTGACTTAGTTACAAGGTAATAAAATGACTTTGCCCAAAGAATTAGAGCCAGAATGCAGAGCTAGGGGACAATGTGGGAAGGCTGAATCAGGCCCATGCTCAGTCCACAGGAGTGATCTATCGCTCTGTGACTACTTTTCCCTCCAGATGTAGCCAGCAAGCTATGCTATACTCAGGTATGTTTCTGAACTGCATCCGTATTATGCCTTGGATAGAAGTCAGACACTTTTCTGAAGGGGTTCTGGTAAGGCCTTAGATGCTAATAATGCCAGGAAATATTGTCGAAAAAAGGCTAAATTTATATCCCATTACTGCTAATACTAGCATTGCAGCAAAGACACTGAAGAGAAGACCCTGGAGACAATCTTCAGAGAGTTTCTGGAATTTTAATCCCCTTGGTAATCAGTCTTGCTCCACAACAGTGCTGGGGAACAATTATCAATCACATGCTGAGGAAGTTTTACTGATGCAGGGGTTTAAATAAAGCAAGCTGTTGAAGGCTTTTCTCAGTGTTACCACTGCCAACTCAGCAACATTGGTAATAGCATGGGTGGGAACTTTTTTTTGGGAAGACTTTTCTTAGAAGAAGGCTTATATACAGCTGTAACTTCTTTTGAACCCAGTAGAAACATAATTACAGTAGCATAGATAAAATCTTAAATTTAAGCATTTGTTTCCATTCTGCCTTATGAAATTCTTGCTCTGTTTCAGAGCAGGAAGCCCAGTCATCTGCTCAATCTGAGGGAAGAGGATAAGTATTTAAGGAATATAACAACTTTTAAGGGTTTAATGGACAAACTTTTATAACATCTATGAGTATTAACTTCTCAATGTTCTGTCAGCATCTGTTTGGAAACCAAAGTAGTTTCAAAGAAAAGCTCAACAGAACTGTTCTAGATCTTCTTGGGAAGATGTTATTTGGGATATGTTCTTGAGGAATGTTGATATTTATAGCTGAAGTTTCTCTCATACTGTTGTGTGTGTTTTGTTGTAGTTTAAGTTAACATGAGATATAGTCATTGTGTTTAGTATGCCTAGATACATGAGAATTTAAAGAGAAGTTGAGAATTTAAAATAATGCTGTAGAAGAAAGTATGGTGACTTACCCTCAGAATTGTGTGGTTACATCCTGTTCTTTAAAGATAGTATTTACTCCTTAGATCATAAGCTTTGGAGAACAAAAATCAAAACTATAAAGTACTGAAAATTAAATGTCAAACAAAAATTGAGGTGTTTAATAGTGTGATGAAATGTGGAGTTACAATAATTTCTAATTTATCCCTGAGAATATACAGTTTTGCCATGCAGCAAGATGGTACACAAGGTCCACAACTGATTTTAAAAGAAAATGCTAGGAGTTTTCTAGGGCAAAAGAGCCCTTTGTGTCACTTTTGAATGGTCGGAAAATGGCACATGAGTTGTGTCACAGCCAAACAGACAGAAAAGAAGAAGAAGGCTAGAGAACCTGGTGAATGTTCTTTCACTGACAATTTTAAACACTCAGTAGAGAAATACTGCATGAATTTGGAACAGGAAAGTAAAATAACAGAGCTTAGATGAGGGACAATACCAGTTTTTACTATTTGGCTTGATTTTGCTGTACCTTTTGAGCATTCTCTTTCATATTGTTTATGTCCTCACCTCTCTCCATTGGACCACTCTCATTGCCTTCAATTCCACCTTTTCATTGGTCTCATCACCTTGTTAAGTCTTGTTTTTTCTGTATCATGCTAAACCAATGGGAGATGCATACTTGAACAAATCATTTCCAGACAGGTGAGCCTACAGGTGACAGAAGCCAAGCATGCCATTCTCAAACTGCAACACCATCTGAAACATCACCAAAGTCTGAGAGGGAATTTTTTTTTGAGGCTTACATCATAGGTTTGGGTCTGCCATCTAATTTCTGAACTCCTCTTGCTAGTGAGCTTGTAGATATGTCTATGGTGTTGCTCTGAATCTCCTAAGAGAGAAAGTCTATCATCCAGTCGTTCAGTCACGTCTCCAAACAATTGCCTGTCACCCTTTCCACTATAGGGTAGCCCCAGCTCCAGAAGCTCACCATCTCCCTTGCTTAGACTTAAGGACAAATGGTAGTTAAGGGCAGTAACAAAATCACTCTGCAATTTCCCTTCCCCATTTTTCCTCCTCTGCTCTTAGATCCAGGAGGAATATCAAGGGAGTGGACCCAAATGAGCAGCTTTTGTTGCTCCCTGCCTTCCTCTGAGGACCGACTGTGGTCCTTAGGGGGAGATCTGCTGGATTCTGCACCTCCCTAACTACTTTTTGTCAGGATGGAGAAGTGCTGGCAGGCAATTAGCAGGGAAAATTCAGAGAAGGCTGCTGTCACTGGGAGGCTGGCTGCAGGTTTCTATAACCTGCAGCTCCCAGCCATATCTGGACATGTCAGAATTTATGCATGCTGGCATTATTCTAGTGGCTACAGAGGGCAAGGAGTCCCACTGAAGGACTTCTAAGTGCTCAGAGTGATATTCAACTCCTAGGCACTACATGCTCCTCCTTGTTTAATATAAAAGGACAATCAGAATATAAAAGTTTTATAGTAAAATCTATAATAACTTGTACAAAAATACTACTGATTAAAGATGAGACATGCTAATGACATAACTCTTACTAAGATGGCTTTTAGTCAACACAACAGTATTTGAAGCACGGTGTAAGATTTCCAGGGTAATTTTGTTAGCAACATATTCTGCCCTCTAGTTCTAGGACACTTGTAGCAGAAATGATGGGTTTTCATGAGTCATTTTGTTCAGGCTGAATGTCTGACTGCTAATTACACTCAATATGTGTGCTCGGCTAGTGCATCAAGTTAAATACATGCATAGAAGCTGTATTAAATACCTTCTTTCTGAATGGCTATTTCTGACTGATGTTATCACTAGGTAGTTTCCAGGTTAAAATTAATTCTGTGAATTATCTCTATAGTTTCTTGCTTCCATTGTACTTGTCTATTTGTGGCAAATTTCCACAACTTCTTTCCTTTTTATGAACATACAACATCTGCAGTGTGTGACTGTCCTAGGTTACAGTGTAAGATGTGCCCCAAAAAAGTGTTCTATTACCATCTTCAGGAGCTGTTGAGACCAGGTGGGGCGGTGCTCCCTGCCTCCCCCCTCTGGACTATCTTCTGTTAATGGGCACAACAATGCCTTATCGCCTGACCCATAGATAACTCGCTCCTGGACTATCTCCTGTTAATGGCCCATCAAGGAACTGCCTCACCACTCCCCATCCCATTGTGAGATGCTCCGCCCGGGGGGAAGGAGCCAAGCAGTCCATGCTAAATAAAAATTGAGATCTCAACATCCTAGCAGCCTTCTTCCACTGGATTCCCAGAGGAGTTTTTTCCCCCCACTGGAGCTCCAGAGGACAAGAGCTACCTACCTACCACTGGACCTTGGGAGGAAGACCAGACCCTTTTACCTGATCGCTGCTTCAACAGAACTACATCCATTGCTTCAGGAGGACTGCAGCCAGCATCTTATCGGACTGCTACTGCCACCCTAACAGGGTGTCAGGTTGTATTCCTGACTCTGTCAGTGTAAACCAGTGGGTGGTTTTTTTTCGCTGCCTTGTGTTATATATATATATATATATATATATTAGTAAAGAACTGTTATTTCTATTCCCCATATCTTTGCCTGAAGGCCCGTTAATTTCAAAATTATAATAGTTTGGAGGGAAGGGGGTTGCATTTTTCCATTTCAAGGGAGGCTCCTGCCTTCCTCAGCAGACACCTGTCTTTCAAACCAAGACAGTGAGTTATAACAGTATGCATTGCCATCGTACAGACCAATACAAAATTTGCAGTCTTGTGTTGTAAATTACCTTTTGCTGGAGCCATAACGTGGGCCACTTGCTTGAATGTCTGAATAAACCTTTCCACTAATTCCTCTTTAAAGAGTAGAAAGGAGTGGATGTGACATGTTTGACTTTTCTTTTTCTTATGACAAACGGTTGATAGGTTTCATATATAGCTTGGGTGGACTTTCTTCTATTGCACAATTTATCCAATCTCACATCCTTACAAATAAGCCATAAAAGATCCACCATTTGAGCAGAAAAAAACGAATTTGTAGAGTCCTTTGGGTGATGCAGGATGAGCATCCACCACAATCAGACATGAACCATATCAGGCTTAGTATATGATACACATTGCCATTGGGCTGTTGAATGCTTGAAGTGATGACACAGTGTATCAGGGATATGCATTGCATTGACCGATGTGGCTTTCATGTCTTTTGTTGGTCTATCAATGCTTGTGCCACAAAAAAAAAAAAAAGATGTTCTGGCATAGAACTTAAATTTTAACAGTTCCAAAATAGCCTTTGTGTAATTTTCAGTCTATGTGTATCCTGAATGCCATAGGGAGAATCTTTCCAATGCCACACATGACAATGTCTGTGGCTGTTATTTCTATGCAAATTTCAAAGCAGGTGTTGGTACACACATCTATCCATTTCTCATAGAGACTTTCTTTAGCCTTGTTGAATTTAATTTGCTTTTATGATGTAACTCGTTGTCACCGACTTACTTCTATATTCCTGATATTCTAGTGGCAATTCTGACTGGAAATACGTACTTTTATCTTAGCTATTACTTTTTAAATTCAAAGATTAAGACAAGGCATCAAAAAGCATGATATATCTCCAAAGTTGTGCTGCCATACCTGGAAACCCTGGCTTTGGGTTGATGTTCTAAATTCTCAACCTGTAATCTGTGTAAATTGTTTTCCATATTTACCGATTATTAGAATGCATATTTAGATCTTTAAGGACAAATATGTATTTTCCTGATTTGCTTTAAGATGATCCTTTAAGAACTGTGCAAAAACCCTGGGGAGGTGCTCAAGTTGTTATTCGTCATAGGCTTCAGTAATAAATATATTATTTTATATCTAGATATATCTATATCTAGATATATCTATAAAGCTATCCAAAATGCTTTGCATAACCCAGCCCATGTAGTTTGCCAAACAGCAGCTGCAGATGATATTCCAAACACTGGTATCTTATTCTGTAGCAAATCCTTTTCTGGCTGTTCTCTCTGTCACATTTTTTCAGACTCCATTTCTAGGCTGATTATGACAAAGTCCATGTTCTACAAATGCTGGTAAAGTGCCTATATATGCTGTGCTAGCAAAAGGAACGGTGATCAGAAGCCAACCCTGGCTTACTTTTAAAAGCTCCAGATACATGGACAACATAATTAAATTGCTGTCAGGAAAACTATCCCATTCATACCACAAGAATGGGTTAAAATTCCTGAGTATTCCCCATGCTGAATTCTCCCACTACTTCTGACAGCCACAGAACTGATAGACAAGGTTTGTAAAAAAAAAAATGTGGACTTGTCTCCTCTTTGGGCACAATTCTTGTTTTCACATAGTAAGATGGTAATATCATCCTTTTCCGAAAGTACAGTGGATTGCTGGGCGGGGGTGGGAGGGCAGTGTGGGGTTCAAAATCAGACATATGCTTGGACACATCAACCAATTCCCTCTCGACAGTTCTATATGGGAAAATACAGGTAATTTCATGACATAAAGAGTTAGCACATGTTATTTAGAGTTTTATGTTCTTTTATAATTCATTAGTACACAAGGGAGGAAAACTTCTTCCATGTATGCTTTTGGAAACGCTAACACTTTCTGTAGCTCTACAGTTTTTATAGTCTGAGAGGACACTGTTATGAAATCAGAAAGAGAAGTCTCCAATTTCATGCTCCTTATAAACTATTTCTCTATCCATCTTTTAAAGGATCCCCAAACTCCTTTATTTATTATCCTTTAAATTAAATCTTTGTAAAAATGCTAGATCATTTTCGTTGCATTCCATGCTGTCATATAAGTTGTATGAATGTAGTGCTTTCTTCTTGATCCCATTTTACTTATTGGAAAGTTTTCATGATTCTGTTGCAATTTCCTGGCATGATTAATACCAGTTTCTGTTGAAAAAGCTATTAGTGGGTATGGCTTGGGATCAACTGGCTTAGACAATAACCATTCACGATTTGTTCATTGTACATATGGCACGTGGATCAGAACCTAAATGTAACGCTTAAAGCCCTTGTAAACCTGGAAGGTCCTCTTTAATTTCATTAACCTAGCTACATATTCGGGAGTGCTTTCGTTTGCATTTCAAGTCTACCTGTACAATGAAAATGCTCTGCAATCACCCAAGGGTGTTGATATGGATGACTGAGCAAACATCTTGTCTTTTAGTTTGCTGGAAGATGATAGGCTTCACAGCTGAATACAGTTCTAACTCCCATCACGTCTTGTAAAACCATAAAACCGTGTCTTTTAGTCATCATTGAAATAATTCCCTTTATATAGTCTTTCAGTCTTACAATATAGGCAAGACTGTCTTCCACAGAGCATTTAACACTTCTTTCTTCTGAACTCTTTCCTCATTTTGAGCAGACATTCTCCCAGTAGAACTAGCTACAAATTAAATGTTTTTTTCCCCTTGTTTCACCAAAAATATCAGTTTAATAAACCAAATGCTTGAAACTTCAACTGAGAAAATTTTCTTGGGACTGGAAAGGAATTTCTGTTCAGAAAAACAAGTAAAAGACTGTGGTTGCAGAAGTGCCAATTACTTGGATGTATAATGCATTTCTATAGAAAATGCAGGCTCAAGCCCCTGCTTTGTCTAATTCAGAGAGCAGGACCTTCAACCAGCAGTTCCATGTTCCAGTCTCATGCTTGGCAACAAAATTATTCATTATTCTGTGATTATGGACATCACTCTTGGTTTCATTTGTAATAAGAGGAAAAAAATATGAAAACAACAAGATCACCTCATCATCTTGATGTGAAACAAGGATATTTTAAAATCTTGCTTTTTTTCTGACCAGGATTCAAATCTGCTGGTCTGTCGTTCAGTGTTGCATGCTTCAGTGTTTAGACCTTGGGCATATGAATGGGTTTGATTGAGTTAATGAATTGCCGTTCATGAATGGAATTGCCACAGGTGAGTGGCACACTTTTTAGTGCAATTTCATTAAAGTCTCTATCAGTTGCATTTGATTTTCCTGAAGCAGTAGTTCTACTTTTTCCTGGCTGTCTACAGTTTGCTCCCTCACTCTACTCCATTCCTGGAGGACTCGCTGTCACTGTTGATTTTCACATTGCTTCTGATTAAAATTACAGTTGCCTGAAAAATCAGATGAGATTACAAACCCTCTGGGATCAAAAAGCCCGTGTAAGAGAGCTTGAAGAACTTCTTCGTTATCGGTCCTCTTGGAGAAGTTTCAACTCTTTAAAAGGGTACAATCCAGCTCTTTCACTCTACAGTCTGTTTCACATTGTTCTTATATCTCAATATAATTTTCAATATGAAGACTCAAGTCTTCAAGACGTGCTTGGAACTGCAGAAGTCACATGGGATTTGGGGACAACTTTGGCACATCGCTGCTTTTTGCACCTTCAGAACAGACCTTTGTAAGCATCTAGGAAGGTGTGGAGGGATGATACGTAGTGTGGGGTTTTTTGTGAACTGCATTGCATGTTACATGAAGTAGAATATCTCTAGTACATGTCTTCCCAACAATGATATTCTATCAGGTCTGTCTTGACTAATCAAACATCCTTCTTTAACTGAGTGCAATTAGTTCAGCAGCATTTTTGTTTGTTTGTGGTGTTGTTTGTTTTTTTTTTTTTTTTTTTTCTGGGGATGAAATCCAATGGAGACGTTTTAATAACTTTGTAAATAATTCCTCCAAGGGAATTGCACTATCTTTTTGCCTTTCCTGTAGGAAAAAAAAAGCATTATTTTTGTCTATACTACCCAATGCAATTTATTTTGACATTAATGTTAACTTGTAAACATGCAGCATTGTATCTGCCTAACAATTAGTATGACCCTAATAAAGTAGTTAATGGGTTCAGCTAAAAGTATTCCTTGAAGTTTCCCTTGTTCTCTTTTCTACATAGCAATGACTAGTCCTACAGACATTCTCTGCCCACATGTAGTAATATGATGATGATCACAGTAATAGCTTTGTTCATAACCTATCTTTGATTTCTTGCCCTTGACATTCCTCCTCCTCTGGCAAGTCTGCTTCTGTTCCAGAGCTGAATGATTTATCACCCTGTCAGTGGATTTCTTCCACACCTTGTATTCATTTGCCCCACCCCATGCCCCCCAATAATTTTTATCTGTTGTTTGCATGGTTTGCCAATGTCTTGACAGTTCTCAGAATCTGACATTCAGTACAATGTGCGGCTGGGAGGAGAACTTTCCACAGAAAAACAGGAGTTTAAGCCATAGCTTAAAAATTAGTCATAGGTAATCCATAGGTAAATAGAATAACTTGTCTTCCACAAAGGCGTTGGTAAGACATAAGATACTATGTCAGATCTTCCTGTTATCTGAACGGGTCCAAACTCAATTCCTCATGCTTCATACAGCATTTCCCCTAGAACTATTTTACTGTTAATTAAAACCTTGCTATGGTGGGGTCAGGGCTTTAAATGATGTGACAAATGGAACCAAAATTAGAATGAAGAGATTGATGTGTGACAGACAGTTCTTGTAGTAGAAGGATCAGACTTAATTAGAGAAGTCAAATTTAAGTTCAAAGCTACAGATGGTTTATGTTATTAAAAAAAAAAACCAAAACCAAAAAACAATTAACATTTTAAAAGCTCTCCCCACATTAACAATCGAGCCACAAGTTAAAACACTCTTGGGCTTGTGCAGTAAGCTCCAGTTCTTCCAGTTACCTGATGCTCAGCCAATTTCCCAACTGTGCCTGTAATAGTGCATTAACAGCCATCCAGTCTGTTCCCCAAGCACAATATTGGATCTGTCACTGCAACAAATTGCAGATCAGTGACCTCAGTGGTAAATGTTTAGTATTGCTTTTGGCCTGGGTGTTGCATTTTTGATCCAAAACAAAGGCAGAAATTCAAAATAAACACCAGTGTTCTCTATACTCTTACACCTCATATTTTTAGAATTAAAGTGACACAGAGGAAACAGCACTTTAAACAGTAAAAAGATGAGCTGTTTCCTTCCGCTTCGCTGTTTGTCTCTTTGGTGGTGTAGTCATGGAAAATTATGACAGGAGAAAAAAAGGAAAGTAATGAATAACAGTTTGCTTCTATTTGACATCAAGTGTAGAGAAGCAGTGTCCTTCCTGAGGCAAAGAAGTGTCAAAGCAACTGGGTTGGGACAAGTGAGCTGGTCAGTATACATGTGAATGAGCATGGTGCAATGTGCTGGAAGGGGTTTGCAGAGCTGTAATGAGTGGATTAGACAGTGCTCAGGACCTGGCAGACATTTTGTTCGTGTACTGAGGAGTTGCTTTGGACTACTAGATCCAAGGGCTGAAGTGTCTCTACTATCAGAGCAGATTAAGTGGGTTCCTGGAACGTGTCTTCTGGTTTAGTGACATCCCAGCACAATCCAGTTTGGATGCTCCAGAGCTGCTCTGTGATGTGGCCCATAACGCAGTAAATAGGGATGATCAGGAGTCTCACTTCAAAAGTGCACTACCAGTCTAAATGACATGGGAATGTAGGTGACAGAGTTGTGTCTAGGAAGTGAAATAATAGTTCAGCTAGTTCTGTTTTGGAGTCAAGAGACATGAATAACTAATATCCAGAAAGCATTTTGATATTCATGGATATAAAGTGCTAAATCAATTTAAAAGATTGTCATCATTCTATTGCCATGCACTCTCCATCCTCTCTACCTTCAATAAATTATAGTGTGACCTATAGAGACTGTCTGCTAGAAGAGAATGACTTCTCAGTAATGTTTAAATCAAGATAGGTTGAGGCATCGTGGAATTTAACTTTAAACAAAAGTGGATGTTACTTTTCCCACTTTAATGCAGATTTGGTGCTTTCACTAGCTGCTCATCTAGCTGTTGCTGTGCTCTGCTCTTGGGATAGATGTAATGGCACTGTGCCCAGGATTATTTGTTGTTACTGTAGGTCCAGGTGGATATTGCTGCACTTCACAAACAGGAGCCTTTTGGACTCCAACAATCAAATGAGTGTTTTTTCCTTCACTGTGCAAACTAAGGATATTATCTAAGTTGATAGATATTCCAGATTTAAGTAAAGACAGTAAGAATCTGGACGTGCAGTTAATGCACTCTGAGGCCTGAAAAAGTAGAAAAGCTGAGAGTGAGTTTTGGTCAGGTGTTGTTTAAGCTGTTCATGATATGCTTATTAAAATGTTAATGAAGTGAGACAGAATGGTCATTTAGAAGGCTCCAAAGAGGACTTTCTTAAAAAAAACCTAGGCCTGATTCCTAGGACGACATTATTGGATATGAAGTTCAGCTTTATTTTTGTGTAAAATAAATACATCTTTTTTTTTTGTCACTCAGTTCTGTAAAATCATAGAACCATTTAGGAACCACTAAACTGTGTCCCAAGTGCCACATCTAGCATTAAACTTTGTTTTACATACACCATTCAGAGAATCAGCTGTAATAGCACCATCAAATTCCTGGTGTGTTTTTATCTTCACCTTCCATTTGCAGCTATTGAAAAATGGAAGTCACTAAGATTAACTGTATGATATACATTTTTTGATTATTTTGCTTCAACTTCAGTCTAGAAAACTCCTAATCAAAAGCAAGTGCCTGGAAGCAGATTTATCAATTTATGTTTGAAGATGTTGGAACAATAAGAGTAAATCCAACAGAATTTGTCTGACAACTTTGCATCTTGTCTCTTAACTTTTAATAAAACTAAGATTATACATGTTTTCAGGCACACTTGGAAAATTTTACTTCAGTCTGAGATGAAGACAATCAAATCAGCAGAAATCTATCTCAATATTTTTCTGACTCCTGTATTTGTCTGTTTTCCCCTTCCTGTACCTTCAGAAATGTGTTGTTAATTGGTCTAACACCTTTATTCAGTTGAGAATAATCTATGCTTCTGCGCACTGGTAAAAGCTACCCTGAAAGTGGAATTACAAAGCAATACTGTCCTGATTCGGCTGGGACAGAATCCTAGCCCAGCCATGCCAGGCAGGCCGTTAGCAGTTTCAGGTCAGCCAGGGCAGCTGACCCGAGTTAGCTACAGGGGTAGCCCACACCATCATGTCATGGTCATTATAAAGGGGGAAGGTTTGCTGAGGAAGGGGAGCTCCTGTGGGGTTCCTCCTCTGGCTTCTCCGGAGGACTGCTCTCCTGTTGGTTGTGAGGACTGGATATTCATTTGGCTGAGTGTCCTAGGTTACTGTGTAAAATGTGCCGAAAGAAAAAAAAAAAGTATTCTATTACCATCTTTAGGAGCTGTTGAGACCAGGTGGGGCGGTGCTCCCTGCCTCCCCCCTCTGGACTATCTCTTGGTACTGGGCACAACAACGCCTTATCGCCTGACCCATCGATAACTCGCTCCTGGGCTATCTCCTGTTAATGGCCCATCAAGGAACTGCCTCACCACTCCCCATCCCATTGTGAGATGCTCCGCCCGGGGGGAAGGAGCCAAGCAGTCCATGCTAAATAAAAACTGAGATCTCAAACACCCTAGCAGCCTTCTTCCACTGGATTCCCAGAGGAGTTTTTTCCCCCCACTGGAGCTCCAGAGGACAAGAGCTACCTACCTACCACTGGACCTTGGGAGGAAGACCAGACCCTTTTACCTGATCGCTGCTTCAACAGAACTACATCCATCGCTTCAGGAGGACTGCAGCCAGCATCTTATCGGACTGCTACTGCCACCCTAACAGGGTGTCAGGTTGTATTCCTGACTCTGTCAGTGTAAACCAGTGGGTTGTTTTTTTTTCGCTGCCTTGTGTTATATATATATTATAAAGAACTGTTATTCCTATTCCCCATATCTTTGCCTGAAGGCCTGTTAATTTCAAAATTATAATAATTTGGAGGGAATGGGGTTGCATTTTCCATTTGAAGGGAGGCTCCTGCCTTCATCCACAGACACCTGTCTTTCAAACCAAGACACTGAGTATAACTCTGTATATCTCTAGTATGGGTGTTTTTTCATGAAATCTGTTTCATTTCTACCCATGGGTCTGCTTTCCTTTTCCCCAATTCCCTTACCTGGCTGGTGAGGGGTTGTCAGGTGATAGAGAGACTGTTAGAGTTTAGCCCGGGATAGAGGTTAAACGCAGACAAATACTTACAAATGTAACACCTTAATTGTGTTCTGTTTAATATTTTCTGCTTCCTTGTTAAGAAAAAAATGTATAAAGATCTATATACTACTGATGTGTTTCTACTAACATAATTTGTGATTTCTGTATTAGTTTTCTACCTATTTTCTCCTTGTTAGTGCTACATCTACCCTAAGCATCCATGAAAACCTCTTCTTAAAGTTTTTTTCTACTAGAAGCACCTATATTGATGGGGAAGATATTTTGAGACACAAATTCTTTACATATTCCCTTCTCTGCTTTTCAAATAATTTTATGTCCATATTCATTTCACCTGGAGACATCTTGCAAAAATATTAGTCTCATGGAAGTCAATGGCGCTTTCATTTAATTCAGTGTCACCTTAGACATTTCTCTTTTGTATGAAGGGTGAGTGGACCCCATTTAAAAGTAAAAATTTATCAAACTGCTTCAGCAGATGATTAGTGCTGCAACAGAGGAAGCCTATCCTGTACTATTGTTTTTTTTAAAAAAGATGAGACCTTATGGTCTTTTATTTAATTACTGTGCATTTAGAATAAAGCTACTTAAGTGACTTTTTGGTCCATTACATTACATAGTATTATTTCCTGTGGAGCTCTAAAAGAGACATTTTCTTTCAAACTGACTTGGTTTCTCAATTTTATATCCCCTCCTTCTCATGGCTCATTTATGAGGAGAATTGGAGAAGCATCCTGTGAGTCTTCTTGGAAATGTCTTTTTTGTTACCACCCCATTCATACCCTATGTTAGAGGTTAATATATTGGGTTTTGATACTCTATGTTGAATAGTTCGCTCTTTTATTTCTGTAGTGTCTTACAGACAGCTAATATAGGAGGGTTGTTATGCAGCACAGTGTGCAAACGCAAAGTAGAGTCCTTTCTCTGAAAAGACTCTCATTTTAAGTATGCAAAATAAAAATACAAGACCAGGTGTAATGGTGCAATGTTTAGGACAAAGTTATGACACCAATCTGCAAAATAAGATGTTATTGTGGTTAGCAAAGCTGCTGTGATACACATTATGTTTATACAGAAGATGCAGTGCAGTACACCCACTGTGTTGTGAATTGCAGGTAAACTTGGTCTTGTTCTAGGTGTGAGTCAACTCTATCCAGAAAAGGTGGAGCCACAATTATAAGACACTGAACCGCCTTAATATGCTCTGGGCTTCCTCAGAGCAACTGTACCATTTTCACTTTGGAACTGGCTTGTATCAGGCTTGCTTTGATGTTAGCAGAACACGTTTTAGAGGCAGATAGTCTAACACATAAAAATAACCCAAACTACAAACACACCTCAGTCCAGCCATCTTCTTTATTTAGATGTTTCTCAGTGTGTGGACAGCTGCCTTCCAGTTTACCTGGTTTTTAAATGGAAGTTTCCAGCTTACATTGAGGGAGGCCTAAATTCCTCTAAAGTATCTGGAATCTAAACTCTTATGGGAAACTTACACTTCGGTAAGAGTGAGAAACTGAAATGCGACTGAGGATTTTAAGCTAAATCTTTGGGGACTTACTCTTATTTTGCCTAAACCAATTTAAAACCTATGAAGCTGCTGGTTTTTTAGTTGGATTCTACACTGAGGGCCAGATTTCACAGCACTGATTTTAACGGAACATGTTCTGCTTATTTGTTTGGCTGCAGGCTTAGAAGTATCAATGTTTAAAATACCACGAGCAGGTTTTTAAGTTTACATCCTTACAAGAGCAAATAGGAAAAGTTCATGCCTCTGATGCTATAATTTATCTGGTGTGATTTCAGCTTGGTCAGAAAGTTTTACTCTGTGAAAAACAGTGAAAGCTTATTTTGTGGCCCAGGAGAAACTAGGGAAAAAAGTAAAAGTTTTAAAGTAAAACTTTCAATTGCAAATCACAAGGAAAATGAAATGTGAAGCATTATTTGCTCATGGAGTGGAGCTGTCTGTGTTATGATCTTGCACACATGCAGAGCAAAAGACCTGAAATGTTGTATGTAGAGCACAACCTGAGTTTTGTTTTGGAATTTCACACCAGATTTGATTATCCCAAGTGTAAGTTGGAGGAGGGGTAGATTCAGCTTCTGTATTAGCTGTTATGATTTAAGATTTTGGATCTGGCCACTCTTTAAGCAGAGGTTTTTTTGTAGGTATTAACATAGGAAACTTTATCGGAAAGGTTAGCAATATTTCACTCTACAACAGAAGCTTTAACTCCCTCCTCAAAAAATTTCTACAGTCTTTGTGTTCATCTAACGGAAAGAAATGTTTCACAAATCTCGTATGTGTCCCAGACATCTCACACTGCATTTGTTCAGAGTTCAGACTACAAAAAGATAAAGCTATCCTCCAAAAATAAATCATATAGTAGAACAATAGTTTAAAATCATCCTGTAACTGGTATGTCTGCAGAGAAACACTTGGTACTAATTAGCAGCATGTGAATTACAGAGTGCAGTTGGTGGCTGGTTTTTAAGTCCAGATTCTTGATGGGGAGGCTTCACTGATTTCAGTTACTATGAATTATTTATTTGAAAGTAGGGATCTGCAGAATGTACTTCGGTAACCTTTTAAATTTCTGTTCTGGTGGGGGTGGGGTGGGGAGGGGTGGGTAGGAAAAGACCAGCAGCTAACTTTTAAAAGGCTGTCAGGTGTTAATAGCTACCTGTCTAATAGAGATTTTCTGCTATTTTGGTACTGGCTGTGGCTTATAGCCTTTAACGATTAGATATTTCTGCCTTGTGTTTGGCATTTTTCCAAAAGAAAGTCTGCAACAGGTATAGTTCTCCTACTGCCAGCCCTACTTAGATCTGTTTGTGTTGGCTGCCCCATCCCCTGCAGCAGATTGCATATTGCAGGTATTCAGTGCCTGTAATACAAATGCCCTTTAGGTACTCTGCAAAGTCTTTCAGTTCACTGTATCATTGTATTGCACTACCAACACTGCAGAGCTGTTGAAAGTCAATTGGCGGTTGAAAGTCAATTGGTGTTCTGTAGGAATTCTTTGTGGAGAAACTTATAAATTATAACTCCTATAATTCAAATCAGGTTGAAAGATGTTGGTTCCAAAAAAACGCATGCTTTTTTGGAACTGCCTGAAATCGGTCAAATTGGTGGCAATATTTTTTTTCTCATTAAGCATGGGCAAAAGGAACAAAGCAGAAAGGGAAAAACAATATTTTTTTTCCTCAAGAAAGCACCCATGAAACCATAACAAAGGTAATAGGTTTGCACAAGAAATATATATATTTTTAATAATGTTCTTTGAATATCCTGATAGACTGAGCCTGTCTTTCAAACTAAAATACCTGTTGTAATACATAGGATGGGAGACAAAAATACCATTTTATTTAATTTTGTAACTGGTGTCTTAAATATTGTAGAAAGTATTGTCATTTTTATGTTAATCTCACTCTGCTGCTTTAATATACTTCTGATAAATAAGATGTGAACTTAGGTATCAATAGCTATTAATTTTCAGTTCTCCATACAATACGTTCCTCTGCATATAAACCACATATAAATTCATTTAAATGTCCATGATACCTGCTCATGACTTTCATTAACCTGCGTAATTATGCAGCAGAGATACCATAGCAGAAGATAGAACCAAGGTTTACCATGCACATCAATAATTTAAGATAAGATGCATTGCAGAGAGTCTCTATCCCCAAAACCAAAGTGTTATAAATGAGAAAATGAGTTAAAATTACATTTTAAGCAAATATTAACCTGTTAAACTACGACAATATTTTAAGATGGAGACCTAAATAAATATAATTGGACTGAATTTTACATTTCCCCACAATCATCTTACTATAATAACCCTTATCCTGAAGAATTATGAATGTTCTTGGGTTTCTGCATTACGAATAGCCCTACTGACTTCAGTGGGAGTACTCATAATGCTCAATAATTAAGCACCTACATAATACTCAGATGAATCTTCAGAGTGACTGACTCTTAAATATACATATTCTTCATCGCACAACTACAGGTCTTTATGCCAAAGGGGTGTTTCCAGCGTCTAAGGTTTACACTGACCTTCTCATTCTCCTGCCGTTACGGAAACTTGTCATTGGTTCTGCACAATGCCACAGCGTTATGTGGGAGTAGCAGCACAAGCCAGGTTGGTGGTCCACCATAAGGCTCAGAAAGAGAAGTTAGAAAAAGTACATAAGGTTTGCCCTTTGGGGCTGGTCTACAAATCCCTGTGTTGCAGTGATATTTAAGTCAGAGATTGAATTAGAAAGATTGGAAATGATCTCTCTTTCTAGAGAGACTTCTAAGATTATTTTTTAAATGTATGACTATGTATCATTGGAACATTTAATTATTTTCTGGGTAAGTACCAATCAACACATATGGATAGCTGTGATGTTTGATAAAACTGCAGCTGAGCTGATGATTATTTTTTTTAACTACAGCATCAGTTGTTAATAACCTTGAAGCTAAAAAAAAGCTAGAAAATCTCATGACATCAGTGAAGCTGGTTGTATGTTATTTCCCATTCCTGTTATCAGTGCTATCTCGACAAGGAACAGAATTCATCTCATTTTCAAATTTATTTACATTTGTTATCCTGAAAATATGCTTATGTTATAACCACTTTTTCTGTACACCTGGTACATTCTAAATAACAAGGTAATGTGCTGGCACAGCACTGCAGGGAAGACCTTGTTTCCAGGGTCTAATAGCAAAGGCTGCAATGAAAGCAAAGCTATCTGCAAGAATAAATGTATTCTTAAAAACAGACTTTCAGTGAAGACAATAGATACGAAACCAAAGCATATCCATTCTCTGGACAGATTTACTACTGGAAAGATTTGCTAGCACAACAAAAGACAGTACTGCAATTGTCAGTATTGGCATTCCTGTGTATTCCCAGTAAAAAGACTACAATTTAGAGTGAATAAAAGTGCATTAAAGAAAATGTACCCTCTCGTGTGTGAAGGTTGTTCCTCCAGGAACTGCAGCCTGCTGAAGTAGTGTGTGAAACTTGAATTGCACTTAACTGTTCTGGTGATAAAGATAGGCCTTCTTTCTCTTAGGTTAGAAATAGTTCATGATATACAGTTCACTTGAAATGAGGATGGGAAACTCCGTATCTTCACTAGTATTTTATAAAGAAAAGCAAGAACAGAAAGCAACATTTGGCGAAATACTGTTTCTTATTCATGCTGTGGATATGTGTATAAGACTGTGGATTCATAGGCTTATTTTTCCTTTAGATAGTATCTATCCTGCTGTGCAGTTCATTGCCTGCAGAGAAGTGTTTCGAGGCAGAGCTTGAGCAGAAGTTGCTAATGATGGATGAACAGGCTGATTTTCAGAGTCAGGTGACAGTTGAACCAGGGACTTCTTTTCCTAAAAATATCTGTATTCTCTAATATATAATGGTCTGTGGCCGACATGACCCAGATATACGTTTTAACTGGTCATTTGTGGTCTAAGAGTCATGAATTACATGAACTATGGAAACAATTTAATGTTTGCAACAACAGTAAGAAGCTTGTTAAATAGCAGCAATGTATATGTGCCCAGGAAGATTGCATGATATCACTAATAACTGCTGACATGACCAGCAGAAAACAGAAGATGTTGTCCTTGGGTAATGCTACCTAGCGTGTGCCAGCTTAAACATGTCTGAATCAGATGAGGGTATATGGTAGATACAAGAATATATTGCAATGTTGCCACACTGTCCGGTAATGCTGGAAGGTTATCAGGAGGATGTGGGGTCATCAACTTTCACTTGGGAGAAACTTTTGTCTAATGCCAAAGTCTTAAAAATCACACACCCTGGGTTTTGGGTTTTTTTTTTTTTCTCATGAGGTTCATGAAAACAGCCACCATTAGGACAACAGCAGAGCACGAGGGACACGATATGTCCCAATTGCTGCTCCAATGCAGTCTGGTGGTTGAGGTGATTGGTCCCAGAGGATTGACTGGGACCAGCACTTGACAGTCCTCACAGAGTAACCAAAGGATGATGCCCTGATAGCTGGCACTTAGCTGATGGGGTGTGGGGGAGGTGAAAAACAGACAAGGCAGACAAGGGAGTACAAAATACTTTATCCAGAGCTTATGAGGTAGTATGTAGATGCAGTGACAGCAAGGTCAGGAGTTTTAGTCATGGAGTAAAAAAGTGTTGTTTAAGTAGTCGATTAAACTAAGAACATTTCCGGTTTAAAAAAAAAAAAAAGCCCTAATTTTCACCAAGGCTTACAGGCATGATAAGAGTATGAACTATAATAGACTAAACATAAGATTTTTTTTTTTTCTCTCTCATGTCCAAGAAATGAAAAAAAAACCAATAAATGTGTCTGTAGCAAATGCCCATCTTCCGTAAATATCAAGTACTAATGTTGAGTACAAGATTACCTAAGGAAGAAGAAAATGGAAATTGACTTTTTTGTCCCATTGTTTCTTTTCACCTCATTATCTTCATTTCTTATATCTTCTTCCAACAGTAACAATAAATAAATTAAAATGACAGCCATTCCTGCTCAATAGATCAGAAACACATTTATGATTTAATATTTTGGTCAGTTCACTTCTTTCATTGTAAATAGACCATTAAAAGTGATGGTTTTCCAGTCAAAATGGTTTGTTTGACACTTCTCCACTCCTTATCCAAACCCCCAGATATCTGCTCAGTCTTAGCCTGACCTCAGTGCAAACTCACTGGGAGGGTGGAAATCCACTGTAATACATCTGTAATACACAGAATATACATATTTTTTTTAGAATCAGTTTTAACTTTTTAAACAAGGAATGTATTTTATCATTAGCTGACAAGGCTGAGGAATTGACAGCACATCTAGAAAATCATGGGTCAGTGAGGTTCTGTATCAAGATCAAGGAAAGAGAAAGTTTCTGGTCAACTGCTAATCTCTTATGTTCTGTACATACAATTTTATTTTCTTGTAGAGACATTGTCTGTGCTTCTGTCCAACACAGGTGAAATGCCTTCAGGCTTGAAGAGTTGCACACTGATTCTCCCTTCACTGTTTACACCTTGCTTGTCATCGGATAGACTAATATAGTCATTTGTATGGCTAACTAGTATCTCCAAACTACAGCTGTCTGAAACAGTCACATCAGCCCTCGGGCACAAGCGCAAGGAGTGCTTGATCTGAAGGGAGAACTCGGCCAAAGGCTGGTAAGTGTTTCTGAGATTTGGGGAAAGAGGTGTGCAGCTGCACAACAGTGACATTACATCCTGCTTTTTCACCAAACCCTACTTCTTGCAGATCTCTGAAGTGTGTGACAGAGAAAATACATAGAACATCCACTAACCACATCAGTTTGGTCAGCCATGACTTGCCTTCTGTAGAGGTGTACTGGGTATTCTCAGTAGCCTTGTCTTCCTTATGTGCCTGTGAATGTATTCCCAGAGAAAGGACACTATGATCTTCCTAGGGTCTGAGACGAAGCTGTCCAATGTATAATTTCATGAGTCCTTATCTATCTTAACGATGGGTGAAAATTCGGCCTGTTTCCAGGCTGTCAGTGACCTTCTCTAGTCGCCCTGTGTTTTTTCCACAGATGATAGTTGCCTTGCTAGTAAAGCAACACTTGTTGCAACCTCTGCTGACTCCTTTTTTCTCTATGGATTAGATTATATCCAGCTTCTCTAAATGTTCCCCAGCGTGTTGCTTCCCAGCTTCTGGTTGCCCCTTTCCCCACAGCGTGTTGATGCCTGAGCGATTTGGGAACAAGCTTTGTTTCTACAGATGGAGGCGAGAAAGGTGTCGACTGCTTCAGTCTTTTCTTCTAGCCTGTCTATGAGAAAAAATAAATGTAAATTGAAAAGAGTAATTTGTGTTTTGACTTTCATCTTCTTTCTTTCCCCTCCATCCCATATCCCACCTCCTCCCAGCGACTTGATTCAGAGGACAAACCAAAAAAAAAAAAACCAACAACAAAACCACAAACACTTCCCAATAAAAAAAGGAAGAAAAGAAAATCTGGCTGTCATGGAGCTTGACTTGGAATGATGGGCTGTGGACTTCACAGCCAGCAAGGGATACGTGTAATTTGTCTTGGCATCGAACAATCTCTTATGTGCTGTTGTTTCTCTCATATAGCCATTCTGTATGAGGGTGTTCAGTTCAAAGAGAATGCCACTGAGTGTAGTCAAGTTGCCCTAACGCCTCCCTCAGCACTTAAACTCTTTTTTCACCTCACATAGACTGGTACAGCCATTGATGTGGTTAACTAAAATATCCGCAAATTGCTGCTGTCTGAAATACACTCAACTGAGGAGAACTTGGGCATGTGTGAATTGAAATCTCAGCCATAGCTAGCGAAGGACTCATAAGTCTTCAGGGGAAAAGGGCACATAGCTGTGAAATTTTGAATCAGATGTTCCTAATTTCTGCCTCTTTAATGTCTACTTCCTGGTCTTTTTGTCAATCTGGGAGACTTCCATAATGTGTTTGATTAGTGGCTAAAAACATTTTCTGAATCTATGTTGGCCAGTTAGAGACTAGTTGTTCTTCAGCATCTCCTCTATACAAGAGATTGCAGAGCTTCTGGAGAACAAAACTTGTCATCTATCTTCATTTTCTAACTGTGAGCCAGTAACAGCTCTGTGAATTTAAAATGTTGCTGAATAACGAGGAAATATTTGTCATGCTGCTACAGGAAGGATTAATAGATTTGTACAAATTGGTTGGAAGATGTCATGTAATGTGCATGTCCGCTTTGGGATTTAGGTGCAAACTGTGAAGAGAACATTTTTCCCAGGACACCCATGCAGCTGGGCATTGTGTGACTCTACCTCCCCTCTGCTTGTCCTTCCAAGGAGCTGAGTTAAACCTGTTGTTCTACCTAAGCAAGCCTCTTTTGTCCCCACCCAGTAACACTCAACAATAGGTGGCATATATATTTAGCAATCATTTTTATGAGTGACATTTCATCAGAACCTAAAGTGAAAAAAATATCAGATGGTACTTGAGATCTCATTCAGCTTTTTCTGGTAAGCCACCTCAGAAATGACATAAACTATAAAAAAAAGCACATTCTTAGCATTGGTTATGTGAAATTAAATTTTCTAAATATTTGGAAAAAATAATGTATTACTAACTGGTCTTTGGTTGGATCACTGTCATGTTGAGCCAGAGATGTGCAGAAATGTGCCCACAGTGCCTCTAATTACAACAGCTGTTACTGCCCCGTTCTGTTTAACATCTGCTTCAAAGCAATAATCCCATTGACGTCTCTGATGTATCTGCCAGCTGTTTCTAATAAACCAGGGAAGTCACAACCCTTTTAAGTGACAATCGTTCAAGATGCTCTATAATTGCATAACTGCATAGAAGAATGAGGCTCTTTCTGAACATGATCAACTGAATTTTTTATTATTTCTGTAGAAGGCTTTTATATCTGGATGACTGCTCAAGTGAGGGGAAAAAAAACCCAACAAAAGAAAAAAAACCCATTGGACACCAAAGTTTATCATACTATCTGAAAGAAATCATGAGGGAGACCTAAAGAAATCTCTCTACTATAAAACCAACTAGAAATTTCAAAGACTCATAAAGTTTGTAGCTCAACTGGGCTTTCATCTGTCAATTTGTACTAAACTCCTGAAGGCATTTTTGCTCTTCTTCAGTAGTAAAAGATGGGTTAAATATGTTATAAAGGATAAAAAAACCCACAGAAGAATAACATAAGGGAGGTATTAGCACTGCTTTTTAAAAAAAAAAAATTCTTCCTACAAAATTTCACCTTGAATAATATTCAGTGAAATATTCTCTCATAACCAATAATCTGAGTTTCAATCACCTATAACCAATGTTTTGTTACAAAAATTGAACAACTCCTGTTGCTACATAGAAAAAGTGTTACACTTTTTAAGGCATAAGACCAACTCATGATATTACATATACTTTGTCTGGCTCCAGTGAGATATCTTGGTTTTCGTTCAGTCTTCAGTACATTAGAGAAAAGTATAATTTCTGAATATAGTTTTGAAATGTTATTTTTTGTTTGCTCTCATAGGTAAATGTGTTAGATGCCTGGTTTGGCCTAATCAACCCAAGTTTCAGGGTATTTGTCCTATACTTTGGTCAGATTGTATCCCAAAACTTTAAGAAGGTATTTAAACTGCTCTGTGAGTCTCAGTCAATGGTAGACCTTGGGATCACGTCTCCATAAAAATCAAGGACATCCTAAAGAACACCACAAACTATATCATCTGTATGTGTAGTGTCTTTTCTTCAGACAAGGCTTAAAGGGGGCAGGTTCGTACATGTATGCCAAAAGAGAGTTGGGGTGTAACTAGGAATGCACCTGGGAGTTTGAAAATGCTGCTTTGCCTTCATGTTTAGATGTAATCTAGCAGACCTGCTCAGACAGCTGTATTGTGACATGCCTGCAGCTAGGTTGCCCTGATCCACTGTAAGATTATAAAAGCCGTTCTGTGTACTTGGGTATTTGTATTGTGAGATGGTTTCTAGAGTACAGGGGGAAGATCTCTCTACCATACAGTATTTTATCCTTTATGGTAGTAGCATGTACAGGAATGTTATGGTTGTCTTCCTATGGGGCCAGATGATCTGGAAAATCATCTCATGAGTGAAAAAACCTAGCCCCTTTGGTGACCAAGCTGTTGTCTGGGGACTACAGGCAGTATGCTGAAAACAGTAAAGAGAAAGAAGGCTACTGTCAGCAGGTACATATTTTTTAGACAGTAAAATATCTGGGTATCAAAGCAAAAGCATTCAAAGTCATTAATGTGTCATTATCTTCTTAAAATCAGTTATGTGCAGTCAAAGGACAGCTGCTTTTTAAAAGAAGTCTCCATCTTGGCCCAAATACTTGTTCAAAGTCTCCATGTCAAACTTTGCCATCAGAGCCAACATTTTCTCATGTCTGTCACTGAACTCTGTTTCAACCTTTTCTTGATTGGTCTTGTTCTTGTCTCCCAACAAACCAAAAGTACAACAATGTAGAAAATATAACATGATGTTGGCTGTATCTGCTGTCTATATGAAGCAAGGAATGGTTGTTTTGTCTGAGATATGAGTACATGAAGTACAAGAAAATGAGACAAATGTAAAGCCACCAGGCAAAAGAAGAATTTTTCTTACATGTGGAAGGCTGCAACCTATCTCCATTTTATCTTAGCAATACTGCTGAGAACTGATAATGGAAGCAATACTTCCACAGTTCTGCAAGAGTCTTAGGAGTGGATAAAAAAGAAAGAGCTCAAAAATAGCTATTTACATACCATGAGGGAGGAGCCTGTAGAACATTTGTAACATCGCCAACTGAAATGGCTTGAGTCTTAACAGTGCTAATGAAGTAATGTAATGCTAAAAAATGTGTATCTGATTGTGATCCATTCTGCCGTCATTTATATTTAGACAGAAAATGAGCATATTAGAGATGTGAGGCAAAAAGCTTTATCCAGCATTTCTTGCAATACTGAGGAATACTCCATCAGAGGCAGACTATGTTTAATATTGGTGATATAGTCTTAAAAGAAAGGCTGCCGAGAGTTTTTGATTTTGGCTTGCAGGAAAGCAAAAGACATTTGCTTCCATAGCAGACATAGTCTGCATGCCATAGACTCCAATGTTGTAGAAGATCTGAGCAAAAGAATTGTGGTGATATCCTAGCCACAAAGACTGGCCATACCTGTTCTGTGACAGTACATCCTCACCTAAGGTCTGCCAGCTTTGAGGGTAGTGCCAAAGGTGCAGAAGCTTAAAACATTGTTATTCCAGGTATAAAGTGACCAAGCCTATCCAACAAAACAAAAAGTCATGAATTCCTTGTTGAACTAACACGAGTGATTTGGTCTGTATTGAAGGATAACAGAAATTATCTACCACACTCCTCAGAGTCTTCACAGTCTTTATTCCATCAAACAGTTCAACCTGAAAGCTGGCATTAAAGAAAATATTTTACCACAGCAATTATGAAACAAAAAACCCAAGAGGTAAAGTACACGCTAAAGCATATTATACTAAAACCACATTAACAGGACAGTACTTGGAAGCGCCTACAGGGATATGAAAATCCCAAGTAAAACACTATACATCAGCCATGTATCACACTTGGTTACTGCAACATAACTGCCAGAACTGGAGCTAAGCTTGAACTTGAACTTGCTTGAGATTGTCTACTACTTAGGTGAATAGTCTGGTCAAATCTGAAGAGATAAGTGACAGACTTAGTCTCATCTATATTTAGTAGATATATTTAGGTGACTACAAAATATTGAAAAGTGACTAGCTGATGAAAACATGACTGTTTTAGATGAGAAGAAAAATCCCAGCAAATGAGAGGAAAGGATGACATATTGGGAGAATGTATAATTCACTGTGGAAAACCCCCCAAATTTCCCACTTCGGAATTATGCCAGCTTGTAAAATACTTAACAAAAGAACGCCGCAAATTTGGAAAAGATTGTTCAGAGAGGAGCTTGTATTATGATAAAAACAACATCAACTCTGGAAGGAAACTGATGACGAGCTCATGTAAAATTAATATGTTCAAGTACAGTAAAATTCCATTTGTGGTTAAAAGTAGTAAAATATACATAAACCATATTCCTATCAAGAATCCAGCAAATGACAAAACGAAGCCAAGTGACAAAATCTGAAGCCACAGCCAACAAAAGACCAAAAGACTCTTACCAGTCCATAAAAGGACTGTAAGAGGATCCTGGGAGATGCATGGTATGGCAAAGGTGTGGGAGGAGTGTCTTATTGTCTGCTTCTGCACGAAAATGACATACCTGACTGAATTATGCCCAAGGAAAAGATCTTTCTGTGTAGCTTGAGAGAACACAAGGGACAATGTGAACCTACAACTTGAAAGAGGGTGAGGGAGCATGACTAGGAACCGCAACAAGCAAATATACTCCAGCACTGGGATCCCACTTGTTCATAGGTCAGTCATCTCTCAATGGCAGTGCCAGACTCTGTAAGTGTTATCTGGTACAAAACAGTGGTCGTATCTGATTAGTACTGAAAGACCTGGCAGAAGATAGCATCTGGGTGAGAGATCTGCTTCCAGTTTTCTCTACCAGGTGATGCTGCAGGTTTCTGATATAGAGAGGCTGCAGAATGATAAAAAATTAAAATAGTTTCCACCCATAAGGTGAGACTGACCAGAAGAACCAGATGTTTAAGTAAGTTAGAATTGTACATCTGGCTAAATTTGACTTATTTCATAATGATCTACTGCAGTAAATAAACATAATGCAATTACATGGGTCTCCTGCAATTTCTGCAGTTCGAAGCAGATTCTTCATCTCCACTCAGAAGCTGTCAACAATCACACCTGCTTCTGAGCAGAAAACACCCCTGCACGCTCACCACTAGATGGAAAGAGACTCTTTCTACATATTTAAGTCTATTAGAAGTTTCAGACATGATGTCAATGCATTTTTGAGATATATTTGCTAACGAAGCATATTAGAACATAAAGTCACACTGAAGGAAGGAAGACTGGATGGTGAACACTGTTTTGGTATTTTCCCCTAAGGTAGTGCTCTTTTTGTGTCTCAGCAGGGTGATATTTTCAGTACTTCTTGGGTTTCTAATCCCAAAATACAGAAAAAGTTTCCGAACTTGTCTACAACCAGAAAGAGAAAGATACATCAATTACTTCAGCAAGCAGGCTTCCAGACTGAACTTCCCTGTTCACATTTCTGGCACACTTTGTGCATGTCTTTCCTCTTACTTGAAGAATCCTGTGCTCCCCAGCTCACCCCTTTACCTGGTTAGTAATTTGTAACTAAGAGGAATACAAAGTAGCATACATGATTCTGCATTTCTCCATGATTTAAAGACTGTAATTTTTTTCCATGTCCACTATTAACATTATTCAATAAGAACCTCCTTTTCAAGAGTAGCGTTACTACAGGCTGCCAATCTGGGAAAATCAGTTATGGCGTTAAACATTGTAAGTAAACAGTCTTTCTTTTCTTTTAGATCCTCCTTAAACAAAAATGTAATGATCAAAAAAAGATAAATGTATTGTACCTGTATGTTTACATCCAAAAAAATGTTCTTATTTGCCACCATTTCAAAGCCCTGTAATACACTTCCAGAGCCCTCATCGCTGTATGGCTCTGACTATAAAATTAGGATGAATATGTAAGCTGTTATCAGTCTTTCCTTAACTGTAAACAGTAAGAGAAATCTTAAAGTTCAGAAGAACAGTATCTGTTCATAGAATCATAGAATACCTCAAATTGGAAGGGACCCATAATTGAAATGCATTCTCTTGAACTATTTAGAAAGATGGTGAAGAAGAATGAATAATATGGATTTATTTGCTGTAAGTGATAGTATAACCAACAAACTTGCAAGATCTTAAGGCTAGAAGCCTCTGTTGGGTGCAGATTCCAATTCCGAATGATTGTGTGACTCATTCTCAGTGCAAGCAGGTTGAAAGCAAAATACGGATCGCCTCTGTCAAATTTGTCTCAGCACTCACTTTATCATATCGGCAATCTTCTTCCTTACTATTGACTTTCCATTGTAACACATTACTAAAACAAAATGATGTTTTTGCTTGTGAAACAAAAGTGAAATGATTGATATAAAGCAACTTTCGTGTTGTGGTAGTGAACACAAAAAAATTAATAAGATTTTAGAAAATAGAAAATTACCAGAGGTGAGAGATTTTGTGTGTTTCTGCAAAGGCATAAATAAAATTCCTTCTTTTTTTTTTTTTTTCCCACAAACATAGTAAAATGTTCCTGTTATAAGAAAATCAGACTAAATTAGGACCTGCAAGGCATCCAGATTTTTGTCAGTGTGATTCTTAAACAATGAAATTGAAAATCAGCATAGAATAGTATTCCCAGTCCCTAAACAAGGACAGGCACATTCACACTTAGGGTTGTGTTTTCATACAGGAGCTTGTCCGTTTTGGGATCAATCTACACCCACACAAGTATGAATCCAGGCTAACAATTCTACATACTTGGTTGCTAGAAAGAAGCTGGTAGGTAGAGCTTTGAACAATCAGCTGTTCACCTAAATCATACTTCAAATGCAAAAAGGATTACAAGACCCATCCTTTTCAAACATTTACCCTTGCGTGTGTTTTTTCATAAAAGCAAATGCCAGCTAAGAGTCGTTCTTCTTCATATGTTAAGTCCGAACTCCTACTAACATGACATCCCTTGATCTCCCAGGAGTTATATGCATGTACTCCAGCTGAGAATTTTGTCCAGTGACTAGTTATGCTAGATTCACGTTAGATGGTAAAAACAGATCTCTTTGTTCAGCATTGCATCACTACTGTACCATTCTACATGTACATTAAAGCCTGTTTTATTACTCTAATGTGCAGCTGATATGACCAAAATACTAACTAAAATAGAGACAGACTACAGGATATCATTTTAGCGCGATCAGTGCTGTAGCAAATCCTTGTCTGAACAGTTTTCAGTACATAAAGAAGCTGAATGATGGATGCAACTGCAACGAGTGCATATCAAATGCTTTTACTGTACTTTTAAGGTTTGCTCAGCCTGCGAATTTCCCTTAGAAACAGAGTCAGTGTTTGGTGCCCAAAATGATTACCTGGCTGGAAACAAGTCTTGCTCATCAGCATTCTGTACCATTGCCACAAGCTGAAGCAGTTGAAGTAGAAAAGGAGAGAGAGGAGGGGTGAAAAAAACCCTCAAAAACTAGATACACAAATACGAGAAGTGATTAAAGAAGATCACTGAGGTGGAAAATAAGGACACTGCCAAGTTGTTTAGAAACAAAACATCACATACTTTAAAAGTGGTGCATTCTTGTTGAGCATTTGTCCTCCTGGTGCTTTATGTTTCCCTTAGAACTGATCTTCGCAGCAATGAATAATTTGGTGGGGCTGAAAAAAGACTAGCGGATGTGGCAGAATTTAATGGAGGGCCCATATATAAACTCGTTGCTGATGCAAAAGAGGATAATAATGTGTCCACACAGCTAAGGGAAGGAACAGGATGAACAAGTACACTGCAAGAAAAGAATCTGACTTTATACCTCTTGTTCTATTTAGAATCATGGTGTCCATGATAAATTGTTGTTGCCATTCACTTTCTCAAAAATTTACAATTTCTCAATCTCAATTTTGAGTTTTGGCCTTTGACCTGCTGGCAGAATTGTTAGCAGACAAAATCCTGTCTGTGTGTGGAAAAGAGGGTTAAAGTTTCATTCTCTACATTTATGTTATTATCATGACTTAGGGTTTACGTACTAACATTCGTAAAAAAAATTACAGATATTACTCATTAAGCATCTAGTTTAAGTTATCTGAGTTACTCTTGGAGAGTCCTACATGTTTACATTGACTAAATGTGGAACTTTGACTAAAAGGGTCCTAAATTTTAGATATTCTGACTTGCAGTCATCAAACACAAACAACAGTTGAAAGAATTCAGGATGGAGAACTGAAAAAGCAAAACAGTTCATTTGTTTTCACATGGAAACTTTAAACCAGGCTAATTGAAAATTGAATGACAGTCAATTGTACTTCAATGGGGCATCAACAGAAATACTGGAAATAGGTCACAGCTCTTTTTCCTCTCCTCCAGATGCGGTGTCCAGTGTGATGGAGAAGTCAATAATATGATTTGGGGATGAGAAAAAAGTAGTTCTGGTTGCTGTAAGACATATCACCCCGCTGATACTGAAAGACAGTTCTGTGCTCTGTCTGAAGACGCATCTACATCAGTGTTTTAGCTCTGATCAGGAATTAATTTTTGAAGGCGATCTCTCAGTGCCGCCTCTCACCATGTTTTGGTTTACGTTCCAGAGCACTCAGATCGTATTTTTTTCAGATTAAAATAAGCCAAAGATACACTCCAGGAACCCATCTACTGTCATCCAGAGGGCCCTCAATCCATACAGCCAGACTAGTCAAGGGAACACTTCCTCCCACCCCATCTCACCCCACTGCTACGTAAGCAAAGGCATCCAGTCCACATTTTTTCACTGTCTAGATCTCCTACTGCATTGCTCCTCCCATAAAGGTAGATAGGCCTGAAGATCCTCATTTCAAGCATCCCAATTTCTTGAAAGGATGCTGGCTCCCTAATCCCGGAGCCTCGTGTGTCCAGGGGAGACCGAACAAATTCCTAAGTTGATTGCCTGGAATCAGACCGAAGGACAGACAAAATCACAAGCTAAAGCAAACTGCTCAGTGTCTCTAAAATATGGACCAAATCGAGGCTGAATATTTTATCAGACAAAATTACAAAATGGAAAAACAAATCAACTTGTTTACACTAGTGGAGACTTTAGTGCTCTACATTCCATAATTTTTAAGAGCTTTTCCCAAAATCGTTCCAGAAAGCTGCACTGATTGTAGGTTCCAGAGGTGTCTCCAGTGTTCCAGAGATAGCACATTTATCTTTTGCAGTGACCCAAATCATAGTGTGCCACCTATGGCAACAGGCCAAATCCCATATAATCCCATTCTCTTCAGCAGTTGTTTTCTCAGAACAGATGCTCTGAGCCCACATTAGATTCCCTTGACTGAAATCGTCTGCATGCCCTTTTCTAGGTTTCTTCTTTTTCTTGAGCTTAAATATGTCTTCTCAAGAAAATGTTTTTCACATCAATACAAGTAGGTATCCCAGTACCAGCATGTGTCAGCAAAAATTATGATACCTCCTCTAGCGTGGAGGAAGTGCAGGTAAGTTTTGATACTTCTTTGCTGCAATATGTGCATAAACAACTTGAGAGGAACCAAAGTTTTTATCATTTTCTACTTTAAGCTTTTCAGACACAACATCTCATTTACTTCTGTGCCATAAAAACAGAACGCTACCGCTATGACCAGATGACCTTCCTCTAGTTGCTTCATAGTCTACAGTACACAGAATTTGAGCATAACAGTGCGACAACCGGTTTTACAGGTAGTCACTCAGGATCACATCTCAATGCCAGTTTCAGACACTATCAGCTTTGTCACAGCTTCATTTTGATCAGAGAGAACATGAGCAGTTAGCCTCCTCATAAAACTGAGGAGGACAAGATCTGGCACAAAACAGATTCAAAACATTTTGATTAGTTCTAGTATGTTCTGTTATTGTTTGCTTCAATATTTATTTCATTTTAGAGAGGGAGATGTCTGCTTCTGACCCCACATAACAACCCTGATGAATGTGAGCTTTGGCATTTGACAGAATTTGGTTTGGTGCCATTTGTGTATATTACAATTAATTTCTACTTGTCTCTATAATATAAATACACAGACAAAGTATTTATAATTTCAGTGGGGGTTTTGGGGGGATCATTTAGGTTTTTTCTTTTTTTCTTTCTTTTTTTTTTTTGTTTGTTTTTTGTCTGACACAGCTAGTGGTATACACCAGTAAAATATTTAGTTCTTTGATGTTTTATGTTTCTGGCTTTTATTTTTGGATCATCTACCATGATGCTGGATAGATAATTCTACCTTATTATTTCAGATGATAGAAAGCACATTAGGATCACACATAAGTCCCACACAGTGAAGTTTTAACTATTCTGCCAGTTCCAAGCTTGAAAGTGCAGTGGAACTGTTTATATGTTTAAAATCAAAAATATTTATGAGCATATGAAGGATCTAGATTCTAGCTGATGCAACATCTGTATGTGAAGATCCTTTGACCATCTATGGTAATCCTTTTCAAAGAGAAAGATGGCTACAATTAGTATAGAAATAAAGTCCTTTCCAAGGAATAGTTTTAAAGGCATTTATCAACATAACATAATGATAGTAAAACTGAGTAAAACTCAGACAACTTCAATTTACTTTGAAAAATATTTAATCAAGAAACATAGCTAAGCCTTGGTTTCATATATCAGTCATGAAATCAGACGTATCACACTGTCGTCAGAGTACAACTATCTGTTATGATTTGAGAATGGTGCTTCCTGAACCATCTTCAATGTCACTTTTTGCAGTACATACCAGATTTGGGGAAAAGACAACTCAGATTTTAAACTGGCTCAATGTCTTCTAGCTCGTGAGAGATGATTGACATCCATTCTAAGACTGGTTGACTAGAGTTTGGACCTGAAAAATAACCATTAAATTCAAGAATAAAAATAGTTTATTATACAAGCAAATATATTTTCAAGTATCTTCCTATTTATAAGGGCCTGTATAATGGATATAGAATACCTAGATAAAAAGAACTACTGTTTTCAAAAATTGCCATTTATTCAGCAAAAATGTATCAAACTCTGTAATGTTCTCCTAGAAATATCTTATTACAGAGCCTTGTAAGTGACTACATTTCTATGTATTTCCTTTTTAGTTAACTCTCACATGGATGTAAATACATATATATCACAAGCATGAGAGTTGTTTAGAAAATTTTAATCTCATAAATGATAAACAACAATCTGGAAAGTCATTAATTACTAGGAGAAGATGCTATGGTCTGAGTCCTCAAAATACCTTAAGCACTTAAGTGCTTTGTTTCCCTGTCTTCTTTCTGGCTTTGAGTTAGTACGATTCCAGTGACCTTGGGGAGGAGACTTTGACATTGGTCCAAGAAGTTTCATGTTTTAATAGGCTATGATGTCATGTGCAACAAAAAGCTTATGTTCGAAGAGAAGGCCATCAACAATAAAACACTCAAATCTTATGTAACTGAATATAGATTTCACTTGTACTCAGCAATGCATATTAATATGGCAGTGAATCACTGCAGCCTGCTACTGTAAGCAATACCATTTTAACAGGAGGCACTTAGAATAAATCTTGACAGTATATGAAAAATATTTCCATTTTGCCTTGCTTTAAATTGCTAATCAACTGCTTTCTCTTCATTGCTGTTTCCCAGTTATTTCAAGAAATAACTACATGTTCAAATATACGAGCATCGTTCAAATAAAAATAAACAGAATCAATGTGCTTTTAAAGCTGTTTATGATTGTATATGAATGACACATTAGCTACACTTCACAATAGATGCATTGTAGGGGGTTTTCTTTATAAGTGAAACGTACTTTTTGCAGAATAGAGTACCTGCTGGGAACTGAGCAGGCTGCATATATCCTAACCTATATGCAGGTGGCTCCTAGTTGAAGGCATTTCATCTAATTAAAGGCAGAGTTTTGACCTGGCTGACATAACATTTTTGGCGTATTAAAAATGCAACTCTTCTTGTCCTGCACATGCTGTCAGTGCTCCTCTAGGCGAGGAAGTGTGTATCTCAGCAGAGAAGCTGCTTCTACCCATTATTATTCTACTTGTTTTATCATTATGTCTATTGTTCATAGACATAATGATATTCTGCCTTACAATTGGATTTTGACTGCCCAAAGAAACTTATTTTTATACTTTGCCCCTCGCATTTTGATAAGTTAGAAAATGAGACATTACTCACAATTGTTCCTGAGGTAACTTAATTCTCTGTTCTTGTGGTGACTCCCAAACAAAAGCCAATAATATCATGTTGTGAAATGACAAGACATGGTACACTGGGGTGTTTTTAATGCCTGCTAAAATATCTTGCTAACCCTAAGCTTAAGAACTTTGTGGCATATTTTTTAGTTTTCTCAGCCAGTATGTTGCTAACTGTATAAAAAGAGCTCTCTTTTATGGGTAAAGCATCTCTCTAATTTGTAGCTAGGGGGGAACAGAGAGGAGGGAGATTTTTTAATAGACTGGCTGACACAAAAGGAACATATATTTAGGAGGGACATCTCTGTGGTATCAGGGATAGCCCTCTAAAAACTCTTTTTCTTTAAAAAACGTTGGGAGACACAGGGAAGAGGTTTTGATTCAGACTCCCAGTAGCTCTCCTGAGCTAGTCTTGCAGCAGCACTGGAGTTAATAAATCCTTTACCCTGGGTGAGACAGGTCGTGGCTAAGACCTCAAGGATGGAGCTTGCACACTTTGTAGAACTCAGATCCGTTGCTCCCAGAAACTCACTGACAAAGCTCTTTGAGGAGCTTAGGTAGGAGAGTGCATAACATGGACTGCATTATGTGGTGACTGGTCTGCATGTACTCCTTCCAAACAGCCATAGAAGGCCCTAATTTGGTCAATGTGCCCTTTTAAACAACTGTGTTTAAATGCACTATGCATGAAAGCTACCCACCATTCTGCATTTCCACATAATGGAATAAATTGTACTGCTGTGAGTGCTTAAAAAGTAGTACAAAGCAAAGGACATTTCGCATATTTGTAAGGAACTGCTTCAACATTTGTTGCAGCATTTAAGTGCTAAAATACATAGGGAAGATAAAAACTTGCACACGCTGTAGAAATTGTTTTTAAAGTTCTTAAGAACTTTAAACTTACATTTGAATTATGCTGATGTATTTTTCAAGAGAAAACTAAATTAGTACCAAGATCACCCTTTAATTCAAACCCCAAAAATGGGTGGACACAATTAGAGACAATGCTATCTGATAATTTGGGATTATACAGCAACAGCACTTTTATAATCTTTGCAGGAATTTTAGGTGAAGATACTCACAAAAATTATATAAAGTTGAAATTCCTTCCTAATGTCTTTATATTTAACCCATCTTAAAACTCAATAAAGATTCCATTCTCACATACTGGATAGACATCTACAGTAGAAAGCCCATATTGTTTATTGTTTGTACACTGCAGTAGGTGCTTTATACAAAGGCAGCTGTAGATCAACTAAATGAATTCCCCTAGTGGTATTCTGCTGATTCAGTTGCTTATAAACCCCAAATTTTTTATACCTAAACCCTAATTTTTTATACCTGCATTTTAAAATTAATGAATGCAATGAATTCACATATATCAAGGATTATAGCTGAAGAAAACATTACTTATAAAGTTTAGCCTGTTTCATTTCTTGCTGTTTATCCTGGGCATTATTCAAAGAACAGAAGTTAATGAAAGTTATCTGCAAGGCCATTAGTTTAAAAACAAACAAACAAACAATCAAAACCAAAAATCCCAGAAAAAAAAGAAAAAGCTATTGATCTTGCTTAAAGATACTATTTTTCTTTTGAGTCTTGTAGTATTTTTTAAAGAATATATTTTACTAAATGTTTCCTTATTCAAGATAAACCTTTCCTAAATTGTTGTAATTAAAATAAAAGCATAAAATATAACATAAATATGAATCAGTGGGCCTTCCTCTTTTAACATCAATTTTTGGAACACCCAGAGATGTTTTGTGTTTTACCATGGACTTTTAAGGAGCTGCTGCAGCTGTGGAATAATTTTTAGAAGTCCTGAAACTTCTCTAGAGTCTGTTTAAGGATAAGTCAACTTCTGGCCTCTCCCTGGAACAGGAAAAAACACACCTGATACTTCAACAGTGACCATGATGAGGCAGGGAGGGAAGGGGAGAACACACAGATCAGCCTTACAGGTGCAGCACCAAAGTTGTCCCAGATTCCTCCAGTTTTGAGGTCTTGGACTACCAGCAAAATTGCTGAAAGAACAGATGTCCTTTAAACAGAAAAGTCAACTGAATAGCAACCAGGATTGTCATTCATTGTTCTTATAAATAAAAGTTCATGAAAGAAGTAAATGTAGACAATGGTACAAATTCTTTAATGCTTTACTTGCAAATCAAAATATACTGAGCTTTTTCTTTTTCTCTCTCATTTTAGGAAGCAATGGATACCAAATATTAAGTATTGAAACAGGCCATCTCTTTCTTATAAAAACTAATCATTCATCCAATAAATCAGCTAATTATGTGCCAGACTATATCCCAGATGTTGATATTCCAAACTGACTTTACTTTTTGACAAATGTGCAGGGCTTGGCTGTGAACGATGTCTTGACTTCAAATCTACAGAACAGTTTCTAATCTTTTAAGAGATTTTACATAGATTTTAAACATGGACAACTATGGGGTTTCATTGTTCTTATAATTTCAGACATTTTTTGTTTTACAGATTTCTTTTCAAATCCCCAAAGCAACTTACATTATGATGTATGAATTTCTGACCTGCTCAGTGTCATGGGAAATTTTTTAGCTGTGGAGTAGTGGCACAGAGAAGCCCTGAAACCCAGGTGTGGTCTATCCTGTTCCACTGATGATAAGCAATTTTTCCCCCAAGCAAGGACTGCGATTAATGTAATTATTATTAATCTTTTTCAGCTTTACTTCCTACAGTAATTGTGCCCTGAGCACTAGCTTTGGTATTTAACATACCAAAGGGAAGAAGAGTGTCATTCAGAAGAGAAGCATTATATATGTAAACCTTTTACTACTTTTTGCAAAGATGGGCTTAGAACTTTCAGCTGGTCGATAATTATGCTTTCACAAGTGAACAAGACTGATTTCACTCAGAGGTAAGATGATGGTTTGGAAGATTTAACTTTTTTGTTTCATTTCTTGCTTTTGCAGTATGTGCATCTAGACATCTGAAAAGCACAAAAACATTCCATTTAAAACATTCCATTTAAAACTTGTTCTTGAGCTATTAGTTTAAATGGATCTGTATTATCACAGCTGTAATATCCAGTGCTAGTGACACCATTGAGCCAAAATCAACTTATTTGGAAAGGGTCTGCTAGCAGAGTTGTCCACACTGTGGGGTCCCAATGAGCCTACCTAGTGGAGAAAACTTTCCTGTCAATTTTTCTTTCCATTGTGTTTATTTGAACCATTTTCTTCTGATAGAGCAGACAATTGAATACTGTGAGTATTTTTTATATTCTCACTCGCTTTTCATATTTTCTATGTAAAACTATGCTTATCTGCCTGCTAAAACTGTAAAATACTTTTTGTTACTATGTTTAAGATTCTTTTACTGAAAACACAGGTCACTAAAGTTAGAATACAATTTTCCGTTGCTTCACAACAGCGCAATTCTACTGTGATCACTGAGTGTATCCGAAAGATAATGGCTGTATATAGATAGATAGACAGATATTAAATGAATTCTACAAACAGGATGCTGTGATAAAATAGAAGACTGATGAGTCCATCTTACTCTGAAACTCCATTTATACATGGATCAGGACAAAGTAACAGGGAAGTGATGATTAGAAATAGAATAAAAATATTGCACTATTAAGAAATCAGTAGAAAGAGTTTAAGAAAGAGACATTACACAGAACAATAGAAATGGTTCTTGTTGCTGTAAACTTCAAAAGAAATAAGCAGCCTAATTTCATTTAAACTCAAATACAAATATCAAATCCTGTATTAAGAGAAACCATGCTGTTGGTCTAAGAATTGACTACAGTCTCCCTCTTCACTACTGTAACGAACTGTATCCACACAGATTATCAGAAGACGTTGTCATCGGAAGGATTTTTGCAGAGCTGAGGGAAATGGATGGACTTCTCATGTGAATACATATTCTTTTATGATTCTCAGAGATGCAAGGGCCTGAGCTGGTGCTGAGAATTTACTATCTCCGTTACAAGAGATGTCACAAGACACATTGTAAAAACAGATTATGAAAGCTTGTACTGCACAGTTCTCTTTTGCAGCTATTGCTGGAAAAAAAGGCTAAATGTTTCAGCTCTTTTTAACAGTTTGTGAATGTCTGCAACAAGGAAGGCTCCCATGCAAAGACACATTATGATACCTTAGTTGAGCTGCAGTCTTTTGTTCATTAATTCAGGAGGCTTTGTATACGTATATAGGTAATGAGGCAGTTTAACTTTTGTCACTGGGCAGTAATTCAAGCTACATGGACTTTAACATTTAGGAGCAGTTCACACACATTTACTGTGCCTCAGCATGGAGGGGCTAGATTCTTAAATGATATTAATTGTGGTTACATGTCTAAGCCACCAGCTTTGATTTTCAATAGCCCCTTTTTTCATTTTCAAATTATGTAGATTTGACAAATGCATGCCACTCTTCCACTTACAGCAGCAATCACAGAGATATCAAAAATAGTTTTCAGTTAACTTGTTCAGGTGCTGGTGAACAATTCACTGCTGAAGCCTGCAGCTTGGAACAGAGATGAGTTCCCCTTCTTTTCAAAGCAAAAATAGTAACTAATAATATTTTTTCATTGTATTTGTCTCCAATTTTCCTATTCTTTTACCTCATATAGTTAAGGCCAATATTGAAGTTCGCAAAATATATATCAAGTGCATTATAAATGCTCTATCTTATTGTGAAAATAAATTTAGTTATTACTTTCATTCCTAGTCTAAGGATTTAAGTCTGGAGACAAGAGATTAATGACACTTTCATCCACTATAGAATTTTGTTAAATTCTAGTAAGGTAGAGGGAAATGGAACCTCATGAAATTTGATGCGTATAAACTTAATATTCTCCCTCAACTCTCAGCACAGTCTGTGACACTCAAATATACACTCTCACAGTAAGCCAGTTTGATATTAAAAACTCTCTCAGCTCGATGTTTCAAGCAGCATTTTCCTGATGATAGGAAGGGAAGACATTAAAGAAATGCTTGTATTCTTTTCCCTTCTGAAAAATTCTACCTCAAATTTGCCAGGCTAAAATGCCACACGTCATGTTTGGTTATAAAACAACATCATTGACATGCATCTGAACTGAAAATGCGAAAAGCTATTTTCTAGAAATTTTTTCTTTTCAAAGATTACACTGTATTTAAATTTATTGAGACAGTAAAGCTATGAAATTCCTGCTTACCCCTCAGGTCAGGAGCTATGTTTGCACAGTGGCAACCAAATCTCTGTTGAATTGGCTCTCTTGTTTTTCTGAGAAAAGCAATATAAACAGAAGATCAAATGCTTGTTGCTTGCTTCTTTAATATGTCAGCACCTTCTGTCTAGAGGGAATGTTGTGCCAGACAGCATGCTGCATAAATAGTGTAGCAGACAAATTATATTACATCTTGTGGAGTATATACTGACATAGAAGTACCTTGAAATAACTACATTATATCTTTTATTTAAATCTCAGCCACCCCATTGAAAATCCAGTGAGAGAGACGGTGCTTTTCTCTTTTGCTCAAATGTGACAGAAGAGCTCCTATCTTACGTGTTATAAAGCAACTTTCTATTAATTAACTTTACCTAAATATTTATGGCAATATATTCACAAGCTCAGAAAGGCTATAAAGAAAATCATATGACTTCCAGTGCGATTGCCCTTTTATAAGCCATTGCAATTTTCTGGGTTTTCTGAAAGAACTGATTATGTCAGAGCACAGATAACCTGAATACAATAACATAGTCTTTTTGGTATTTTCCAGATGAACACTAAAAATGTATTTTGAACAATATTACAATGCAAATTTTGGGGAAAAGCCACTAAGACATTTCTTTCCAATTATACAGACATTAATATCAAAACAAATATTCAGAAAAATTAATTCAATATACAAAGGCCTGTCAGCAGGAGATAGCTGAGAAATGGAATTGTGCATATTTGATTTTATATATAAACTGCTACAGCTTAAGCAGGTCAGTAAAAAACTAACTCAAGGTTCTTCCTACTGTAGGAGCTATGTCCACTTTTCTTGCATAATTTCATATGATCTTTGTTCCCCAGAGTTATGGAAAATTTTTATATTGAGTTTACCAGAGCTATCATCTTAGGCTGGAATTAACCTTTTTGTTTATGTAATTAAAAGAAGCAAGTAGCTGGTGTTCACAGTTTAACTAGCAGAAGAACAAGATTATTTTACTGCTATTCATATTTTTAGTGTCAGCATGGAGCATTTGGGGAGGTGTTAAGATAACTACTTCATCAACTTTCTTCTAGTTGCATTTTATGACATCTTTATCTATTGAATAAGAATACTGTAGGGGAAAATTAGGTCAGCAAAACATATTAATTTGGCATTGTTTCTGAACATTACCATGTTTCAAACGCAATTTACCAGGAAAAAACAAAGATTTATATAATACATTGGAAATCAAGGATTAAATTCATCTTTTTAATTGCACAATTCTTAATCTTTCTGAATAGACAATGAAACTCACAGTTGCATGACTAGGTGCAAGATTTGACAACTTTTTCAATTTAACACACTAAATTACAATTTCATTGAAGAACTCATTCTAGGTTAATTAAAATGCAAGTTGCCAGTAAATGAATTATGTAAATAAGATATTGTACAAGTCATGCAGTAATTACCAATCCTACATTTATAACCTTATTGATTTTCAATAACTTGCACTAAATCTTAAATGTGTAATGTGTAATTAAAGAAGAGATTAAACATGAAGTGATATGTAAGAGGTTTTGAAAATAAACTGATACAAAATCATTACTTTTCATTATTTTTCCAGTAAACCCTTTGGGAGATGCAAATTTTGATACGGCATATTTTGATTGTAGCTTGGCCAATCCCAGCTTTCAGAAGAGTTAGACAGTTTGCTGTAAAAACCAGAAACCCTCATTTCTTATTTACACAGTTTTAGAAGAAGTCAGAATGTCAGTTCTCCATACTAATCACACTATTTTTATAACTGCCAAGGACGGACTCTGGAAGGAATAAAAAAATTAAATTCATCTTCTTATTTCCCTCTTCTTTTCCTATTTTGAAGTTGTATGCTAGGGACTTTCATGTGAGATGCTCCAGCTTAAATATATAAAAGAATATAAGTGGTCTACTCCCACCTGTTGCAAGCTCAAAGGACACTTCCTCATAAAATTCACCAGTTTCCCTGTGATGCAAATAATCAAGTTTAGAAATGGGGCATCTCTACTGCAATCCTGAACTATGCTCTGGAAGTCTCACTCCCAGTGCCAGGTGCAGGAGCTCACACAGGACTGTCTAACCCTCTCACCAGCCAGAGACTCAGTTATATTACAGTTGGAAAGTCTGAGCAAGATTTAATGGGCAAATATTGATCTCAAATTAATGATTAAATTCTGAATGTTATTTAATGATAAAATTATCTCTATAGTATCAGCTTGCTTCTGAACGTGTAAGTGTCAATGTCTCAGAGATCAATTGCTGTTTTCCCCCAAGAACCTCTCAAATTTTTGCCAATAATGTCATTTTCTAAGATGTGGAATGATGTGGAAGTGGCATTACTGAGACTCTCATAACTGAACTAGGAGCAACAGCACAAGTTATACATCTGCATACAAAAGTAGGAAATAACCGTCCCTTTGGTTAATTAGAATTTAATTACTATATCACTTCATTAAAGACTTTTTAAGTGGCTTAATTTTCATTTTATTGTAGCTTCAGGGCATCTGAAAGGTATTAACATTTAGTAGTTTGCATACCTCAGCCTTCCCAAAGAAACGTCTGCAGAATATCGTGGTTCAAAAGATCAAAAGGCTACTGGACCTTATACACTTTACATTACACGTGAAGAGGTAATTGCCAGCTAGCAGTGTGATTTCAGCTGCTGCAGGCTAATAGCTAAGTTTCAGGCAACTAGCTGTGCCTGGAAAGTAAAAACTAGCCCTGGAAATATTTTGAATAGAAGAAAGGAACGGCACTGTATGGTCCTGTCCACCAGTCAGGGTTTCCCTTGACCACCCAGCAGCACTTCCTTGCCAGCCCCAGCAGCTGCCCAAGGGTCTGGTGGCAGCAGGAATTGCAGCTTGCCTCTTCTGTGCTTGTTTTAACATGGGCAAAGCTACCAGAGGAGTCATTCATCAATAGTCTTTATGCTCCCTGGAGAAATAAGGCAGCATTACACTTTGCTGCTATGTAGTGCTGTAATAAGCAAGAGAGAAAGAATTACTCTACTTTGTCCTCATGTATAGATATAGATATAACATTCAAAGGTGATATACAGGTGGGATTCAAGTATCGATTATTTAATTTCTTGTAATAATAGCTTTTAGTCTGAAATGTGCATTTGTAGACCTGGTTTAAAATAAACATCTATTATGTCCACTTTTAGAAGTCCTTTGACGCAGGTAGCATCAGCTATGTTCAGTCACATTTAATCTGTTCTTGGAGTGTCCACAGAGGACATCACAATACCACTAAATTCATGCCTAGTTTACAACACAAAACCCGAATGATCTAGGTAGTTTCTCTGTGACAGTATGTCCCAAAGGAAAGATACTGGCTGAAGGCGACTATCACTGCTTCTCCTCACAGGAGAGAGATCCCTTTGGCTAGAAAAGAGCCAAACAAAACTTTGGGTGTTCAGATAATCTAAAATCTTATCTCCTCAGACCCAAGCGGCCACGTTAAGAGAGAGGAGTATGTTGACTGTTGGAGGAAATCATTCTTTGCTCACCTCCCCCCAGACCTTGGTATTCTTTTTTAAAAGAAGGTCTGTAGATGTTGCGATCTCATGAGAACATATGTCAGACAGCAAGTGTCAAGGTATTATGTAGGTTTCAGCCATACATAGGCTTTTCAGGGCCAAGACGTGAAAATTGTTCTTTTTTAGAACAGAAGGAGTATAAATTGCTTAGAAGGGAGTAAGAAAGAAATTGTGAGACAAGGTGGAAAAAGAAATTTGAATTGAAGCCCCAAATGGCACAAAGGAACTGAAGAAACACTATGAAATGACTCCTTATGTTACTGTGTTATGCAGAAGTTTGAGAAGATGCTGGGCATATGTACTGCTCTGGCAGATCTTGGTGGCAAAACTGTCTGATTTCAGTGCACAAAGTGAATACTTAGAACAACATAAACATCACTTTCATGAAGATTTGGACTTAATGGAAACATACAAGTGAATAAGTGCTCCATATCCAGAAGATTTGCAAAACTGGACTTGCTTGTTTGCATTAAGTGAAAGTAATTTCGGCTAAAATGTAGGACCAGTGTTTCAGAAAAGACAACATTTAAACAACATTCTTTCTAGAAAGCAAAACTAAGGCCTGACTTTCTAACTGAAGCACTAAGTAAAAGTAAAGCATTAGTTAAAGATTGTAACATGCGCTTCTTCCATAACTGGCTTTTTATGTATCACTCAAGTGATTATTTGTCACATCTTGAGGCTGGGCTGGCCACTAACGAATGACAGATGCTCTCTATTAACCGCCCTCTCCTCCCAGAAAGGGAAGGGAGGGGAATAAGGGAGAGAGACTTACGGTTTGGAAAAGAAAACTAAAACAGCTTTAAAGAAACAATAACAATAAAAGAAAAGATAATAGTAAAAATAAAAAAATAATGAAATATATACAAAACCAATGCCAAACTCAACTCCCCCCACCCTGATGACGATACGTCACCACTGCTGCTCCAGGGTTGGCACTGGAGAAGTCCCAGATGCAGGAACTGGATTCAGGCATTGGATTCAGGGATACATGGATTGGGATCAAAGACAGAAGAACAGAAAGAGTCCTTCTCAGATGTTGGCCATTGAAGAACAGAGCTTGACCCTCGTAAACCCTCAGCTTTATACTGAATATGACACATATGGGAGGAACACTCTGTTGGTCAGTTTTGGGTCACCTGTCCAGTTTACTCCTCCCCGCAGATGCAACCTTTTTACATGCTTGCGACCCTTTTGACTTACAGCACCCCAACATGGAGTACAAGATTAATAGTGATCATGGTTGCTATAGCAGCAAGTATAAGCAAGAGCCTTTCTGCATACTATTCCTTGGTATTAACTACAAACATCAAGCACTATCACTACTAGAAGCAGTCACTGTCTGGAAAAACATGCTGTTGATTTCAGAAAGTGCAGCTACTTAGAAGAGACTTAACTGAAAATTAAAACCAGTGAACAGAATTAGTCCTAGTTTAGCCTCAACCAGGACACTATTGCGAAACAATTTTCATGTGTAAGTTTATAAACAAATGTCACTTTTTTCTTTCTTTCTTTCTTTTTAAAAAAATATAAAATACAGAAACCCCACCAAGTATTGTAAATCCCATAAGGGACACAGGTTTCATTGACTCTAGAAGGTACTCAGTGCAGCAAGTGATCTGGGATGGTCCAGTATATGGACATTTAGACTGAAAAACAGGCAAAAGCTTGCTGACAATGAAATGTAATAGACTGTGGAATAGTCTTCCCAGGGAAATAGCAATGGTTGGTGCCTAAAACTAGAGTAGATGATAAAGCAACAGGAAATACACTGTTGTGCACAACACTGCAGTATAGCATAGACAAGAAGTGACTCACTTTCTGTTTCTTTTCTCTCCTAAAATCTCTAACTCCATGACATTGTTGTGGTTACATGTATCTTTACAGCTCTGTTGATAATATCCATTAGGTAGTGGAGCACCAGTGACTATGTAGAAAACGGATAGGGAAGTTTTGACATATTTAAGATCAGAATGGAAGGCTTGTGGCACCATGGAGTAGAGTGCAGATTTTCATCCAAATTTGTTTCAGGAGCTAAGGAAGTTCTGAATAAACCACAGCCCATTATCATGTGCTAAAAGCCTTGTTTGAAAAGGAAAAGGGTCTCCAATGCACATGAAGGCTCAGAAGAACACTAGGCAAAAATAAGAGCCATGCACAAGTCCTAGAGTTATCAGAAGTTATCATCACTGACTATTTTGGTCTGAGTGCAGCAAAGTTCTCTAGTTCTCTGCTGTTTCTCATGTTTTTCCCTGCCTGGACATTCCTATTAACCTTCTCTTCTGCTGAGAACAGAATATTTCTATCTTCTTTTACTTACTATAGAACTGAAACAATAACATCAGCAAAACTGTATATAATACAAAAGATGCAAAGAAACTTCTTGCTTTGAAAACTCTGTGAGAACAAAGTGGTAAAAAGACCATGAAAAGAATAAACTTACAACACAGAACGTCTGGAAGTGTCAATTTGCTTTTAACTGAACAGTAAAAGGTGTTTCTTTGCAGGAACAAGAAAATTGCACTGGGACTAAAATAGTACCTCTTGGTTTAAGCCTGTTGTTAATGGCTAGAAGGGTAGCTACAAAGAAACACTGGTGACAAAGGCACATTTGTTCTGTTGAGTATTGCGGCTGACTGCATGACAATGTGCTTTTCATATTAGTCCAAATAAATAGAAACCTATTTTCTAAGCAAATGGAAATTCGAGGTGAGAAAAAGAGAAATAGTATCTGATCTTGATGCCATTGAGCTTTAGGAAAAATTAATTTATCCTGTGTTGTAAATTCTTTTATCTTGAGAATCTTTATCAACTGCAACACTATGTTTGCAGCAATGTCCTGAGGCAATAACAGAAGAAATTCACTCACTGCCGCAGCAAATGCTCAGCTTTGTATTTTACAGGGGCAATCAATTCAAAGCACAAACAATAACATTTAAACAAATAATAAAAAAAAATCCAAAACAAAGTAACTATTTAATTAAAAGGCAGCCTCCTGAGAGATGAAGGGCTTAGAGAGGGAGGGAGAGCCCCACAGGAAATCTTCAGCAGGAAGAGTAGTGTGAGGAAAAGCAGTTCAAGAGAAAAATTGCTTTCAGAGTTAAATGGATTTTTATTTTATTTTTTTTTTTTTATTTTTTTTTTTACAGAATGTGTTGAATCAGATTTTAAAACCTAAGGATAAAATAAAATAAAATTGATAGTAAAGACTGCTTTGGCATATAGCCACAAAGGATCATTCAGCTCTGATTCCTTTTCTTGAAACAGTGATGTAGAATTGGCTACCAGTGCAATCAAATCTGCCTTCTCCATACCGCAGATGCTCTTTTAAGAAAAGCATATTAATTTTTACAAACATGGTTTATTTTTTTGCCATTGCCTTAAGCGGTCACAAAATTAAGACTTAAATTTGCGTTCTCAGCAGGGAGACCAAGAGAAGGGCTTCATAACAAACTAAATTCTTATCTCTGGGTTAATTTCCAGCAGATCAGCTATGCTCTGTGGAGAGAAAGGTAGATGCCTCTGATCTTTACCATCCTCAGTCACAAAGACTCTGTTGTGGCTCACCCAGAGCTTATACTGCTCATTGGTTGGGTAACAATCTCTAGGCACCAAAGCTAGCTGTTCCAATGTTTTTCACAAGCATTAAATCCATTCCTATCATCTACAAGTAAATAATGAAGGATCATAAGCCATGGACTTTCCAAGAGAGGTCACTCAGCCAGGGTCATGTGACCATTCTGGCTGAAGGTCCCATTACAGACAATTAGATACCATTCCTGCACGCAGTAACCTTTCATTTCAATAAGGTCTGGGAGAAAGGTACTTATCACTTCAGACCAAATACTCATGAAAATGGTATCCAACATTAAAAAACAACCACCAAAAAAAGAAAATAATAAAAAAATAAAACCCAGCAATAAGGAGATCCAAGTAATTATCTTCTATGGAAAGAATCTGGAAGAGTATTTTCTTTGAATTCTCTTCACATGTCATCTTGTAAAAAATTTTGAACTTCAGTAGGTCCTGTCTTTCTTCATCTTGTCAGGGTCTTAAGAAGTAAACAGTTCTTCAGTTTTCACTCTGACATACTGTAAAGCTGAGTTCATTTTAACTTGAATAGCAAGTAATGGAATATTCAAAAGACTGACACATGCTGGGGAAGACCCCAGTATTAATGATGGTTATTGGAGATCATACACTCTGAAAGGTGCATAAAGGAAGAAAATGCAAAGCTTATAGGGAAAGGTAATAAGTTTTATGAAAGCAGATGATCTGTTGGGGAAAAAAAATCCCACAACCAGATTCTTGGGCTTACAAACACTTCTTTGAGTCTGAAGCAGCAGACATTGCACATAGTGTCTCTTTATTGCTTTTTCCAAGAAAACAGAATGTGTTCCCACAGTTTAACTTTCCTGATACATCTGCACATCTGTGTTTCGGCAGAACTTTGCTGGCAAAAATGACATGGCTTTTTTTTTCCTCAAGAGACCAAATTCAGTGAAATACACAGTGAAACACATAGCTGTATCTATTCCTGTGCCTTTTTCCAGCCACTTTGTGGATAAAAACTGTATATCTTACCTTAATTACTTTATTCAAATTACAAGATATACATTCCAAGGTTGTGACATCCCATATAAAAGGCCACATACAAGTGACTTCCTTCTGTTGCCTGCAAGCAGTAAGGGATGGAAACAGCAGTCTTCAGACCATTATATCTTGGCAAAAATGGGATGAGTTTCACAGGACAAAGAAATGCAACTTCCTTAAGTTTTTTTCCCCTGCTGAATTTCAAAGCTTTCCTGTAAGTGACTGAGATGTTTGAATTTATTTGATTCCATTTTTGTCAGTTTCATGAATCTTTAATGACGGAACTATTAGACAACATAAATGTGAGTTTCACTACAGCTGTTCTGGCTCATCCCTCAAATACACACTTTAAGTTCAAAGGGAACTCTTGGTTGTGTAATCCTTTTGAAAATGACTGCATTTATTCAGGAGGCTCACTTCTGGCCTCTGTTTTTCTAAAAGAAAGCATTCAGCCATATACATGTGTACCTTCACTTTCTCACCTCAAGGCCAGTCCTGAAATACTTTTCCATTTTCATTCTGGCAGGAAATTTTCACTTTCAAAGGAAATAAAGGTAGAGTAAGGATTTCAGGAATGGCCACCATTGTCTATATTCATTTAACTGAATATCTTTAGTTTTAGGGGTATCATTTTTGTTCTTTCCCTGGCCCACTTCTCTTCAATCCAAACATACATTGCTCACTAGTTTAATGTTCCAGTCTTCAAAAAACCTCAATTTTTAGGACAGTTTAAGACACACATTATTACAGTGTTTGATATGCCTGGGGCATATAGTATTTTGCAGAAGAGAAAAAAATATGTCTTTTTTTTGCTGACAGAACTAGAGTAGAGGACTTGAATTTTCAGCAGTTTGGGCCCACAGGCAAAGTGCATGGGTGTCTTCAGTCCATTCTTTGGAGCTACAAAGAATCAATTATTTTTTTGCTGTGCTGCTATTTGGCTTAGATCTCTCCACAGTACTGTTAACTAATTTTTGAGCCAAACTTCAGCAGTTTTACTTCCTGTGAAATAGATGAATAATAGCTGTAATTATGTGGTACTGAGTAGTCTGAGGGTAAGTTTCTTCCCTGGCCCACAGTACATGAATCTTAATTTAGATTGTAGACTTGTAATGGCTTCCTGCTTCATAAGCAAGTGAATGTATTTCCAGGTTTTGGAAGCTAAGAGTCTTGTTTAGAAGCACCAGCCAGTATTTCTACTGAAGGGGTGGACTATCTTGTTGTTTTTTAACAATAAGAAGCCTCACCTATCTTCATGAGCAATGGTCTTACTAGTTAATATCTGGCAGCAATAGAATAAAGCACTCCATCTTTTCATTGGTTGTATGTTGTGTTGATCCTTGGCAAAATGTTGTTAATTCCATTTTCCTCACAGGGAGACAGGTAAAGACAGTTGATAAGCTGCCAAACACGATACACTGGGGAAAAAACAAAGCCAGGAAAAGAACTATGAGACTTTCCACATCTCATGCTTAATTTATTAAAATTTTGCTCTAGAAGACTTTTTTTCCTAGTGTTAATAAGATTTATAGTAAAAGCTAATTACAGACTAAGAAATTAAGTTTAAGCATCATCTGTATTTTAAAAAAAGATAAGAAGAAAACACACATAAATACCATTCTGTTATCTCTTACATTATCTGTATTAGCAGTACAAGTTTTCCTTACAGACAGAAAGAAAAATATCTTAAATGTATCTCTGTATTCAAATCACATTTTGGAAAAAAGGAATTACTTGAATCTCATGAATCTAGTACAATGACAATAACCAGAAGCTTTTAAAAACCAGACTTCATTGCACTAGTTCTTTTTGATCTTGCCTGAGAACACAGCACATCTGTCACTACATAACAGGAAAATACTGGGCTGAGATACAGTCCAAAAAGTTAACATTTTGTACATTTTACATTTTACTCTACTCTTAGTACTCTCCAGATTTATTTCCCAATTACCAGAGCTGCAAATGAGACCACAGAAACATAGAAATGTTACAGGCATAGTTACAAGTGACCTCAGTATAAACTTCGATTCTTGATGTATTATTAAAAGCTGTTCCACCAATGTATCTTGATTTTATATAAGGTCAGGCACTTTTGTTGTTTTCTAATTACAATGGATTGAGCTCAATGAGTAATCCATTTAACTTTAAGCCTTCTCATTCAAATAACAATCTGAACGTAATAACCTCCATTTAGTCCAGTTCTGTCCTGACTTTCCTGTCCTTAATGTTTTCAGCTGTTTATCTTAGAGTCATCTGTAAGCACTAAGAGACGCATAGTCAATTCATCGATCTAGGCCTCTGAATCTGGGACTTACATCACACCTAAGCTCTTGTAGTGCACAATATCCAGCACGATTATGAGCTATGGCTGAAATGGAATATGAGTGATTTGAACATGGAGAAATGTGCTCCTGGAGTAAATGTGTCCCTTCAGATTAGTACAGGTGACATGTAATAACATGTTCAACTATCTCAGAGTCTTCATTTTTCTGTACTTCTCCATTTCATTTCGCATTGTGCTGACACTGTGATGACACTGCCCAGTGATAAGGTAATAAGGACTGAACAGAACTTAAAGGCATACTTTTTGAATAACATATCCCAGAGCAGCAAAAATGTTGATTGACGAGTAGAAGAGTCAGGCATGCACTGACATGTTGTCTTCCTGCTTTTTCAATGTCTCACTTTCTTCATACCCTAATTACAAGAACCATTATTCACTTCTCTTAAGATTACTTTTATCTGAATTTAAGTGTATATATATACATATATATATATATACACACATATATATATATATATATACACACACGCAGAAGATAAAAAGAGGAAGATCTTAGTAATACTTGTGATTGGATGACCCTGTGAACAAGGTTTATTAATTTTTATTAAACTTATTCTGTCAACTGGAATGTCTGAAGATTTCTAATTATGATGCTGAATTAGCAGTCAAGTGGCATTGTTTGTTCTTTGAAATCATGGGGTCCACTTTTATTTAAATGATTAATGATGCATATTAATCAAGAACTGAGTTTCTGCAGCAAACTACCAGCTTGGGAAATAAAATCAGAAATTAAATCATCTCTTTTGAGATGTGACTAATTTTTTTTTTTTTTTTTTCCAAATCGTGCACTTTATTGTTTCAGATAAACAAAAACCAACTTCAAATCTTTGGCTTTAGTTTGCAGTGTGAAAACCTTCAAAACAAATTCAGGCTCGAAATCTTATGGCAACTGGTTCCACGGGTGATATAAAAAAAATACCAATACATGCATGAAGCAGGTCAGAACATAACTAAACGCATACCTCTCTGTCTGTCTGCCTTTCCAGGAAAGGGTGAGGCAATGAGCTTGTGCCATCTGCAAGAGCAGCAGTTTTCCTCTCTGCTGGAAAGAAACTCTCCCCGCCCAGGTGGATGAAAGATTCCCTTTCTTGAAAGGCAATATGAATCCCTACTTTTTGCTTTCTCCCTTTTGCAGCCCTTTGCTCAGTGTGAGATTCCCACTGCAGCAGAGAACAGGACCATACTCAGGTTGTTTGTAGGTGTCAGAACACACTGGTGCTATCCAAATTTCCAGGTTTTGTGTAACAAGCATTTAAATCCTCCCTGCATACACACTTATTTTTTCTCCATAGTTAGTTGCCTGTCCCTGTTTGTAGATGGCATTGACTGCATGTGAATTAGAGTTACTCAGAGCACTAGACTTTCAGAAACAGCAAAATAATTTCGACTATGCCAAAAGCTTCTGTAGTCTCACTGGCTACTGCTCCATCTCTGGCACTGATGGAGGAACTGAGTAGACTGTTGTTACCAGAGGGGGCCAGGGATAGGTGCCATCAAAGGTAGCTGCTGTGTAAACCTCCTGTCCCTCTGGTAGCAGCAGCCTGAGCAGTAAATTTTGCTTTCTGGTGCTTTCCATGAATTCTCTTTTCACTCTTATTTCTTAACAGTCTATGTTCACACCTCTGTATAACAAAGTTGAAAGTTGTATGTACCTGGATGGATCTGAAACCTGGACTGTATAGACCTAGCTGATTTCATAAGGTTTCAGATCCTGGAATCTGTAGGCTGAACAAGGAAATTTGCTTTCACACACTCAGTGATAGATTCAGGAAACCCAAAGTCTAGCTGGAGCTGAGTCTGGTGGTGGACATGAAGGGCAACAAGAAGGGCTTCTACATCAACAGCAGAAGGAAGACAAGGGAAGAAGTGGGCCTGCTGCTGAAAGGGGTAGGGGGTTTGGTCACACAGGACAAAGCTGAGGTACTTAATGTCTTCTTTGAAGACATTTGCCTTACTAGATCTTGAAAGATTTTAGAGATAATACAGTCAGCCTTGACTTATATCAAGAATCAGTTGCTAGAAGACTGTTCCTGCCTATGCAGGATAATAACTTGGAAAACAGCACAATGTAACGCTTTTGTAAAAAGGAGTATCACAGTAGAGAGGAACAATTTTATATTCTCTGTTTATTTCACACTGTACTGAAGTTTTCAAAAGATGAAAAGGTCTGTTCTCAAAAAATTGCTGTTATTTCCTTTCATAATTAAAGTTAAGAATGCAGACTGACCCATACCTTCCCTGCTTACAGAAGGCACCTGAATGACCCCATATACAGCCACACAATACAGGATCCAAGAATGAAATAAGAGGTAGGAATAAGTCCCCCTGTGAAATGAAACCTTTCCACTAGATTTGAAAGGCAAGCTGCCTTGAGGCAGGTTCAGTCTGGTGACAGAGCTATCTTTCAGGATTTACTTGTGCTGATTCAGAATATGGCACTCGTCTCTCTGGTAGAATAAGCAATAAATTCTCTATCAAGCTTTAGGTACCTTGGCTTTTCTAAAATTGGAAGCCTTTAAATAGTGCATTTCAGCTGTTTAGGGTAGTTAAAGAATTTATACCATTTAGATCCTGATGTCCTAGTCAGATCCCAACTTAGCTAATTGATTTCTGCCTCTAATACTCTCCAGTTCTACTGGCAAATTTATTTACCACTTTCCAATCTTAATTATGATGTAATAACATTACAATATAATCTTATCACAGTTGTTTCATTTTAACACAGGAGGATGCAGCTTCAGAGCTGGAAATTAAAAGCCATTCTGTGCAGTAAATGTGTCAGTTTAGAATTGCTCTGGGGCAAAATTTGTGAGTTTCAACTGGTTTTCCACGAGGGATTACACAGGTCTCCATGAGCAAATTGCAGATGTACCTTTTCAGACAGTGGCTATGCTTAAACATTTAATGTTCCCCTATTCTGTTTACATGAACAGATACACGGACAGGCGTGCCTACACATACACACACACGTTACTTCTCCCTTTTAAGACTGCCTGAAACACCACTTTGTATCTTCCCTGCTGATTTTTTCAGTTTACATTTTCAAAGTTGAGTATGTCTGATGACACTGTGAAAAACAAACAGAAAAAAAGTCTTTTGTTTTCCCCTCCTTGGTTTGTGAAGTCAAATAAAGATTTACATTCTTAGGAATGGTGAAGATCTAGGTTTATTGCTTGTTTATTGCAGTGAAGGTAGTCTTTTCATGTTCACAAAACAAAACATGAAAATGCATAAGAGGTGAAGGCAACATGATTCTCTTCAACCTTTAAAAAAATTAATTTATTCACTTTTACTGCATTTTCCACTCAGAACCAATTACCTTCAAAGGAGGAGGTTTTTCTGTGTCATTTTTATGTTAGCTACTCTGATTTATTAAATTATTTCACTAAAAACCTAGAGGTTTGATCATTACACCTGCAATACTTAGCTTGCAAAATTGTCATTTGAAGCTTTGTTTTTGGTTAGAAGCATGTTGCTCAAAGAATGCCCACTCAAAACAGCGGCCTAGGTTGCAGAGGAATACGATTGTTTTCTATATCACACCACAAATCACTAAAACTGGAGACTCTCAGCACACCTCAGATTATCTTTGTATTGTAAAATTCCTGGGTCAGCTTTAGTTCCTATTCTGAGCATCTGTCTGGGCATGCAAATGTTGATACTGCCAAGCAGGTGACCACGTATGGAGTAGCTGGGTGCTCAGATGGCATAGCAGAGCATTTTCCACCTGAACCTGAGGAGATCCTTCAGCGGTGAGTTCAGAGAAAATACAGGAATAATTCTCTTCATAGTTCCTCTACAGAAACATGATTCGTTTGGCAAAAAGCATTTCCTCCCCCTGTCATCATTATTAGACAAGCGAATCTGGAGTGACTCTTGTAATCAGTGACTCTGCTCCTCAGTTCAGTGGTTTCCTGGTTTCCACTGTTGGAAGAATGTCCAAGTTGTATCCCAGTTCCTTGATAATTTTAAAGAACCTTCACTTTGGGCAGTTCTCAGGGTTGAATTCTAATTGTCTTTAACCATGGATTTTACATTTCAGAGTCCATTTCATTCATCATCTTGCCTCATCACCTTATTTCTATTGTTAAGACAATTTTAAGTTAATCTTAAGCAGATGGTGCTGTCATTATTTTCCCTTCAAAATTATTGAACAATTGGTTAGAAATTTTTGTTTTCAAAATAGAATTAAATTACTATGAAATTAAAATTTTCCACAGGAATCTTGCTAATAAACTTATGTCTGGAAATTTTTATAAAGAAATGTAACTTCAACGATATTCTAGAATTTTAAATTTTTATTTGTCAAACTATATTTTGTTTTGAGTTGTTCTGAATTTGATGTTTATCTACATAAACTGCTGTGTTGCATCAAGTCCTCTTTCCTTTCTACAGCCAGCTTTTCCTGGACTACATCTTCCATGCAATAATGTGTTTTCCCCTCTGGTTTAAGAGTTGTTTATGGTGGTTAGAAGGTATGGCTGAATCTGTAATGCTAAATTACATTTCCTAGGAAACACAATGACAGCTCAGAATGATCTTCAGCTGACTTGAAATTAAACTTTCCAACATTTCCAAATATATCTTTTTCTTTTTTTTTTTTGTCTGAGAAAATGTTCAATAATATGGAAAATAAATGTTTTAGCAGTCATTATTTCTTTTGGCAAAAATTGTAAATTGCAACTGATTTGACTTTTGTGTGTGTTTACACATAAACCATACAGACACAATGGGGAATTCTAAGTTAGACGAAAGAATGTACATTCCTCCTTGTTCCCCAGGATAATAATTTTTTTCATTGTTGTTTTAACATGCTTAATTAACATATCAATCTCCTTTTCTAATACATTTGACTGCCAGAAATGGTGACTTTTTTTGGACAACATAGTTTTGTAACAAAATAGAGGAATTAAGTTTTCTGTGTAAGCATTAAGACTGAATTCTTCAATGACTGGCTGGTGAGTGAGTCAACCTTCATGAATGTGTATGACCTGAAAAGGAAATTCAGAAAACTTTAAGTCATTGGAAAGTTGATATTGACAGACATGCACATACTGATTACAAAGACAGATGCATCAGCCTTCCAAAACATGATCGTTTCTATGTATTGAATTTGGAAAAAAGAGAGGCTTTATACCTGCTATAGCAATAATTAATCTGCCAAAGTGTGTGCTTAGTGATAAAAATAATTTTAATGAGAAAGTAAGATTCCTCTTTTGAAGAAGCAAAAGAACTATTGTCCTTAGCAATTGTGACAGATTTCAGAGCCAATTTGCCTTTGAATTTTCCTGTGATTAATTCACATGTGGCACAAGGACCTGTGATTTCCCATTGAATTTACTTACTATAGAGGAAAAACATATCATGTCTGTCTCAAAAAATTTAATGAATGCTGAACAGAATTATTCTATTAATAATAAAGAATGTTCAAATGAGATTTTGAATCAGAAACTGTTTATGACCTAATGTATGTTTATGTTTTCTCTGCTGGTAGATAATTTTAGTGCTAAATATTGGGAGGATAGTGCTAAATATTACGGGGGGGGGGATAAAATATAGCTGCTGAAATTAAAAGTGATGGTCTATATAACTTTCTGCAGACTTTACTTCTTACTATTAATACACTTCTAAAGCAGTCCTTGTTATTCCTGACTTAGCTTGGAAGTGCATCTGGTTTTTAACTTGGCCTTTCTGATTTTGGCTCTACCATCTTGAGATATTCCTTTACAATCCTCTCCACAATGTGACTTAATTTCTACAGTTTGCTCCCGTCTTGTGTGTGGGTCAGTGAAGAACTTAGAGCTGAAACAAGCTGAACTCCTATTGTGTTTCTCAGTCTTGCCCTGTGCAGTAGCATGTTGTGCTTATGTGATTAGTACACTTTTTTAAGTACCAACCTTCCTTAACATTTTATTTTTCTTTTAAAATTGAATTTCTTTTCAGGTCAAGAGCTCTGCACAGCAATTGCTTAATCAATAATTATAAAGATGATTGCTTACCCAAAAAGACTGATACCTACACATAGCTTTCATGACATTTTTAACTCATTAATTTTGACAGTTATATTTGCTAAGAATAGAAATTTTGAGAATGTGAAAAAATCAAAACTTGGAGATGAGTTCCAAAGAGACAGGCAGGCTGTCTGATGGATCATCATATATGCTATCATGTGACCAGCTACTTTTGCCATCAGACTTAATGAAAACAAGTAGGCTTCTTGTACAAATGCTACCCATCAGTACAGGAAGGATAGATTCTAGCTTAGAATTAAAATGTATGTGAGCCCACAATATCTTTAAGATAAGGTTTTTACCCCTTCACTCATACTAAATAGGATGTGTACTTTGTAAATGACCCTTAGGTAGGGCCTCTTGTAAAGAACAACTTACTTGAACAAGTAGTGCACAGTTTACTCCCTAATTAATAATTTACTTTCTCTTATCTTTAGGGTTACGTGGTCCAGAGATAAGGGAACTCTTTTTTTTCCCCTTTGTGACAGATTTTATTTTAAGAGTACACTCCAAAACCAGTGCACAGTATGGATCAAAGGGGGAACATGTGAAGGCTGTTCACAAAGAAACTGCGTTCTCCCTTCTTTAATCAGATGGGATTTTGATTGATGGAGAGGCCATATCTTATTATTATTATTTTCTTCCTTTCCCTTTCTAAAAAATAATTCTTAATATCTGTTTAGCATAAATGTAAGCACTTGCCACAATCTGAAGTACTCTGATCACATGACAATCTCCAGAAAATAATAAAATTTATGTGTCAATTTTAGTTTGTGGACTTAAAAAAGGAAACCAAAGAATGAAAAACATGACATGTCCCAAGAGACAAACATGAAAGGATGACTGAAGACAGATGGGAAAGTTAGATCTCATATCACTTATAAATGTTAGCTCCTCTTAACTATAGAATAGACAGTGAAATGTCCTTTATACTGTCACTGGAAAATGTATGCATTTATGCTCAAAGTGAGTATAGTCACCGGTTATTCTCTGTGATGTACTTGTCCATTCTTTCTATATGGTGAGGACCAAAATCCTTAGGCCTACCTAAGAAAAACTAAATGCATATTTAGGATTGTTTGGTCAGAAACATATTTAGTTCTAAATAAAATCAGATACTAGCACGTTTGAAAGATAACTTTACAGACTGTGTATGCTTAATGAAATGCTAGATCACATTTGGACCTGAAACATACCTGTGCATCTACAAGACTTATTTAATTGCTGTATCTTACAGGAGTTGCAATGAAACACACAAATAGATCTCAGAGCACACATTAAGATTGTAACACACTGAGTTAATTGTTCTTACCTACAGTACAAAGTAAAAGATCAACTGGCAACACATTGGTAAATGAAATGAAGCCAGAAGAAATTATTTTTTTCTGACCTGAACTGAAATGTGAGACACCTTTTGGCTCATTGAATACACAGCGTACTTTCAGTATCCCAGCTTGATTCTCTACTGCAGCATCCATATGTTTTTCCATACTTTGAGCCACTTCCACTTCATGCCTTCCTCTGCTTGACATGTGTAGCCCTCACTTTTGAGATGCAAAACATGTTGAAACACAGAAATGTCTGTAAATACAGAGCTGACCATTTGAAGTAAACTGCACTTTTGGGACTCAGTTAAGATTGTCTTGGACTAAGATTTTCTGTATTTTGGGCTGCTTCTGTCTCCACTCTTTACTTACACAGTCATCTTCTTTACGACATTTATTTATCACTATAGAAGGAAAACATGGATACTCATGGTTGTGTATGACTCATGAGTGTGATCTGCTTACTAGGGGATGTGTCTTTTCGGTTCCCCCACTCTGAAATGCAGAAAGAGAAATCCTTGGATTTCACAGCCTTTATCTGTGTAGGAGAAAAGATCCATCTGTCTCTACTAAAATAATATGCCTAGGATCATCAATATGATCAGCATGTCACTACTGTATTGAATTGCTATACCATAGGGTTTGGATGATAGGGAGAACCCAGTCAGTTACAGCTGTCATACAGATCTTCATCTATGCCTTCTATCAAAATTTAGTTGTTTTAAGGTTAAACCTACTTTTCAAAAGGTCAGGCCTTGCTCCTAGTGAAATTAGTACCTGTACTTGTACATAATGCATGACTGCAAGCACAAACATTAACTGCAACGTACAGCCAGGCAACTTAACTTCACACAGCTATGGCAATGACAGTAAACCAACACCCATTTCTTTCTGTGTGGAAATTGGTGCTACAGGGAAATATAGGCAATGTGTCCCTGTATCATCCCATAAATTTTTAGGCATCAGCCATTTCATTTTGCGGTACATTTTAATCAGGTTTTCCAGATAAATTGCACAAGAACTATGTGTAGCCATATTACTAAGCAGCAATATTGAAGATTTATAGTTTATGAGCTTACTTTTATCTTGTTCTTCACAGCTCTCTGTTACTTATACAAAGGCACACAAAACTTCAACAATTTTCTGTGCACTTTAATTTTGCAAGCCCTTAAAGTAAATTTGAGTATAACTTTATTCTTTATATGTTTTTCCTGTAAGATACAGAAATGTTTGAGATTGATACTGGAAACAGAAAATAACCATTATGAGGAATTTCAGAAAAGATATGCTTTCTAATGGAAAATTCATTCAGCTTTAAATGATTACTTTTATTAAATAGTTACTTTGGGACCATTTAAATAATAACATCCTTCATTAAACTAGAAAAAGCTTAACACAGTTTCTTACTGAAAACCTAAAAATAAGCATGTAAAAAGAAAAGATGGAATAGTTTCCCTGTTCATTCATTTATTTCTTGTTCATACACACAGTCATAACACTTGCTGGGGATATATGTACAAATGTATCCCCATATGGTGGGTTGGTGTCTAGTGGGGTTTTGGTAGAGGAGAGGGGGCTACAGAGGTGGCTCCTGTAAGAGACTTCTAGAAACCCAAAGCCGTTCCAATTTTGGACCCGCCTCTGGCCAATTCCAGGCCAATTGACCCCTCTGCGAATAACTGTATTTAAGAATGGAAGAACTGTTTCTTTGTCGGTGAACGGAGGAGAGAAGAGGGATGTGAGAAAGAGCCCTGTGGACACCCACGTCAGGGAAGAAGGAGAGGGGGAGGTGTGCTGGAGCAGCGGTTCCCATGCGGCCCGTGGTGGGGTGGTGGCCCAGAGGTTGCCCTGCAGCCCACGGAGGGCCCCAGGCTGGAGGAGCAGGGACTGGGCCCAAAGCTGACTGTGGCTCCGAGGCAGCCCGCGCTGGAGCAGCCCGTTGCTGGGAGGGTGGGAGCCCTGGGAGGGACCCGCGCTGGGGCGGTTAGTGGGGACCTGCAGCCCTGCGGGGAGGTCTCACGTGGGAGAGGTTCATGGAGGGCTGTCTGCTGTGAGAGGGACCTCACAGTGGGGCAGGGGAGGGCTGCCAGGACCTCTCTCTCTGAGGGTGAAGGAGCAGCAAGAGACATCTTGTGACAGATTGACTGTGACCCCCATTCCCTGCCCCCTGTGCTGCTGGGGGGGAAGAGAGAGCAGAGCTGAGCCTGGGAAGATGGGAGGGGTGAGGGGAAGGTGTGTTGTTTTTAAGACCTGGTTGTATTTCTCATTAGTCTTGATGGTGGTTGTTGTTCATTAAATTGATGTCATTATCCCCAAGTTGAGTCTGTCTTTTGCCCGTGACCATAACTGGTGAGTGAGCCCTCACTGTCCTTTTTCTCAACCCTCGAGCCTTTTGGTTGCATTTTCTTCTCCCCATCCCTCAGGGGATGAGGTAGGGGTGAGCGAATGGCTGCGTGGGGCTTTCTTGCCAGCTCAAACCACTACACCCGAGCACGTGTAAATTTTACAGGTTTGATTGGAGGCAAATCCATCATAGGAAATAGAGATCTGAAAAATTTGTAATGAATGATCCATGATACAAATTGGTATAGCTGCACTGAAATCAAAGAAACTATGCAAGTTGGAGGACCAGGTTCATCTGTTACAAAATAACAGATAATTATAGTACCCACTAAAGGAGTACTCACTAAAAGAATTCTCTCAGTTCTTGAGGAAAACTAAGCACAGCTTCATTAACACATAAAGATAAGTTCTAGATTTCTCTTCTTGTTGACTGAATACAGCTAATGACTATGGAATAAAAGTTCTAGACCATATTTTTGTCTGTAGCAATGTTCAGGATATCCCCAAAACAATTAATTACAAAAATGTGAGAAGTACCTCTACTGTGAGGTACCTTCTCTCTAATGTGAGAACTCTACCATTGGAATTCCAAGGAAAGGTAAAATTTTGATTTATGAGATCTACCATTTCTAATCTTGGACCTATATAAAACCCGTTGTTTCACTGAGACAGTAGAGTGCCCCTTGTAATCAGTCCCACAGGGGGAGAAGGAGGAGGTAACAATCACTTTAGTGCAACACTTGCTCATTTAATTTAACTCCTTAAGATGATCACTTTATGAAGATCACACATATGATACTTCACTGTTTCAGAGTCACATATCTCATGTGAAGACCCCAGATGTTCACGTAAGAACACATATTTCATGTCTTAAGGAAGTATTTCAGCTGTCTGGTAAGCACAGTACAATTAAGCTGAGTGGTTCTTACAAAATCTATATGAAAAGATTTCCAGGAACAAGATACACTACAATTGCTTGTGCTTTATTGGAGTAAGAGATTAGTACTCCCAGCCTCTCCTTAATAGTGAGAGTTTCACTTCACCTGTGGCTGCAGACCTAGTTGTGATAACATGTGGAGCTAGGACAGCAAATTTCTTAGTTTTCACTCTAAGGTAAGAGAACTAGCCAAATGTCCTTTCTTTCTCAACCATTTGCCTCCTTCTTTAAAAACATCTAAAAGGTATTTAAGAGTCTTTATATACTGTGACACTAAAATATGAAATGAACATTAAATCTAAAAGTACTTAATAATTTCAAATTAAATCAGATTTTTTGTGTCAGCAATCAAATGATTTGCTAAAGGACAGCACTTTGAATTGACGTTTAATGCTCATCTAAAAACTGAGTTTTGTAATATAATTAGAAGAGCAGAAATGCATAATCACAATCTTATTAATATGTTAACCTTGTAAAAATGTTTTAGTATTGCAGGCATCTAACAAGATAGCTAAGGCAAGTTAATTAGATTTCAAGTGAGTTGCTAACCATGCTAATTCATATTTTATAAGATTATTAATTAAAAAAAAACATGCTATAACTTCACTGTGCTATCTTACTATATTTTATACCAGCTCTGACTTACAAGTAAATTAAACAAAGCAACCATAAAGGACTAGAAAACTGCAACTATTTTTTTCTAATATAATAAAAATTATGCTTCAAATGGTTTATCTTTTGTATACTTATTACATCTCATGAAGAGTTCTTTTTAGCAATCATTTAGTGCAACATATGAATTTCTATACACACTTAAATATAGGGTTGACAACACCAATACATATATTAAGTCACTCTCTATGTTCTCATTTCGTTCATAGGAGAAAATTAAATTATCAAAGGCAAGAGCTATAGAAAAGGCACTGACAGGTATTTTTCCATTAGGCCCATGACACAACTCAAGAAATAAAACATTCCTTTTAACCTAATAATTAATCTATCTTATTAATCAATTTATCAATATTGCTGCTGGGCTTAGCTCAGCAGCCATAAATGTTGTGCAGGTATTTCCATTCATCACTGTTGCATGCAAAAGCCCCATTTATGGCTAGATAGTATACTTTCTAGATGCTATGCATACCATTATTTTACCACATTCTTAGGTGGTAAAGATACAAGAAAGTGAGTAAGTCTTCACTGAAATGAAGAGCATCTGTTCCCTTTAGGAGAACTAGAGTAGCACAGCTGCATCCTTCAGAATGCCCACTTGCTCCATGAAACTAAAAATCCTTTGATTTCAGTCAAGCAGGATCCTAATTCTGGAGAACAGCATGAACCTACAGATAAGCATAGGGCTGAGCCTCTTCTTTACCAAACTGATCAAAGACTTTGGGTATTTCTTCTCCTTATTACTCTGAACTCCAAACCAATTGGCCTACTCAGCTGCTCATTTATTTTCCAGCTCTGCATTCAGGGTGTCTAAATCCAGCAGGCCAGTGCCCTTTTGATGGCCCTGGCTTCTGACAGGACCATCCTGCTTCTTTAGAAGATGCCAAACCTTTTTCACAATTGCTTTGATCTGAAACTTCCCCAGTAGAAGTTCCTTCTTGACAAGACTTTCTGGATGGCACTGCAAACTTACTGGGCGAGGAGCGCAGCCTGCTTTCCAGATGTTGACATTGTTTTGACTTGTGTTGCAAACCACAGCCCACACAGCTCCTTGCTGGTTTGTGGACTCTGATTTAACATGGCTTGCTATAGCAAGCTTGATTTCTTGTAGCCTTTTTGTTCCCTGCTATGATCTCAGTGTCAGGATGTTGTTTACCCTCTATAAGCTTTAGACCAAAATAATAAGTTATTGAACTGCTCCATTTTTCCCTTTAGGGTACCATTTCACTCCTGTTCAGCAATCAGTCTGAGCTGCAGAAACTGATTTGTTTCATTTAGTGTTTTAGATCTGGCCCAGCTTTTGCACATTTTAGCACTATAAGTAGTTGCTATTATCTCACACCTCTTCATAGTTTAGTTTCCCACAAATAAATAGAAGGACAGAAACAAAATACACCACCCTCACCATGCCCAGCCCCTCTGAGGAGCTCAGAGCGCTTGATGTACCTTAAACACTCTGTTTCCAACTCTTCCAGATCAGTGGACTGCTACCATCAAAGTCAACCATAGCCATCAGTTCCTCTTCCTTTCTCTGTTTCACTTTGGGTTTTGTTTTTTAACTTGCACATTAGCTTTTTTTTTTGCTAAGTTCCAAAGGCATCTACTGAATTCCCTCCCTTTTCTGTTAAATGTCTCATACATTTAATTTTTTCACGTCTTCTGCGCTTGTCAGAAGGTTTTGCAGACCCTCCCTTTGTTCCCCTTGTTCCAGATGAAAAGTTACAATTAAATGTAGTTTCTTCCTTGGTGATGCTGTCCTTATCACTTGGTGAAGAGGTCAATGTCAAGTTCCACCCACCCGTAAAGCTCACAAAATATTCTGGATACCTGGCTGTGTTACTGTTTGTCAGACAGACAGCACTGCCGGGAACAACAAGTGCACAGGAAAGTGAGGGCTTCCTTCTGTTGATGTAGAAGAATCTTGTTTCTGTTTTCCCTACTGCTGCTGGATTATGTGTAAGGCTTTGAATTCATGCAGCTAATTGTTTATCTTGCTCTATAAAGATATCCGTATTCAAAGCCTTAAACATTTTTTGACATTTACTGATTATAAAGTAATACAGTTATAACATATTGTAATCAACAAAATAAAACCTGAGTGTCTTGAAGTCTTTTTATCCAAGCTATATATTTTTATGTGCAGTACAGGCCACTATGAGCACAAGGGTAATTATACATTCAGTTTGAAATGTCCCAGTATTTACTCTGTCACCCCTGTGCAAAATTATTCAGTGGTAAATCCAAAATAAGGTTGCAAGTAGCAAGTGCTACTACTTTATTTATTTGTATTTCTCTACATAGAAAAGCTATCCCAAAAGTTTGTTCACAAAAATCATAGTGAATTATGCCCTGGCAATTAATTTTGTTTCTTACACGTAGACCATCCAGAAACATTAAAATCTCAGCAAGCCACTACACATAACAAAATTTTTCAAAAGAGAACATTTTACCAACAACTAGAAATGTATCTTCTGTTTTTCCTCTTAAGGAGGATCAGACCATTTGTGGCTCGTAGGAGGTCATCAGGTCTGTAGGCAGAGAAAAGTGAAGAGTCCAAATATTCGTACTGTGAGTAACTTGCTCACAGAACCTTGGTTTTGAACATGACAGGACTTCAGTTCAAACACCTCCATTAGATGCTGTGGTACAAATAAGAAAAGCCACCTTTCATACAGGTTGGTGTCCAAGGGATTCTTGCCTTTCTTGGCAGGCGAAACGTGGTGCCATTCTGCATCAATACCTTCTCTGTTCTCCAAGATGCTCTGTTTGAGAGGCACAGGACAGTAAACTGCTTCCTCCTGAACCCCTACATCTTCTTTTGGCCCCATGCAGTTTTGAAATCTGCTGATAGAATGTATCACAGTGAGTGGTAAAGTTCACAGCTGAAAGAAACAACTGCTACCTCTCGGATGTGCCTGGGTGGGAAAAAATATTCTGATCACCTAATAACACCTAATAACAAGTGATTGTTCGTAGTTCATAGTCAAAGCTAGGCTATGAGTTTTGCATTTGATCATAGGGATTTTCTCAAGTAAAAGCCTCTAAGAAATTTGTCATCTTCATCTGTCCTCTGTCTTCGCTGGGTTTGTGTCCACACTAAACTTCAGCCATCTCATTGCCACCCAGCTCCAACTTTAAGTGGAACACTAGGGTGAACTACTTACTCTCTTGTTTTCTCATTTCTGCAACCCTGAAAACACAGATGACATTTGCCCTTGTATATTGCTTATGTTTTTTAAAAGTACATTTCCTCTTATAGTAATATATAAAAACACGGAGTACCAGATAGATGTCCAGCAAGGAGAAATAACTTTTGAAAAGGCCAGACAATATTACTCACCTCCAGCTTATTTTTGCCTATAGAAAATAATGAGCTTGAGGTCACAAAGTTGTACTGATAAAATTTGAAGTTCTTCTAAAACTGAGAGGTTCTTTTCCTTTAGAACTTACTTTGAAATAATGAAGATTGTGGGTTTCTGTTGTATGAATTACTGAACACAGCTTTTATGTCATACATCAGTGCAGTAATTTTCCTCCCAAGCGAAATAAGCAAGCACATGGAAGGATATTGGTATAATATTGCCACACGTAGTAAAATACAGTGTTCTGAAAACCGAAGTGCAAGAGGGTTTATAAATATTAAATATATCAAATTTTAAGGGTCTTGCCACTCTTCTAATACTGTAGTTTAAAATTTTATTTGAACAGTTCCAAATGCTAATGTCCCAATGTTGATGCATTCTGAGAGCTACACGTGGTCTTGCTTAGCCTGGAACTGGCTATCAGTTCATTGCTTTGGGCTCAAAGGTGGTACCGTGATAACTTACAGATAACATTTTTGTAGATTAAATTGAGGAGAAATACGAGTGAAAGTGGTACAGTAGCATGGAGCCCAGCATGACCCTTTGGTATCTTGAACCGCCAAATAAGTATAGAAAAAGGCTGGCTTACAGTAGTTCTCTGGGTTTTTTTTCTTTCTTTCTTTCTTTTTTTTTTTTTTTTACTACCAGCTTGCAGAAAAAAAATCACCTGGAATTTTACGTTTGAAGCACTGAAAAAAAAAAAACCAACAACAACAAAACTCAGAATAGTTTGACCTAATTTGTAACTTCTAAATATTGGTTTCACTGAAGTTTCTTTATTAGTATGCAAGCCAGGTTCTCTTATCACTTTTACCCTGATGCTTCTACTTTCATAAATCATACATCAAGTTGATAAAGAGAAAATCAGCACAGCCCTAGGAAAATTCAACAAGTTGTCAGCTATTTCTTCTTCAATAATTTATGAGAACAAGATGTCTCCATTACATAAATAATTCCTTTGCATTTCATTCAATTATGCTGTTATTTTGGATGTTTATTATTGAGAGAAAGCATGGCTTTTTGAAGGGCAAAGTGGATGTTCTTTTGTTGAGCTCTAGAGATTAGTCAACTGTTATTAACAACCATCCATACCACAGAATGTCCACATGCAGAAAAATATCTTGCTTGAAGAACAAGCAAGACGTTGTGTGAACTCAAAAGCTTAGACTAAACAGAATAGGTCAGAAATTTTTCAAATATGTACCTCCCTCATTAGAAAAGTAGGATTTATTGAAACCCAAAGTTGCTATTTACATTATTTGCTGCTATGAGTGGCAGTGTGGCTACTGTGACTTCTAACATACGACTCAAAACAGCCAATCAATAAAACCCAGTCTTTTCCTCATCAGCTACATATGCAGTCAGAGGACACCGGAATCTCTGAAGCTGATGAAACCTTTGTGCCTTTTCAAAGCTCTCTTTACTTCAGTTTCTCTTGGAAAGTGCAGCTCATACTTTAGTAATTGTGGAGTCCATCCCATTAAAACTTTGTAAACCTTACTAAAACCTTTTTTTATGATACTGTGTTCATGACAACATGCAGGCATGAAAGATTGTATGACATATGAAACTGCAAATCTCATATAAGCTCGTTGCAACATGTAACAACATCTAACATGCTTTGGTAGATAATTCACTTTGTCTAACAACCTTAAGTTGTTAAGAGTTCAGACGCTTTTGTGCATCCTTTGCAGCAGCCTGCAGTGAGCATTTCACTGGTTAGCCCAAAGCTTTCGGAGGTGGGCATACAGTGACTCAGGCTGAGCACAAAAGGGCTGAATTGGGGAAAGTTAAAAAACAATTTACAAGATAATGGCCATTTTGTCTGTGATTCAACATATAATCACTAAATCCCCTCACCTTATATTTTCTTAACTATTATTAACCTGTAACTTTCTTGTTTCTACTATACTGATCCTTTAACCTTCTGTGAAGTTAGCATGCAAACACAGGAAAAATACGCAGAAAATCTACTGCATTTTTTTTTTTTTCCTGAGATCCTTACCAGCTGAAAAACAAGTTTCACTACTCTTTCTTGATTTTGTTTTTCAATATGAGCTCCTCTGAGTTTGACTTCTTTGTCCTGGTGGGGTCTACCAGCTGCCATTTCCCAGGTACTGACTCCCATTTTATATTAGTTTTGTTTAGGCTCGTGTTTTAAAGCAGAAGGCTTCATATGTTCCCTTCAATTCTGTGTTCTCTTTCTCAGTTGATCATGCAGCAATGGCTTTAGCATTTTGATGTCTTCTGCTCTATGTGTATGACTGTCCCACCATGGTTTTGCTACAGTGCGTGTGGATTCAATTTTCCAGAAATTCTGTATTCTTCAAGTTATCCTGCCATCTAGTATGCAATAGGGAATATAAAAACTACAGGTGAAATTTGTCTGGGATCCATATATGTTATTGATAGCAAACCTATTGCATGCACCCTCACAGCAAGAGGTTTTTAAATTGTTTGATCTGGTTTGAAGTTTGATTCTGATTCACTTCTAAACTCTTCCTGATGCATGGCCAAAAGACGTACAAGCTCTGCTAATACCATGTCAGCTACTTGAAAAAACATTTTTCAGAAGTTTAAAGTCAATATAGAAAATTATTTGATAGCTTGCAATAGTATCCTGCCAATTTCACTTCTGGATTCTTCTTGCAGGTTCGTGCAGGCATTCTTGATTTTTTTTTTGTCATCATGGTTTTGTGGGTATCTGCTCCCCAAATTAGCTGCCTTAGTCAATGGCATGTTCCCCTCTGTATGCTCTTTAAAATGTATTCCTCAACACATAGCAGATCATACCTCGTGGATTTCTGTTGCATCTGCTAAATCCATCAGGTTCCCAGATAACTACAAATGTATCTGCATGCCAGAACTGAGATCCCATTAATAGGGCATAACTGCTGAGCTGTCACAAAATTTGGTCTTGTATCACATGTAACAAAAGAAGCATAGAAAAATCTGTGTATGATGACCAAAGATAGACATTGTAAAAGTACATTTACTGTATTTAACAGTAAAATTTTGGCTAGTATATGTAGTAAATGAAATCAAAACATCGTTCACTGTATCTTTAAGATGATGTTTATAGCAGGCTAGGCAGACATCACCCTACCCTCTAATGACTATATTGACTGATTCTACACTGTAGAGATCTACGTTTGGTCATATGAATGTCATTTATAATTGGATTAAATTAGGAATTGGATTGGAATTACAGATTAGATGGCAGTAGCCAGACTCCAGTTCTACTGACAACATTTCATGTTTTCAGCCATTGTTCTTCAGTATGCTGCGGAAAGTATTAGGAATCCAGTGCTGTTTACTTTGCAGCTGTTAACTACAAATAGTCCACCAGATGTACTTTATTTGTGCCTCGGATCACACAACTACTTAGATAGTTTACAGCTGATGGAGTTGTGCAGCCAGTGATGAAATCTTATGTTTGCTTAGGCTGCCAGACACCATGCATGCTGATGTGAGAGGTAACTGCCAAATCTGAACTGTTGCCTTTACTGATGTAGATAGTAATGAACTATAATTACCATTCAGTTTTCCATATGTTGCTAAAGAATTTGTATAATTAACTCCATATTTAAATATGATTCATGTCTCCAAATTTAAAAGTCTCTGTGGGATCCAGGAGCTTTAGCATTCTTTATGATTTCAATTGCTTTGCTAATTTCTTCAAGGTAGGGGGCTATGTTAATTTTACAACACTTTGGATGATCAGTTTCTTTGTAATTCATAGTTTTTGGCTTATAATCTTAGGGTGGACCAATGAGATAAATAAAACAAAATCCCATTTTGATATTTCTACATTTTAAAAGTCTCATAGTTTAATATCAATGAATTTGGGTAGCTGTTCCAAAATACATATTATTTTAAAATGTAAAAATGAAGATTTACGTCAAAATAATAAATTTCATAATGTTTATTTGTAACAAAACCTTTACATTCTCCCATCTTGAAATTTTGTGTTTTGACTTTGTGAAAAATGCTTAGATCTCAGAATTTCTCACAGGATGGACAAACTGCTTCCCACAATTTGGCTACCTATGTCTCCATTCAGCCACTGAAGGATTTGTCTTTCTCAACCAAAGTGAGGGTGCAGGGACCGTGAGGTGTTCAGAAAGAAAACAAACTCTCCTGAAATACTGCTTAACAAACCCTGATAAAACATGTTAGCTCATGTTATTTAGCCATGTGGTTACCATATGTGCCGATATTCTCAGATCACAATATTTCCATTTTTTCTGGAGTCAGTTGTTCTGAGTTGACAGAGGAACAGCTGTTGAGTTTTACCTTGATTTGGTTCCCCTCCCACTCATATATATGCATTATATCAATTATTCAAATACAAGATTAATGCAATACCTGTAAAAGTATGCATAAAACATATGTTGCTTAACAGTGGCATTTTTTCTTTGACTCTGTGATCATACGCCCCAGGAGGAAGCACAGTTTAGGCATATGTTTTGTATGTTACATGTAATCTATTGACACAACAAAAAATTACCAAAAGGAGATCACTGTCACAGATTAAAAGAATGTATTTCTTTAATAAGACTAGCGGACTCTTCAAACTTCATGATTACATGCACAACGGCAGAAAATAGATTGCATAAGTCTGAAGAGCTGTATAAATATTGCAAGAGAGTGTTTTGTGGGATGGAAATAAGCTTATTGGACTGATAAGATGGCAGGACAGGTGAAGAAAATCCACTTCCAAGATCCATGTATGTTGACTTAGCAACAAGCTGAGACATATCAAATCCTTGAACACCAAGTATAAAGTTTAGAGTAATGGTGCCACTGGGTCCTATTCTATATTTTAACAGAAATGATGGGCAGCCCTATGACTTAAGAGTACTAACAAATAAGTCAGTATTAACTAATAGAGTAGCAGATTGAAGATAAACACATGAACAATTCCAATGATTGCCTGAGTGATTCTTCACAGCTATTGTAAAACAAGAGTAACAATATTACTATAACAAAGATGTGTGATCCTAAAATAAATCCTTGCTTTCCAAATACCTTAGGAATTAAGATAAATAATCAAGCAAGAACAGTCTTCACAAATCCAGTCTGAATGCAACAGAAAAACGTCAGAGTTTATAATTTTTTCAAGCATTCCCGTAGGTATAGTCACTCAAGTCATATTGAAAAGGCAGTCTCAGTAAATCTGTGAGGCATTATGCGAGTAGATTAACAAGCGTTCTGACAAACATGGAAATACTGTCAATGGTACACTGACAAGCCCTGTAACTGAATGGGGATCAGATTGAATTACTGTAGTGTGGAGTAAATTAAATTGTGGAGCTTGAAGGAGACCTACCCATGTGTATATAAAGTACATTTAACAGAAAGATCTCTTACTGAGCTGTTATCTAGACACTTAGCAAGGTCTTGCTGTAAAAAAGATGGCAGCAGATGACTGGGTTTTATTTAAATTAAAAATCACAAAGAGTGAAATTCAAATGGCTGAAGTTAAGGCCAACAATGTACTTCTGTGAGAGCAGAAGCTGCCAGTAGAAAGTTTTTTAGAGAGACTCCTTTTCCCTATGGCATATCATTCTGCGAACACCCTGTGCCATTTACAGGGATTAAAACTGTTAGTCCCACACAGTATTCCAAACATTTACGATTAATGTGCTAACACTGCCTAAGGGTGATCAGTCAGACTCTGAGGGAAGCATTGTTGTCAGGTACATCTACCCTGAAATACAGGCCTCTGCCATCAGAAAACAACGAGCATGTTATCTTAGTTATGATGGGTGACCATCTGTCTTTGCCTGTTGAAGCTCTTGCCCATCTCAGACCTTTCTGGGCAAATGACACACATATGGCCTTTATATTCCTATTGTCTAGGGCTTGAAAATGGCTCCATAACTTGTGTCTGCCAGGGAAGTCAACCTAAAATGAGCATGACCCACATTTGCAACATCTCTGCTGTCCGTTAACCGTATTTGTTACCATAGATAGGCTTTGTATCATTTTCTGGAGGTGATGGTAGCACTTAAGATGTCAAATTGCATTGATTTTCTTCTTATTTTGCTTTTTTTGTCTGTCAGAAATTCCTGATGATTTTGACATCAGTGTCCAGGAGAGAAGCAGTTCTTGTTTTTGTACATAAACTGAAACTAAATGTCAAGGGTACATGCCATCTGGACATGAGACATTTTGTATTTTAACTGTATTGCATCTTAGACTGATTCAAAAGCCTTTATTAGCAGTCATTTTATGAAGTTGCAATATTTTAAATTTTTATTTCATTGCAAACTGCTTAGATCCACTGAAAAATTTTCAATATTACGTAAAGTCTGTCACCTGAGGAAAAGTTAGTACGTTACACATAAGCATGCGTTAAGATATGTTATTTTTTAGTAAGATCATGTAATAAAAATAAGAATCATTGTTCATGACGATTTTTCACAGGCAAAATAATTTGATCTATTCCAAATTTACTACGAAAATGTGCTTTTTCTCTTGACCTGACCTGCAGTTTTGCATATGAAATAAAAGTTTCCCTAATGTTCCTCTGAGGACACTAAAATTTCTCCAGCCCTCCTCTTAACATTTCTTTTAACTGCATCTATGTCTCATGTGCTCTTTTCCACATATCTTCCATTAAAACCTGAGGTGTTCCTACACAAAATCTCACCGAGTTCTGAGAACAACCCCTTGCAGTGATAATAAGGTTTCAGAACGCACTGTCCCTATTTTGTATCATGTCTAATATTCAAATTTATCTCCAGAAATTATTATCCAGATCTCATCTGAGATCAAACAAGATTTACTGGACTGATATTGGTATTTTATCTTTCAACTTTACTTTGCAGATACGCACTGGAGTGCATATCTGAAGTATCGGTATTTCTTCCAAAACTCTATTTTTAAACGTTGCATTTGTACCTGTCAGGAAAAAAAAAAAAAATTAAAAAAAATAAAATACTTTATGTGTCTGAACAATTGGGTTTTTTAGGATGAATTAGTTTAATTTCTGTTCCCCATTGTTTTCCTTACAATATTAGGGACCCGTTTTGTGAACCATGCTAACTTGTGTATGGTCTACAACTTAAAGTAACAGATACATGAGTTGTTTCAGGTTGAGTGACCAGTTATCACTCACTGTACCACTGCCTGCTCTTTCTATGAGTAATTCCTCTGAGGTAGCAATGCTGGTGCCAATGTTTTTGTCTTGACTCAGTTGCTCACTTGTTCCAGCAAAGTCATGTAATTTTGTACTTTTTCCCAAATGTCAGAAGTTGTTTTGGTTTGTGCATGCAGCTCTTTGAACAGTTCCTTAAACTGTAAGATGTTTTTTCTTTTTTTTCCAGTATCTCTTCTACATATCCACATTTTCCTGCAGTCTGATTTTAAAACATACTCTTCCAGGGTCTGCAATAGCTGCATTGTGTCTTTTGCTGGAGCTTAACTGAAAACAATGAAAAATCTCTGTTACTTTAGAAACTGCTATTATGAGAAATAAATTTCTGATTAATTTTCTTTTTGCTGGAAAGCTATCTTCATCATTCCAAGTAATGCTGTCTTTACCTCTGCTTGTGTTTCTGGAGAATTTAAGTCACAGTGGGGCTCTTAACTCTTAACAGTTGAACTAAAAATATTGTTTACTTGATCTTCATTTAGTACAGCGATCACTCAGAGCCAAGCCACCTATTACAATTCTGCTTCACTCCAGCTTTGCATGGTGTGAGCTTCATGCAAGGTGAACAGTCATGCTGGAGCCTCAAGTAAGGAGCAGCCCCCTCCTGGCTGGAAACTTTGGCTGCATTGCTTGAGATGAGAGAAGGCAGAGAAGGTATCACCTCTCTACTTGTCATCCACCTGTTCTTCATCCATATGCATCTCCCTGTTCTCAGCATTTAATGGTTAAACTTCAGTTCTGGTATCGTCTCATTACAGTCAAAGTCCGTTTTGCCACTCACAGCAGCAGATGCTGAGTAGAGCCAATGGTACAAAACTTGGAAGGCAATGCCCTGAGAGGATTGTACATGTGCTTGATCTGCACTGAGGGCAGGTTGTATTAACAGGCATGAGGGGGAGAGCACAGTCAAGGGACAGCACTTGTTAGACTAGCATACACTTGGAAAAAACTGGTTTAGCAATACTTGCCACTCCTTGATTATTTCAATTCAGACTCAGCTAACCTGAAAGGAAAAACTGGATAGTTTCTCAGATACTGTATGTGGCAGCTTTTGGCAAATACTAATTTTGCACAGGACAACACTGTGTATATATCTTGAAGACTGGCGGACCGGAATGGACTAGTAAATCATTATTTGCTGCTAAATAAGCCTCACTTTTGTGAGGCTAATGAAAATTAAGAGATGATGTTCTGGAAACAACTAGATTCAGTCTCGTGATGGGGATGTAGGTACACACATATCTAAATAAAATTCTCAGTCCTCCTACTTCAGACTTCTCAGGTGACTTTTATAATTTTTTCCATTAGTCTCATTTTTAGAAACATGTAACCCAATATAAGCTTCAGAGCAACTAAGTGACAAATAATTGGTCTGATTTGCATGACTACAGAGTACATCAGGGTCCTATTTTTGAAAATCATCTCACTTGGCAATAAAATAAAGACATAAAGAGCATCTATCAGTAGACGTATAGCACTACGTATCCAGGCTCCAGCTTATTACCTGTATGTTACATTATTACCCATAGTTTTTTATGACACCAGTGTCACTGCTTTAAAAGACAACAGCGATTAATTTTGATACCTTTAAAATCATCAAATGAGAGCAGCCAAATGGTATGCCTATCTCTCCTTCAGAAATGAAAACAAAAAATACAGAATGCCCAGGTAAAGGATCATTTAAATACCTAAATTCATGGCATTACATTCAACATTAGGCCATATATATTTGACAAGGAGTTGCAGGCAAGTAATTTCCTATAAAAGGCCTTAATGTTGGCAAATTCTTAGCTATAACAACATACTGAATGCCAAGATATGCTGTGAGGGCTTGTTTGTTTCTATAGCCATGTGGTAGTAATGGCATGTTTTATGTACACGTTTTCTTACTGTGTTTCTTTCCTTGTAGCATATGTGATGATTAGCATCCAGTGGAAGAGGCAGCATAGAAGCACGGTCTGTTTTATGGGTCTGTATTGTCAAGAAACACCAACAAAGAGAGAAAGGAACTCCAATATAACATATAAGTCTGAACGTATTTATTCCATGGCTTCCCACCTCTTTTGTCATAGAGCAAGACTGAAAGTCTGTTTCTGCATATGTTTCGCATTTAATTCAAGAGCTGGTAATGCATAAACCATGCAGTAATATTTTTAAGTCGCTATTGCTTATCAAAAATTAATGAGAACAACTGTGTGTACTCCCCACATTTTACTTGATGTATAAACAGAGCAGTGGGGTTAATTGTGAAAACTGTTTACTTTTGAGTGAGGAATAAAACCCACTCAGATGCTGCCTTTTTTCAAGCTGTGAAGTTTTTCCCTCCATGGCACATATGTCTTGCTACAATCTGGCAAACATACTCACAAAAAAAAACCCAACCCAAGACAATAATCTCTCTTTTTTTTTTTCTTTTACAGCTTGCAATAGAAACTAAGAATTCATGTAAATTACATATAGTTTCCTCTCTCTATAAAAGAATCAAAATGCCGCATTAAATGTTGGCCTCCGTGACTGTGCTGGCACAAGAACGTGAAGCTAGTCACAAGCAAGGAAAGGAAGCATGCTCAGTTTAAACTGTTTTCTGAATAAACTTTACAGTCCAATAAAACAGAAATCCAGTTTAATAATATATCACTTATGTTAGATGTAGTGTGCAGGGCCAATAGCCTAAAACATACATTTCTCGACTGAAAGCATTGTTATTAAATATAATACCCGCCAAGAACTGTCCCAGTTGTATGCACAGTGTTTCTCGCCACTGTTTTATCTGCAATAATGGCCTCTCATTTTGATTTATGCACATTTACCTAGATCCCCAAGGGTGCCCATACTTTTGGACATGAAACAGGCTTGTATTTTGGCAACCTCCAAGTGTTTAAGTGAGCCAATTTTTTTTATATATTTCTTGGCCTAAGTAGTAAATAGACCAAATATTAAAATACATATTTTATAGTACATTACTCACATAAATTTTTAGCCAGTCCTGCAAATATTTCTCCAGCACTGTTTAATTTCTATTTATTCTAGACCTAAATGACATTGCATTGGTATAAAGGAGAGTTTGATCACACTCATGAGAATGATATAGTTTGCTAGGACCTTTTTAGTTTACAGTGCCGAGCACAAGGAAAGGACAAAGCTTTTCTCAGGAGGCATCTGTGGAAAATGCAATGAAAAAGTAGAATTAGGCCAAGCCAAAGCTCCATCCTGCCCTAGTGAGGTGTTTTACCAGCATGACTGAGAGGCAGCCCAGTAACAATCTGACCAACTGGTCTACCTCCAGCCTCCCACCAGTTGTTGCAAATGAATCAGTCATTCTCCTGGGGGAGTAGAGGTATAAGATACTCCACGCATCCATATGTGCATGGAGTCACAATAAGTACATTCCTAAATCCTTTGCAAAAGCAACTTATACAACCAAACTTATTTGATTCAGTGGAAATGGTCATGTAAGTTTTTTTTATTTATCAAGTTTTTTCCCAAAATACAGACATAAATGAGCAAACTTATTAGTAGGACTGGCAGAATAATATTAAGGATGGAAAATAACAAATGCAGAAATATTTGGAACAAAATAGCAGATACGAATCTGAGAGATGCTCAACATTTACTGTGGCTGCAAAACAATCCTTCTCCTCCTACTCTCCTGCATCTAGGGGCTTCCTATCCAAGAGAAAGGGCAATGACAATACTGTTTATGTGAGTGATATTTCAACAATTCTTACTTTATAACGTAATTTTGGGTCCCCAAGTCACTAGCTACATCAGCATATAGAGAAGGGCAGTAGGTCTTTTTGCTTTTCCTACCTTCCACATCCTTTGCTGAAAGCCACATCTTGCCCTGAGTCTGACTTTCCTAGCAAAACCCTTCATCCCACACAGAGCTTAGCATCTGAGCTCCTCAAGCAAGCACAGAATTTTCTGAGGACTCATGCCCTTCTTCTCGCAGTAGCCTCAAAATGTTTATGAGCAAACAGCTACTTGCTCTTTTTGTCAGCCACATTTCTCAGTCAGTGGCTGCGCATCTTCGGATTTAGATTCACCATGTTACCGAGCAGGGAGAAGTCACACGCATGACTTCTTCAGCAATATTTAATGAAACTGAAACTGAAGCTTCTTCAGTTGTTGTTGCTTTTACAGCAGTTGCATTTTCTGGCTTAGTGGTCCAGTGGATCAGGTAATGAATGGGGAGTCGCAATGAAAACCTACATGTCTCAATCCTATTATTTCAAATTACCTTATATTTATTGTGGAGCAGTGGACACATGGTGTGGAATTAACCAGCTGTAATTAAGTAATCCGGAATTACGTATCTAACTCTGAATAAGACTCCGTAGGTTTCTTTTGCAAGCAATAGAAGCACATAAGCACCTATAGGGCAATTAATTTCCCAGTTAAATATGTCCTCAATGGGTCCTAAACTGTTCTGTCCATTAGCCAAGGAAACTCGCTGTGGTGACATCTGATTTTTAGAAATCTAAATTTCCTTATGATGACTCTGATACATGGTAATTCAGGAAATTACAGGAATTTGTAAAAATATCAGAACTTCTTGTTTCTAGTTCTTCATTGCCCTTCTTCTTCAAAAAAACCACCCAAACCTAAAAATGTTAAGATTCTGCTGTTGCTTTAATAATGAAAAAATCTTCATGGTGTTTGTTGATATGAAATGCTTTATATTTGCAAATCCCATCACTTTTTATCTGCAAAATTACTCACATAGAGAAGTCAAAAGCTGGTGGCAACATAAACCAAACCAAGGAAACTCAGGAAGAGCTGTTTCATTGAAAGGGCTCTGAACATATGGAATAAATAATTGAAGGGAAGGCTGAGGCTGAGAAGTGTAAATGAGTTCAAGAGACCTTCAGATTTCCTTCTTGAGCACAAAAAGGGTCAAGTCATAGAGTGAAAAGACAGAAAAGGATTAAGGTAAACCAAAAAAAGCAGACATGCTGGGCCAGATAACTTTTTCCTGTTTGTAAATTTCATGTTTTCAACAGGAAAAAAAAAGAAAAAAAGTGACTACACAGATGGTCTGTGTTATTCCCACATCCTTTGAAATTCAGTTTCCAAAAATGTCACCTTGTTTTGTATCCTCTCATGTAGCATAAAGTGCATATACACTGTTTTCCAACATGTTCACATGCATTTTTGCTGTCAGGAATGGTCTACTTCATTAGCCATCACCACAGAAAAATGTGTGCAAGAAGGGGGATATAAATATTAGTAGAACAAATTCTGCTGCTGAGATCTGTGTGAGGGAAGGCTGCTGGTGGTTCACTCACAGTGTGTCCACATTAGCAAGCAATTTGGCCCAAAAAGAACGAATCAGTTGGTGCTGAGGCCTTCGTATTTTTGGTCAGTGCAGTTCTGGGGTTTTATTTTGGTCTAGCAAATAAATCCCCCTGCCTGTGTCATCAAAGCTGTCCGAATGTCCTTTAGCTCAGATACTAAGTAACCTGTTAAAGATTGGAAAACATTTAGTACAGAGTGGAATACCCAGTTTGGGTTGCTTTAGAAGGAATCTATCTAGTACATACCAAAACAGGTTCACAAAGGGAATTAATATGGAGCATTAGTATGCTGCAGCTCCAGATCAAAACATGCATGGAAATGTATTCTTCACTACCCAAGTTCAAGCTTGACTAGCTCTTTTTGGTGGGTTCATTTACTCCATCTTACCAGACACCACTTCACTATGAAAACTGCCTTTTGGATAGTCTGATTTTTGTGACATCATTAAATGAGAGGAACGAAAACTATTTATAGAGCTCAAGTTATCCTACAAAGCAGTCCCACTTTTGGGTTTGACTGTGCTCCTGATCTTCTCAGACTGACTACTGGCAATGGGACCGGTCTCAGAGCTCAGAGAAGGCTGTGACAAATTTATTCAAAATTTCTTTTGTCGGATTCGAACAAGTATTCACCCCACCTCTCCTCCCCTGTCCATTCTCATGAGACAGGTGAGAAGTATGTTCCTTTCTGATAGCACACAACAGAGGATGTATGCAGAGTTTATGACCACTAGGAAAAGACCAAAAATAGCAAGAGCTTAAATCAAACTTATATAATAGAATTTTCCCCTCTGATGATTGCTTGAAACTGCTTCTGTTTCTCACAGTCCCAGATTTTCCTTTAGCTTTTACTTCATTATCATGGACTGAGATAAACATTATTTTTCACCTCCTCACATGTACACAGACACACCACTACCTGACCCTTCTATGCAGTTTATAAAATGCACCTGGACAAACCCAGTCCTGTGCTCTGGCTCCATTTGGGCCCATTGCCTCCCAGCAACAGTGCAACATACTCGCTTTTGAAGCCTGCAGTCATCCCTTTTCCAACAGCACCCCCATTCCCCGAGAAGGGAAGACTTGTCAATAGGAAAGAGATTTCCTGCTGTGTTTACAGCAGCAAAGAGTTTTAGTGAGGTGCAGATTCCAGTTCCAGCCAGTAATAGGCAAGGGATCAAAGCTCCAGTAATGCCCTGTGGAGAAACAGGACATGGCTCTACCTTTGTTGCTCTCAGACCTAACGTGGGTGGCACATGTTCAGAGATAAAAGAGCCTGGAGAAGTCCGTCATCTGATTTCCTCCACAACCTTCCTTCTCTGCCCTTTTGTGAAGAGGGGACACCAAAACATATGTTTGTTGTGTTGGAACATGTTCATGCTCAAAGGTGGCGAATGAACTGAACACCAGGGAAGCTCGGAGCCTTTTGAAGAATCTGGTTTCCTTGACAGAGACTTTGTAATCCAGAGGGTTGTTCCTTAGCAAAGGTTGTATAACATGAAAGGAGAGTCAGGCCCTGATCATATTAGTCTTTTTCACAAAAAGTCCTAAAAATAATAAAGTAATTCAGAGTAAAGGCAGTTCTACTAGTCTGTAAACACTAGCCTAGTAAAGTTTATAAAAGAGGCTAAACATTGCTTTAAAAAAATACACAAAAAACACACAAAAAATCCCCAACCACTGAACTCCAGCCTTACTTCATACAATCTCCAGACATTTATGAATACAATTTGTGTTTTTTAACAGTCCTGAGGTGTACATCAGAACTCTGCGAATAAATATATGCACATGTTTCTGACCACAATCCTTAAAGATTTTTAGGTAGAACGGTTTAAAGTTCAGAGCAATTAATACACCTTATGTCAATACTATACATATATTATGTTTGTACATTTGTTTTGGAAAGGAAAATTGCTAACAAAAACTCTGTACAATGAAGAAAATAAAATATGACTGTCGAAAAATGTATCTAATTAAATATAGGGAGGTACTGCATGCTCTCCTGTTTCCTCACAAAATACAAAATAGATTTTAGTCTGAGAGGAACATTTGGCTATGTTAGATTGCTTTTAGGTGACTAAACAATTAGATTTGTTCTTTCCTTTTCATTGTCTCGTTCTTTTCTTAATACATTGTCTCTGCCAGAGTGACTGCTTGGTGTTTGCTGGTGTGCCACATGGTGCTCGACCAGATGCTGATCTGTCAGATAGTGAGGCACACAGTGGCATCACGAATGTTTTTTGTACATAAAGTTATATTTTTCTTGCACCGAGACACCAGTACTGACAAGAAGTTTCTACTAGCTGTTCCTGTGGCTTTCTGTTCCCTACATTTGAGTGAAGCTGGGTACACAAGGGGTTAAGTGACGCTGCTCATACTATGTCTGTCTCAGTGGCAGGGCACGAGGTTATGCAGCAGGGGTCTCATAGGAAGGTGAATGCTTCTTCTAATGAGGTGAAGCTGATGGCTCTAATGCAGTGGAACAGCTGCAGCAGGCTCTTTCCCAGCTTGGAGTCACACTGAGACCAGATTCACCATATAGCAGCTCTGTTTTCTTCACACACTATAATTATGATTGATTTGCAAAAGATGTAAAACTCTTTACCTTTTTATAACAAGAGCTTTAAGATTGTGAGGCATTGAGGAAGGGGGTTTGGCGCTATTCCAGCAAGGACTAACTCCCTTCCGCCTCCTCAATCTTCTCCTTGGCTGACAAGGTTAGTTTCCCCTTTTGTTGCAGTCTCCTTAAAGTGCTGGGAGATCTGGGTGCTGGGAGGGGCCAGGGATCCTAGCTTCAAGTTTTTACTCTAGTGCAAACACATCAGCCTGCCTTGTTCCAAATGCAGATGGTATATAAAACACAGATATGAGAGACTTGTGACTTTTCTGCTTCATTATTAACAATTTTACCATTTCCATTAATTGTCCTATACCATAGCTAGATTTCATGGCAGATATATGCATGTGATTTGTTGCCTGTGAAAAACATTTCAAATTGCTTCCCTCAGAGCTAAAAATTCAACACAAAATGCCTGATTTCTTCAACTCATCAGCTGGCTCTGTCGGGGTTGTGCACCCCACTGCCCAGACATTTAGATCTCCCTCTCCCGGGTTACCAGAGGTCAGGAGGTGTCCACGAGGTACATATTGCACCAGCGTGTGCTGGGAGCTCCTGAACTGGTCTGGATAGCTGAGCAAAAGAGAGTTTAGCAGTACTCCCACGCAGATGTGTTTCTGGAGGAAAGCAAGCTGGCTCACGGTCGGTCTGCAGGCTCAACCGAAGTGCTCATGATGTTGTACCCATCCACAGAGACCTGCTCGTAGAAAATAGTCAGTCCCTACTACTATTAACTAGTCTTTAATTCAAGTGGTTATTATATCTGTTGTGGGTCTAAGAATTTTAACACAGGAAGCTTTTTTTCCTAAAAAAATCCCAAAAGGAATCAGTCTTAGTAAGTAGCACACGTAAGTTTGGAAATGCTAGAATAAAAACTATTACGAACAAAATTCTTTCCCTGAATTTCAAATTATTATTCAGTCTTTAACTATGTGGTCATGAAGAGTGTCCAGGGTACAGAGCAAGCAGAGCGGAAAGCTTCAAGAAAAGGAATGATCATTTTCTTTCCCATGTGTAAGCATCAGATTAGACCAGGACACAGGAACCTCTCCTGCCAAAACATTGCTTCATTTGGACAGCTTGATTCTGGCAGCTCCTGACACTTACCAAATTGACATTGTAAATTAAACAGTCTTTTAATGTAATTTCTATATGTATTGTTGCATAAAATGTATTGTCTTTATAACTATATGTGTTTTGTGATTTAGCAAAGAGGCCAATTTGCCCTAAAATAACGACATTGCTGCTATGTTAATACCATAGGTAACATATATCCAACTTATTATGACATCGTTTTTTCACTTGCTAGGCTTAGTAGTGTTTCTAAATGTAATGGCAGAGTTCAAAAAATATTGTTAGGAATTTTTGAGGGAGGTAATAAATAAATTACAACTAATAATAATATTTTCAGCAAATTGCTGGCACTTAAAGGAATAAAAACTGTGGAGCCAAATTGAACCATATGCTTTTTGAAAAAGCAATTTCACAAGTGGAAACTCTATTAGTATCTCTGTATGTTATTAGGACAGCAGGATTTGTTCAGCAACTAGACTTATTTGCTGTATTAGATTAGATTCACTTGGCTATTATGTACGGAAGCATGCACAGCTGTCCAGTATGTACTGTCAAGTCCATAGAAGCTAAAACGGTATTTTCATCTATTTTTATTTATATATGGTGTTTCTTAGTATATGTCTTTCCTCTACAGTTTTCCTGTTGCTAAAAACTGATTCTGGAAGAGAGGAGAGAAGTGCATTGACATCAACTCCTTTGCAACTTCACAAAGAATCAGGAATGTGCAGTAGCAGCAGAGGGAATTAATACTCTGTATGCAATCGGAGACTTAATTCTATGAGATTGTCACCATCTTTTAACTTTCCTTAATTGGCAACTAAGCTGTAAATTGCCACATAGATAAAACTTTGTTCAGTTTGAAATGACACGTAAAGATGATGCTAGCTGTCAAGAGTTCTCCTGAGAGAAGAAGTAGCTGAAACTGTTGTACCCCAGCTTCCAAAGCCCAGGACTAGAGAAGGGCTGAGAAAATGTGTATGACATTGCTGCTTAATGCATCTGAAAGTTGTAATTGGGGATATCCTTGACAACCCGATATTCTGATATTTCCTCTGTTGCTTTGTGCCAACTGACAAGGACGTAACAGACAAGATATGAACCAGGACTGAGTCCTTCATCTGCAAATGCCAATTTTGTTTTTTTTTTTTTCCTACCTTATACTTTATCTCTCCCTCCTATGAGTGTGTTGATATCAAATGACAACAAAGCCATTTTATCAGCATTTTGCTAGTATTTCAGATTGAAAGCCACAAGAGATGCATGAGTTTCATCAGTTGCACAGGCAGGTCTCAAAATTCTCACTGAAAGAATGGACCAAGGCAGACTCTGAGTAAACCAGAAGATGTATTAACGATATATAGCTTCCTCTTGAGTATGTGCTTTAAACAAGTCTTTCAATGATGCTTGCTTTGCCATGTCTATAAAAAACCCCAACAAACCAAGAAAAAACAGATAGAAGAGGAAAAATCACCATTTTGTTTCAGGTAGCTGAACAAAGCTACTACACACTTTCAAAAGAGCAAAAATAGTTCCTGTAGCTTCTGGGATGAATAGAAAGAACATAAAGCTATTTCTGATTGCTTTGTTGAAATCCTGCGCTCACAGAGCTCCATAAGGACACACATGGTCATGCCAGTCTATGCTATTTCACAAAGATTTTGTAAGTTAGTTGGATGAAATTTATACTTTCAGAGGTTGACAGATGACTAGATAAGTCTTAGCCTGGATTACCTGTAGCTAAAGTACAAGATGGTCATATTTTGCCTGTATAACCCAGGTTTTGTTGAAAATATCTTGGTTGCACACAGAAAGGTCTGTCCTCCTGCGTGTTGTGTGATTCAGTCAAGCCTGGTGCTCATTTGATCTCTGGAGCCTGTGGAGAAGACCTGCCAAGGGCCAAAGAACAGCCATCCTTGAGCGGGGCAGGAGGAGCTCTGCTGGGCAGCACTGAGGAATGGGATGGGATCAGAAGGACAACTCCCTGCTGCTCAGGTCACGTCTGAAACACTAAACTTTACTGGTGAAGCTATTGCTGCAGCGAGGCCAGGAGCCATGTCAACTGTCAGATTTGCACTGTATTAAGATAATATATCGCTGTTAAACAACAAACAGCTTCTCCAAATTAGCCTTACGTTAAAATAAATACCCTCTAAGAAATCTCAAAAGAAATTTAAAATGCCTTGGAGTGGGGGAAGACAAGAATTCATTATTGTTAGGATTCTGGGTTGTTTCAATGCTGTCTTTTTTCTCCTTTTCCCTGCTTAAATTTAGTAACATTGTAAGAGAATATCATAATTCTGCTGACACAGAGGTCCTTGCTATTCCTTCCTTTTGTCCTGTGTAAGCTACTGCAGAGGTTCGTTTCTCACTAATACAATTAACAGCTGATGCAGAATTCCCTTGCCTGCTCTCTGCTGGCATTGAATAGCTACAGCTCGTAACTCTGGACCTGGCTCTGTTACACTGGCGGTTGTTAATCTGAGCTCAAGTTAGTTTCAAGGTGTTCTTGTACATTAAGAAGACCTTTCATCTAATTCTGACGATTCTTGGACTCTCCTGTTCCATAAATCTCTCCTTTCCCCCAGTTGCAGAGTCCTGGCGTCCATTTCCAAGATAAATGATAACTGACAACTGGTAACTTGCCCTTTAGGCAACATGTTCTGCAAAGGGTAATACCTGGGTGTTCACAAACCCTTGGTCTCTTCAGTGAAGGTCCCTGCAGGAAATTTTACTGTGTGAAACAAATGCAGGACAGCTGCCTATATCTTTGATACTGATTTGCTGTTGTTGATTTTACACTCTGTCAAGAAAACATTGCCAAAAGTCAAGGCCGCTCTAATTCTTCAGGCGAACGGTCTATTTTCCATCTTTGTCATCGCAGATTACAGCCTTTGAGAGCACTTAGTGACGTGTGAGTGTAACAGATAGGACAGTCAACATGATTTAGCATTGCTGTTAAAAGGGCCTCATTTCTATTTCCTTTACAAACTACCTACTTCCACCTCCAATTGCAGAGGTAGGAGTATTACCAGAAATCAGGGAGTTAATAGCATATCATGACAATTGACGATTTCTCATAGACTTCCTGCCAGTTTCCCATATGAAATTGCACAGGAACAGGTGCAAACATACTGGAGAAAAGAAAAGGGGAAAGCAGAGGGGATCAGACACCAAGCAAACAGCTAATTTGAAACCTTTCAGAGATTCTACCAATCATTGGCATTCCCATGTTTTTTTTTTTTTTCCCAAGGGTGGGAAAATACCAACACATTAAAACTTTTTAGTCTTCTAATCTAATCTAAGGGACTCATAGCAAGAGACAAATCTCTCCTAATTGTCTCTAATAAGTAAAATAACATGACAACCAAACTCTGTTGGAGACATTCCAGGAATTTTCATTTCTTCACTTCTGCCTGCTCCCTTATGATGTTAATTTCTTTTTATCTGCTCTTCATTTGTACTGATTACTTCCCTTACAAATTAGAGCTGTACTTTTACTGGCTGCATGTCTGTTTCTTTACATTAGGGCTCTGAAACAGTTTCAAAAACAAATCCTCCTAGGCTTTGTTTTGGGTTTTTGTGTGGAATTGGAACAGCAGAGGCAGTGGAAGGAGGCTCTTTCTTGGATGTGAAAAGCCCTTCTGCTGTCATGCGGAAGCGTGGTAATCACAGCTCCTGGACCCCGTAGAAGCTGATGAGGAAAGCTCCGCCCTTGCAAAGCATTCGGAAATCCTTAGGTAGTAAATGGTCTCTGTGTGTTTGTGTGTGCGCATATGTAAAATGGACTCATTATATGCTCCATGCCCATTGAACCAGTATGTTTCAACTCCACCATCTCTTTTGGCTTCCTAGGCAAGCCGTGCTGGTTGGCACCTACATTTCTGTCTGTGTTATTGGCACTTTCTACCTTTCTGCCCACACAGTTATAACGTTCTTGGATCTAGTATGTGCAGAATGGCAAACTCCTGGGCGTATTTGCTACAACATCACTGTTGTTATTTTCAAATAGAAATTCAGATGGGAGTGAAATCCTTTAGACCTTTAATGAGTTTCCAGCATTATCTGGGTCTGCAATAATTCTCTAGTGTTAAAGAATTGAAGTAATTATTGACCTCAGTCCATTTCTTCTTTTTTTTTTTTTTTTTAAATTCAGATATAATTATTTCCTCAGCTGTCTGCACACAGCTATTCCTGTGGAGATTTAGATTTCCTGACCTTGGTCCAGACATTATCTCTCACTATGAATAAATTTACTCAGAAAGCTGCTCACTAAGGGAGTACCATCACCCCAATTTGTCTTGACTGGCATATGCCTATTGAAAACTTCCAGAAATTTAGCCTGAAATTAATGTTAAGTTACAGATATTGAAGGAATTGCATCAGAGCCAATGGAATCCAAGCAACAGAGTACCAATGATAGCATATGTATTTTGAAGGAAGTTACGCTTTTTATTTCAGTGGAGAATATATCAGGGCAGTATATTAAAAAACATGCAGAAATATACAAACACCTATTTTTTGAACCAAATCTTCTTTTGTAACATGTATTCATGCTTTGGCAGGAATAGTATAGCAAGTGCATTAAGTTCATGAGCTGGAACATCTTGTGGCTTTGATGTTCAGTTTAAATCACATTCAAAATTACATATTTTTGTTTGTAAGTATCTTGAGTAGATGATGTAGAGGAATTAAGAAGAGGAAGCAGTCTGACACTGGAAAAATTTTACAGCTCATTACTGGAAGTAGCGCCAATGGCCTCTCCTATTTATCTGTTGGTCAGTTCTCTCTGACTTCAGAAAAAGGACTGAGAATAAGAACCTTTGCTTATTTTTTTATCTATTTTAAACTAATTTATTTTAATCCTACTGTCTGGGTTCAACTTTTTTATTGCTTAGTCTTTTTGGTTTTCATAATACTTATCAGTCTAGTTGCTTTCTGAATCACCTCCAATTTCTTATTATATTTGTTTCCACTAGATCAATATGCTCCATCAAAGGCCACTGCAGTATACAAATAAAGGAAAATAACCCTGCTGCTTGATCTTGATCACATTTAAGTGATCATAGACACAAAATTCTGTGGATTCACAGAAGAGCCCTTATGTTACTTTTCTTACTGATCCAAACATACAATTTTTCTTTAAACTTCTGCAATATATCATGGAGTTAAGTTAAACTGATTATTCACCATTTCAAACAACTTTCTGAGCAACTTACTGGTTTTTAAAATACAATCTTTCATGTTCCATGTTCCAGGATTCTTTGCCCTACATATCAACCTTCCTTATTCTAGGTATAGGACTTCATGTCTAGCTCTCCAACTCATGGTGAGATTCTGAGTTTTTTTGTCAGTTACACATGATTACATCTTTTAAAGTTCCACTATTTCTTAAATATGAAAAGAGTGTATTTTGGTGTCTTGAAAAGTGTAGGAACATATTAACCATGCTGTCACAAGATTGTAGGCAAGACATGGTACAAGATATTTGTACCAGGTACTGAACAATTCTTGTTGCTTAAACTATAGAATATGGGCAATAATATGCAAAACAATAATTTCTTAAACAATAGAAAAATCCTCTATAACCATATATGTGTACCTATGCATATGTGCATACATATGCACCCTCCAAAATAGAAAAAATACCTAGACAGGATGCCATCAGGTGAGAGGATTTATAAACTTTGTAGCTTTCAGTCATAAGCTTTTTCTTCATTCTTTAATACAAAGCAGTAGGAAAGATGCTTCAGCCATCAAATTAACAGTGAACCACTAGGTCCAGCAGGAGATGTTGGTAGGCGTGCCATGATGGCATACCATCAAAAAAATAAAAAGGTAGAGTTAGGGATTTTGGATGCTTCTCTGGCTAAAACTATGAACTTTTTGAAATGTGTGTCTGTCACTGGAATTTGGAAATGGATGAAGAATAAAATACGGTTTATTCTACAAGAAAAACTTAGCTTTTCCTTCTCAAAGCTAGCTTTTGGAGTTGAGACACACTCTTTAAGTGAAATCATTGTCAGCTGGAAAAAAAGAATTCAGAGATGTAAGATGTAATAAGATTTTCCTGTTTGTTAAAGAAGAGTCACAGATCAGAGCTGTTAACATGCTTCAGACTTCAAAAGTAGGTTATTTATTTTAGAAGAGACAATAGGATCAAAACTTATTCTGATCTACTATTTGAAAATGTAAAATCCTTGGATAGGATTTTGAAGAGATATGGATGGACAATACCTCATCAGTTCATGCCTACCTATTTGGCCAGAGTATGTTTAGTACTTATTTCTTTAGAGAGTTTCCCATACTCCGCCTCAGCACAGGTTAGGGATTTATTTTATTCATAATGTTCAGTCTTCCATTTCAACAGTCTGGTTTTGAACATGTTTACTAGACCAGTCCTATGCCCCACTCTAAAACAAAAGCTTTCCCGCTGAGCTCAGTGACCTCAATGCAGATTTGGGGAATCTGTTCTGACATTCATTTATCCACCCTCAGCCTTATACTTTTAGGTGGTTTGTTCTTCCTGTCACCAAATATAGTTCCTTCGTGGAACTGCATTCTTAAATGGAGCTAAATCACCACCTAGTTGTCCCACTGGGTGGGACTAATTGCAGATGACAAAATACAGGGCAGGTTCTACTAACAATAAGATGGATTGTCACAAAGTATTGTCAATAAAGTAGTGGAAATGAAATCTTTTGTTCATGTCTATGGCCAAACATAAGAAATAAGTTTAAGAAATAATGAACAAATACATTTGGCTTCTTTATCAAAATGAAATACAGGAACAAGTTCACTTAGACTTGTGCAGTTTCCATGAACACAAAACAGAAGGTTGTTTTATTTCTAGGTGTTTGAATTCCTTTTTTAAAAGGAGCCTTTCAAAACCTTTTTTTAAAAAAAAGGGTTGTAGTCTGTCTACTCCACTTTAGAAATGAAGTTGTCTTTCAAGTAGAAAATCAAATGTTTCAAATGTTTCTATTTTTCCAACAGAAATTGTTTCCCAAAGTAAACATAGATTCACATATAGTTTTTGTTGGATCAGCAATAGTTTTTAGCAGCTGAAAAACAGCTACCAGCTAAGCTGGTTCCTTTAAATAGGACATTCATCAGAAAAGAAAAACAAGCTTTGTCAGGATTTTTATTTTTTATATATTTTTTTTTAAACTAGGAATTAAATTTTTGCCATCGGATGTGACCACTGCATATACTGACATATCTTTAAACTATTAACATAATTTCAGTCAGAGGCCAAAATCACAGAGGGTCTCTGAAGTCACCGGTGCTCTTGGTAACAGAAAAGCAGACATGGTAGTTCAGGAGTGCTTCCAAAAGTTGTTATGACTCTGATGTAGTGGCAGCTGAAAAAACATGATGAATCGAGACTAATGAAAGCAACACACCACAAAGACATTGTAGCCAGCTGTTTCTGTAAGGTGCTTAGATTGTTTCAAAGGAATTGTTTGGGGTTTTTTATCTTTTCTTTAGAGTGATTTACCTTTGGTTATTTATAAACACTTTAAAAGGGAAACTTTCATAAAGTGAATTAACATTTCTTTTACTTTTGAAGACTTATAAAATAAATGGCCATAATGGAGCGTGGTGATCATCCATTCTGAGCCCCTGGGTAAAATAACACCTTCCCAGTGTGCAGGTTTGAAGATTCATTATCTTTACTGTTAGAAATGTGTGTTTTATTTTTGCTGCATATCTCTGGTTTCGGCTACCAGCCATTAAATCTTGTCACATTTCTGCCAGCCAGGTAGAAGAAGTCTCTGTTATCGGATTTCCACTTCCTAGACTTCAAGGCACTTTAAGGTTTGGAGGAAGTCGCCCCTGAGCCTTTCCTTTGATATGTTAAATCGCTGAAGTACCTGAAGAGTCTGTCTCTAAGATATGTTTTTCCTTCTCTTTATTCCTTCAGCTTTTTTTCTTCATCTTTCTCTAACTTACCATCCCTTTTTTCACTCTAGATGTCAGACAGGGGGACTATACACCATAGGATGGTGATACAATTTTTCCTTTATATGATATTCCCTAGTGCATCAGCTCACTGACTACAATTCATCAATGGGCTTTTCTGATTAGCTGGCGAACTACTATCACCCTCCCTCCAAATCTTTTGCATCATCCCTGCTTTGAAGTGTATAATTCCTTCCTGTACTTACAGCTTATGTTTCTCATTTCTATGTATGACTTTGCATTTCAATGTCATGTAACACTTGGGTTCAAATAAATAAGCAGACCATTATTTATCACTATTTACCACTTCCACAATATCTCTGTAATGTATACGCTTTATTAATACTTATGCTACATTTTCTTCAAGATTGCTGATATTGAAATTAAATCAAAAAGGCCCAGGACTGGTATCTAAGATGCCCCAGCAGAAACACACTCACCTCATTGGGATTCCTCATCTACAACTAACTGTATTTTAAAAAACTGACAGCAAGTTTTCGGTCCATCTACAATGCTGATGATATATTTTTCTACTTCTTAAATGGAAATATTCTTTAGTGCTACTACTTTTATCAGCCAAACTTATAACTTTAGTTAAACTGTTCAAGGATTTAGCAGTCACTCCTTAAATCTTGCCAGCAAAACTGAGGAAAATCAGATTTATATTTATATTTCTTCAGGTGAAAATTAAGGTGGGTGGATAAAAGCCCAATAGTGCACAATAATCTGTCCTTTCAGGACAGAAAGTACATTAGCTCTTGTTTTTTTGAAGATGGTTTTTGCAGATGAATATTTTTGTTCTTGCTGTTAGTTGAAGACTACAGGTCCTCTCCATCCTCTTCCATCTAATGGGTCCATTCATCTCTGGCTTAACTAGAAGCTTCTTTTTCAGAGAGAAATATTTCCCTTTCATATACCGTAAAACTTGTTTTATGTTGAGCCCACTTTATGACTTTTTTGCTATATACTATGTAATCCACAGACATTAAAAATTTAAGATGAGGTTTAATTCTTTCTCTTAAAAATATAATTGCATATCTATTCAACCTCATCAGACACATGATTTGGTTTTAGATGTACCAGAAAATAACCATTTTATTCATGAGTAGTAAAAATGATAAAAGATCTTTGGATAAAAGATCTCAAAGATCTCAAATAGTTTAACATAACACTTGCAGCTGATTTAAGAAGGTTTGCAGTCCAACAAAATACCTGCTAGATACATGAGACCATAACCCACAAATCCAAAGGCGTTTGTTTTCATTGCAATCTGAACATATGTAACAAAACCAAATTTCTGTAATTTTCTCTAACTGAAAATTCTGACTGGGTGAAAATCCTGGTACTATTTTATTTACTGATTGCAGCCCACTGACAACAGGGACTATGAGAATGCTTCGTGACTTCATGTATTCCCTGCATTTGAGGTGCAAATGTATACAGGCGTGTTTATGTCTGTATATTTATGTATATGTTTGGGTGTTGTAGCCTCATGATCCAAATACCATCATTGCCATTGCTAGTGACAAGCCACAGACTTTGTATTAATGCTACAAAGCCTCAGAACTGGGACTTGCCAGGCTTGATTTTTCTTGGCCTGCCTGGATCTTTGTTTTAGCTTGTTTATCTAACAACACTTTTGTAGCTACTAGGAAATGACTACCTAAATTTTTAGCTTTAGTTTAGCTTTTTATGGTTGTGTGCTGCAACTTCTGTTGCTGTAATAGTTCTGATACATTTTTGTAACTAATTGGTGGTAATAGCCAGCAGTTATTCAGTGCACAAAGGAGTATCTCTGACCCTAGAATAATCATGTGTTGTAAAGCAGTGTAGGCATAGGATGACAGCAGAGTCCTTGCAAATGCAGGAACAGGACAAATTCAGAGACCCCAGCACTGTAAAGAATTAATCAGTTCTTAATTATTAATCATCAAAAGATTGAAACCTTGGAAAATGTGTTAAACTGGTTTTAAACATAACAAAGAGAATAAAGAACAAGTGTCTAACTAACTCATACAAAACAGACCATAGATAGTAAATTCACCTGTAACACTGTTTGAGGACCAATGGAAAGAAGGTGTCTGTTAGTGTATAAAAAATGGCAGACCTGGAGTGGGGATGAAGAAGTTCTCACTATTTATGTCGTACCCTTCCCAGAGAAATCAGGATGTTGACAACTCCCCAGAAATCCTCCCCGCTTCCTCCTTCTCCTTCTCAAGGAAGACCGCACTGACTCCATTAACCCTGGGGCCCAGGGGAACAGTGGTGGGGTGAATCTAACACCAGAAAAAGGGATGGGGATTACATGCTCACAGGGAGCATACATGTGTGTTCTGGTTTGGCTGGGCTAGAATCACAGCCCAGCCATGCTAGGCAGGCTCAAGCCAGCCAGGGCAGCTGACCTGAGTTAGCTACAGGGGTAGCCCACACCATAATGTCATGGTCATTGTAAAGGGGGAAGGTTTGCTGAGGGGAGATTGCTCCTGTAGGATTCCTGCCGAGGTTCCTCCTGCTCCTCCTCTGGCTTCTCCTGAGGACTGGTCTCCTGTAGACTGTGCTGACTGGATATTCATTTGGCTGAGTATAACTTTGTATATCCGTGTTGTTATTGGTGGTGTTTTCATTAAATCTGTTTCACTTCTACCCATGGGTCTGTTCTCCTTCTTCCTGATTCCCCTCCCTGGCTGGTGAGGCGTTGTTGAGTGATAGAGCAACTGCTATAGTTTAGCCCTGGGTACAGGCTAAACATAGACAATGTGTGTACATAATAATTTTAACTCTTTTACTAACAATTCCTATTCTATAAAAATCAAGTAGTTTGGACTGTAAATGTTACAATGGTTGTGACTATATTAAGCAGAATTTGCAATTAATCAGAAATCAAGTGTGATCTTAAGAGATTGACCTTTACTCCCCACAGTCCTCAAAGTAAGAGAGAGGTATTTCTTATCGGAAGATATTCAGCCAACTTTTGGCTTTAGTCATATTTGTAAACCATATTGAAGGGTTAAACTTTACACGTTGATGCCTTAAATGACTGATTCATCTGTCTTTAATAAAAATACAACTCTGATATATTCTGCACACTTCCCTATTATCCCCACATCCCATTATTTTGGAATTTACACCATGGTACCTCCCTGTGCTCCTTCATGTAACTCTGCTACCAATGCTAATGCCTGTTTTGCTGCATCTTGGGATTGTCACAGTCACTTCCATAACTACTGTTTTGAAAACCTTTATGTCATGAACTGCTAACTCTTTTCCTCTCAAAGCACTGGGACTGTTTAAAGGAGAACAGTGCTGGGATTAGTTTAGCAGCCGTACCCTTTACTGACATACTAGATTGTTTAACCTGTGTGGCAGAACCGAGACCTCTGCTGTTTCCAGTAAGGTATTTGCTTTTGATTCTTTGTATGACCTTGGGCCAACCTTTTATTCAGGAATACTCTGATTCTGGTGTTTCTACTCTTCCTTTTATTAGGAAGGCAAACTGAAACTAGCATGAGGTAAAGGCAGGTGAGTCCAAAAGAATCACCTAAACAATTATTGACTTTGCTTCTTAGTACAGATGTCCATAAACATTGTCTTCCCTGTGATTAATTTCTCTGTTTCTCAGTGATCCTATCACATTTGCAACACCAGAGAGACTGCTTGCTTAGATCTGTAAGAATTATTGTGAGAATTCACTCATCACTTAGACTTGCAAACTATGCAGCTAGCTTTTTTTCACCTTCTTTTTCCCCTCTTCCACTTCTATCTTTATGGAATTTATGCTGAACCTGCAAATTCCCTCCAAGCTCAAGGACTCCTCATGAAGGCGCTTCACTGCTTGTGCATCTTGCTGTATCATGACAGCTGCCCTGGAGAGACAATGACTGCATGCTGCTCTTTCTGTCCTGATGGCAGGCTGGCCTAAGAAAGGCACAAAGAAGCAGTTTTTATAAGGCTGTTAGCTGAGCTTGTAGCTGACTTCAAAAAAGAATATCAGAGAAGTGTTCTAGTTGTGTCTGCGAAGTTATGTGGCTGGTATCTCAAACTGAACCAGGAAAAAAAAGAGTATGAGGCTGGACACAGGGCTGTCTGGGACCCCGGGTAGCATGCCTACGGCCAAAACAGTCAGTAAATTAATGTTGCCATACATTAATTTGTCACCACTTATTTGAAATGCTGTCAAATAACTAAGTGGGAATTGACCAAAAACCCCATACCTCCTGGTCACCCAGAAGCACACAAATCAGAATTAGTGAAAACTCATGATAAGGGAAAGAGGATTAGAGCAGAAAATACATAAGCCAGGAGTAAAACCTTCTTGTTTAAAAAAAAAAAAAAAAAAATAGCACTGCTTATCTGATATTACTTCCTCACAGATTCAAAGCCGCAATGATTTCTCCAAAATCTGCCTGTGAATGAGTTATACTATAGAGGTGCAACCCCATGATAACACCACTGATTTCTGTTAGAGGGTATTTGCTATACAGATATATTTTAATACTTTGGTACAAAAATTTTTGACAATAACATGAGCAATAAATGCATTAAGAGAAATAAAATTTGTCTGTGGATAGTCTGAGATTGGAAAGAAAGGGCTGCACATGCTGAGGAAAGAAAGGGCTGCACATGCTGAGGAAATAATTTCTTGGGACTTACATCCTGAACTCAATTTTTTTTTTAAGAGCTTTGAAGTGCTATACTAATGTTAAGCAGTATTAATTCAACTGCTACCCCTCCTTGTTTAATTATTTCACAGCCATAAGCACAAACCCTCTAATAATTAAAAATAATCTGACTTTCCTGCTCTAAGAAATATCTTGTAATTTCACAACTCCTCATTGCATTGTCCAAAAAAAAAAAAATATTTCTTTAAAATTTCATTTTATTATCCCACTCTTACTTCAGTCAGGTGGCCAATACAGTGCACAACAATCTCAAAGGTTAAAGTGTGAGAGATCTTTATTGCAGCACTCGGATCAGTGTGCTGTAGATGAAGGAGGGGCATTTTTGAAGGGAAAAGTGCTCTTCAAAAGTGACAAAAAATGAAGATGGCATGTGCTGGTTTAGGTATAAAGAAGTAATCTAATAATATTTAGACTAATAAAAACAAGTATGTGATTAAAAACCAACAAAAAAATGCCAAAACCAGAAGAAAACCTTGAGCAAGTATGTTTCCTAACCCTAGACTCTATAGGCATAATGGGATATGATGGACTGTCTGCATTCTAGAATATTTGCAGCAGAGAAGCAAACTGTATTAAACAATAATAATTAATTTGTGTTGGGCCTCGAGAAATACTGAGAACCTTCCATAGCCATAATTGTTTGCCTGGTCCCATAGCCACTCTGCAGGGGACCTCTCTTAGGTCCAAGTAACAATTTTTTGAGATATCCCATGGACAATATTAGAGGAAACAGAAGAAATTCGGACTGCCATATATTAATTAAATTTGTTAATTAAAGTTGGAACATCTTACAAGTCTTGAAATATCCGGAGAAAGATTCTCTCAGTTGCTACTCGGGCAGTAAATGCTGCTAATGAGGTCATGCAACAGTGAAAGTTGTTGTCCGATTCAATCTAAAATGAGTCTAAGGATGGTTATCAAGAAAAGCCTGTCCTGGGTTACAGTGTAAAATGTGCCAAAAAGAAAAAAAAAAAAAAAGTATTCTATTACCATCTTCAGGAGCTGTTGAGACCAGGTGGGGCGGTGCTCCCTGCCTCCCCCCTCTGGACTATCTCCTGTTAATGGGCACAACAATGCCTTATCGCCTGACCCATCGATAACTCGCTCCTGGGCTATCTCCTGTTAATGGCCCATCAAGGAACTGCCTCACGACTCCCCATCCCATTGTGAGATGCTCCGCCCGGGGAGGGGGGGGAAGGAGCCAAGCAGTCCATGCCAAATAAAAACGGAGATTTTGAACACCCTAGGAGCCTTTCTTCCACTGGATTCCCAGAGGAGCTTTTACCCCCACTGGAGTTCCAGAGGACAAGAGCTACCTACCTACCACTGGACCTTCGGAGGAAGACCAGACTCTTTTACCTGATTGCTGCTTCCACAGAACTACATCCATCACTTCAGGAGGACTGCAGCCAGCATCTTATCGGACTGCTACTGCCACCCTAACAGGGTGTCAGGTTGTATTCCTGACTCTGTCAGTGTAAACCAGTGGGTTGTTTGGTTTTCCCTGCCTTGTGTTATATATATATATATATATATATATTAGTAAAGAACTGTTATTCCTATTCCCCATATCTTTGCCTGAAGGCCCGTTAATTTCAAAATTATAATAATTTGGAGGGAAGGGGGTCGCACTTTCCGTTTCAAGGGAGGCTCCTGCCTTCCTCCACAGACACCTGTCTTTTCAAACCAAGACAAAGCCTAATGGCCTCAGTGAGTTTGGAGGGTCACTGGGTAAAATACAGATATATCTATTAAGAATTTTATGCTGGTTTTTACTGAAAAATGAAATCTTCATTTTGAGGTTGTAAAAGTAATGGAAAATTATAAGTATTTGATTCTTAGCTGCCAGTGTATGTAACTGAAATTTTCTCATAGGAAAACATTGTTCATTAAAAACATCAAAACTTCTTTTCCTTGAGAAGCATCAACATTGGCAAAGATTTTTTATTTTCAAAGGTCTTCTTTATTTATGAACTTTAATTTGTTTGGTTTGGGTCTCAGAAATGAGACTGAGGAAACATTAAAAAAAAAAAGCAGGGAAAAGGCTAATAGAAAAATAGAGCATATTTCTGAATCACTGTCACAAGCCTCCTAACAGTTGCTGGGACATGACATCATGAGATAAAACCTATGTCTTACAGGGTGTAAACAATTGTAAGAGTTCATTTTGCGTTCACAGGTTACTTTTAACCCAGCCTTTCTACTTTTGGTTAACAGCATAAATGGGTGTCCTCTATGGCCATCCCTGGAAGCTGATATTCATAGTCATATCTAGACCCTTAATACTACTTTAAAACTTGTGTTACAGACTGAGCCATGCCAACTGAGTTTAAATAACTGAAAGGCTCCAAAAATCAAGCCTCCCTATAATAGCATCATAATTTCCTTCATCAAAATAAAATAAAAAATGTCTCATTTGGATCACCGAACCAGAAATAAAACAAATAAAGCACAAAGACTATATGAAAGACAATTTTAGATTGGCATACAGAGATGTAAGCTAAGACATGCTGTACTGAAAGCACATTCTTTTCCACACCAGTGACATTATTCTTGTTTCTTAGATGGTATGCACCAAAAAACACATTCAAATTCCAGACCTATATTTGTTTTGGAATACAAAGATTAACAAGGCAGCAGTGCATTTAGTGGCCTACCCAGAAAAACGTTTGTGTCAGTGGATAGCTGAAGGAACTCTTAACCTGATTTTTCTTTAACACTCAAAATGGGTCCAGAAAGCCAATTTTTATTGGTACAACTTCACCCAAAGTGAATAAGATACCTGCAAGTGAAATGCATACTGTGAGCCTGAATGAATCCAAAGTTCCTTACAAGTGTAATCTGACTACTTGAGGAAAGAGGGAAAAACAGAGCTCCAAAGGAGACATTTGACCCCTGATGAAAACACGAAGAGCTATCTTTGTATTCCAATGCCTACTTTCTGTGACAGTGTTCTGGAAGATTAGGGGTATGTGAGAAACACCACTGAACTACAAAATTAGGATGGAGGGAGTCATGATGTTCAGAGGAGACTGTTCACATCAAGATCAAATTCAAAGGCAAGAATGGGGTTTCTGTAGCAGACAGTTAGGGTTCAGCTCAGGGCTGGGGTTCAGCCAAGAATCAGGAACACAATGTTTGAGCCCATGCAAGCTATTTGTGTGAGATTTCTGACCCTGCTTAAAACTCATGTTCAGGAATTGATGTCCTCCCTTCTAGTTTTGCATCTGAATCAGAAAGAAAAGCAATTTCTAAATTAATATCTTCTTAGAAAGGAATGACTCAACAGACTTATATCAGCGCACTTAGACTATTTTCTAACCTCTGAGGATAAGGGTCCGTGAGGAATCAGCCCTTTAACATGTAAAGATGAAGGCTGAAATCACAAACAGGATGTTCATGAAAAGCAACGCATTATGAATTACTTCAGAGTATTTTATAAGTCTATATACTTTTCTACTGGCCGCAATCCCAAACGAAAAACTGATGCAGAGATGGTTGTTACAAAATAAAAACATGAAGTCTTCAATGGCAGTAGTCTAGTGAAACGACAAAAATTTATTCTTGGAGCAGCCTGGAAAAGTTTGTCTCTATTCTGCACACATTTTGTTTATGTTACAAAATGGTTACAGTTGAGGGAACCTTTACTGATTTATATTGAAAGCAGATTTTTTTAAATGCCTGCGGGAGACAGCGCAGAATGATAAATCTGATTCAATGCTGTTGATCTCTAAAGGTATTGCGGCTGCTGTTTTCACAGGAGATGTTTAAGAGGTGCTTTAGAAACGTGAAATTATCAAAATGCTCATTTCCTGGTTAGTTTTGTGCCACTGCACAGCTGTGCTCAATTAGGCAGACATTTGAAAAACATCAGGGGAGAAAAAACCCACAAACAAAAAACTAAACACCCAAAAAACCCCAATGCATTCTTCTAGCCATTGCATTCTTGATTTGTACAAGTAAAAAGCCCAGAAGAAGTCATATCAGAAAGGAGGCTACATCAAACAATTGCAATTAAGTGTACTTTCTTGGAGAAAGTTTGAAAAAGATTTTTTTAATTTCCACTCAGGTCATTATTTTCTAAACTCAAAGAACCATGAAGAAGGTGGGCAACAATATTTCTTGTCCTGTAGTAGTATCCAAAGCACACAGGCAAATTCCAGGTCTGGACAGAAAGTCTAAGTTGCATGATCCCCACCTTAAGTTCTTCACGCTCTGCAACAGACTCATAATAGATGATGAGAGGGATAGAAACACTAACAGATAATATTTCCTTTAACCAATCCATTCTGAAAGATTTTTGGACATCAGCCTTAAGCTGTATTCACTCTGGTCTCAGCAATCAAATTTCTCTTCAACTCTCATTGATTTCCTCTGGATTTTGCATATCTGGACTTATCTATTCTGGTCAAAATAAAACAGCAGAAAAAAAACATAACTGGACAAAATAAAAGAAAAGAAGAAAAAATAGTTGGACAAAAAGTTCCTGGTTAATACAGAAAAATAAATCCCAGAACCTTTTTAGAGTTTAGGATTGTTTAAATGCTTTCGTTAGGTATTATCATGCTAGACTGACAAGGGTTGGTCTGATTTTCCATGAGAGAAACAAATATGAGAATATAATTTCTTATTATCTCATTTATTTTGAGGGATTACAAGCAAACTTCTAGGAACAATCTTCCAGTTAAATGTGATTCACTACTGAGCCATGTAATTTGGGTTGCGATTTTTGTGAAAAGTGTTAGAGATAAATGTCTGTAAAGTGAGAGGAGACTTTTTTTTTTACATCTTGCGAAATATAATTAGGACTCGGTCATTGACACTTTCTTTCCAGGTGTAATTTTTATTTCTTGTCATTTTAAGAGCAAATCAGTAGCATGTGTCCCAGCCACATGTCAGTGTATCTGCCTCTCACTGCGAGACTCAGCACAGTTCTGATCTCTGCCTCAGATGCTGCATATACTAGATCTATAGTAATGGATTATGGCAGAGGAGGTCATTTAACTGCTCTTTCATCTTCATTTCTACTTATTGCCTGTATGGTGTGCTCACAGCTAGAGTTACTCGGCAGCTGCTCAATGGCAGAAAAAGAGAAAGATATTGCCTTGCCGTGGAGTGAAAAGCAAAGCTGAGTGGGATTGGTCTACTTCTTCACATGGTAGTCTTTTCATTACTGGTCTGGCACTTTTATCATGCTGTTTTCAAGATGAGACTAGGAAAGCAACTGTCTCATGAGATATACATGTACAAACCCTTGGTTGCCTGAAGTCATGTAGTAATCATCCAGCCTCTGTAATACCAAATATCTGTCAGACTTTATATAACATTGCGGTCATTCTGTCCAAATTCCAATCCCAGTGTTTGCTGGTGATTCATCCCCAAAGCCAACAGAGAGAAGAAAAACAGCAGTTCCTGTGGAGAGATGTCTACCCTTCCTGTCTAATAAGGGGGATGAACACATTTTCAGTAGAATGTTGTTTTCTCCCAAACTGAAACCTGTTACAGACACATATCAGTTTCAATGGAATGAATCCACACATGGTGGAAAGGAGATCCAGGCACAGATCTCCCCATTTTGCCTAATTTGGTGATGACATTTAGTACTTTTATACGATACACAAGGAGCATTAAGCAGAATGAAAAAATAAATGTTGTTCTGGTCAGCTATGCTGACCTGTTCCGTGGAAATTAATCTTGTTTCCACAGAAGTAATCTTTGTCACCAGATAGCTGGACACTTGATAAAACAGGGAGAAAGCTTGTATGTTGATCTATTTCTACATAGAACTTTCCAAAGGAACCCGGACAAGCTGGAGAGGTGGGCCCATGTGAATCTCATGAGGTTCAACAAGGCCAAGTGCAAGGTCCTGCACCTGAGCTGGGGTAATCCTCATAATCAATACAAGCTGGGGGATGATGTGATAGAGAGCAGCTGTGCCAAGAAGGACTTGCTGGTTCTGGTGGATGAAAAGCTGGATATGAGTCAACAATGTGCACTTGCAGCCCAGAAGGCCAATCACATCCTGGGCTGTATGTAGAGAAGCATGGTCAGCAGATCAAGAGAGGTGATTCTCCCCCTTTACTCTGCTCTGGTGAGACCCCACTTGGAGTACTGCATCCAGCTCTGGAGCCCTCAATACAAGAAGGACGTGGACCTGTTAGAGCAGGTCCAGAGGAGGGCCATGAAAATGACCAGGCTGGAGCACTTCCACTGTGAAGACAGGCTGCAAGAGGTTGGGATTGTTCAACCTAGAGAAGAGAAGGCTCCAGTGAGACCTTACAGTGGCCTTCCAGTACCTGAGGGGGCCTACAGGAAAGCTGGGGAGGAACTGTTTACAAGGGCAAGTAGCGATAGGACAAGGGGCAATGGTTTAACCCAGAAATGGGTAGATTTAGATTGGATATTAGGAAGAAGTTCTTTACCTTATGGGTGGCAAAGCATTGGAACAGTTTGTCCAGAGAGGTGGTGGAGGCCCCATCCCTGGAGACATTGAAGATCAGGCTTGATGGGGCTCTGGGCAACCTGATCTAGCTAAAGATGTCCCTGCTCACTGCAGGAGGGTTGGACTAGGTGACCTTTGGGGGTCCCTTCCAGCCCAATGCATTCTATGATTCTTGTAGTGATCTCATTTAGAATCAGAAGTAGATGTACCAGAGAGTTTTTAAATCCTGTTAGGTTTAGAAGTAATTTGTCTACTACATCTCTTTGAAGACGAGATAGAGAAAAGTGAACCATGAAAAAAGGCAGAAGACGGAAAACAGAATAAATCAAAATGCATCTCTTCAAGATTTCTGAGACCATTAAATCCTTGTACTAACTGATCTTATCTTAGGCAAATATCTCCTGAATTTTAAATAAATCAAACAACCATTTCAGGAGAATAAGATCCTATTGCTAGTCCTTCCCATTGCATGTGAAGTGTTTCACCTGTTACTTCAGAAAATCTAGTGTGGATCTTCGTAATTTATGTTTCTTTAACTAAGGCAAGTCCAGCCGGAGATAAAGGATCTGTCTGACAAAGTGGCACAAGAGCATCTCTGCTAACAAGCTTGCTAATCTAAAAATGAGGTTCTCAACTTCAGTGCAGGATGTTAACCAAACCTGGTGAGAAGTGATGCATGGGCTGAAGCAAGGAGAGGCCCTCACATTTCCCCTGTGAAAGCAGCTTCACTGGGAACTCCCTCAAGTACCTGCAGCCAAATGCATACAGCATGGGAAAGAACAGGAAGAATGAGAAGGCCATGCACAGCTGCAGATCCATGGGCTCATTTGGACTACGCAGATGTGGTGGAGTAGCCTGTGCAGTGGGGGTGCTGCAATGAGTAAATAGGAGCTCTTCAGGAAGTACAGGCAAGGAGGAAAAGATGCATTTTGGGCAAAGTCGGTTGAATGCAGGGAGATCTGTCTGGGAACTTGTGAGACAAAAGACACAAGGTTATGGGCAAGGATCAGAGGACAGAACAACAGAGGTGACATCTTAGTAGGCTCCTGCTACAGATACCTTGATTTTAATAAGTCTTTCAACATTGTCAAGCCAAATTGAAAAGGTATGGTTTGGATAAGTAGACTGCAAGTTAGGTGGAAATGTGCTGAACTTCTAGGCTACAAAGGCTATGATCAGCCATACCAAAGCCCAGCTTGTGGCTGGTTACTTGTGGCATCGCTCAAGGATTGATACTGGGGCCAATAATATTCAATGTCTTTATTAATGACTGGCAAAACATAACAGAGTGCACTCTCAGCAAGTTTGTGATCAATACCAAATCAGGCAGAGAGGCTGGTATCCTGGAGTGTAGGGCCACTGGGGGACTTGACAGGCTGAAGATATGGGCTGACAAGAACCTCATGAAATTCAACAAAAGTTCAACAAAACCCAATGCCAAGTCCTGCAACTGGGACAGAAAACCTCCCTGAAGCAGTATGGGCTGAGGGCTGACTAGCTGGAAAGCAGCTTGCAGAAATGGTCCTTGGAGATCCTGATGGACACTAAGCTGAACATGAACCAGCAATATGCCCCCACAGCAACAAAGGCCAATCACATCCTGGGCTGCATTAGTAAGACCGTTGCCAGCGGGTCCTGGAAAGTGACTCTTCCCTTCTGTATGTCACTTGTCAGATCACATCTGGGGTGCTGTGTTGAGTTTTCAGCTCTTCACAATAAAGACATCAACATACTGGAGCAAGGCCACTGCAGGCTACCAGGATGATTGGGGGACTGGAACATGTGTCATACGAGGAGAAGCTGAGAGAACCTTGAGAGCAGGAGGTTAAGGAGGTATCTTCTAATGGAAGAATTAGAGTAAGCAATCAGAATATCTGGACCCACACAGTAATAGGATAAAAGGGAACACAGCTGTGAAAAGGAAAATTCTGATTAGATGTCAGGACTTAATTTTCATTATGAGGATGATAAAATATCGCAACAGTTGCCCAGAGAGGATGTGGCATCTCCTGCCCTGGAAGAAAATTGGAATGAAACTGGACAAGGCCCTGAGTAACCTGCTTAAAGCTGGCACCACTTTGAGTGGGGGCCTGACCAGATGATGCCCAGAAGTCCCCTCCCACGTAATCTTTTTTTTAATTCTATGAATATATATCGGCACCTGCAGGGGGTCAGTGAGAAATTAAACAGCTAAATACTTGTCATAGCTGCAGAGCAACTTGTTGCTTTGGTGTCTGTCTTATCTGTTCTTCTGGATCTGGATGTGTTGCTTCTGATGTATTCACCTCACTCAGCAAGAAAGTTGCAATTTGCTTAATCTTATTCCAAGTGCCTGATTAGAAGCCTCAATCACTCAGCAGGGCTGACCATAAGCAGTATCTGAGGTTCTTCCCTAGGGAGTTGTGAGTAATGGTAGATTCAGGGATCCAAAATATCTTTGAATCAAATATTGTTTAATCTTAACAGTAGGAAGAAAGTAGAGCAAAAGCTAGTTTTACAAAACCATAACTATGAATAGGTGAGATTCAGTTAATGAGATGTGAATGTCCACATTTTTTACATCTGACATAATCTATCCAGGATCTTTTTGTAATTACAGGAAGTCTAGGACACAGTTTCAAATCCAAGAAGTAGTGTAGGATTGGTCAGATGTATTGTACTCCAAAACTGCCTGTAACTCTGCATTGATTATATGGGAAGAAATGTAGCCAAGGACAACTATCTTAGCTACAGATGCTGACACTGTAAATGTCTACATTACATTAAATACATCCCAAGTTACAGCTCTTGCTTATCTCTGGAGTCTGGATTCCAGTCTACATCCCAAAACTTGCCCTTTAGCCTTTTTCGTTGAAAGCTTCCCCTTTTATTCTAATCCAAGTTTTTTGTTCTCTGCTCTGTTTCCTGATCCTGCTTAAACCAAGTGAGTCAGCCTGCAGGAATGTCACAAGTTCACTTATAGACTGATGGAGCTGCAATATTCTGAAATGAATATCAGAATTATAATGTACACTGTTTACAGAGCCAGTTTCCTGACAAACATGCTCTGTAGATTCATGAAGTAAACACCACAACAATCCTGTTAAGCCACAGCATTCATAAAATATTTACACGCAGCTTCGAATTTGTCACAATAGCGTAAATATTTAAAGCAGTATCACTAGTGTCTTGGAACCATTGTGGTAGTTCTCACCCAGACTTATCATTTCAGACTCTCTGAAAACACTGCCAGACATTTTCAGCAAGTTTTGACAGGTTGCTGCACAACCATTGCACATAGTAAGAGTGCATTTTCTTCCATTAAACAGACATTAAAATCAAGACTTCTGAAAACAATTGAGATGTCTGCAAGAATCAGTCCTCCACTAATTGCTGTATAATCTCATTTTACACAAAACATGGGGTAACGTTGCAATACAACTTTTAACAAATTTTATACATCCTTCCCACAGAAAATGAAGGAAGGGAAGATGCCAAAATAGTTTAGGCATGCTTGAGAAGGAGCAAATGAAGATATCCGCTTACAACTTTGCAACATGATCGTTTTCTGGGACAGTGGACAATGCAGAAATTGAGATCATATAGTGGGGAGTGGAGGAAGGAACTCAGAGAAGAATTGAGAAATGCCCTTACAGTCTAATCTTATTTCACTCCTAATTCTGATCTTATGAGGCTTAGCTTTAATACTCTGTTTATTTCCCAAAGCTTCCCAATATTCATGATTTGGGGGTGGGGTCAGTCAATTTCATTTATTTCTTAAATAAAAGAACAAGATCTTAGATGTAGAGGCATGCAGTCCTGTTGTCTTCAATAACTGTTCAACGACACGTATACACAGAGGGAAAGAAATAACATGCAAGTCCCTTAAAATTATAAATTTCTGTCAGTGTATGATGTAAACATCCCACGTGAAGTCCTGACCTCTCCAAGAACTTATTCCAGATTTCTCTGCATTTTTTCTCAGAAAATGTTCTATTTCTAATAGGAGGTCTGTATAACACAATGATACACACACATCCTATGAGTTGAAGCCTTATGTCACAACTGTAGAGAACAGCTGTGTACTCTGTGATTTCTACTCAGAGATCTTTAGAATAGCAAAACATGAAAACACAGTAAGTCCTCTTCTCTTTGTTCTGTGTCTCTACCATATCTCTGCAAACACATCAGTCACTATCATTTTCTTGTCTCCTTTCCATTTTTCTCCCTGGAAGAACTAATGAAAGTTCATTTCCAGAGGTCTGGCAACCTACCCAGAAACCTGTTTATTAGCTTTAGAGTCTTTGATCAGACCCAGCAGTTTATATCACCTCTTTTGAACACAAGTACTTATAGTGATGACAGTTCCAAGTCAGAGCCAAGACCCATAAATCACTGAAGGATTCTGTTTAAATATGACTGTTTATTTTTCTTGGCCTGTTACTTCTTGCTTATATTTAGCAAGAGTTAGAATATAGAGGGTAAGACCCAACAAAAAAATTAATCTTAATGCCCATAAGTCTGTTGGTATAAAGCCTCTTCTTTTCCATAAGACAAACAAATGGTACAACAAAAAACTAAGTTTTAAAACTTTCACTCATCATATTAGCATATTATATTGTGGAAAGAAAAAAGTGCAACATGGCACAGCATTTTCAGTGGGGACCTCATAATAAATTGAGCCTGAAGAGAAATGAGTAACCTTTATTCCTCTTGCTCTCTGGTCTTCATTTCCAAGTGATACATGTATAGTTGGAAACTTGATTAATGTTTTTACAAAAGTGTCTTGTACACTTCAGAGAAATAGGGTTTCATTGGAAAAAAACCCCAAAACTCTTTAAAGGCAAATCATATAGTTCGTAATAAAAGTTGTGAGAAAGGGAAAAAAAAAGCAGCTGATGGCTACAGTCTGCTCTTACACTGGGTATTACTAGTTCTGTTCCAACGTCACGTGCAGAACTGCACTCAACAACTCTCACTTCAAATGCAGAGAGATCTACAGAGGCTTGAGCTTTACAGTAGCTTTTTAAACCAATGGAAGGAAAGGAAGAAAGAAACCTTTGCTCTGCTGTTACAAGACTCCTTTTTTTTTCACCCAGACTACGTTTTCAATGGAGTACACCGGCACTTTACTTTTTCCACCAGTTAGAGAGAAGAGGAGCCCTTACAGGAAGAATAGAAAAGCCCTGTTTGTGATACTTTTGAAGTCTTCCACTTACAACTAACAGCAAGCACATGCAATAAAAAAAAAGGAGTCCTAAATAGTATTTTAACTACTGTGTTCTTTTTCTCATTAAACTCATTGCAATGGCTTTGAGTAGTACAGTTAATGCAGCATTCAAGGTCAAACATTCAGGGACAAACACACAACTCAAAAAATGCATGGAGACATATATAGAAAGTAGCCTAAAAATATGGCAGAGCCAATTCCACCACAGTAAATGTGAACCATTTTGTTTCACTTTGATTGCTTTTGCATCAAACTCTTAGGTCAGTTTTCAACTGCAGTCTTTCTTCTCTTTGTCTCCTCTTCTCATTAAAAAAAAAAACATAACAAATATTAAAAAGACAGTTTTAAGTGTGAAGTACCCATATATTCAACATTTAATTTTCTTATAATTTAAACAGAGACAGAATTATTCAAAACCTGAGCGACTGCAAATCAGATGTCTGCACCTTTCTGAGTCAAAAAACCCCACCCAAAAATATTTCAACAATCTGTCTTCAGAAAGAAAAAAAAAAACACCACCACCACCATCCCCCCAACCAATAAAAATCAAACATGTTAAAGCAGCCCATAAAACGGGTTGGTTATGTTCTCGTAAGGGTTTGCACAAGGCAACTGATAAAATGGTGCTCAGTCTTGAGGCAGACCTTAAGCTGCAGTACAGTAACAGCAGCAACCAGCAATAGTGCATTAGAAAATTACTGCAGGAAAAAAATCCTTATGAACTCATGTGTAGCATGCTGCAGAATTGACAAGGTTGCTTGTTTATTTTTCCAATCTAACACAGGTCATTGCTGGAGGCATGGTATAATACCAGACCAGCTGGTTCATTGTGGTGATTTGGAATGACGAACTTTTTGCTGTTGCTAAACAGGCAGATTTTTGAGCAGCCTACATTTTCTAGCACCTCATGAAAAATCATGGCCCTTTTTTTCTGTCATGGCAAATGGCAGGTGAATCTTCTCCTTTATATCTTTTCTCTTGTTCATATTTCCTGTGACTTTGATATAAGATTATTGTTTTGTTGTGGTACTATTTTTACATAGGCTTTAGTTTACAATGCAGATGGCAGTTGATTTAGAGCCGAGAATTTTTTGTATGTATATCTCTATATATATACACCATAAATGAATCAGAAAAATTAAGTATATGTTATATCTTTTAAAATGCGAAGCAGATTTTTCTACCTTGAAGTATAAGGTGCGTGGAATCTAAATCATAAAGAAATCCTGAAACAGAGATTAATTCTAATTAGAGCTCAGGGTAGAGTGACAAAAGTATTGATAAATGGCTCCCCTTTTTGTAGTGGCTTGCTTTTACTTGAAAAACACTGTTTGGTTTTCACCAAAGCTTCATTATATAATGTGAGAAAGGAAAGAAAACAGTCATTGTCAAAGCAAATAAATAATTGTCACCACTAAAAGATGACTCAAAAATCTTGTCTTTTCAAGCAGGATAGTTTCAACAGAGGCTCAGAATTTTTCTTCTTACAATTTGCCTGTGAATATGGCTGGCTGTGAAGTGAATGCACCTTCAAGCATTGAAGCAGGAATCCTTGTACACAAACACCTCACTCTCATACTGTGGACAGTGAGCTAATCTGAATCACTGCTGTGTTATTTTTCAAAACTTCTCGTTACACTGCCTTTTAACCAAAAAGTGACAGTGTGTTTGATACAGACAATTTTTGAATTAAGATGTCTCAGCTGTCTTTCAGTGGCATACAGATATGAGGACTATTACCCACAGACTAGGCTTACTGCCACGTTATGACCCTGCAAGCAAAATGAACAGGATGATGAAAACAACAAGCTGTGGCTGTAGGAAACACTCCTTTGGCTATTTCTTTCAAAGGGTGATTATTGCAATCCTGGTAAGTTTTGAAAGAATTATTAGAAACACCCACCATAGTACCCAATTCAACCCTCAGGTAAACTAATCAAGTACTTAGACCTTCTATATTTCCGCCTGCTAATGGACTCCTAGGCTTCTCAGCAAGTTTGAAATATTTTCAGCAAATGCACAATGCTGTCTGTGTTCTTGCTACAAAATGAAAATTAAGATATTAAGTGACTCAGGACAATGTGTTCCACTGTTCATTTTAGTCACTTTTTAAATGTTATTTGGAGTTTAGGGTGACCCCCATCTTGCCACATCTTTGGCAAAACAGAAACGGCCTGTCTCATTACACTCCTCCTCTCTGAGTTGGGTTTGGAAGCTTGTTTGTCCTGAAGACAAGGTTAGTATTTCTGTCTTTCAGAATACTTCCCTCTTATCTTGTTGACAACAAATATAATGAGGACAAGCAAAAGACAGAAGGTTCAGAGATTTCCCATGGGCCAAATCTGTTAGGGTTTCAATACGTTTCCTGCAAAGTCTATGTCTGTGCAAGGAGATGCAAAAGCCATCAATTCTCTTTTGCCCACATGTAGATCAAGGTTTCAGGACACAAGGTATAAGCAGACCAGCACCTCCTCTTGGACACAGCAGAAATTAAAACCAAAATTAAAAGTTAGGAGGACTGTAAATCCAGGAGCCATTCAGACACAACTGTTGGTTTTTGAGCTCCTCTGACAAAAAAACAAAACAAAACAAAACAAAACAAAACAAAAACAACAAAAAAACCAAAACCTGCCAAGTTTCTCTTGTGGAAGATGTATATGTAACACTTGCTATTTTTTTTAGAAGTAGTGTTACTTAAAAAGACCTGTTTAAAAATAGAGTGGGACGGCAAGACTACTGAAAAGAAAACAAGAAAAAGAAGGAAAGACAATCACTTTAAGGCAGCATCATATCAGTAGTGGGAGAGAAGGTTTAGCCAGTACAAATAACTCATCACCTGCACCTTTATTAACGTGTCTTCATTCCATTGCTGCGAGTGAGTGATATTTTGGTGGAGATGTTTTAATTTAGCGTTTCAGCAAATTCTGCTGTTCAATGAAATTTCTTGTCAGAGAACGGAGCCATGAGTCTAGTTCTTGAATACGCAAGTCAATATTACGGTTATTGTTTTGTTTTTACTATTTGAATGTATGTTTTCCTAGAAATCTCACTTACAGCAAATCCAATCTCTCTAATAACAGATCAGGTTCTGGTAAAGAAAGTGAGAAAGGCTTGTTATGTGCAGCTACCCACTCCTCACACCTGCAGTGAAGCAAAACCTCAGGGTTTTGTAGCTTTTCTGTATGGTGGTCTGATTGCATCTTTTCACGGTCCCTCTTCACTTGGGACCTGCACTTAAGCTCAGGCCTGCCCCTCTGTTCTTGACCCGAGCTACGTTGCTATGTGCCACATCATGTATCTCACGGATGTAAACCTGATCACAGACTAGGCTTCCTGGCTTGGTCTTGGGCCTGCCTGTGACTGGCAAAGCCCCTGCCATGCCAGTCTGGGAGTCCCCCATGTCTCCCAGTCCCCAGGGAGCTGCCCACCCCTGGTGCTGGGTCTCTGCTTGAGGGGGCAATTCTTAGCAGTATCGACAAAGCTAGGCAAGTTCTTACTCCCCTGTTACAGCACTTGAATGCCTCTCTGCATCTGTCCCTCCTCAGTTAGATCCAAAGTGTCAGAAACATACATGAGTTTTATGTTGTTTGCTTATTCTGTAGTTTCATTTGATGGCTCCATAAAATGCTCTTCGTTGTGCCGTGTGTAGTTGAGCTGTCAGTCTGAAATGGAAAGGGAATGTTCTCATCCAGAAAACATTTAACATTTCAGACATGGTGACTAGGACAAATCAAAATCCTGTCAAAGTGAAAAATCAAAAGAAAGGGCACCTTTCCTCAGCTCAGGAAAAACACCAGCAAAAAGGTAGGATGCTCACCTGCAGCACAAGGTGCTAAAGTTCATGTCCCAAATAATTCGCAGCATGGGCCTTGACCTCAGCCTAACACTACCCAGGCTTATACCATTCACTCTTCAGGACTGGATGGCACATGGTTTCTCACTGAGGCTGTACCTCCTTTTCAGAAATGTCCAAACTAGATACGTTTCGGAAGAAAAGTTTTAAGTTTGAAGAATAAAAGTTTCTCTATGACAAAGACATTTAATCTGAACATTCCTGATGGGCTCTCATGCCAAGCAAAACATCAAAAGAATTTCTTTTAAATAGCCTGTAATCAGTTCTTTTTATGATATGAGGTAACTTTATAAATAGGTTTTTAGGTTTTCAGTTGATTATAATTTTTGACAGTTGATTTCAGTACTAATCCATTTCAGCCTCCTTAATTGAGAGTGTTTAGTTTAGAAAAGAGAAGAATTGATGAGCAGACTTCACATGCTCTAAAAGCTCGTTCAAGGAGCTGGTGATAAACTCTTCTTCATGGATAAAAAATAAGTAATGGACTTAAATTGCACAAAGAAAAGCCCAGGTTAGTCATTGTCATGGTTTAACCCTGGCCAGTAACTAAGCACTACTCAGTCATTCACTCACTCCTCCCCCAGTGGGATGATGGAGAGAATCGGAAGGGTAAAAGTGAGAAAACTCGTGGGTTGAGATAAAGACAGTTTAATAGGTAAAGCAAAAGCCACACATGCAAGCAAAGCAAAACAAGGCATTCATTCACCACTTCCCATCGGCAGGCAGGTGTTCAGCCATCTCCAGGAAAGCAGGGCTCAAACACCACTCTGAACGTACCCCCCTTCCTTCTTCTTCCCCCAGCTTTATATGCTGAACATGAAGTCACGTGGTATGGAACATCCCTTCGGTCAGTTGGGGTCAGCTGTCCTGGCCATGATCTCTCCCAGCTTCTTGTGCACTTCCTTGCTGGTAGAGCATGGGAAACTGAAAAATCCTTGACTTGGTATAAACACTACTTAGCACCAGCTAAAACATCAGTTTATCATCACCATTATTCTCATACTAAATCCAAAATATAACACTGTACCAGCTGCTAGGAAGAAAAGTAACTCTATCACAGCTGAAACTGGGACACTCGTTATTGAAGACTTTCTAAAGAGTAAGGGATAGTGAAACCCTGAAATGCACTGCCTGGGAGAAGTGTGGTGACTTCATTATTGTAGGTCACCAAGAATGGGCTCAGCAAACATGTCAAGAGAAGAGCAGGTATAGCCAATGCTGTCTTTGAGCAGAAGGATAAAATAGGTGTGTTTCTTCTATGAAACTATTAAATCCAGCAAAAATCCAGGAACTATATAAAAAAGAAAAGGATATTTCTCGAAAGGTTTTTCTTAGATTAGTGTTACAATCACCTTGTACACGTAAAAGTTTTCGAATATTGAAACATTCAGTGCTGCACTCTGCCCTTTCTAGAAACACGATAAGGCTTCCTAGGCAGCAGTTTTCCACACTGTTGGTACACAAAACATGATTAAATCTTATATACAAACTTTGGCAACTCAGTTCCACATTTGTTCAATTATTTTCTTTAGTTTTATAGTTTCATTCTCTTTTTCACATATTCTTTTCAGGTTTGGACTTCAGATACACAGCATGTCTTTTACATTTGTGTTCTCTGTGTACCACGAACCATTTCAGCTCTTAAGGTCAGTAGGTTTTAAGTACATATTTAAAGCCAAACAAAAATTTTCTTGAATTTGGGCCTTGCTTAATACAGTATTGTAAAGGCTTTTAAACAAAAACTGAAATTTCAAATCAGAATGCCTTGTAATGGATTGTAAGATGGCAGAAGCATGGAAAAAATGATGCCTGAATGAATCTTTATTGAAATGCAGTTAAGAAGAGTCAGAGCTTCATTAACATAAAATAAAATTAGCAACAAATATCAAGACCTGACAGATTTCAGGCCACGCAGTTAAAGAGAAGAAACATCAGCCCTACCTGAAGGTATCTGCAGTCTAAATATAATTTAGGCTTTTTACATACCTTAAATATAATACATAGTAGATCCCCATGCAGTCCTGTGTCTTCCAGGATTTTTTGACGGGGCAAAAAAGCTAAATGAGAGTTCTTATTCAGCCCTGTTGTGGCTTAGCATAACACTGTATTTAGTAGGGTTAAAAACACTCAACAAAGCATTCAGCTAGGATGGGTGGTAACTGCTGGACCCCTTGAAAATGTCAGCCCACAGAGGTTCTCTATTCTTCTAGGTTTCAGTTCACTCTGAGTCCTTCACAGGGTAGTCTTCTATATCCTGAAACTATTTGGATGCTAAGCATGCTGAAATGACCAGCGTGGAGAGGTCTGTCCACTCATGTTTCTCCAGGTGTTTTTGGAATCACCGTTTTGTGATGCAGACTTTATTTGATTTCTTTTTGAGGAAAGTACTGGAAGTTCTCCCAATAAAATAGGAGAAAGTTCCTTTACATCCTTTTAAATCAGGTAGCGACCTACACACAAAGCAGCAGCACTTCCCATCACCTCTTGTAATCAGAATACAATAAGATCTAATGAACGAAAGATGGCTAAAACATCAATCCTGTGGCTAATCCTGCTGTCGTGGCTGCTCCTTGCCAGAGCTTACTTTTCAAAGGCTGAAGTCTTTCTAGCCTGAATGCCAGTTGTATCTTCCTTCTTGCCTTTCATATTCCAAATATTAATTACAAAATTCATCTTCTTTTCAATTTTATTTAATTACAGAACTGGAGCTAACTTTTGAAAAGATCTAAGCCTCTCAAATTCAGTCATTATCACAATAAAGCTCTCACAAACTGTATGAAAACCTAGCAAAATGCCCTTGGCCATCATACAAAGGCATGAAAAGTAGGTGAATCAGTTGTTCCATGTTCTGCTTTATAAGCAAGGGATAGAGCTGCAAATTTTTGCACCTGCTTTCTTTCGTATTTGTGTGTATGACATTCCAGTGAATGGCAAAATAATCCCGTCTTATTCAATTGCAGAAAGCTGTTTTATATGTTGATTCCTAAAAGTTATTTTTTCTACAATAATGCATTTGAGTTTTTGTTACAAGACTCTTTCATATCATGTGTTCATATTTTACCAAAGCTCAAGATTTTTAACTGATACTGTAAAGGTACTGTTCCTCTATAGGATTACTGTGTATTGTTGCCCTTCAACATTTTTTAGTACAAAGGATTACCCCTAGCATAACACTTACAACACTTTCAAGGCTGTAAGGTAATTCCTCTTCCTCCCCTTGCACTTAAGAAATAATCTGTAGCCTGAATTAAGCCCTTAGGCTGTGTCTGGCACACCGAAGGGGAAAGGTTCATGTCACATCCACCTGCAGCAAAATAATGATTTTACTTCTTGTGGGTTTGCCCACACACACTCTATTTCTTATGACATAACCTCAGGCCTTAGTCCAGGAAACTAGTTGTGGACAAGCGGAATGTCAGAACCATGCTTGATTGTCATTGAAACAGACAGAACCCAAGGCACAGTTAAAATTAGACATGTAATAGCTGCTGCTTCGTTTAGGGCCAGTTGAGTGGGCAAGCAGGGCTGTTTGGTAAGGATTCAGATGATCTGGTTAATTTGGAAGACCGAAACAGTGAACCCTATCCTCTTTCTCTTGCTCATCCAAGGACTCTATTCACACCTGATTAGAAGAGTTATAATGTGTTTTTAAGCAAAGAATTCAGTGCTATCTGTTTTTGTGTACCCATATTAAATCTTCTCCCCAGAATTTCGCTTTTATCCCAAAGAAAGTTATAGAATCAATTGCATTTAGTAATGAAATAGTATTTGAAAATATATTGTCAATTTCCTTCAAGCACTGAAGTAAAATAAAAGTAGTTACTCGTGTTTTTGTTTTGTAACACCTCCAGATTTACTATGTGCCTATTCCCCTTCAAGAGGAAGAAAACCATCTTTTTTTGGAGTTCTTCACTTAAATCACAAGGAATAGTAAGCAGAATAGTAAAGGCCTGTCAGACATGATGCTTAACTGAACGTCTTGAATATGTAGTTTAATTCCCTCATGATACATATTGGGAACTTTAAGAATGTCTTCCACATCCAGGTTAGTGTCCTCTGTGTACTACAATACCGAGTCTTTTTTTGTGTCTTCTCATTTTTATTGGAAAAGGTTTTCCTATGAAAAGTTACAATTTTGAGACTTTTACACATCCTGAATAAAAGGGTTTTTCAATGGAAAAAAATTGCAACTTTACTTATGATAGCATTTCCTCCAATTAGTCATAAATTCATTTTCCTTAACTTCTGCAATAAGATTTACGAAGTAACATCTCTGCTAACTACAGCAGATAATCCAAGTTTATGAATCTATAAAGTGCAAGGAATAAAAATTAACAGTATTTGTTTACAGAAATAATAAATCTTAGCTGATATAGAGTGAAATAATATTTTCCCATTTATTTGAGTAATCTGAAGCTACATACACAGCAGTGACATTATCCAGTTGTTACAGTTTTGAAATTGCATATGAACTCACTACATTTTCACTTTTGTAAATGTCTCCTTAAAAGAGTTTCAGAATGTGGTATGATTGATTTAACTACTGAATAACGGGTGTAGCAAAGTTCTTTCCAGCTATGAGCGATATCCAATAGACTGGGAAATATTTAACCAGTCTATATACTGCAAAATGCATTTGTGATTACACCATCATGATATTCTGATACAGTATAGGTCTTCTTGTATTGCTGCATAACAATCACAGTTCTATTATGTTTATCTATCTGCTCAAAACATGTAATGGACAGTTCTGTTAAGTAGTTCATTGTCGAAATATGAGCCAGAAAAGCACTAGGTAATTCTTTCAAAAGAGAAAGGAGTTAAATTCACTCTATCCATTAATATCTTACACTCTTTTTCTGAAACTCTTTGGAAAAATTCTAGTGCTATATTAAAAAATAACTTCTAAAATTTCACATTAATCAACTTAGTTTTGTTGGAGATTAAGGGCACAAAAGTAGTTACAGGTGAAGTGGTTATTTACAGTAATTGAATCTGGGGACTTAAGTGTATTCCTCCAAACACTCACAGTAGTATTTAGTCAGCAGTCCAAAATGATATGCTCCTGATTTGCATGAGAAACCTCTGGAAAAAATACCCCAGGGACCTGCATTACACAATAAGTTTTTTTAAAAGGCAAAGTTTGGATCATGAATTTAACTCGTCCATATTAAGGAAATAGATGCAAAACAGACATTTTCAGCATTGAAATTTATGTTGAATATATTCAATGAGTGCAGACTTTCTGTCTTATTCCTGCACACAGGACACAAATAATTATTTACCATTGCTTTAGGTATCAAAGAGAAACACTGAACAGACAAACCAGTCCCTCAGGAGTTTTCAGCATTCACAAGCTTCTTGTTTATATACAGATAAAAGGCACCTGCAGCTGTATTTCATTAGAATAAAAAATAACCTTCAGTGACCAATAAGGCTAATCAAAGAAAAGTTTTTCCCGAAGGGCACAGCACTACCCACGTTTCCCTTCAGAGGCAGTCAGGATGGATTTAGGTAATAAGAATATGTTCAGCCTTCCTTAGACTTTTCTCTGTTAATTACAGTGCATTGTGTACACTGCATCTGTACTTGTGTACAATAGGATGCAAATGAAAAGAAATTACAAGACTATTCTTAAAAGGTAAACAAGACTGTTTGATAGGGCAGCCCCTCCCTAAATTGAGTGTAGCACTAAGAGCACCTGATAACAAAAAGTCTCAGAAAATAATGGTGATGGGAGCTAAACAGGCAACCTGTTAGATTAAAGTAAGACAGGATACTTTCTGAAGGCAGAATACATGTTTTGGTGACCATTCTGCATTAAACGTAGGAAACTGTTCTCAAATCTGCCTTGCTTGGATCTAATCATGTAGACACACTTTGCCATGGAGTGCATGCCACAATAAATAGGGACAATCAATAATACGTTATGCTTAGAGTAGTCCATGGAGCTCAACAACAAATTTTCTATCCACTTGTGTGACTAGAACACAAGGTATTGTAATTTTCTCAGATTTGGATCTGTGAGTGGTACAATGCACTACCAAGACTTGGGCCTGTCCAATTTTTGTGGACAATAAAATACTACGTTTTGACCATAAGCTTGGGTCATAAAACCTCTGTTTCTCAAAAATATCTCAAGAAAACATTTCTGTAGTGCTTGCATTCTATATTTACTGTGATGGATGTTAAAACATGCTTGATATCAGGGTAGTCCTGGTAAGATAGATTGTTTGGGAGACACAATCAGAGGTACATGATTAATACACCTATGCAAAGTACTTGTGTAACTCCTGTTCTCAAAATACTGAACAGTATGTGCTCTTGTTTAGCCTCATAAGATCACCGAAAAGTAGAGACATACTCTTCATCTCTATTTTCATAAAACCCAGATGCAGTTAAGGTGAATGCAGGTGATCCATGAAGTCTCTAACAAAGCACAGACTGAAACACAAGTCTCCATAAACTTACCTTTTTGCTGGACTCTCTTTTTTTCTCATTTCTGAAACTGTGAAGTTAATCTGTCTAATTAATATCTTTCTATGCTACATATTTCTCCAGCTGCTATAAGAGCAGACAGAAAGAGAAGAAACTTAGGAGATTCTGGAAATCTGAAAATGAAAGGAAATAAGAAACTTAAAGAGTTCCAGGAACAATAGAGGAGGCAGAAGTAACTCGGTATATAGAGTGTGGTTTCTTCTGTTTCTTTAGCCCATTTCATACTGTGCATTTTGGTCAAAAGGGGTAAACACAAGAGCATTCCAAACTGCTGTTAAACAGCATAGGTATATTTTATAAAACAGGAAAAATTGTAGCAGCAAAGAGTCTCTTCTCCACTGAAATGAATTGAAAATGTGCAGTTTGTCAGACTATTTGCTCTTCTAGTCTAAATTGCTCAATATCTTTTTCTCTCTCTTTCTTTTGTCTCATTTCACACAGAAAAAAATCAAAGAAAGAAGTTGGCTTATCTTTCCTTCTTGCTCCATTTTCTGTTCTGTTAAGAATCACTGCCCTTCTACTCCCAAATCCCCCCTGATGGATAGTACAAGAAGAGGTCCAGAAGCAGACTAAACAGTTTTAGTTGCTTTGATGACTGATGGCACAGAAGCCAGAAAGCTCCAAAACAACTTGCTGCTAACAAAAATACAGAAAGGCTTTACTGGCTTCATTAATACAGATTGCCCTTTTTTTTGAGCACACCCAAAGACAGTGAAGAGAAATCCAGCCTCTCAGGGCAGGGTGTTAGAAAGAAGACAGTCCCGAGAATTATCTGACTCTGTTCCCTCTCATACATAGTTCAGACACACGGTCAGTCTTTAAAAATGTAGAGCTTTCACAGCCAAGATTGTGGATCTTACGGCTATGACAGTAGTCCTAAAGACATCTGCCTCCAAGAGCGATCCTCTGCCCCAGACCCCACGGCCTGTGACATGACTTGAGGTCCCCTCCAGCTGGAACTGTCCACGGTGCCCTTTCATATCATTTACCCACATCTTTTCTGAGCCTCATGTAGCACCTATCAGCTCTTATATATTATTATTAGCATTTTATAGGTTTTTGAGTTCAAAGTTCCTGCAATAATCCTATTAATCATTATACCTATCCAGCCTTAAATTAGTTTGTAAGTTATTGCAGGGAATTGATGTATATTAAATACAAAATAAAGCTGTGGCTGTCTAGTGTCAGACTTGAATGGCTTCAATCGTTTTATGGTAATTTAATTTGCTGTGGACTGGGTCTCTTTCAGCTGCTGCCACTGCACACCTCCAGCCCGAAGAGATAAATGTTTCCCTGGGATGTCCTCTTAAAGAGGTCTTGTCCGTCCAGCTCTTCCAAAAATCTCTTCTGTGCCGCTGCTTAAGAAATTCTGTTGGATCATGACATTGCAGTCAGAACCCAATATCTCATTTAGCCCAAGTGTATGGCTCTGGTGGGTAAGGGCTGTCTTGCTGTGTAAAAGAAGGTGGCAAAAGTTGGGTGGCACCCAGCCTCCTTGGACTGAGCAGTGAGAAAACTGGAACATTACATGCTAGCGTTTCTAGGACTATTACCATCTTCATCCTCCCCCATGCAGCCAGCACAGATACAAAAAGTTCATCAGTGTGGCTTCTTGATGCCCTGTATGCAATAAATTCATCCCTCACCACTTCTTTTAACTAGAGAAGAACTACTAAACTAGAAAGTCTGTCACTTCATTACTATTTACTGTACAATGCCACTAACTGATGAGGACAGACATAGTTTTACAAAACAAAGCTCAATACATCTAATTATTTATTTTGTTGAATTTTGTTTGTTCTCTGAGAACTGGGCACAGTTCTGCACTGAGCTCTGGCAGTGCACTTTACTCTTTAGCTAAAGACCTTTCAGGTCTTTAATACTGTCCTGCTGTGCTTTTGCTCCTGGTGTCATGAACTGCATCATCTATTTAATGAGACAATAAAATAGAAGCAAAAAACCACATAGGGCCTATGACAGAGCTGTACATGTGAGCAGAGGCTACTCTTCCTTTCTCAACAAATTATCAAAGTCAAATACATAGTCTGGAATCTACATACCACTGAAAGCAACAGAAACCAAAAAGGCAATTTGACTGTCTGCCCCTTTGGAATTTAATTTCTTTGGTAAAACATGTATTTTCACTTGAGTGATCATTTGAGTTTAAAACAATTTCATTTTCTTTATTTACATTATTAAAGGCTTCTGACAGTAACAGTGCATTTGAAGTTTTAGACCTGTGACATTCTTATTCTGTGTCTAATTAAGCCTCAATTATAAGGCATGACCCCCTGGCCATGTTTAAATCCCTCTCCCAAATGCATAACTTTGGATTTACAGTCACCTTTAGTAATAGGCAATTAGTTTAAGATCAATATTTTAGTCAAAGGAAAACCACTGAAAATAATTGAATTCAATAATTCCCATGCAACCAGTGTAGTTATTTTGGGCTGAATTGGCCACTTTGGAATATCCGATCTGTATTGCACTAGTCAGATATGTCCTTTGACATTCATTTGTTCCAAATACTTCTTTGTGCCTGGTCTGGGGTTTTCTGATAGACACATTCTTCTTCCCCACTTATCACAAGGGACAAAAATTGTACTGTGATTCCCAAGGCATTTAACAGTACAAATATAGTCTACAATTAGCTAGGGACTATCAGGGTGCAGGCACTGCTACAAAGCCTTTCCTGTACCATAAAACCTGTAACACGTACCAAAGCAGCTGATACTGACAGACCCTTTTCACAGTCCTAACTCTACTTGGAAGAATATCTCAGGGGAATGCATTGCAACCTAAATAGGCCAATGTATAGGTAGATGATGTGCTCTGGAGAGAATGAGGTTACTGTATGTGGGTACTTAGCTGAACCCCCAGAGGAAGCTAGGCCTATAACTTAGCCTTCTCCAATGCTATTCATTCCCTTCTTCTCTTTTTGCCCTCTGAAGTCATTACACATCAGACTGTCAAGAGTGAAAGACTGGATAGATTTTTTTTTTTTCTAGAATCCATATTTATTAGCCTATCACGAGACGCAGGCTTTTTCCATGCAGGTGACATTAACTCATCACTATAGACACTTGCACCCTTAGGACTTAGGGCTCATGACCTCTTTGCACTTTGCATATCATACAAATAGTGCACAGGAGATTTAGAGTCCAAGTAAACACAATGGCCAGAAGGAAGGAAAGAAAAAGAATCATTATCAGAGTCTTGTTTGAGCTAGGAAGAGAGTTCAGGATGCCCAACTCCTAAGCTATTAAACACTGCTGTCACTCTCTTTTTAGCCCAGTATTAAAAAAAAAATTAATAATGTTTCAGATTTTTTTTTTTTCTGAGCTACTAATTTTCACTGGTACCCTCCAACTCCTTGAAAAGAAACCTCATAACAACATGCCTGAAGGTGAAATGCATTTTTACAAAATTGTCTTTCTGAAGAAGTGACATAAGGAATGAACCACCAAAATCAGATCCTGTGAGCAGTGGGAGGACCAGGCAAACGGAATGTCTGCAGAGTAATGATGTGGGCAGGCTCACTCCATTACTCTCAGTGCAATTGATTCTGATGTATCCATTATATCACCCTCACTAAATAACAGTGAGGTGGTTTTCTTTTCATCCTCTCCAATAATGACTTCATTTCAACATGGATGTGCTTCCTGAACCAAATATGTGGTGTTCAGCTTGTCAGCAACTGCCACATGATCTTGCACACCAAATTACAGTATAATTTCAAAAATGTCTTTTCTGATCTTTCTTGTTTTACATGCAAAACTCAAAATAATTTGTAAGAAACATTATGTTCATTTGTGGAACTTACCAGAAAAGGACAGAAAATTTTAGTAGGGATTATAAATTAACACCACTGTGGCTATGAGAAACCTTTGTATTCTATTAGAATTTTAAATGTGCGGTTTAGCTTCCACTGAAGTCAAATGCAAAACTAAAAATCAAACTGGCCTGGAGTGAAGTTTCATGTTGTCTTGGCCATTGGCTGAAAATTAGGATAGCTATTACAGAAGTTATGCAGCTGGAAGTATTTAAAGAAAACAGCAGGAAACACAAAAGATTATCCAGAAGAGGCAATTCCAGATTAACCCTTCTGGTGCATTAAAACTCTCTATACTGCCCTTGTTCTGACTTGAAAGAAGGTCAGACTTTAAAATAATTTAAAAAAAATAAAAATGCATGTTTCATTAGCAGAATTAGTTTTGTGCAACTGCCGTGGCATAGAGAACTATATAACAAAGGTGAATAGTAACAATAGCCACATGAAAATCTCTGAATTCTTTCTTTTACCCTGTCTCTATTTTGAAAATTACATGCTGCCTTAAGCTGTGTTCCTCACATAAATAGTGTCTGAGAGCATGGTACAACCTACTGCAGACAAAGTATTGAAAAAGTAATAACACGGAAATTACTTCAACACAGGGTATATGCACCATGGAAGTCCCACTTGAGCACTGAAAATAGGGTTTTAATTGTAACATAACTGTTTCTGCTCTGCAGAGAGAGAAATTTCACCCAAAGAGAGCTGCAGGTCTGCACAATTAACATCAGAATGAGCGTAGCAAAAGGAAACATTTATATTAGGCTATCCTTCACTTTTTCCATGTTTTTCAGTCCACTTGTGAGTCACTGCTTGAGAAACACTGACAACTGGTTCCTAGAGCAACTTTCTGTTGTGTAAAGAACTCTAACTTTTGCAAGATCTGGCAAATGGGTTTAATTTGAGTGAACTTGCCATTGGACTTCACAGAGTCTTCCGCTTTATCGCATATAACATTTTTTCCTAATATTTTCAGTTGTAATGTAGAATAATTGCGCAATCCCCCTTTAGCATTGCTTTCCTGAGTGAAAATAAGTGTAAGACTTTCATACGGTCTCCCTTCCATATTGTATGGTCTTTGTGTTTCTACTAAACCAAAAGGGAAGCTTCATGAGTGAACCCTGTCCTGCTACAGAGATTTGTTCCAGTCATTTCAAGGTTAGTGAGACTGAATGGATGCCGAGATTTCTGCCCCACCCTTGACTGTATCACAAGGAAAAGAGTTTAAATGACATTTTGCAATTTTTTTTTCAGTATCTGGACTACAAGGCCCAAGGTCTTTTTTTTCAAATTGTCTATTAACATTACACAAGGCAGCAATATATATTTATTTTTATAGTCTGAAGTTCCCTGCTGGAACAATTTCCTCTGACATAATTTCAACACTTTCTCATTGAATTTTTACTGCTGTGGTGAACATTGCCAAAGGCTTTACCCAATGTAACCTCATAAGCATCTTCCCACTCATACTTTCACAGCAGTGAGATTAAGAGTATGTTTTTCAAAGCACTTAAATAACTTAGAACTTTACATACTTTTTCTAAAAAAGAGAGGGGCATATAATAAATTACATGAAAGCCAGCAGTATGTCTAACTTGCTTTCACAATAGTGAGGCAGCTTTCCACCAGCCAGCTCAAGAATTAATAGCTATCTACCTACAGCAATATGGAGTGCAAGTTTTGCAAAGAAGCCTGGAAATGTTTTGGGCCATGGTCAAATTGTTATTAGTATGTGAGTCTAGAGCTGTCTTGCTGCTAAAAGTTATAGGCAGTCTGCTATAAGCATCGCACCTTGGAATTGGGGTCCCTTCTTCTGCTGACAATAACCTGCACTGTGCTGTCCACATTCCTACTTTATGTTGTTGGAAAACCAATGTGAAAATCAGTTTTAATCTTACACAGCACATGGATAATTTTTGTTTTTCATTCTACAGCCTTTGTCTCCTTTCTCTACAAAGTCTTTCAGACTCTCTCAGCCTCTCTTCCTTGCAGTTTCCTTGCTCTCAGATTTCTACCTCCTTCTCCTCTTTTCTAACACGGATTTCTTTCAGATATTAGCAGTCTCACTTCTAACTCTCTCTCTCACACCACACTCCCCTTACCTCCTCAGATTTGCTCTCTTTTCTCATCTTAATGATGATGCCTTTCTCATCTCTCCCTAATACAGAGCTTGCCAACACATAAATACTAAATATTTTTGCCAAAACTAATTCCAGTAACGAGCAGGGCAGTGGAAACGGTAGTTCATTTATAGAATATGCAGGCCAGCAGGAAACTCTGTGATATTTTATTTTGTTTTCTTCTAAAGGAGAAGAAAAAACCCCAAAGCTATAATTGAAAAACAGCAAGTAGCCTAGACACACAACAGCATTACCATGCTGGAAGAGGCTTGAAGCTAAAATGTTTTGTCTTGCTGTCTGTCCCTGGTAGGCAAGGACATGTACACAGTCAGTCACATGGGACACAATGGATCTGGTGAAGTCATAGTAACTCAGATTATCAGACCCATCCATCTCCAGGTCTCCTCTGCATCTTTCCTATCCCCTACATACTACTCTTACAGGGGTGTGCCCAGCCACTTCTTTCAATCCTTAGAAGGATGGGAAAGACATGTCAAACATACACCTTAATCCAAAATCCCATGACTTCTCAACCAAAACCTGTCAAAAAATAGTAAAGTAGCATATGTTGAGTATGGTGGAGCATAGCGCTTGAAAGCCCTAGTTCATGCACACTGTGCCAGAGTCCCTAGAAAGAGGAGAGGATCATCTATGACCTTGGGTATTTTGGGAAGAGACCGAGGAAGGGAGAAAGCAGCACAGACCAGTGAAGTGCCCAAAGCCCAGCTGTATGCTCATGGCGGTCAGAGGTATATCCTAGCTCTCCAGCATCCTGGCTCAGGACTCGGTACAGACAGAGCTCATATGAAGACAACACTGATAATTAATAGGTCTGTATCAGCACGGAGGCCGACATAATTTCCTAGGTAGGAAATCACATCAGGCAGAGAGGATACATCCTCCTTCTCAAGCAGTCACTGCTTAGCACCTACTTTGATAATACACTAGAATATTCATGAACACCCCTGCTCATATACTTTGTCAGATAAGTAATTTGACATTCCTTGGACTTCTTGCATTACCTCACCTCCCTCCAGCGGGCTGATCTCCAGCAATGTTACACTGCAACTCTGGTGTTTTGTTAAGAGGCACTGATTATGCAGAATACCTTCCATTTCACCAACAGTTCACTTCACCAGTCTAGACTGCCTTCTTGTCACCAGCCTCTGTGCTTCCTCTCTATTGAAAACTATTTTCTCTGCCTGAGGCAATTTAAACTATCAACCTAGGGTTTTTAACTGCCAAAAAAACCCACCCCACCAACCAAACCACTTCTGTTCCTAACAGTCTTTAGCATCTGCCCTCTCTTCAGCTCAAATGCCTGCCTGCTTCAGGCACATTTCTGCTGTCACAGTACCTTTCTAGCCCCAGGATCTTTCATTTATACAATTCCAACCACGTACAGACAGGGACAATGCTCCTTGTAGGAACAGTTGCCCTCTTTGAGATAGGCACACAAAGCAGCAACAGCAGTCCGCCGTGAAGAAACTTGGAGTCAAATGAGGATGTAACAATAGAGATAAATGGAGACAGAGAATAAAATCCCCAGTCACAAGGTAGACTAACGCTCGGCAGGCAGTACCTCCAGCCAGAAGCAGAGTATCTGAGGATCTGTTTCTTTTTTTTTTTTTTTTTTACAGTTTGGCACTGCTTTACATAGCTCAACATGCCAACAAAGTATTTGATTTGAATTTTATCAGGCACTGCAGGCTGACACAATTAAATCTAATTAGCAAATCCCTCTGCTCCTGAGCATCCAATCCAGAAAGATTTTACCTTCTAGTCTTAAAGTAACTATAGGAACTCAAGTTATTTCAGCCATTACAGCCTTGATAACACCCTAGAAATATTTACAGAAATGGGATTTTCACTGTTTTAAGCAGATTTTCAAGCAGCTGCCCAACACTTCATGCGGATTTTGAGACCTACATTAGCCATGGACCACGATGTCAAACAAATAGCTCTGTCAAAAACTGCCAAACCCAAGTTCTGCCAAAAAAAAGGCAAGCAAATTCTATTCTCCCCAAGCACTCTAGGCTTCCCAGAGGACTGATTGCAACTGCTAAGGATGTGTAGGGCTTCACAGAGAAAACATCAAACCTTACACTTCCTGAGGAACTAATACAGCTGCCAGTGCACCCAGCAGAGCTGGGTCGTGCTGCGAGGGGCTCTGCCGATCCTGGCTTTGATGGTTTCTTCCCTACGGTGAGCTTAACTAGCGCTGCCTGAAAATGACAAAAGCACAAGTCACAATAGGCGTGGAGTCAATAGTTGGAAGAAAAGGAAGTTACAAGAGAGAGATTTATGTTAAATATTGTCTTGGTTTGAAAAGACAGGTGTCTGTGGAGGAAGGCAGGAGCCTCCCTTGAAATGGAGAGTGCAACCCCCTTCCCTCCAAACTATTATAATTTTGAAATTAACGGGCCTTCAGGCAAAGATATGGGGAATAGGAATAACAGTTCTTTACTAATATATATATATATATATATATATATAACACAAGGCAGGGAAAAACAAACAACCCACTGGTTTACACTGACAGAGTTAGGAATACAACCTGACACCCTGTTAGGGTGGCAGTAGCAGTCCGATAAGATGCTGGCTGCAGTCCTCCTGAAGTGATGGGTGTAGTTCTGTGGAAGCAGCAATCAGGTAAAAGAGTCTGGTCTTCCTCCGAAGGTCCAGTGGTCGGCAGGTAGCTCTTGTCCTCTGGAACTCCAGTGGGGGGAAAAGCTCCTCTGAGAATCCAGTGGAAGAAAGGCTGCTAGGGTGTTCAAAATCTCCGTTTTTATTTGGCATGGACTGCTTGGCTCCTTCCCCCCCCCCTCCCCGGGCGGAGCATCTCACAATGGGATGGGGAGTCGTGAGGCAGTTCCTTGATGGGCCATTAACAGGAGATAGCCCAGGAGCGAGTTACCGATGGGTCAGGCGATAAGGCCTGTTGTGCCCAGTAACAGGAGATAGTCCAGAGGGGGGAGGCAGGGAGCACCGCCCCACCTGGTCTCAACAGCTCCTGAAGATGGTAATAGAATATATTTTTTTCTTTTGGCACATTTTACACTGTAACCCAGGACAAATATGTATACAAACATATCTGTATTATATTATAGACATTTATATGTATTTATCTGAAACCAACCAACCATTCAAATTCATCTCTCCTTTGTAGACAACAGCAGCAAACACAAGATAGCTAATCAGGTATCCACCATTTGTTCTTATTGTGTCTTCTTTACAAAAAATAATCTTGTTATAGCTACGTAGTTTTCACCAGCCATGGCTGGATCGGAGGTAAGTAACTCAGCTTTGCTACTGAGGTCTGATAAAAGGAGAAGACGTAACTATAGCAGATCAATGGCATAATATATTCAATACTATTACAAGTACAAGCACATCTACTTAATAATCAGCTGACTTAACAGGGTTTGTTTTAATTAAAATGAATTTTATGGCTCTGGAATATAAGAACAAAAAGCACCATACAAATCAGATCAAGACCACATCTTTGTAAGTGGTACTGGGCAAAGGAAACTGTTGCAAATTCAGTAAAAATCAGAATTAAAAGTGAATCAAAGTAAAGAAACTTCTGACTTGGCTGTATTAAAGAACAGAATTAAACATGTTTAAAGTCACAAACAAAGCCCTTAAAATTGTATTTATACTGACTATGAACTCAGGCTTATACAGAACACAAAAGAAGCCAGTCCCTGCACTAAACATATTTTAGCAGATGAAGTCTTTACCTCTGTAACTGGTTGCACATGCCATAAGTTTATTTTTGGAAGTGAATCCTAACCAGGATACTGAGTTAACACTCAAAAGAAATTAATATTTTTTTCCTAATATTTTTACATAATTGAAAGATCAGTGTAATCCTTTTAGTAAATCTTATAGCTTTTGTCTTAAGACTGCAACATGGGGTTATAGTGCCTGTAAATAGCATGCATATTTTTGTTTTATATGCAGGAAAGTTTTAAATTTGAAGTATTATGATACATTACTGTCAAGCAATAAGTTATTGTTCTCTTCCTCTATGATCCTAAAGTTGTAAAGCAAGAAAAATTAAAAACCCACAAACCTGACCTGACATTGACTCTTGCTTTTCTCCAGAGAAGCAATTTTCATCATTTTTTTTTCATTAGTCGACATTTGAAAAGATCATAGGAGAGGACAGAATTTATATAGTGACTATAAAATTACTATAATTCTGAGAATTGTTTTGTTGTTCTTAACTTACCTTTCACAACATACTCAGAACTAGCCTGTGGACACTCAAAGCTGTGTGAGTTGCAGACTGAAAACCACTGTTGAATATAGAGCACTAGGAATTAAAATAGTTTCATGTCATCACTGTAGCCAGATTAAGAAGAAAAAATCTACATAAATACATCTTCAAATCCACAAGTATCAAGGGAAATAATGTCTTTTTTTCAGTTAATAAAAATGTTCATTCCTACTTGCAAATGACATTCCATGAACTCCAGCTGCCCCTTTGCCTCAGGAACTAAATCCAGTTCAGCAATAGCCATATCAGAAAAGACTTACTAATTCCTCAGTAACATTTCTTTCAAAAAAAAAAAAAAAGATACTGAGACCTCCCCTAACTTCTGTTATGTCAAGGGATCAAGCCTGACATCTGCACTTGCCTTGAACCAGTGCCCCCATTATTCAAGGCCAGGACTGTGATCCCTGAGGTTTTCCAGCCAGAATAACCTTCCCATGGAACACAAATTCCCACATCTGGGTGCACATCTGTGTCCTAATCATTCACTGGACTGGGATCTGGTCACATGTGGATACCCACGTACCAGCTCTTTGGCAGAGCAGGATTAGGGGACATGTTGCAGGGAATTCCCACCTTGTGATCCACTCATAACCTTCACTGTCAGGTTCTTTTAAGAGTCCTGGTTGCTCTAATATGGATTGTTTGAAATGTTGCAAGGTCTTAGGCATAGGGAAACCACTGACTATCTCATAATGCATTTTACCTGCAAATTTTTTTATTCCTTTTTTTTTTTTTTTTTGGTTGTTGTTGTTTCTTCCTAGCACAGCAGTTTTATTAGAACTTTTCTCCTTCTTCATAAACTAGCAAAATAAGTCTTGTTACTATGACATCAGAAGAGAGAAAATATAGCCAGGGATTGAAATTCACTACCGTAAATTATAATATATTTCCTTCCCTTGAGGTCTCAATTAAAAGCAGTAAAAGGTATTAAGGGAGAAAAAAAAGACTGAAAAGATGCCAGAGAAAATCTTTAAACCTGAACTTTTCCTTTGGTCATGCTGTCCTATTCCCAGGTTTGTCACAGACTTCAAAGAAATTCTGCCAGCTAATAGTGATGAAGATTGTTCAAAAAATATTTATATTTATCTAATTACCTTCCTAGTCTTACCTCCTCCGATACAGTTAGAATAGTATGTTCCTTTGTTCATAAATAATTTCTTCTTGTTTTATAAAATATACTTAAAACATATCTGGGAAAAAAATACGATGGAGCAAATGATTGATAAAATATTTACAAATCCAAATAAAGCCCATTATACACAGTGGCTTCAACTTCACAGGCTGGCTTTATTCACTGTCCATCCACATTGAAATTAGGAGGGAAAGTTGTCAGAAATCATAAAGATTTCTTGCCTGGAACTTACTGGGAAGTACTGGAACCCTGGCTGCATTCTAGAGCAAGTTCTACAAAGACGAATTCTCATGAGACCAGAAGTCGGCAAGTTCTCGTGAGATTTTTCTTCACATATTTTTAATTCCTCACAGACTCTACCCTCAATTTTTCTCTTGCCTTGCTGGTTTTTTTCTTCTTCTTTTTTTTTTTTTTTTTTCTTCCTGGTTGGTGACAACAACTTTGCCTTCCTACTCATTCCTTCAGGCCTATAGCATGGACATCATCTTCAAATCAGTTTCTTTTCCTAGCTTCTCACATCCAGAAGGATATCTTTCTTCCAAACAGCTCCAAGGTACTGGGTCTTTTTGGCTCTCCTTCCATATTTAATCTCTTATCTCATAGCAATCTTACTGTGCCCATACTTGTTCAAAATTTTGACTGAAACATCAGTTTCCTGCTTTTACAGGTCATGACACTGGCTCTCTGCCATTCTAGTTGAGTACTCTGACCATAGGGGATATTTTTAATTGGAAGAATCTCTCTAACTAGACCAATTCTGTAGGATCTCGGACATCTAAAGTCTAAATGAATGCCCTGCATATATTTTGACTGAATGGCAAGAGATAATTTTGGATGTATACAAACTGTGATTGGATTACAGCATTCTCCCTTTTTATTACTCCACATGCTTCTCTTCTATTCCACCAAAACTGATGCCTGTCCTGTCCCACTCACCATGAAATCTCAACCTCTGTTCCCACTCCTCCACAGACCCATCCTTTCTGCTTACCAAATTTCCACAGTAGCAGCTTCATGCTACTCCCAGGCTTCTCCTTAACTGCAGGAGGAACTATCTGTATGTACTTCTGAAAACTTCACCTTTCAGTGTTTAAAAATGCCCCCCCCCCCCCCCCCCGCACTTTACAGAAATATTGATGACTGCTATATCTAGCAATTAGTAGCCTGAGCCACTGCCTTTCACAAGAAGTAAATAAATACTGATTCTTTTGTTCCTTTTAATATCTATATATTACAACTTTGTCTAGCTGATCTTTAGACTGTAAGTTCACTGTGACCAAAGCAGTGACTTTATTTTATTTGAAGTTTATGAAGAATTTACTACAGAAGATTTCTGTTTCTGTGGCTTGGGGCTAAAATTGCTGAAGTCTATTAGCTTTTAATATCTGTTTATTCATGCAAGGCTTTAAAGATCATATCTGGAGACAGAATATCACCTAAAGAGAAGTATTTTTGGAATCGCTGGTGATGACTAGAAGTAAAGAATGAGAGTAAAAACTATCTTTAAATGGTGTGAAACCTGTTCTACAATATGTGGTCTGGGAGAAAAGGCATATGGCAAGTATTCAGACAGAAGCTGGGTCCAGACCTAACTCAACCTGAGGTGGTAATGGCTTTTGTTCTCCTTGCAGATTCTGAGTTCTGATCATGTGAATGATCTCTCTTCATGTCTAAAAGTGAAGGTATGAATGGGGGGATCATTTTGGACTCAATCCTACATTATTTCTCATCCGTTCAAGGGGAACTTTGCCTGCCTGATCTCTGCAGGAAAACTTTTTTTTTTCGTTTGGTTTTACTTTTAATTTAGATTTATCAAGGTCTCCTTCCCATCCAGAGAGGATTTTTTTTTCTCAGTACTTACTACTCATTGTTCATAGATATCAGTAATAATCATGGTTTGCTTTTGGTAACAAGTTGACTATTCACAACATATAGTATTAGTATGTTTCCATGAAAATGCTAGAAATCTCTGTATGTCATCTAAAACTCTAATTCCTAATAGGCTAAGGTATACAAAGATATCAATCACATACCTAAATGGAATCTCTGTCCCTCAAATCCACTGTGAAGAGATCTTAAACCTAAAGAAAACCAGCAGTCTCTGCAGACCACTGTATCTTTTGTAGTTTACTATGCTAATTCTACTCCAAAAATCCTTTCAGTCTTGTTCAGCGGTAAGACAATCTTTTTAAAAGAACAGTAACAACAATATTTCCCAATTTCTAAATTTTCAGGTTCCATTAATTCCTTGCCTTGCCCCACATTGCATAACCTTTAACAACCTGAAGCTATTCACAGGAACAAAGATCTTCAAGAGAATATATAAACTCAGTAAACTTTTATAAAAATAAGTTTTTTCAAACCACAATTGAAGAATTTTCAAACTGAAAGAGCATCATTAGAAGTAAAGAGAATTCATTAGTTGTGCCTGTAGTCAGTCATCTAACTGAACACGAATATGATCGATCCACCTTATGAGCAATTTGCAGATGTTATTTCTACTATCCCTGTCTAATAACAACATCAAGGAGCATTGCAGATCTTTTCCATGTGTTTCAGTTTTCCAAACATTGAAAAAATATGCTGCTTTTACTTGTGAGAACATCTGTTTCATCATACAGCCATTATGCCAAAGCTCCTTTTAATCTGGTTTTATTTTTTTTGTGCTATGTGGGTGGGTCTAAATATTTACTGACATCACTGTTAATGCTTCCCTCACTTACATTTTCAACTGAACGCAGTTAATAAAACCCACCAACAGCCAGTGTAATTTTTCAAACTTTTTTTATGACTTTCAGGTTTATCTAATCTTCCTTCCTAATTTACTTCCAGTTTCCAAGTTCCAGTGATCACTAACAGTTTGCTTTATTATATGGTTCCTTCTTGAGAAAGCTTTTAATGGCACTGTGTACCGAAATAATCTACTGGCTCTTCCCATTCATCCAGCTTTGCTTTGCAACGATTTGTGAGATGAGACATTAACAAAGATTGCTTCAGGGATACTACCTCCTTCATCCTTCTGCCGGTGAGCATCTGTGAGAACAAAGCCCACGTGAAAACAACTCACATACCACAAGCCGCCACATGTCCCTTGTAATCTGTCTCTGCTGCAGAGTGCAATGCAGCATTCTCTTTCTTCCATAAACTGTTCCAGAGAATGCATTTTTTTGTTCATCTTCTTGTATATATACACGAAACAATTTCTCCTGCACTTCATCTTCAGCACATGCTCTCTTCAACATCATTGGTTTCTGCCTTTCAGCGCAGACCTAATTCTGAAGAGTCAGCTCCTTTCTTACTTTCCACGCTGCCACACCATGTCTTTCCTCTCCTCCCACTCTTATGGTAACATGTAGAGAAAAGAAACTTGATTTCAAAAGCTTATAATTTTGCTGAATTTTAGTTAGCACTCTGTAGACCACTGAAGCTCCTTCTTGCAACATGGTTGCTCCAGTTAGCTACAGATAGGGAGGCAATAACTGATGCTCCTAGTGTGGCTGTTGAGACTTTACCGAACCGAAGTTCCACATGAGATATAGGTAAAACTAACAGGTCTGTCTCCTAACAGTTTTCAACGACACTGCTCTCATCAGCTTAGCTTATGATGTAAAAAGATCAGAGCAGGAACTCAGACTCATTTCCTATTATATCAGTTTAAATGTGTATTTCAGATTCATTGCTATGAACTCGACTTTTGTTACTCAATGCATGTATACAATACACCCATCAAAGTCAATATCCATAAAAAATAATTCCATAAGAATACATTAGAAAATCCATAGATTAGACTATCAGTTATGTTTTGCTGTACAGTGCTCCCCAAGGTCCTTCCCATGACACGCTCAAAGGGATGGATGATTTTCCATTATCCCTCACTCAGCTGACATGTTTCACTACAACTCTTCATAATTCAATATCTTCAGGGACTCTCAAACATTTGATCAGATGCACAATTTTTCACTAGCTTTTCTTGAATTCTTCTCTTGAATGGAACCAATATGAGCAGTGCTTCACATTTGTTATTAATGGAGTTCAGTGAAACGCTAAAGAGCAGTATAACTTCCACCATTTTATCAACTTAAGGAATCTATTTATCTGGCAGGAGATACAAAATGCCTGCAAAAACCCCATGAAGTATTGGAAAGGAATTAATTTCACAGTGATTCAGGTGAATATTTGGAGATAGGAGTAAACCAGGCAATGTATGACACAATATCGTACAGTTTAGGTTTCTTAACTTTCTTTTCCAGTAAAAGGTGTTCAGACCTGTAGCATGCAGTTAGAGAAGTTTTGTTTACATGTTCATGTTGCTGCTTTGCAATCACTGGTATTTCTTTTGTGTAGGTTTCTTCTAAACTCTGTAAACTTCTTGTCTGCCTTTTTAATACAATCTTCATTGTTTCAGAGTAAGGCACAGTCTGATTTTGTTTGCAGTTTAGATGAAGGAGAAATGGGGGAAAAGGCCCTGTATCACTCATCATTACACTTACTCTAAATTCCCCTCTGGATGCCTGAGACTTGGGAACTGCTATTCTTCCCAGTGGGGAAGCAGGAAACTTGGCAAGTCCCTGCATTCAGTTCTCCTCAGTTTCCGTCTTGAGTCAGTGCTCATTGCTCAGTTCCCCACCTTTTCTACAATTGCTCTAACACAAAAAATACGTACCAAATGATTCAAAATAAATTTTAAAAAGCTAACTTACAACATCTGGTATTATACAAAAAAAAAATAAAACAAACCCACCATGGAGGATTATTTTCAATATTTCTGTGCTTACTTTCTCCTTATGAAACAGCAGGAAACATAAAAGCCACAAAATGTTTAGGGAACATCTATAGGGTCAGGTCTGTTTTATCTTGTGCCAAGCTTCTATTCCCTCCCCATTTTTTAAATGAACAAAAAGGTGCCTGATTTTTAGCTTCCCAAGTTAACCAGTAAGTAAGTAAATAAATGACAAACTGTACTTTAGAGAAAAGTATAGAAAGGCCAGCAGTCCTACTGAGATGCTAAAGGATGCTCAAAGAGTGTAGTCTGGGGACGTGCAGCCTTACACAACTCTTGAAGCTGTTTGCTTGCAGACTGAGTGTATGAATGGGCAGGACTCAGCGTAACAAGTGGTTATAAACAAGTAGAGTGCATATCTAGAAACACACCAAAGGCAAGTATTTGAGATGCGGCTAGTTTGGTTCCTGATGCATATTTACCACTACTCCCTGTGCCCACATTTTTTTTCTTTTTAATTAAGGCACCACGATGTGCCTAGACTAACACACTAGTGTGGCTTTAATGAGTTTTAGCCATGCTAGGGATTTTAATGCATATATAACACATGAAAGTCCTTCCTGTTATACAAAACTTATTTAAGCCACACTAGGAACTACCTGGAACATATAAAGTAAGTAAATTCCTTTCTCCTCCTCCTGTTGTTTTATTTCTGTGACTTTCTAGGGTAGATCAGCTGTTAAGATTTAAGTTTTGGGGAGAATCTCAAGGAAAGAATTACTGTGATGTATGCACTATTGAGGAAGTAATTCAGAGAAGAGGGAGATGTTTATACACTCCTTGGCCAGCTCCTGGGTCATTCAGAGTCACTCAGAGCATATGTCAGAGTTCTGCTTCAGTATCTGGGTTTTATCTGCCTTGAAGTGCTGAATAAAACACAGGCTTATCCTAACTAATACAAACCAGAGCCTCTTAAACATACATTTCTGTAACAGAGTTACGACACTCAGTCTAATTTCCCCCAGTGTACAGCATAGCAACATTGAGACATGATAAGCAACAGTACTCAGGACCACATTTAGACCCTCATAGCATCCCTCCCTTAAATAAGTACTTCTCACAGTCTTTGTTCGGTAACCAGGATTTGTTTCAAACCCCACAAAAACAGTCTTTCTTGCTCACATACTGAAGACTTTCAACCAAAGCTGTAGCTTAAAGTGCTTTTTCCCTTTTTGAGCTGAGTAATTCCATGTGACTGATTTAAGCAGAATTTTCCTGTCCTTCTTCTTTAATGAAAGTACATAAGCTCTATACCTCATCGGTCGTACAGATTTCTCTTGTCTTTTATTCATTTTTATCCCTGCTGTGGAAATGGCACCTGCTCTTCTTCCTGCAGCTGTCTCTTTTTCCAAACTTGCTCACCAGGATAGAGTACATCAGGGTGCAGTATACATGCTGTAGGGATGGTTTGAATTACATGTCAAAAGTCTCACAGGAGAATAATTTGTCAGAAAAACCCTTGTCAGGATGGTCTCAAAATTAAGCCTGCACTTTCTTTTGCTCATTGTCAAGAGGACCACAAATCTCTACAACTCCAAGTCTGTTAGTACAAAGACAGTTCCAAAGCTGTTGACCAATGGCAGTACCTCATTCATCTCTGGAGTTGTACCACTTACTAAACAGGGAAAAAAGTATCTGCAAAATCTTCTCTATGTAATTATGGACGTGTATCTAAACCTATCCCAGTTGTGCCTGTCCCATTACAAGCTAGACAAATCCTTGAATAAAAATGTTCATTTCAGATACACTATCAGGTTTACTGACACTGTTTATTGACATTGGACTTCATTGTGGTCACTGCTTAAATTTATACAGTGCTTTCTCATGGAAAGCCCAAAAAACAGATTAATAATGTACAAATGTGCCTTAACTTAATAGAGTTATCAATTTTCCATACCTTATTGTACAGAGCCCAACAGGACCCAAAAGCTGTCCCTGTAGGGCTGCACCACTGAGCCACCCTCCTTGTTTACACCCACCTTGAGCACCCTGAGCCTGAGGCACCACAGAGGGGACTGGCAGAGGTGTTGTGTCCATAGCAACGAGTGCTTGTGCATAACTGGGTGGGTCTGGCCATTTAACACTTGGCAGGCCCTTTGAGAGTTCTGAAGTCAGCTGTTCCTGGTCTAACCTATCCATTATTTGCTATATAACTCTCCAGCCACATAATCTGCTCTGCATATGCAATCAGACCTGCTAAGACTGCATTTCCTCCTGAAGCACTGATTGTGCTCAAGAGCAGCAGAGGAGGCATATTTTCCACTGTACCACAAAAAAAAACAACCAACCAACCAACCAAAAAAAAAAAAACAAAAAAAAGAAAAAACAACAAATTATGTTTCTCAAGTTTGTAAAGAGCTGTAGGGCAGAGGTCTTCCCTCATGTGAATAAAAATAGAGCACGTGGGCAGGAACCTCCCATCTGCTTTTGCTGCAGTGGGGAGGTGAGCAGGACACTAGCCCTCCCCCACACTCAGGCCTTCAGCTGCTTGGGCTTGGGGCCAGCATCCAAACTGCACAGCTGGAGGCCTTAAAGGAAGCTGCAATGAAGAAAGTTAGAGACAGCCCCAGCAATGGATGCCCCCTTCAACTTTCTTGGGGGCCACATGTAAGCGAAGGCTCTCACCCTCAGTCCCTGCCTGAGCTATGGTGCAGCAGCATCTCAGCTGGGCTGCACCTTGGCAGTCTAGACCTGGACCCTGACGCATGGACAAGCTTCCCAGCCTAGCCTCAGACCTGCCTTGTCACTGCAATGCAGGCTTTCAGCTGAGCCTGGTGGCCACTCCCAGGCTTGCAGATTGGGCCCCTGCTCTGCTGGCTGCATGACTGTGCTTGGCTCCCTGCTCCCTTCCCCGGGCAGAGATGTCTGCCGTGCTGCTCCTGGACAGCTGTCCTCAGCACAGAGATGCAAAAGAGTGCAGGAGAAAAGGGAATTGCAGGAGCTTTATATATTATAACATTTTTAAAACAAACAAAGTAATTAACAGCATCTAATACATTGAGTGCTTTGCTGCTGGCCAAAAATGAGTGAGACAACCTCTCTGTTAGTCTGCTAATAAATGTTGCATACAGTTATTTACGGGGCCAGTGAGAACACATTTCATACACATATACTTTTGGTGATAAAATCGCCCATCAATATCCATGCATAATTCTCATGAACGTCATTGTAACCCCATATGTTCTTGGGTCTTAAAGGCGCCTTGTGAATAAGCACTGGAAGCGCTTGGCTGGTCATAACCAATTATGACCGAGAAGGTCATAATTCGGCACACAGATGTAGGTCTATTAAAAAGCTATTAGATTGCCTCCATCAGCTATTCAGCTGTGCTGAAACTGGACTTGGGCAAAATTCATACGTGTGCAGTGATCCCTAAACAGCCAGCATTCAGCTGTCCTTTTCCAGCAGAGGCATCTCGACCTCCTCTAGAGGCTCTCCAGAGCCAGAGCTCTGTTTCTGGCTGCGGCTACTCTCCAAGCAGTTTGCAGTTGCTCAACCCTCACAAGCTTAATCAGGATCCAGAACCTGGTTGTTCTGCTTAGTACCCCAGTGGCTTGGTCCAGGCAACATTTTCAGGTAACAATGCATGCTGTCATAACTGAATATAATCCCAGTAAAGACAGCGATAGCAATAAACTGGTAAAACATACCTGGGTTGTGATTTCTTACCACTCAGCTCTTTTATAATAGCTTACCCTTCGAGCACTAGGCTGAAGAGGGAAGGCAGATCCGCAGGCTAATGAGGTGCAAACCTGTCACATAAACACTTAAGTCAACAGGCCAGAGGCCTTCCTTGCTCCCTTGATGCAAGATAAAGTGGGACAGAGAAAGATGTCATTGGCATTGTGGGCAGAGCAGCAAGCTTGGAGGGATGACCCGGGGTTTTACTCATGCTGCTAGCACTGCAATCGCAACTAGAAGTCCAAACACTGAACTTGTGCTGATCTGTATTGGAAGCGCCTCATTAAATGCTGCCATCCTTTCTGCTGCAGGTCCTTCTGGAAGGGTTTTTTTTTTGGTTCTCAATCATACTGACAGGGTCAAAGTGCCTTCCATTCTCCATAAATTTCAGTGTGTACTGGGTGACTTCCTCTGCTTTTCATATTTTAATTGCTTTGTCAAAAATAGTAATTCAGGGTCTTTTAGGAAACTCCCAGGGTGGTTTGACCAAAGTCCCAAATATGACCTCTTCTCCTCTCAGAGAATTGCAAGACCGACTTTTATCCTTACATCACTGAAACACTTGTATGCTTCACTTTTTTTTTCGTGTCTCTGGATGACTGCATGGACATTGCTTGTGTTCTATTTCACCTAAGGAGGAAAAGGAAAGGTCAGTGTCGTAATCTGTATATCTCAACCTTTTACAAGCATTGAAATTCAAACCAAAGTATATTTTTAAAAGAACGTATTTCTGCAAGGGTGAATGAGAGCCAGCTAGTGCACTGATCCTTTTCCTTCAGTTTCAGGGATTTGAATTAAAATTATTCATTCTGCCACTGCCATATCTAGACCTTGTCTAGATTAATGAAGCTGAATATAGAAAACTTTGAGAGAGATTATTAATTTTGTACTGAGTGCGGATCAAGCTCATGGTCCCACACCAGACCTTGCCTTCTGCACTAATGATAATGATTTACCTCTAGTCTTTCATTATTTAAAAATAGTTTGCCACTCAAATACATATCAATGAATTTGACAGCAAGACTTGACTCTGTAAGACAGCATGTACAACTAGCACTGCCTCAAGGAAATAAAGGGTAACTTTATGACAGGATAACACTTCTTAAGGGGTTTTGTTCTAGTCATTTGTACTACAGAGCAGCAATTTATCCTCTGTAGGATCATTGTTTCGATGCATGTTTTTAATTGTGCAAGTGTTCCTTGCTTGATATAAATAGCAGGCTATTAGGGAAGTTTATTAAAATCTGGTTGGGTCTACTGTTGTAGAGCCTAACAAAGTGCTTCTGGAGTTTCAGTCTACTCTCTTCTTCCAAGTCAGAGTAGCAGACCATAGGTATTGTCTAGTATTTCTTGAAAGTAACTTGCATCTATTCTTCACCTCCTGTGCCACCCAACAAATTATTTTTTCTGCTTTCTTCTCCTTACTTAGATCACTTGTAATGCAATAATATATTTGGATTACTAAGCCTGTTAAATATGCCTTAGCAGGGCTTGGGGAGGTGTGGGGGGGTGAACAATGTGTACAATGTGATCTTGCCGTTCCCAGATCAGACTGCAAAACTCCACTTCACATACTGTTTTACATTAACCAAGTTTGGAGGCTCATAGCATGCTCCCTCCCTTGAAAACAAATGCAAAATGTCTCATCAAGACTCCTTTGTGATTCCTTATTACATGTTCCAAAGCTAGAAGGTGCACAGCAAGGTTTATTATTCAAAGGGCTAAAGCCATAAAGACAGTTTTTGTACCTAGGCAGGTTAGTGACTGCTCAACAGTGTGACAGGAGAGCAATTCTTTCTCTAACAAACATCCTGCACCTATACCAAATTACAGTGTAGAAACTGCCTCAGTGAGTTCGTCTAATGCAGAATCACAGAGCAGACCATCCTCCCATACACTGCATAAATAAATAACCTCAGCACTTGCATTGTGGTTTAACAAAAATTTTCACAGGTCTCTTCTCTTGCGCATCCAGGGAAATAATAGGTAATGGCCTCAAGCTGCACCAGGGAAGATTTAGACTGGATATGAGGAAAAATTTCTTTACTGAAAGAGTGGTTAGACATTGGAACAGGCTGCCCAGGGAGGTGGTGGAGTCACCATCCCTGGAGGTGTTCAGAAGACGTGTAGATGTGGAGCTTAGGGACATGGTTTAGTGGTGGGCTTGGTAGTGTTAGGATGATGGTTGGACCTGGTGATCTTAAAGGCCTTTTCCAACCAAAATGATTCTATGATTCTGTGATTCTATGTACACCACAACCCCATGCCTAGAGCAGTGGGATGAGGGCTTTACCTCCTTGGTTTTAGAGGGCCTTTGCCCTTCCACCTCTCAGGCAGATGCGAAGCCACGTGCAGGATGGGTGCTGTTTCATGAGCCTGGAGTACTTCTTGTGAGATGCTGTTGGCTCAAAGGTGGCTCTGTGAGGCTGCCAGGGAATTTTCCAGTTCAGTGTAGCTGCACCATTGAAAGGTTTAGCCCCAAGTGTCTAATGCAATATTTATTTTCCTAAATGTTAATGTTTTCTATGAGAAGAAGTTAGCCCTATTTCATGAATGAGAAGCAGGCTGCCTTTCTGCCATTCCTTCTTCTTCATCCATTAGTGTTTCCAATTGTGTCATCCCCCAGTACCACCCCAGCAACTGCTAAAATCCCCATAGGCCTTCACCCAGACAAGAAATTTTCAAATTTATAATCCCTTTTGATCCTATGCTCCGGTCTGGGACAAGTAAACATCCATCCGTAAGTAAAAAAGGTCTGCTGATAGTAGCTAGTCTGCCAGGCCCTAGCTTCCCTGCTGTTTACCACAGGCTCCTGCCAGTCTCTGATGTCACCTTATCATCACCATTGTGTTATTCCCTGTGGCTCTCCCACCTGCGACTTAATTTCAAGTAGCCTGGACAGAATAATATCAAACAGAAAATAGAGGGACCCTTGATGCTCATTAGGAAAACATGAATATTTCATTTATTCTCCTCAGCATGCCCTGTTTTGAAAGTACAGTAGAAACTCATGTGAAAGCTCACACCAGTTCTGCTTCCAGTACTGTCCAACTGAGCCACTTAAAGCAAGATCTTAATGATTATCATTCCCTTTCTCTTTGCATACTGAAGAGTTCCATGCCCCCGATCACAATTTCCATTTTCATTTAGTTTGCCCTGTATGTTTTGGTTGGGTCCCCTCCTCCCCGCCCCCTCCTCTCTTTAATTGACCGACTTGTGTTTTTGACAGCTAGAGTTCATCTCCACTAGGGCAGACCCCCTCCTCAAACCCAACCCCCTTGACCCTTAAGGCATTTCTGTGAAAGCAGCTGCCATAAAAGTAATTTGTTGTTGATCTGAGTCCAAGAAATAAACACACTATGTTCCATATATGCATATTCTGAGCTATACTTTAAATGTCACATAATTTTAACTTTGTACATAACTGGAATGTTTCTCCCTGCAGCTTATACTTTTGCATTATGCATTTATGTAAAATGCATTTAGCCAGGAGAAATCCTTTGAAATTCTCATCTTTATTCCACAGGGGAAAATTATGGACTGGCTTCTACTTATACAAATACAGAAATAGTTGTCTGAGTTACTATATAATTTAATTCCTTAATTTGAATCCAAACTTAACGCTGCTTTCTTCCTTTGTCTGAAGTTTGATTGACTGGCATAAAATCATCCTGTAACTATTGTCTTTGATTAAGACTTTTAGAGAATGTATTTCTATTTTTTCTTTTCATGATTGTTTTCTGAATACACTATCTGTGATAATTTTAATCCTGGTTACTTTTCACAAGATGCTACAGAATGATTTTTTTGTTCAGTCTCATTCACTTCAACTTCATTCCTAATTTCTTAAACACTCAACAGTTGTATTTGTTGCAACAATTTCTTGTTTATGATGACACATTTTCCTCTGCAGGATATACTTTCCTGAATTTAACATTCCATCTTTGTAGATCATGCAGCATGTACTTTCACGTTACTAGTCCATTTGCATTCTTTATTAACCAGCACACCAAAGTGCTAAGTGTGGCTATAATCTACCTTCCAGATTTGTAGAATATTTGATAAATAATCTCATCATATATTTAAACTTTCAGTCTTTGCAAACATGGCAAAAAAAAAAAAAAGAAAGTTTCATTGTTGCATACACCAGTAAAATAGTTATTGCTTTATCTGATATAAAATGATTTTCTAATTTTTCTGTGCACACAGTTTTCAACACCTTTTAGTTAGCAAAGTACCCATGACGCTTTCTCCCTACTATTTCTGATGAAGATTTGGGGACTTTCACAAAACCAGCCCCAGGTGTTCAAGTCAAGCCTATAGGAAATAAGGACTATAGACAGGATCAATGAAAACATTACTTTCATCATATGGCTTGGCAAGGTAGAATTGGAGAAAACCAAGAAAGAATTGGATTAGACCAGTCCCACCATTTTATTTCCACCTATCCATTCTTATGCACTTCATCCACTGCTTATCCAGGTATCCCCTGCTACTCATGCATACTGCCTCACTCATACCAGCACAAGAGAGAGAATCATAGAACTGTTTAGGTTGGAATGATTTGCAGTATCACAGCAAATTTTCCACAAACGTATATGTATATATATATATATATATGAACATGTTTATATATACATTTACATATTTACATGTAAAAAGAAATTTTAGAACCTGTCAAAGCATTTTTTTCCAACATTCTTGTTCCAAAGGTAACATTTCAGTGTTACTCTGCCTTTCAGTTTCTGCTTTGGCTTACAAAACTACATTTAAAGTGGCTCCATGGCTCACTACGTTCATGTTCTGGCCCCCAGTTTGGGTCCCTTGCCAGGACGGGGACTCACAGGATGTACTTGTTTGTGCAGTTATTCTTGTGCTGCTTGCAGTATGATCACCAGGAGTTCATATCAGCACACCTCCAGAAAGATGGGGTTGGGGGGGAACATACCATTACCTGAAAGCCGTACTCTGAATTGCCATGGTGTATTTCTGTCAACAGTTATTACACTAAAAATTCAATAGCTTCTGATAAGAGGTGTATAACTCACCATTTCCACCAGCAGTTTAACAGCTTGTTGATCTAATTTTGCCCCAGGCAGTTATTGGATTTCATTATAGAACTAACTGGTCAACACCCCTAACCCCACTGACAAAAATACTCTTGGAGGAATGCTATCCAAACAGAGAAAGAAGCTACAAAGGCTTTCAGCAGTTCTTCTCACACCTCCCATGGTTTCAGGGATTTAGAAGCTTAAAGGACAATCAGACCATCTTGTCTGACCTTCCTGTCACAGGCATTAAGATACACTACCCAGCTAATATGATGTTTTTGAAGGCTATTGGTATCAAGCAACACTCATGTTTACTTTCATTTCAACCCTACTGATATGAGGAGTTAAGAATAGACCTTTCATGGCATACACAAAGAAAACAATGTGGGATGGTCTGGTCTTAGTTGTAGCACACATGTATCTGTTCTGCACAAGCTGTAATGAGCAAATGTTACAATGACAGCAGTCCTGCTATCACTGAGAGCAAATCCAACAGGTGAGGAAAAAAAATTCTACCTAACAAATTATCGTGGCAGCAATGCCCCACAACATTATCTCTTCAAAGCCCTGACCTTTTTTCCTCCTTCCACTCCATCAGCTGTAGACATGTCCTGTTCAGCTCCCCATCTTCCCTCAGGACTCAGCCTACCATGCCCAACGACAATCAATTTAAGCAGTGCGTAGGTGGCAGCAGCATTTGCTTTATTCTCCAGCTGCTTTGCAGACATTTTGGTGGACTTATGGAGAGTGGAAGCTTATAAGTATGGGAAAGATTGGGGAATGTGGTACAACTCAATAAACCAAACCATCCAGAATACGTCAGGCTCAGGAGAACAGGACAGAAAAGAATAACAAATAATATTCAACATTGCTGTAAAAATTAATGGTACTTTGCCCAAAGGTCAGTCCCCTGAACAAATGCTCTTTAGGGCTACAGTCGGTCCCTGATTTTTCCCTCCACAGTAAGTACCCACAACAATTCCTAACAAGAGCTATTATGGCTCCAAAGGGTGCAGTCCTCTGAGGATCTTGCTTTCAAATATTTGAACTATTTGATTTTCAGTTACAGCATTGTGCAGCTCATCAGTGTAATCTACTCAGGAGGTGGGGTAAGTGACCTGTTTATCCAAGTCTCCAGACTAAATCGATTGCAACCCCAAACTTCTCTTTCCACAGAAGAGCACAACAACAGCAGTTCTGAATGAGAGTTTTTGTATCAAACTGCACAGGCAATTAGAAGCAAGAAAACAAATTTAAATATACCAGTTTTAAAAACTCCTTCAGATGCTAAGGTCTGTGGTTGTGTAGTTTTGTGGACTTAGTGGAACAGAAGGTTTTCTAGAAACTCATAAGATACAGCACTTCATGTATAAAGTACACAAAACCTTCAACAAATTACAACCCTCTGTATCTTCCATCTGTATAAGCTATAGAACAATGCTCATTTCCATTTACTAAATGAATATAACTATGCGAATTCTTTTTGAAATGTTACATGGTTTGTTTTTATGTTATCAATGTGAGAAGTAGGTGTAATTTAATTGAAATTAAAACAGCAGTGACTTGCTATCTAGTAAAAAGAATTGTGCAGCCCATTCCTTGCATATTGCTTATTAGTTTCCTTGGTAACTTGTAATCATTTGCCTTCCCAAAACAGATGAGATGTCAACAAATATGTACTGTTGTAGTAGTTTGATACATCAAAAATAAAAGTGCTGTAATGACAGCATAATAAATCTTAACATGAAAACTTAATGGCCACATTAGTGACATACTAACTATAGTCCCAGATTCATGCTGCTCACCATTGTGTACTTTTGTTTCATAGTATGGTTGTGGTATGCAGTAGTATATACAGCATCTTCCGGCATCCACTCTGAAATTGACTCCAGACCGAGCATTTTAAAGCAGTCATTTTATATACTAATAAAAATATCACAATTAAATTATGGCAGCTCTTCCTAGAGTGATGCTACTAATTAGAGAAATCTTATTCTGATTCATTTTAGATGTATACTTATGTCACCAAAACCAAAATTTTTATATGCTGACATAGATGTATTCCCAAAGTCAGGTAACAAGTTCATGAATGTCTCTACACATTTCTGACGTTGTTTCTTTTCAGGGAAGTAATATTAAAAAGAAAACAAAACAAACAAACAAAAGACCACCTGAGTGTCCAAACCAGGAATAAAGAGGACAAAGAGAGTGTCATCTCAGTTTGGGAGGAGATACTGATCAGTGATTTCAGAGTTTGAAAACAGATTTTTCACTAGCTGTCTGCAGGACATTCAGCAGAGAATAAAAAGAAAACAAAGAGCTTTGAAGGAGCTGGAAGTGAAGGTGGATTTCCCTGGGTTATAAAGGCGTTGCATGAGCACGAGAGGGTGAAATGGAAAGAGATGTGAAGAACAACATGAGAGGTTTCTGTAAGTATAACAGAAAAAAAAAAAAAAGAAAAACAAACAGAAAATGCCGGTCCACTGCTGAAAGTGACAAGGGAAATGAGAACGTGACAAAAGACATGGAAAAGCTTGAAGTACTTTATAACTGCTTTGTACAGTCTGTCTTCACACCTTGCGGGTCTCCTAGCCCAATAGTTGAGTTTGGAGGTGGACTACAAGGTAGGTGAAAAATTGTCTGTATAGTCATGCCCTAAGTCGCTGTTTAAAAAAACATCTAACCAACAGCTTGTTAGGGATGGTGTTCATTAGGGGTCAATACTGAGACCAGTACAGTTTATCACCTTCATCAGTAACATGGATAATTGCACTTAAAGCAACCTCCTGAACCTTGAAGGGTGGAAGAGGGGGCAATGACTGATAAGCTGAAGGTCAAGGCTGTCACACAGAAGGATTTTGAGAGATGAGAGAAATGGGTTCACAGGTACCACACAAAGTGAAGCAAAAGCAAGTACAAAGTCATGCATATATGAAGATATAATACCTCCTGCACTAGTATAGGTTGGGGCAATTGGCTAGAAAAGAGCTTTGTGGATGTACTTGGGGTCCCAAAGGACATCAAATTAAACATAGGTCAGCAGTGCACCATTGCAACAGTGAGAGCCAGCTGCTGTTAAGAGAAGAGTTAGCAGATCAAGGGAAGTGACTTTTCTCCTTTATTTGGCACTTGTGTGACCATACCTAGAATACTGCATCCAGTGTGGGTCCCCACTATGAGAGAGATGTGGACACACCAGGAGTTCAGTGAAGGGCCATGTAGTTAGGGGTATAAAGCACACAGCATACAAGGGAGTGAGTTCACCTGGAGAAAAGGATAAGGGGAGATCTAACTGCTGTCCAACTATGAGACAAGGTAGATGTGCTGGTTTTGGCTGGGATAGAGTTAATTTTCTTCACAGTATCTAGTATAGGGCTATGTTTTGGATTTGTGCTGGAAGCAGTGCTGATAACACAGGGATGCTTCAGTTACTGCTGAGCAGGGCTTGCACAGAGCCAAGGCCTTTTCTGCTCCTCACACCACCCCACCAGCGAGGAGACTGGGGGTGCACAAGAAGTTGGGAGGGGACACAGCCAGGACAGCTGACCTCGGCTGACCAAAGGGACATCCCATACCACATGACATCATGCTCAGCATATAAAGCTGAGGAAAGAAGGAGGAAGAGGGGGACAGAGTGATGGTGTTTGTCTTCCCAAGTAACCGTTAGGTGTGATGGAGCCCTGCTGTCCTGGAGATGGCTGAGCATCTGCCTGCTGATGGGAAGTGGTGAATGAATTCCCTGTTTTGCTTTGCTTGCATATGCAGCTTTTGCTTTACCTATTAAACTGTCTTTATCTCAGCCTACGAGTTTTCCCACTTTTACCCTTCTGATTCTCTCCATCATCTCACCAGGGGGGAGTGAGTGAGCAGCTGCATGGTGCTTTACTGCTGGCTGGGGTTAAACCACAACAGCCCTTTTTGGTGCCCAACATGGGGCACAAAGTGTTTGAGATAACACAGGTTTGATTGGAATGTGCTAGATGAAATTTATAGCTGTTAGTCCTGTTTAGCTGTTAATCAGCAGGATCCTGCTTGCTGTGGGCTTCTTTACCCCACCAAATATTAGATTCTAGTGCTTGTTAGTGATTGCTTTTTGCTTTTGCTGCTTGCTGTACTCCTTATCATCTTACTCTGCTGTGCTTGGGAACATTTTAGTAACAGCAATGGTGATGCACTTGTGCCGCTGTACTGGATAGGCTGGAACTCCAGCATGAACTCGAGTCAGAGGGACTGGGACCTGTGAATGAGTCCACATGGGAGCAGGACACCCCAAAGAGTCTGTGGTTGTGGATAAACCCATTCCAGAGCAGGTACATCTCAAAGCATCTGTGGCCACGGTTATGTCTGTGCTGCAACCAGTATACCTCTGAAGGGATTTGTAGCCCAAGGATAAGTCCACAGTGGAGAAAGTACTCCTCTTCCTACAGGTGCATCGTATAAGGTCAACTATATACTTGCAGTATATCCTTGATTGAAAATTGGCAACTGGAGCATAGACAGGCTTTTGACATCTTTAGAGTTAATTGACAATTTAAGATTGCAGTGGTTATTTTTATGGGAAATTAGTATAATTATGTTCTGCCTGAAATACCTGTTTGGAGTTATGTTTCAGTTTCTGAATCCTTAAGGGAAAACAATAGTTTTGCTGCCTTTTGAGTCTGCTGTGAAAACAACTGCAGTAGAGCAGTTGAAAGCAGAAAAGCATGACTGGTCTACCAGCAGAATACCTGACCAAATATCAAAATAGCTTTCTCTTCAGTGGGATTTTGTTAAAAGTAAGGCTGTGCTGACCTGTTCTTAGCGATGGACTGACTATTTTGCAGAAAAAAGTGGAACTAGGCAAGCTTCTAGCAATGCAGCTAAACCAGGGAACACAGAATGAACAGTGAAAAATAAATAATGAGGAAAGGAAACTAAGGAAATATTTTAATTCCAGGGAGACCATTACCAATGTCTGATGTTGTTAGGACAGTTCAGTATTGGGAAAAAAACACATTCTTTTAAATAAATGGGGAAATAGCAATAACTTTCCCCAGCTACTATACATGTACTTCCTTGAGTTTGTTTAATCTGTATTAAATCATTTGCTGTCTTGCTTATCTTTGTTTTAAATCTGCATGTTGCTAAAAGTTAAGTGATTTGTGAGCCAAGCAGGATAAAATCAAGAGATCTCCAATCTTTCCTCTGCCACTTGCAGTGGCAGAGATGAATTACACATCCACAAGTGTCAACCCCTCTAGGCCCATTTTTTAACACCCTTGGGAAGAAGATCTGTGATCTCGCACACTGTGGTCACCCCCTCTGCTCTCTAATAGTACATGAAGAGCACAATGTGTACCACTGTCAAAGCCTCTGGAGATTTTAGCAGTTAGGCCATAGCAGTGGGATCTAAAAGGAGCTAAATATTTAACATGAGATTTGAGCAGAATTTTGGCAACCCTTAATTGAATATTTTGGTCCATAGAATTCCTTATTTTTAGCTCAGGAAATGCTTGGATTGTACAAGTGCCTGCATTTCCCTCCTGCAAAGCATCACTCCCCAAAACACAGGTATTGACAATGTTGACACCTAATCCTAATGCTAATGCATGCCTAATGCTTTTCCAGATTTCAAAATGCGAATTTAAAGGAATATAGGTTCAATATGATATAAAATACCTAAGTCAGAGAAGGAAGAAATTGTATCTATACACTCTGTTAACTAATACACATGGCACTTTCCTAACACTTCACATACATGCTAGGGGCTTCTTGCTCAGCAGCCTGGTCAGCTTCCGACCTGCCTGTCTACTGAATGACAAGAAGGGTGTTTTGCACAGGGAAATGACCTCCAATCCAAGCCACACATCTACAACACAGTGTTAAAACATCAAATTTTTAAAGCTTAGTGTCTATCTTGAGAATCAGCAAGTGTATCCCAAATGACATCTTCTTTTTGGGAGCAGAGAGACTGCATTTTTAGCCACTTTTCTCTAGGCAGGCTCTCAATTAAACATTGTCTGTCTTACAGAGAAATCTTTTCTCCTTACTCACTCTCATCTTTCCTCAGACCAAGGACAATCCTGGCAAATAAATTTATCCCAAGCCGAGAGGTTAGCAGCATGGATTCTTTTGCTCTATGATTTTGGAAGAGGGTAGTGTAAGCCACGGACACAAGACTAGGAAATCTGGCTTAGGAAGCTGGTGGGGAGTTGTAGGGGCAGTCAGACTGGGATAAATTCCTCAGTGGACACGACAATGTGTGAATATGAACACAAATATTTTCTTCCCATATAATATGTATGGGAAATAGTATTTTGGTAATACTACCAGTTATATTGGGCCGAGCATACTAGTCAGTGTATTATTTAAGCCAAGTAACTGGTGGTTACTCACCAGTTTCATGACAGTTCAATCACTAGATAGGATCTTAGACCAGATCTTATTCTCCTGTAACCAAACACAATATTTCCTCACAATCCACATTTAGCAGCAGATGCCTCTCCTGAATAATTGCTCAACAGCAGGAGTGGTCAGCATACAGAGCAATCTCCCAGCTGCCTACACTAGACAATCAAAACCCAGTACTTTTGCAAGAGGTCCATTTCTTCAGTCCCCGCTCTGTTTCTTCACCGCTGATTTCTCCACTAAACCCTATTGTCTGCATTAACCCATAACATACCATGAAGTGTAACAGAGATTAGAGCAAGATGAAAGTAAGAGCACAGAGACATAGCACATCAGCTCTTCGATAGCTACAGGAGTATGTTTATGCTACCAGAATAATTTCTTGCTCAGCAGTCCTAGGACCCACAAGTTTGTGCCTTGACCACATAAAAAAATATTTAGGTACTTAGTGTCCAGGTGGCTCTGGATGGGGAATCTTCCATCCACCACACCTCAGTTGAACAAAAACCTGAGACAATTGGTGCATTTTGATCCTGTAAGATAGTAGTAAGCAGCTTATAGTTTCTATCAGAATCACATGCAACTGTCAACAGTTAAACTGCTTAGGAAATAAGAGGGGGTTTGCACAACTGAAGTATTTCATCTGTAGTAGCTTAACATTAAAGAAAAGAACAAGTGGAAATAGCAGTTCTCATGGAAATTTTCAGAGCTGTGGTCTCTCTGATAAGACAGCAGATATTTACTGTGGAATATAACAATTTTTAACAGGGGTCATCTCCCTCATTATGGTTTGACAACAACACTTGTGTTCCAAACTACGTGCCAGATCTCAGCCACCAAAAATTGCTGTGGGCCTAGAAAAACAATGAGGCTATGCTGATTTAGGCCAGCTAAGAAGCTAGTCCTGAACTTTCAAATCAAACAGCCTCAGCCTTTACAAAAGGAACTCGCCTGTATAAAATCAAAACTTCATATTTCCATCCAACATACAGCTCTGTGCAGTGAAAGCAAACACCTGACTTCTGATAAAGGGCGAAACAATCGTGATTTCTCAACTTGGGAATTTTTTTAAGTGTCTAACAAATAAGGTGAACTACATTTCCTAGAGTGCACTGAATCATGTTGGAAGTAAGCAAGGCATACTACCTTTCTCAAAAAACTTTTATATGCCCAGTACTATTTATGCTTAAGAAGATTTATTCCTGCTGTCCTTAATGAGCTTCTGCATTTGCTGCAGAATTCAGCTTCTTTGATTTAGCATGATGATCCCACATTGTGTTCCATTGAAATGCCGGTCGGGGGGGGAAAGGCTCAGCTGCTTTTGCTTCATCCTTCTTTGTGCTCATGTGTAAAGCTCAGTGCCTCCATTCCCTTTCCTGCTCTTTGACTCTGCAATTTCTAGAGTCAAAATCATCTTTTCTACTCATTACAAAGTATGTGGTAACATTGCCAAGGCCCTGTGCACAGCCTCAAGCTCTGCAGCCTCCTCCTTCCCCTCCCAGGAATCCAGCTGCCTGGGCTGAAGGCCAGCTCTGACAGAGCACAGCCGTGTAACCAGGGATCAGGCCGCTGGAGAACAGCTAAGGTGAGAGGAGGGGCAGAGAGACACCTCATCTGAGGCCTCTGCCCCTTGCCTTGGGAGCTGCATTTACATTCATGCTCTTCCCTTGGAGGATGCCTGAGCTACGCTGAAGGTCTGCCTGTGCCTGGCATTCCACCTTGCTTGTCCTGACTCAGTCTTGCTAACCCTGGCCTGGTACCTGTCTCCTTCCTATAGACTGGCCTGGATAGTCCTGGACTCTCATCTGACCTGGCCACAGTCACCAGACCTGCTCTGCTCACCTTCCTGTGGGACCAACCCCTTGGTGAGACCCTTGCCTGCCACCTTGCTGCCACCTTTGGCTCGTAGCTCCCCTGGCCCTGTGGAGCAGGCCAGTCTTGCTGCTCTCTGAAAAACACAGTGGTTTCTTGGAGAGCTTCTAACATGCTACCTTTTGCTTTAAAAAAAAAAAAAAGCAACAAACCCAAAACCCATCAAAAACCCCCTAGTTCAAAACTTTAACATTAACGTGCTCAGTGTAATAAAACCTTTAGTTGAAAAAAATTCTTGCTTCTAAGATTGAAACCAAAATTACTAACAAGGATTTTTTTAAATTTTTTTTAAAGTCTTATCTTACATGTGGGAGACTCAGTTTTGTGAGCCTGCTCTACCACATGCTGGCCTTCACCTTGGCTGGCCCACATCCTGAACTAAAGTGCAACTTTCATGGATTGGATTAATTTTTGACATCTAATACTTGCTTAACTTTTCTATCAATTTCAGACACATACAGCAGAGATGTTTACCTCTCATCTACCATCCAATGCTTCCTTTGCAGTCTGTGAAGAAAATAAGCACTTCCAGGGCACAAGTCATCTCATCCTATAGTGGACTTTTAATAGAGGGCAGCTGTATTAAGTCCCTAAATCTGTATTTAATGAAAGGTGACTGTTGAGGTGTAGACATCTACACTGCTGTGGATAGTAATGAAGGAATCAATCGACTCAATTGATAAGCGGGGAGTGGGGGAAATGCTTTAGTGCCTAGGAGCCTTACCTAGGTCCTCATACCAGTTCGGGTCTCCAGGCAGAATCAGAACAAACAGATTAACTTGAATCTCATATCCCAGACTGCCAGTCTCTTTCTTTTCTTACGAAAAATTGCCAAATCTTCTCTTTCTATGCTGGGGTGTAACGAAAAAAACTTTTAAGACCTCTATTTTGTCAGAAAATGAAATTATTGTTTTTTATGATCACAACCAGAGTCTTTAGGCACCAATACAGTAAAAACAAATAAAAAACGGCCAAGCTATAGTAAAATGACAAAATTATCAACCATGCTCTCCATAACTCTGGAATACAGATTTCCCTTAACAGATGGCATAATCTATGAAGACTTTGAATTTAACTGCTCTCATACTCAGGATGCTCACATTAAAGATAAAACAATGGACTAAATAACTGCAAATCTACAAATGTTGCAATATTTGTTTGATGAGAAACTCAGTCTAAACTGTATTTAAGTAATTAAGAAGCCAGAAATTAAAATTGTTTTGGCCTCAGTTGTAAGGAAAACAGAAGGCTTCCTTTTTTAGCCAAAACCTTTTGGATTATATTTTTGTGCTGTAGTCACACAAAGCTTTTAATTCTGTAAAGCGTTTTGAAACACACTTGGTATGGAAGATGATTCCAAATCAACGAATAACATACTAAACACATTGCTGAGCTTTGTCTCACAGGTTTTGGATATTGGGGGTTTCTCCTTTTTTGGGTGGGGTGGTGGGGGTTGGGTTGTTCAGTTGGTGTGTTGTTTTTTTTTTCCCTGAATTTTGATAGCAAAATATTGGCACTGAATGGAGAGTAGAAATGTAGCCGCAGTGTGCCAAAGCATGAAGTTTATAACCAGTCCCCCCTGAAGGGGGTAAATCTGTGACTTCTAGAAAGAGAAAATGTAAAAAAAATAAAGAGAGGTTGATGTCAAGTAGCAATTTATTTACCTAATTATTACCTAAATCCTGAACTGAATGCTAAGTGCTAAGACTCAGACATCACATAACTACTCCAGTAACTGCAAAAAGGCCTGTATTTTATTGCTGAACTTCAGGAATGCCACAGTTTAGCTGAATGGCTCCTTAACCAACTGGTGCAGTCATACAACATATAGGCACTTGTACACTGAAGAACACAATTCACAGGGTCCAGCAACCTCAGTGAGGAGTCTGAAACAAGAAACAGGAGTTAAGAAGCCTTGCACTTTGACTTCAGCCTCTTATTTTGTTGCAAGGACTCTGTTGCAAGTCTCCCTTTGGGATGTTCAGCTGTAAAGTCCTAAATCAGTCCTTGCCCAAGATAAAAGACAAGCAACACTTAAGAGGTTAAAAGGTATTAAGCTCTGCATAGCTTCATGAATTCAGTAAACTAGAGACATCTTTTTTTTGCTTTCAGTACTGTTAAATGTTTTCACTCACCCGTCTGAATTTTTAAAAGCATGAACTATGTTTAGAAACTGATTGTTACAGATATATTTTGACATGAGCTTGTCTAGGAAAACTATATTGAATCCTATTTCAGCAAGAATGTGTGAGACTGTTCCAGGTGACATACAGCATCCAAAAAGCCACCACAAAAAATACCTAGCTACACTCAGATTTGGAACACTTAATTTTCTGACTGACCATTGTAATGGGAATAGATAGGTGAAATAGACCCTGGGCAAGATTCAGAAGTCTTTTTCCTATGAAATGTCAACCCCTATATTTTGTACATTTCTCTCCCTGACTTGTCAAGTCATGAAGTCAAGTCACCAGTATCTTTTGGAGTGACACACTAAGTGTGCACAGACAGAAAACAGCACAGACCTACTGACTGGCTCATTGTGCCCAGCTAGCTGCTGCCACAGCAAACATAATCCCGTTTGTAACAAAGACAGCCCACCTGAGGACCACCTCAGTTTTTGCCTGCTTCAATATTTTTTGACACATTTTCTGTGTTTTAACACTTACAAACATCTTCAAATTTCCAGCCAGTTTCCACTGGTGAGTTATAGACATTTATTCATGTGCTTATGCTTGAACACTTTGTTGAATAGCTTTCATCTCGTCCTGATGACTACCACTGTTTCCATCCCAGGATGTGTAGGGAGCAATGGGATCTTTCTCTCCCTCAGTCTTCTGCTCCTAATTCTAAGTATATAAATGTTATTACATTATTTTCTCATCTACTAGGTTCTCTACTTTCTCCCTTTTCTAAAAAGACTTAATTGTTCTTGATCATGACTCGCTGAAGTTATCAAAATACAGTTTTTATTCTGTGGTAGAATAATGTAGAGTATGCCTCAATGAACATTTTTGCTCATTTTTTTTTTTAAACAGCTGTATTAAATTTACAACTTATTGTCACCAATGGTAATACCTGCTTTTCTTCAGCTATTTCCAGCTGCTGAGTTCTAAAAACTACTTGTTATTAGATTCTAAATACATGATTGTCCCTTTCTTTCCTATTGAGTTTCAGCTCCTTTCTATTATACCAGTTCTCAAGGTCATTCTGTTCTTTCTGGAAAATATCATGTTCCTCTCTATATTGATGATAGTTGCTAATGTGTGTTATCAAAGAATTTCAAGACCACATGCTTTTTTCTGTGTGCAAAATCACCAGTGAAACCAGGTACAACCTAAAATTGCTCCTGAAGAACAGCCTTCTACCTTCTCTCCCCAGCCTAATAATTCTTACACTATAATCCACACAGTCTTCACTTCAGCTAATTTCTTTCAAAGTTGCCTGAATCCTCATAGATCAATTCAGTCATTTTTATGGGTCACCATCTCAAAAACTTAATCTAAACTAGAGCAACTAATCTACCCTTATCTCATAAAGAAATTACAAAAATATTGATAATTTTGTCTCACCTAACTTACCTTTGAAAAGACACAGTTGTTTTCTAGCCCACTGGCTTTTCCATGTGGTTGATAACTCTGACCTTTAAAAAGCCCTCAGGCAGGTATCTGGGGTTTTAAATAGCAAGCTATAACTGCCTCAGTCACCTGCCTCCACCCTTTTTTAATTAGAGACATTATATTGAATATTTATCAGTCAAAACTACCATTACAAACTACCCGACTATGAAGTTTTACTCTTGGACTTACAAAAACATCATCTAAATTTACAGTGTTTCTGAAGTGTAAATGGATTAGCGCCAGTTTTTTGAAGCCTTCAGTACTTCTAGTAGCCACTAATTTAAACATGCATTGTATCACTAAATTAAGGGCTTATGCTGGTTGTCTATAAGGCCTGGGAAGAATATTTTGTTATCCTGATGAGTAACTTGGTCTCAAGTTTGAGTTCTTTTACTGCAATGTTGGAGATTGTCCATAGCTGGAAATATCGTTCAATGATACCAACAAACTTCTCTAGCTTCCAATTGTTGCAGTATACTCATCAGGGTTAAACTTGTTCTCATATTCGGGTTCAGAAGGAACTTCCCTACATTAAATTGCCTGAACCATTACTCTCTCTTACACTAATGTAATGCAGCTGTTGGACTCACCTGGATGTACTCTTGGCAGTTCTTTGACATCATATCATGAACGTGCCCTTCATCTCCAGTAATTTCAATGGGCCCTGGTAGGTTTTGAGGCTTTTTTACTGAAGTTTAAGGGTTTTAGTGAGTTGGTGGCATAGAGTAGATGATTCGCACACTGCTTTGGATTAAACGTCTCTTGCATGGGAGAGTGATCCATTGCATCCTGTCTCATGGAACAGAACTGAAGAGCTTCTAAAGTATTTACTGCAGCTGCAAAGTTCCTGACAGTTAGCTGGAATGTAGATATCAATAAAACATGAAAGGCCAGTTTCTTTTTTTTCCCTACTACTTTTCATAGCTTTGTAAAGGAGATGAAAATAGCTCTAGCTTTTCTTCCAAGGATTCACTTGCCATGCAAAATACCCCAGAGGGGACTTACAAATAGGTGGGAAGGCTTAACTGTAGCAGAGCCAGCAAGATTGGCTTCAGTGGTCACCATTTAAAGCAGCCAATACTATAATGAGGGGGTCAATGCAAAACTCCAGCCATATGCTTGGTTAGATTATATCACTGAAGGAAATAAAGGGGTACAATATTACATACCCATATTATACATCCATATGCCCATATAAAGTATTATACACCCCATAAGTGGGTGGGGTTTTTTTCCTTTTAATGCTCCTTGAAGTGTCCCATCCTGCTGGGGGAGTCAGAAAACGTGACTCAGGAGAGGGATGGGAAGGAAATAAGAGCTGTGTATATACAGAGGAGTAACAAATGTGCAGACATTTGTCTGATGGACTACATGGAAGTTTGTAAATCATTGGATAAAGAGCTACACTGTTTCCATCTCCTTTCTAAAACTATAAAAACAGTAGAAGAAAGAAATAGACTCTCTCTTTGATTGACACCTATATTTCAGCAAGCTGGTAGGACTTAGGCAACTGCAGGAAGTAAAAAAAACGTGACCCAATATAAGGCTCATTACATTTTTATTTTTTGTTCTCAGATGCTCCTTCTGGGTACTAAAACTTACCTTCATGGTTTTACTCTGATGGATAAAACAGATTCAGGCAGCAGTTTGACTGGCAGTACTGTTGTGGACAAGGCTGCATTGAAAATATATCTGAAAGAAAGATTACACTTGGGTGGGGCATCATCCCCCAAACTGAAGCACTTGTAAAAAAATCCTAAAATCAGGATTTTTTTCAAATTGACATTCTCTATGTTATAAACATGATGGAATTATATATATATATATTACATTAGGAACCTGTGGGGGTGCTGCCTTTTCCCATCGAGCCACCAGTCAGTTTTGAGGGAGTTATAATAGGCTGTTATACATGCATATCTTTGCCCATATGCTACCATCTCCCACTTTGTTGTGCCCCTAATGAATGACTGCACTTGGCAGACTGTGTTTTGAGCAGACAATTTTCACCTGATACACGTGTCAATGAGAACTGTTCCCACGGCAAATGCCAGTCATCAGCCGCAAGCAGAGAAAGGGCTGAAGTTGTTAACAAATGCTGCAGGCATTTGTAGTGAGAAAATAGTTTATGATTTTTATCCTTTTTTCTGTTGCCTTTGCACTCAGAAATACATAGCTATTGTTACTGAATATAAGAAATAACATTTACATTTAATTAAACCTTTGAAGAATCCCAAAAGATGAACATTTCAGGAAACTGTGAAAGATTAAAGAACTCTCTGTGTCATAAAACACCGACTAGATTAGGCAAAGAGCACTGTGGTATACACATGTTCTCTATTAATAATATATTACTATTACTATGGCACTGCTGCTTTAAATTTTTTACTAATTTATTAACTCTGATCAAATGATCCAACAGGGGCTTGATGAATACCAACTTCTTAAGTGCATATTTAAACTTATGGGTTCTGTTCGTTCATATGAGAGATGAAACTATGAATAAAGAAACATCGAAGAAAAATCAAATAGTAATGATAACAAATAAAATATATAGACATCCTCTCTGGAGATCCAGGTGTTGACAAGATGCAGTGATATCTTGGCTGGTATGTACAGACCATGAATGCATGGATTTCCAAGGAAAATTCTTGTGTCCTATAATTGGGTGTTTAATATCTATGCAATGAATACTAATACCTATACTTGTTTCCAATTATAGGTGCCAAATATTCAATTTCTGTTGTGAGTAGCAAAAAAGTCAGTGTGCTGACAGTGTGACTAGTGTGAAGACCATTGCTACAAAGTCACTGAAGTACCTAAGCCAAAGAAAGCCTTCTGGACTGTTTCTCATCATCTTTCTCATCAAAATTATTTTTAAAGTTAAAGTTTCATGACCTTCAAGGTCCCTATGCTTTACCCAGGAACTCCTGAATGTCTCAGCTTGTTAATGCCTCACAAATTCCATATAAGAACATTGCACAAGGAAAAGGGATCAAACTAGTTTACCAGTTTCTTTACGTTGGCTCTTTTGGCTCTTCTTACTTCACCACCCAAGCATCATACGAGCTTGAAGCTGATCACAGGATCTAGGCAGCCACTAATCATGTTTCAGTTTCAGCCAAGTTTCTTTATCAATATATCAGTACTGAATCAGAGTTGAATGACATCTAATTGCAGTACACAGCATGACTGTAAAAGACCTCAGGCACTCAGGAAAAAATTGCCTCTACTGAAGTCAAAGATCTTTGCAACTGCTTTCAGGAGTCCCAGGGTTAAGAGCATTATGTTTTTCATAGTATTCTTAATTTCGGTCTGGAGCACAGACTCTTTCAGTCTCTGACATTTCAGATCAGGCTATATAATAACTATCCTCCAGATAGTTACATTTACTCATAAATGGTCCTGAATTTTAATAAACCTGTACGTGTGCAAAGGCATAAAGCTCTTGTCCTTGGCAAACCCTTAACCGTGTGTTTGAGATTTCAAGTAGTTTAAGACAGGATTTATCAGTATTACTATTTGTTTCAGTCATGCACTGAATCCCAGTGCAGAAGTTTCTGTATGATTCACTGGCACTGAAGTAATGGCACTTACAGATAAACAGTGAAAACAGGGGAAGGTGTGATGTAAAAAAAATCTGTAATATTTTACATAGGCTAGGATCATATTTTCATGTGCATCTAGGTAAACAGGAATGCCACAGTTATTTTCTAGCGAGCTTTAGGTGCTTAGAGCACTGAAGCCTGAACTGTGCTGAAGTCAATTTTAAAAATGGAAATTCTGACACCTATGTTAATAAAAAGAACAGGTTCCTTATAAAGTGGTTTAGGCTTCCAACTTCACATGTTTTCAAAAAGATTTGTGGAGACAAACAATTTGGGTATCCGTACTTCACATTTAGCCACAAGGATGTGTAATCATGAAGAAACATCTTCAAGTCTCGCTTGTCAGTGTTGGTCTTATGTTCATAAAATGATATTTACTTTTGAAAAAAATGAGAGAGATTAAGATTCTCCAAGACGATTTGAAGAGAGTCTAAAACCTATGCATTTACTGGGAGCAGAAGGCAGAAGCAGGGGCTCCTGAGAAGCACAATTTCAGCTTTCAGGGAATATTAGGCCAATACTCTATTTTTGGGCAGTAGAAGTGACTAAGGGCAGGTTCATTCAGTTATGGTATTCCTGGTATAGCCAGAGCTAATTGTAACATTCCAGTACTAAGATGACAGATGTAATTCTTCTAGTTATATTAACTTTATTTAGCTATTCTTAATCTTATATAACTTTAATTTATCTTAAAATAAAGATCTATACTTTTCAAATACAATATTCCTTGACATGGCCAGTTCATTTTTTTTTCCTTCCAGTTCATTTCAGATTATCATATTTATACCATTTGCATACTGACCTCTCACATCAGCTTTTACAGCAGCTTTCAAGAAGGTAACAGATTCCATGGTTCAGAGCAATGACGATACTTCAGAACAAGGGTTTGAAGCCAGAGATAGTTGGAAAAATGCAGGTAGTGTAAAAATACAAATATATATCCCTCCCACAAAAATACCCTCTCTTTAGGTCAGAACAGAATAGTCATTCTTTAACATTTCATATAGAATTTAAGAAAACATCCCTGAACCTATTTGTTTTTTCAAGTTCATAGCCAGCCATTTCCCTGCAGGCTGATTTCACACTGTTATTCCAGTGAGTGACTGTCTTCAATGAAATGATCTGTTTCCCTCCGCTTTAGGCTTTCTCTCGGCCCTGGAATGTTACTGTAACATGGCATATGATGACACATTTTTCTTTTACAGGGCTCTCTGTATTGGATGTATTGACAAGTAGGTGTAAAGTGTCTTCCATTTGCTAGCTCCTTTGTCAGCTGCTGTGGACATACCCTTGACTGGAAGCTCCCCTTGCCCAATCAGATTGCTGTGCCAGTATTTTCCTTGACATACATACAATATAAAACTGTTGCGCTGACATCCCGGGTATGTTGGCTTGTTACTGACCAAGAGGGTGGTACAGCAAGGCATAGAAAATCCACTATACATTCTAATATTTAGGCTTTATCCTTTATTAGGTAGTGAGTAAGAGACATAAAAAGAATTTTGTTGTTTACAGCTGAAATTTAAAAGAGACTTGTGTGAACAAAAACTTGTTCCATAGAGCACTGTGACAAAAGAGGTCCAAGAAAACTGAAGGTGTCATTGCAAATTAGCTGATGTAAGTAGTTGGAATGACACCCTCTTTATTTCTAGCAAAACTCGTATTAACTCTGCCCTTAGTACTGTGCCTCCATACATGCCACAGGCCACATTTTGGCAAGGATCAGCCTGTTGATTTTGATGGCATCACAACAACACGGCAGGATGTACAGCAGGTGTCCACGCACCAGAAGGCTATGCATAAGAGCCTACAGGATATTTGTGGGTCTTCCCTTTTCCAATCTGCATGTTTTTTTCATGGGCAAAAGATCACCTGCCCAGACCTTCTCCCTTCCCAAAACACCACTCCTCCTCTGCTCGTTTAACAAGCTCTTCCTTACACAAGCTATTACAAAAGTCTGTGGAAAAAAATGGTGGTGCATGGAGCACAGCTTGAAAACCGGTGCCCTCTTCAAGGAAAAATCTGAACACAGCTGGCAATGGCACTACAACTTCTGCAAAAAGATGGAAGGTTGAAAGCAGGATTAAAACACCAAGGCCAAGATTTTGCAATGAGGAGTTGAACCTTACTACACTATATTTACGTACCCAAATAAAAGGAAACATTTTCTAAACTGAGTGTTAGGTGCAGGTTTTGAAGGCTGGCCTGTTTGCTGCCTCTATACTGGGAGCTGTAGAGTAGGGAGCCCTTTTAAATGTCAGCCCCTAGTCATTTAGGTGCCTAAACTTGGCTTGAAGAACTTACTCATACTCTTGTTTTGGAAATTGGGCCAAAGCAATCCAGCTAGTGACCAGCCCTGAAATCACCATCACATCTTTTTCATGGCTACATAGGAGTGAATTAAGTATAAACAAAAGCCCATTTCATTTCAAGGCACAAACGTTTGCAAATAAACTGGATGAAATATAAATACATAATATAGAACTTATTTTAATACTTCTAGATAAATAAATGCATCTCTTTGGAATTCTTTGGACACAGACATCCATGGAACCTCTTCTTTCTCTCTTTTTGTATTTTTTTTTTTATAAAATCTAAATGTAGAGAGGTTTAAAAAATGGCAAAGACCAATGTATATGGAAGGCTCACTGATGAACTGCAAGTCAAAAGTGCTGTATATTCCCATCCTCTATGTCTCCCAATTGTTCATATTAACCACAGGCAGCATTATAAAGCAACCACATGGTCAATGTTTTGCATTACTACCTTTTAATAAAATCTTTCAAATCATTTCTCCATCTGAACTTAAATTATGTTTTTGAAATTTTATTCCTTCTAAATGTATGGTAGGCATTTCACTTAGCTACACATCAGAGTGGTCGCATGTGACTCAGCAGCGCACTCCATAATATTAATAGATACTTTTCAGCTCCCTATGGGAAAAAGCAGGCAGCAAGAATCAGATTCAAGAAGTCTATTTTTTACTTTGCTGTTTGTTACTTACCACTTAATGACCCACATGTGAAACTCAATGATTATATAATTATTTTATATAGTAGATTTTCTGTTTATAAGTTATTTTTCTTACTCTAACATATATACAATATATCTATATATACCCCTGATAAATCTTACTTTAAAGGGACACAGTCAACCCCTTTAAGCCTCACAGCAAATACATAAGGCTTTAAACTGTCCATACATAAAGGTCAGCTACAGAATTCAAGGGTCCCTTCAGATCCTAAAGGTTGTATTTTTTCCAAACCCACAATGTGCAGTTATCTCATAATATGTATCTCATGTGTTGCTGTTTACGTTTTATAGGTATATTAAGACTTTTTATATCACACCAGTAGGAAATAAAACAAGAGAATATATCTAAGACTAAGCCTATTGCAAAAAATGTTACCTGTATCTACAGACACTCCCACTGGTGTGATATAAAAATAATATGTGCCAATCTTGGGATGAAATTCTGGCTACATTGTAGTCAGGAGGAACTTTATACTGACTTAAATGAGGCCAGGATTTCTCTCCTGCTTTTCATTTGCTAGTTATGACTATGTGTAACCCATTTGTGTCTTCCTTCTGCTCAACACTAAAGTGTCAGGCTTTTTTCATGACAAGAGTGTATTTTTTGCTGTCCCCTGACATGTCTTAATCATTGATCTATCCTGTATGTATTACACCCTTTGAATATACACACACTGTACACATACATTCTCAGCTAAATAAAAGTTTGACCTATTCTGTGTACAGCATCTGTGGGCTTTTTTCCCTGCTAAATCTTCTTTATCAATTACTTTTTCTGAACCATGGATTATCTTCAGACCCATTCTTCTACCCGTGAGGAAAACAATTTTTGCTCACCAGGAACAGCTCCACATTATTGTCATAATTTTTGACTACTTACCAAAGTGACATAATTTGTTCATTTTATCTTTTGCAACTCAGTTAGAAACCTAGTGGCATAGATAGAGACACAATACTACTGTTTTACAAGACATCTATTGTATCTACTTTTGTTCAGATAAATACCCAGTAACTGCTGATTTGGCAGGAGGATTGGTAAGGGTACTACTATTCACAGTGTTTCTTTTTTTTCCTTCTTCTTTAATCTACAGAATAATGTATTTTATGTACATTGGAACCAGTTAATGCCCTTTAGACAAATTTGTAAGTTGTTTCATAAAGCAGGAAAGACATTGCAGGGAAATACGTGCCAAAAAGCACAGTCAAAAGGCTTCATAAGTTTTATATGTCACTACAAGTCAATGCTGGAGATCAGTTCTAAAACGATCAATACTGAAGAGGAATGTTCACATCTGGAGAAAATACTGCCCATTCCCCCTTTTAGAATTTGTTCAGTTCTCTATCAAAAGTCCTGGCTCTTCATATATACTTTAAACTATAAATAACACTGCATAGTTCAATGTTCTTGATTTTCTTTTTTTTTTTTTTTGTTTTGATTTGATTTGAAAAATTATTGCAGTACAATTAATTCCTGTTTGGAGTTCAGTAAGGAGCAAACAGCACAGGAGTATGGGTGGTCCGTATAGGCCCTGGAGCTGGTCGTAGGAGTGCTGGAGGAAGTGCTGAAGTCTGGAAAAGAGTGGCTGCTGGGGCTGTGCGAAGACTGAAGGGGGAATTCACAGCCACAGCAGCAGCTGCTGCTGCAGCTGCTAGCGGATTTGGTAAGATTCGTGGAGCCATTGGCTTTGAAGGTTCCTTTGAAAATACTAATTTTACCTGTGGGGAAGAGAGAAAACAAACAAACAGAGAGACATAATTTGTTCATATTAGCTACACAACAGGGAGCTTGACTTAAGATTATAAGTGCAAAATCAAGCCAGAGAGGCCTAATAGTGGCTACTGACTCTATGAACTGCAGGCTTGCAACAGGAGATACAATCTCGTGCATTGGACAAGCATGAGCAGGATTTGGTTGGGGACAAAGAGCTTCAACGTTCACGCCTTATCACTGAGACTTATAATTTAATATGAAATTAGAAATCAAAGCAAAACTAAAAAAGGGCTGAACAATCTGCACCAAAGTAAAGCTGCATGTACACTGCAAGAATTAAATAAGGAAGAACTAGCCATCACTGAAAGACCTCCATCGGGACAGCTTTACGATAAACGATCAGAGTAGAATGAAAACATATCCTATTCCCTAGTCTGACTAAGAAGGTACTTTTGTTTTTATCATTAGGATGCAAGTTCTACTTAAAATTAAGATCTCCAGCTAGCTCCTCTTTATTAGCTCCTGCCTCTAATAACAAGCGAATAAACAAAGCTTACGTTGCACCAGTTATGAAAATCTCCTATGTTTCATATGTTCAAATAGTGATGAATTCCATGGGTGCTGCCCTATGTCACCTTCCTGTGTCTTCAAATGTTTTTCACTAAGATACTGTTTATTCTTACAAGGACTGCGGAAAGGTGGTAGATATTTTTAAATGTCATGGAAAATATCTTGCTTATATCACTTAGTATGGTGCCAAACCATGGTATTTTTGTTGCCGTCATTGAGGCTTCTGCTTTAAAAACATTTAAATCATGAGTCTTGCGCCCTATCAAATACAACTTAGAAAACTCCTCATTTAGAGCTTCCAAAGAGAAAAAAAAACAAACCTGAAGCTTTTCCCAGACTGATTGAAAATACTCACAGGGGTCCATTATTACTTAAGAGAATTTACATTTGGTATGCATACAACTGAACATCAGAGTAGTCTATATAGATTTCAGTGGGATTTCAAGTTTCTAATGAGATGCCAGGAGCCTGAATACCTTTGTTGTTCTGGTTTTATAACTCTGAGATAAGAACAGAAAACTCATCCACTGACAAAGAAAAGTTTGCATTGGCTCTGATGAATTTTTGGTGGGTCTGTGTCCTGGCATGACCTGACACCCTTTGCAAAGAACATAAACTGGAATATGTGGTATTGAATATACAGAATATGAATATATGTACCATGCTGTGGTACCTCTCAGTGTAAGTATGGACACTTCTCACTCACAGGAAAAAACAATTTCTCTTCCTTGAATTGAAAGGGGATTTCAGATCATTAACTTGCACTATAGCAGTCTTATATTTTCAACTCAACTGTACCTTGGTGAGGGAATAGTCAGAAAGTAAGGACAGGAGTACTCTCGCATGAACCACCAGCAACTTTCATCATTATGCTATCGCCATATTCCAAAAAATCTGTTCGTTGTTTACCAGCCAGATGGACACAGAATTTTTACTTTTCTCAATACCCATTGGCACCTCTGCTGGCCTCAAGGTCCTTTAAAGCTCTGGGAGAGCTATTCAGAAGGGACCAGATTCAGTGATTCTCTTAACAGAGGGTATAATGGATGCTAGGTACAAAATTCCTCATGGTGCCTATGAAAAGCAATGATCTGATCTTTTCCTTGATCAGTGTTACACCCACTGATCCAAGCTGTCTTCTTCCCTTGCTGCACATTTGACTTTTTCTTCCTTCCCTACGTTTTTTATTAAATACTTCTTTTCAGCCTTGTTTAAAACAGACAAGGAAAAAAAACCCTTTCAAAAAAAAAAAAAAAAAAAAAAATCCTGATTACAAAGTACAAGAAAACCCCAGCCCATAACAACAGGGCTCTGTTTGTGGTCTACAATTCCCAGTGAAGGATGCTTTTCATAAAAGCTATTTTATTGCAGAAAGTTTGGACTATCCAATGCCTGATAACCTCTTTCTCTCCAGTGTAGTATTTTATACACGCTGGACATTTGTGGCTTGAAGAAATATGAAGCAAGTCCCAACACTACAAGATTTCTTAAACTCTGAAACATTACTGTGGGAAATGATAAAGCTTCTTTCCCTGAAACATGCAAAATTAGACTAGACAAAGCAGTACAAATGATATTGAAAACATGGCATTGGAAAGTTTTTCGTCTAGAAAAGTTATGAAAATGTAGTATGTCCTTTTTCTGCCTTCTGTAGAAAAATAATTTGGTGATGGTCATACATTTTTTGTCACAAAGAACAAAAACCTTATGTGACTGTTAAAAGGCTAGGACTATCTTGCCATTCATGGAGGAATCAGTACCTTCTAAAGAAGTTATATAGCTTTTCAGTTAATTTATCAATGTGGTTCTGATTTCAAGATAGCTGCAAAACTGGTAACATTTAGCATATACAGTACCTTGCACCTTCATTCAAACCTCTCTGAAAGTAATAATTAACACATAGGTCAACATTAAGCTTAAAGCAGCAATTATTTGTTTCATTTCCAATGAAGTAAACTAAAGGACAGTAAATGACTTGAAAAATTAACAGGGAGTAAAGAAAGAGTCTTGAGCTCATTAAAAACATTCACATTCAAAGTAAAATTAGCACGTCTTTGGCTTGTTGCTGTGCTATTCTGCATTTTAAGTGACAGAAATTGTGGTATTTTTTCTATTCAAAACCAAAAAGACTAAACTGAGAAATCCTCTTGTCCTTTCTCAGAGCAGCCTCCATTCTACTATGCATATCTGTTCATTAATTGCTAAGTCATTCTCTCCTTCTTAAATCCCCTTTGCCTCTTTGCTCACCTCTGGCTTGACTTGTATATTGTGAGCAATCGGGAGTGAGGGAGAGGGAAAAGGGCACATTGCCTTTATTTGTCTATGCAGCAACTAAATGGCCTTGAATCTTGGCTGGAGTTCTCAGAAATCACCATTACATAAATTGGTAAACAGAGAATTGTGCACAACAGCAACAGTAATGTCATAGTTTTTTTTCATCCCCCAAACAATGAATTTCCTAAAGGAATAATAATCCTGTCAGACAGGCTTTAGAGATTCCATATCCTACTTACCTCATCACATATTTTCTATTCCTTTCAGTATAGCTTATACGTATTGGAGACCTTGGTTTCCTGGTGGATTACTGAAAAACCCTATGGGGCTATTTCCCTACCAGTGGATCTAGCAGATTTGTGCCCTGCATTATGCTACAACATCTAGGAAAACTCCTCCCCAACTGAATCGTGCATGAATATAGCACTCATGGGGGCTGCCCCAACAAGGACACAATTTCTGTTGCCAGGAAAAGAGCTTTAACTCAACTCAAGGAGAACTGGGTTTTCACAAAAAAAAAAGCTTCATATTCTGCCTGTATTAAGAGAAGATGGTTAAGGCATAAGGGGCTAATCTCTATGAGGTCAATGAATCAACATCCTCCTTCTGACAAAACCATCTATAAACCCTTACAAAACACCATGGCACGTAAAACAACCATGCAGTTTATCTGATGGAGATAAATGTCAGATGTTTCACTATCTCACCCACAATATAAGATGCTTCTTAACTAATGGCAGGATCCTAGAGGGGTTTTTTATTAAAAACTAAACCATTTCCTCAGCTTTTGAAGCTAGTAAGAGCTGTGTTTCAGATAATTTAATCTGGTAGTTGAAAATGTGACCAGAACCATCCTGAAACTGAGCAGAACAAAATGAGAGATGGATTTTTTTAATTGTTTCAATTGTTATTTGAATAATTTTCTAAATAAGGACAAAATAAAGGCTTTATATTTTATAGACTTTTATTTAGTCATTTCATCGCTATTATCCTTGGTGAAAACTAGAAAAATTCTGTTTGACACCTGGATGTTTCTTTCATCTCTTGCTCTCTAATGACCTTTGAAATAAGCTGCTTTTCTGAGGTTACTCAGAGTAGCTACAAAATGAGGACCCACAGGTTGAAGTCATCACCCATCGATGTATGTAAAAAGTCCCTTGTGGTCTTCTATCGGCTCATTCAGACACTTGTGTACTCCCTGGTAACACTGGTTACCCTAATCCTCTAATTTTAAATATTTTTCCACTTACATTTTCTAAAAACCCTACTCAGCAGGCTCAAAGTAAGAGTAAAATAAAAAGGTGATTGGCTTACCCCTAGAGGATGTGTTCCCTTTTGGAGTTTGTTGTAAGGGCTGTATTTAGGTTTAGGCGGCTTCCCAGCAGCTCTGTCTTTGTGCCTTCTACTGCTTATGTGCTGTTAAAATACATGTGGGGAAAAAAAAAAGAAAAGAAAAAGAAGAGTGATAGTTCCTTAATAGATCATTTCAGGTTCTGCTTTACACAAGGGTGCTCCAATACTGAAGGCTACTGCTCTCCACAGCAGCATTACTTTGACTAATTAAATAACAAATGGGAAGAGGGTCTGTTCCAATTTGAACGATCCTTCTTGCATCACATATTGGGACTGTGATTTTCAACAGTGCTCAGTTCAACTCTGCTTCCTCTGTAGTCAATGATTCTGTCATCTTTGTTAACTTCAACAGGACCTGAATCAAGCCAAAGGCAGAAGCCTTTGAAAAAATCCTCCCTATCTATAAAGCAATCCATCAAACTCAATCCACTGCTGACAGAAATTTTTGAAAGAATATTAGATAGTAGTGCATCCCCTATTGGGGTGGAGAAGGGGGCGGGGAGGGAGGTCACAAAATTGTTTAAATCCCTAAGAAGCCTGGAGATCCTTTTAAGATTTCAGCTGAAAGATGGTTACGTATCAAACTAAGTGACAGGGAAAAAACCCCACACCATCCATTATCTTCTTCATAAAATCTATGAGATTTTACAAGAATCTTTCTATCCAGACTTTATTGCAGTATTAGATGTAAGAGACCTTTTTCAGAACTATATTTTTACTTTTATTTTCATTCTCAAGAGAGTTCTTGCAAGAAAAGACAAAGAAATGGATTATTTTTTCCTGAAAGCAGAAGGCAAGTATTGCTTTTGTCCATTACTGAATTTATCTTCATTCTTGTAAAGTTCCTTAACAAGTATTTAATTCCAAAAGGCATATGGAATTAAACTAAGGATATTTCAGAACAAAGGTTTGTTCATCTGAAAAATGACTGAACATAGTGTAATTGCAAGTTAGAGGTCATGCTTCTCAGTTAGAGTAACACTGATAAAAAAATATTACAAATCCTCTCCATACCGAATTTCTAAGCAGGTTATTCAGTGCTCTGCAAAAGTGTTGGCTGCACCTACCTCCACATCTTTGTCAAGGCAAATATCATGCAGTACACTAAATGGCGGAGTGTATTAGCTCATGACAATTATAGCGGTCTAAAGGCAGTTGTAACACGTAGCTTACAGCTTCTATAACTCTTTAAGTAATATATATAATCAAGAGCTTTTGAAAAATCATATTCTGTGCAAAGTAAAGCCATATCCAAAACAAAACATACAGTGTGACAGTCAAGTACAAAGGGCAAAATCTGTAAGCTCCATTTGGATGCAAACTGTTGGACTGACACATGCTGATTGTGTTGGTAATTTATCACCATGAAAACAAAGAACAGCCAAGGATTCACACTCTGCAAGCTAGCTGAGTACCTGTTTCAGTTGTGTCTCAGAGTTTACGTGCACATCACATATTTCACAGTGAAATGTTTTGTTCTGAAGGCCTGTGTTTCCTTTATTCACAGGTCCTTTGCCTTTTACGCCTGCCCGGGGAAAGGCTTTTATGGTTCCACTTCCATTCCGAGCTTCCAGCATAGTTTTGTGCTTAGTCCCTGGAGACATTAGAAATGGGAAACAGAAACAACTTTGGCAATTTGGTTGCATTCATTGTTTTATTTTCTTTTTAAAAGAAAATCACATGAACCTCAGCTTGGTGCCACATGCTATCCTTGGAATATGCCTGTGTTTGTCTGTATCACATTCATACAAAAGTAACAGTATTTCACATCTGATACTTAATTATTAAATTACATATCTGTAGGTAATGCACTAGAACAAAGCAGCCACATCAGTAAGTGGTAGCACAATCAGGTACCCTGATGTGAAGTTAAATGGGTGTGACTTTTCTCATTAACTCCTGCTGCTAATAAGACCTGAATTGTAGTTGCAAAGGAAGAGTAATTTAGCTATTAAAGATGTAGTTGGCTTTGATTTGTAGTCCTCCTGAATGGATTGATAAACAATATGGTAGCTTACACTTAAATCTGTAATTAACTAATTAGTCTCCAAATCAAAAAGGGGCAGAGGTTCCTGGCAGCAACCTATGGATCCTTAATGGGCTGGACAGAAACCAAAATGTGTGAGAAACATACATGTGAGAAAAATACACTTGCTTTTTTTATTAAAATAAAGATTGCATAGAAAACAATAGTGTCCCGTTGCTTTACCTTTATTCAGACCAAACAATTTCTTACACCGTTGACTTCCATGCAGGTAGTCTGTGATGATAATGGACTACTACCATGTACAGAATTAGTGTTCCACTGATAATTGTTGTATGCATTCACACATACACTTTTACAAGCATGCATGTGTGTGAGCACACACAGTTTATCAGCATGGACAGCAAAAAATTGGAGGGTGGTGGTTAAATATTCAGAATGATGTTTTGACTCTCATCTCAATCAGAAAAATGTTTAGAGTATAACTCTCATACAAAGTTAAATAGAATAAATAGGTGTAGCTTTATGAACTTGAATTTTCACCAGTTGAAGATCTGGCATACGGCAAACACAGCATTCGAAACTCATTAGGCTTTGTTTCTCATGAATACCAGCAAATTATCATTTCCTTTTTAGTTTAAGTGGATTCTATAGACATGCCAAAGTTATTTCCTTTTTTATTACATCATAAAACCATTGATCATTTTGCTGCACATATATCATCTCTGTCTCTATATTTCAAACCAAAGGTTCTCTGTCTCTTAACTCTGTTTACCCTGCTGGCAGGTAAGCCCTGACATCCAAAATCAGCAGTTTTTCTGTAGGACAGTTATAGGTGTTCATTGCCACCATATTAAATCCCAAGAGCTTTTAACCCTGATCAAAGCAAATCAATAAGATGCCTAAAATAGTGACTGTGATGATGGCTCTCTACTACTGGAACTTACCAATGCTACTAGCTCTAATAACAAGAAAATGTTTAAAAATTAGGAAAGATGGAGGTAAGCAATTATCCATTCAACTCTTATGCAGTAGTGCTATCAGTTGAAAAAATAAAACAACAAAGGAATAATATACATAATTTAAACAAGTTATTAACAGACAATATGGAGCTAAGAATTCTAACTCTCATCGTTGAACTCTGACTGACTGACACGCCCTCTTTCAGCTTTAATTTGTTAGATTTCAAACAAAACTAATGGCATTCATACTCAAGTTTGCTAGCTGGCACAAACAAAACTATGCAAACTCTGAACACCAAAGGTAATGAAGCATGAGCTGTCATTTAGCTCCATAAGGTTTGGAAGCTGCAAAAGCTAAAATGGAAGAAAATGGGTAACTTGCATCCACTAAAATTCCTTTCTTCCCCCTTTATGAAAGCCTCTTTGCCTGTCACTTTTATTCTTTAACAGTTAATGAATTCCACGTAATTGCCAGTTTTCTGCCACCTCTTTGTCCCCTGCTGCAAGAGATCTAATCTATTCAGGGGAAGATAATTGCAGAGCTCTTGAGACAGAAGGAAAAAAAGGAAGAAAGCAAGCACTGCTCCATCTCACCACTGTTGTGCGCCTCCAGCTGCGAGGCAGAGTTGACAGCGACTTTGCATAGTGAACAGTACAGCAGTCTTTTTGCTTTTTCTTCCTCAGTCTCAACGGAAGGGCATGTGGTGCTGCTAGTGGCTGTCGTGGGAATTTTCTCCACTTTGGAGGTGATCTCAGTTGTCATAACACTGCTCTTACGGATTTCCACGGTTGTCGTTGTCGATATTGCTGGTGTCCCTGTGGTAACATCTGTGGGCAAAGAGAGGAGATGGAAGGAAAGAAAAAGCCAATGTTGTGACCCTTGGCATTTTCTTGTTTGCATTGTAATGCTGTAACTGCACAGAGATCCAGATCATGCTAGTGATGATTTGACTAATGGTAATGAACTAAATCTGACCTTATTCTTTGTATTTTGTGTGGTTACAAAGTACTGTACTCCCATGTATCGAAACGCCATATATTCTGTCTCCTGCATTCTGCTAACACCCAGTAAATACAGAATTCATAAACTGGAAAGACAGGTCATTAAGACTGTACTGTACAACTGAAAGATAATCAACTAAAAGAGGTCATGTAAATTAATAGTACAATACGCAGTTAAAATTTATATAGAGCACTTTAGGTGCATGCTGATT